>NC_091458.1:149496495-150096495 GCF_027789765.1 Dendropsophus ebraccatus
AGAGGTTTTCTATGGGGATTTCCTGCTGCTCTGGACAGTTCCTGACATGGACAAAGGTGGCAGCAGAGAGCACTGTGTCAGACTGTAAACAATACACCACTTCCTGCAGGACATACAGCAGATATAGATAGACATGTTATTGAGAATGGCAATAAAGTTTTGTGAGCTTTCAGGTTAACTATAAACCTCTTTATTTTCGTAGTTGCCGTCACCATTTCGCTGCCAGAGATCTCTTCCACTGTCCTGCCGAACAGCCACACGCGAGTAAAGAGATGTTCGTGTAATAACTGGATGGACAAGGAATGTATATATTTTTGTCACCTGGACATTATATGGATAAACACAGGAAGGTGAGTATATAAGCCTCTGTACTGTGACGGTAGAATGTAGACTATTGGGGGAGATTTATCAAACTGGTGTAAAGTGAAACTGGCTCAGTCGCCCCGAGCAACCAATCAGATTCCTCCTTTCATTTTCCAAAGAGTCTGTGAGGAATGAAAGGTGGAATCTGATTGGTTGCTAGGGGCAACTGAGCCAGTTTCACTTTACACCAGTTTGATAAATCTCCCCCCTATGAGTCGAATTACACTGGGAGATTATCGTGCAAAAAATCATTATATCGTTCGAATTTAAGTGACCAAACGACCAACGAGAAGTCAACATCCCTCATTAAAGAGGAGGTCCAACTAACACTAAAATCGGCAATCAGGCTTGGGGGGTGGTAGTGGGGGGTGAGTTCACTTTTTTATTGTTTTCTTCCCGTTTGCCTGCCGGTTTTAATCGTTCACTAATCTTTCGGTGTATGTACACATGGGGGGAAATTTATCAAACATGGTGTAAAGTGAACTGGCTCAGCTGCCCCTAGCAACCAATCAGATTCCACTTTTCATTTTCCAATGAGTCTGTGAGGAATTAAAGGTGGAATCTGATTGGTTGCTAGGGGCAACTGAGCCAGTTTCACTTCACACCATGTTTGATAAATCTCCCCCATGGTGTAATCACTAAGGAGCGAATTACAACCGAGGATAGGACAGCCGCAATAACGATCTAATGTAACCAAAGCCTATTGTTCCATGTATTTCGGTGAATGATTTCAGGTCATTTGCAAAAGCTCTCGTTTATCGTTAGTTGGCGAAAATGAAAAGGGGTTCTATTAGACAAAGCGATTTTTAACAATTAACGATCGCAAACGAGATCATTTATCATTAACCTGAAATCGTTCACCATATTACATAGCACGATAGTCGTTACTATGATCGTTTACTCCATCTGATCCCAGCAAAAGAATGAACGGTGTGGAATAATGCTGCGTTTACATGAAATGATTATCGTTCAAATTTTCGCCATGTTCGCCAAGTTGCTAAAAATTCGCAGATCGCTTTGTGTAAACAGTCTTTCACCGATTCACCCTATGTGTAAGATTGGCTTAACCTCTTAAGGACGCATGACGTACCGGTACGTCATGCGTCCGCAAGAGGTGTTTAGAGCTGGGCCACGCGGCGACCCCGCTCTGAACTGCCACAATCCCAGGTGCCGCGTATAGCCTGGAACCGCGGCTATTAGGGGGCACGGTCTAATCGCCGTGCCCGCTAATTCAGTAATCGGATGCAGCTGTCAAAGTTGACAGCTGCATCCGATTACTGTATGCAGCACTTCCCTGGTGTCTAGTGGGGTGGATCGCTCCTCCGGGACAACGTGATCCACACATCCTGCTCCGGCCGGGGTCTTCGCCAAAATGGCGCTGATCCCGGCTCGGCACTCGGATGCTTTCGGCTGCAGCAGCCGAAAGCAAACGAGTGCCGATCTCATTGATTTTTGCTGTATAAGTATACAGCAAAGATCTCAATGAGAGATCAGTGTGTATATACTAGAAGTCCCCCAGGGGGAATAACCCTAACCCCAGGGGGAATAACCCTAACCCCAGGGGGGGAATAATCCTAACCGCAGGGGGGAATAATCCTAACCCCAGGGGGGAATAACCCTAACCCCAGGGGGAATAACCCTAACCCCAGGGGGAATAATCCTAACCCCAGGGGGAATAACTCTAACCCCAGGGGGAATAACCCTAACCCCAGGGGGAATAATCCTAACCCCAGGGGGAATAATCCTAACCCCAGGGGGAATAAACCTATCCCCAGGGGGAATAATCCTAACCCCAGGGGGAATAATCCTAACCCCAGGGGGGAATAATCCTAACCCCAGGGGGAATAACTCTAACCCCAGGGGGAATAACCCTAACCCCAGGGGGAATAATCCTAACCCCAAGGGGAATAATCCTAACCCCAGGGGGAATAAACCTATCCCCAGGGGGAATAATCCTAACCCCAGGGGGAATAATCCTAACCCCAGGGGGGAATAATCCTAACCCCAGGGGGAATAACTCTAACCCCAGGGGGAATAACCCTAACCCCAGGGGGAATAATCCTAACCCCAGGGGGAATAATCCTAACCCCAGGGGGAATAAACCTATCCCCAGGGGGAATAATCCTAACCCCAGGGGGAATAATCCTAACCCCAGGGGGGAATAATCCTAACCCCAGGGGGAATAATCCTAACCCCAGGGGGAATAAACCTATCCCCAGGGGGGAATAATCCTAACCCCAGGGGGAATAATCCTAACCCCAGGGGGACTTCTAGTATAAGTGTAAAAAAAAAAAAAAAAGAGTTGTTAAAAAAAGTGTTGTTATTAGTAAAAAGCCCCCTCCCCTAATAAAAGTCTGAATCACCCCCCTTTTCCCATGTTTTAAATAAAAGTAACTAAATAAATAAATAAACATGTTTGCTATGGCCGCGTGCGTAATTGCCCAAACTATTAATTAATCTCATTCCTGATCTCGCACGGTAAATGGTGTAAGCGCAAAAAATTTGTGGTCATTTTTGGTCGCATCAAATCCAAAAAAAATGTAATAAAAAGCGATCAAAAAGTTGCATATGCGCAATCAAGGTACCGATAGAAAGAACCCATCATGGCGCAAAAAATGACACCTGACACAGCTCCATAGACCAAAGGATAAAAGCGCTATAAGCCTGGGAATGGAGCGATCTTAAGGAACATATATTTGTTAACATTGGTTTGAATTTTTTACAGGCCATCAGATACAATATAAGTTATACATGTTATATATTGTTGTAATCGTAACGACTTGAGGAACATGCATAAAAAGTCAGTTTTACCTCAGGGCGAATAGCGTACAAACAAATACCCCTTAAATAAAAGAAATGTGTTTTTTTTCACTTCAATTTCACCACACATTGAATTTTATTCTGGTTTCGCAGTGTACTTTATGCAAAAATTCAGCCTGTCATTGCAAAGTACAATTAGTGAGGCAAAAAATAAGGGCTCATGTGGGTTTCTAGGTGGAAAAATGCAAGTGCTATGACCTTGTAAACACAAGAAGGAAAAAACTAAAACGCAAAAACAAATATTGGCTCCGTCCTTAAGAGGTTAAGCAATCTTAAAACGATCGCAATAACAATTTTTCCAAATGATATATCGTTCCGTCTAAACGCTGATCGTTATAAAAAAACACATTGTTATTTCAAAATCGTTAACCGTTCGATTGGGCGATTTATCGCTCCGTGTAAACGCAGCATTACACTAAACGATTAGAGAACGATTAAAAATTATTTTAGGGTCAGATCTAAATGAACGATCAACGACACACAAACGATTTTTAGATTGCTGCCTGTAATTACACGGAGCGATTATTGTTTTATTTTGAATGATATAAAGATTTTCTGCACGATAATCGTCCAGTGTAATAGGGCCCTTAGACATGTGGTACAACAGACATTGCAGGCAGTGGCTTCGGTACAATACGTTCTTTGTCCTTGTGCTATCTGTACCCAGTTCAATCTCCTGCTTTTCACGGCAACATACATATATTCAGTGTTAGTGTCTCACGTCATGGTGGCTACTGCCGATCTTGAATAATATGTCCTCTTCTTTACCTATCCTTGTAGCCAAATGCTTCCCTATGGCCTAGGGAGCCCAAAAAGGCGCAGGAAGAGGGCGTCTAATCGGTGTCAATGTAAGGACGTGAAGGACAATACCTGCAATGGTTTCTGCCAGAATACAGCCTGGTAAGTGATGATGGGCGATGCCCTCTATTCTACCCTCTACTTGTGTGACCTGTGATTGTGAATAACCCGTCAGGTGTAGTTCAAGGGTATGTTCACGCATGCTGGAGTTTCATTGCGTTAACGCAATAAAGGACGGCTGGACAGCAATGAACCCTAACATCAGAATTCCAACTGGTCAGGGGGATTGCCATCCTATGCACTCCCTCCATTAAATTTCAGATCAACCCCACGGACCCCCATACCCACAACTGCGGCTATGACAAAAAATTACCACCCAGTAACCAACCAATTATGGAGGGAGGGTGTTAAGGCCCTATTTCACGGAACGATTATCGGCCGTATTCGGCCGCTATGGACGATAATCGTCCCGTGGAATAGAGTGCAACGATCCGCCGACATCGTTCATGTCGGCTGATCGTTGCAGTCGCTTGTTTTTCAACATGTTGAAAAACAAGCGACTGATACAGCAACGATTTTCTGCCGTTGCTCCGTTGAATAGGACGCTGCTGTATCCTATGGGCTGCCTGGACGATCAGCGATCACCCGGGCAGCCCCCCTGCAGCTCCCTGCCGCCCCCTCCCACACTCACCCGCTCGCTGCAGCCATGTAGAATAGCGGCGGCAGCGAGCGGGGAATGAGGAGCAAACGAGTGCTGAGAGCGCTCGTTTGCTCCTCTAGACGGCCTGTGGAATAGGGGCTTTACTCTTTCTACCATTCCTCCTCACGTGTGCTGGGTGAGGAGGGAAGGAGGGCCTATTATGCCATACCAACCCCACCGCTAGAAATTCCCACGCGTACTAGTCCCACCTCACAGTTAACCCTATCCTCGATGTTTTCCTGTCATGGCAGCTTCCCACTCACTTGGGGGTCGCGTCTAACCTTACTTTATTGTACAAATGATGGTCGTCATTGTGAATCAACAGCCTTTATTTCGCGATTAAACGGCCAAAGAAAGACGTTGTGAGAATATAGCCTAGCGCAGGTGCAGGAGGGAAGACATTGACAACAGTCGTTTTGTGGATCGTCCCCCTGCCATTTATAGAAAACTTTATAAGAACAATTAGTGTCTTCAAATACAAACATTTAAAAAGCAGAAATATACAGGCAATGTTCACACATAGTATTTCCGTCAGTCTTTTTTGGCACATCTTTCTACTATAATTTTGCCTCATTTGCTCTTGATTTTGGCTACAAATACTGACAGAAATATCATGTTTGAATATAGCCTAAAACCAAGTTGCATAGCATGGGGATTAAAAAATCCTATCATATTCATATATCAATGTAGTACTGATGTTAAATTGGTTTTAATTGGTTGCACATTGGTTTTAATCAGTATCTCTATGGCTTTGTTCACACATGGGGGGAGATTTGCAAACGAATGCCAATCAGCAGGATCAGTGCTCGTTTGGTGTGCCTTTTCACAGCACAACAAATTAAGGGTCCAGGGCTGCATGAATGATACTTGTATCATTCGTGCAGCCTGGGAAACTGACAGCACAGATATGTGTATATTGGGGTCTGGGATATGTATATATGTTTAAAGATCATAAGATGACATCTTCCCCAGTCAGGCTGCCAGTTGTATCTTCAGGCCCTGCCTCCTGGCTATAAATGATTCTTCTGGTGGCGGGGCCTAAAGATTCAGCTGGCGGCCGGACTGGAGGACTGAAGGAGACGTGCCAAATAACTGCTTTTCAAAAAAGCCCCGTGCCGACGCTGAGCAGCTAAGAAAAAAAAAAAAAAAAAAAGCTATGTACCTCATGTGCTTTGCAATTTTATATGAATTCACTGTCTGGGCTTTGTCATATGATTAGCATTACCAGGCTTAATCCGATTGTGTGCGACAAGAAAAACACCTCAAATGAAGCCTGGTAATTCTAATCACATACTAAGCCTGGACATTTAATTGAGATAAAATTGCAGAATCCAAAAAATCAAGGCTATAGGCTGTAATTATGCAAATAGACAAATGTAACAAAACTGTGAATGTGTAAACGCAGCCTAAAACCGATGCAGAAATGCAGTTATATCATGTTTATGTAAAGCTGGCTTATAGGTGATTACTGGCAGGGACTGTAGGACAATCCGCAGTCAGCTTATCGTCTTGGTTCCTTTTTAATGGAATTGAATTGCCTAAAGCTGCTCTACAGTGATGAAGGGTATATAACCCCGAAACAGCTGTCTGCAGGTGGGCGGTCTTTCCTTTTGGAGAGATGCTTAGCTTGGCAGATATCCCCAGTCAAGGTTATAAGACTCCTAGATGGAGTGAAACACTGACTTGAATGGACATCACTTTTCCTAAGTGGTCTGAGAACTATTTGCATATCCTCTCTTCCTAGAATTCCCAGTGGAGTAGAAATGGCTTTTTAGGCTCCTATTAGATGGGCCGATGACACCCCATCAATAATGTAAACGAGCACTGATCTGCTATTCACAGCTTAATTATCATATAGCAAGGGCTGCACAGACGTCCTTAGCGATGTCCGTGCAGCCCTTGCCCTAAAATGCTGGAGTCCGATCGTTTGGAATTTGATTACCGGTGGCTGACGAAGTTGGATGCAGCCTTAGGCCTTATTCACACATTCAGTATTGTTTTCAAATCCGTAGAGTCCTCATGCTATCCATCTGTACAATCTGCTAAAAAAAAATTTTTTTGTACTGACTGCACAACTTACAATAACTGCACAACTGACTGCACAACATCATAATAATAAGTCTCTACCCTGCCTTTTCCCGAACATTAAATTTTTTTTTTGTCCACATTTTACATTTATTCTTTATGGGTCCAGTCACACATACAGAATCTGCAGCAAATGTGTGAATGAACCCTTACGGGTATTTTCCAAAATGTGAAAAACTTGGGAAAAGGAGGAAAATGTGTAAAAATAACAAAAGAATCATTACTCACCTGATAAGTCTCGAACTGTTTTAGCACCACTGCTGCTTATTGTTTACGTGGCTTTAGCTATGACATGCCTGTATAGTCATGTGACCGCAGCAACCAATCAATGGCCAATCAAAGGCCCTTTAAATAAAAATAAAATAAATCTTTGTAAGCATTTACTAAAAAAAAAAGAAGAAGAAAAGAAACATAACAAAAAAGCTCTGTAACTGGTAAGCATCCATCTTTTTTGTCTGGATGGCGTCAGTAAAAAGCAACCAGAATGCCAGCCACCTTATATTGCGCCAATAAAAAACATGTAATAAAGCAATAAAAGAAACACACATTTAACCTGATCATTACAAATTCCTCTTTTCAGACAATTTTTTTTTTTTTTTTAGCTATAATAGCGGATAATATAATTTATTAGCTTTTTTCGTAACATAGCATTGAGTATGACTAAATCACTTGCATCTTTTTTTTTTAGGGCTACTGCTGATAATAAACCAAGATCAAGTAAAGAAATAATACCAGTCAACAACTTAAGCGTTAAGACGTCTCAAGTCCATCTTTTGCGTGTTCTCCGGTAAGAGCGCCATTTATACCATTCAGTTAATAGGAGTTATGATATAAAAGTATAATATAAGAAGCAGCGTCTGCTTATCTGTGTAAAGGTAATAAATGTGTAACCATACAAAGCAATCAAAGTTAATTGGTAAAGTTCACTATTATGTACAAGGATGGGAGGGAAAATTCTTTGGCATGTGCAGTTCTTGGCACTATATTACATTTAAGTATAATTTCAGCATAGAGCAACCTCGCAGAATTTATTATAGCCAAACAATTTTTATAGGAGAGCAGAGGTGAGAGAATTCAGACCAGTACTTGCCTACATTGTAGAATAGTTTTTAAAACCCCACAGATTGAAGACACTCTGAGGACAACGCATCTGGCTGCATACACTCCATACTCCATTCCTCTTAATATGAAGGAGATCCCATTGGGAAGGAGTTAAGTGAAATGCACAGCATCACCACTTAACCCCATGGAGATCTATACAGATTACTGTTTTCTGTAGAGGGGCAGGATAACTTTTAAAATGACAGTGTTCTGCTCCCTCACTCTGTCTTGTCCTAACTCCAAGGTCTTGAGGACAATATAAAGAGGAAAAAAAACCTTATCTGGCAACAAGCCACACCCACAAACAATGTCCACAATAGGCCACACCTCCACAAAACACACGCACAATAAGCCACACCCCTCTTTGTCAAAGGCACAGTACAAGTGTGCAAATTGAGGAGTCCAACAGTGCAGTGACCACTCTGCAAGAGGTAGGAAATAGCACAAAGAGAAAACAGACACAGGAACAGTTAGATTCAAACCACGTCACAGTGAACGAGGCAGAGAGCGATTCTCACTTAAAGGCGCAGTATCCTATTAATCTCTTAAAGCAAGTTCACGTGGATGCATGTAAATAAGGTAAACTACCACCATGCGACATCGCACAGTGACTGTTTAACTTTAAGTGATGTCAGCAAGTGGTGACAGGTCCCATCAACCAGCCAGGGACCTATCACCACTCACCAGTGCCAGGGATCTCTGCCCTTTTAGGCAGACCAATTGCAGTGTGAAATGACAGGAGGGGCTGGCTTCTGACAACTCTTCCTGCTCTGATCTCCTCCATTGTGCATAAAAGTTCAGAGGGGGGGGGGGGGGGGGGAAGAAGAGCCCTGGAGAAAAGTAATATATAACACACACAACACACAAGTGAACCCCTCCCTTACCTGTCCCCTGTTACTGTATCTAATCATTACCCCTGCCCCTTGTTGATGTACCGAATAGTCTCCCCTGTTGCTGTAACTAATAGTCTTCTGTGTTGCCATACCAGATGGTTTCCCCTATCCACCATTACTGTACCTATAGTCACCCCTCTTACTGTACATAACAGTTGTCCCTGTCCCCTGTTGCTGTATCTGATTGTCGCCCTTGATACTGTACCAGAGCATTAGCCCTGTTAGTGTATGTGATTGTCACTCCTGTTACTGTACCTGATTGTTGCCACCGTTACTGTATGTGAAATTAAAAAAAAAATCTGCTAAACTTCTGCGCCCTATAACATTCTAAAAAGTAAAGGGACTTTTACCAAATAATGCAGAGATTTGAAGAATAGATCTTAGTCCTTAACGCCCAAAGTGGTTGCAGAGTTAATGGGTTAAATACAGTATGTCACATTTGAGCTGTTGGCCTGCAAGGTTTGCACTCTTTCTGGACCTTTATCTGCTCTGTAGTTCTGTCTCTTCTGTGCACATCCCACTAGCGGCCTCCTCCTCCTCCAATTACTTTGGTCGCTTACCTATTGGTTCACCATTCTCTCCTATAGTATAGTCTCCCTGTCTCTCAAGCAGTGGTGACGAGTGGTAGTGCCAGCATCTCAGCCTAGCAGTCACAAAGCTTACAACTTGTCAGGGTGTTTCATACTTGTTGGGACACACGTTTGTAGTAACTCGGACTCCTCTTCCATCAGAACTCTAGCTCAAATACTGCAACGGCTACCTAGAAAACTATGGGGGTCCACGTTGAGTCCCTAGCAGCATGGCAAGCAAAATGGGAATTTCCCAGCACCACGCTGGCTTGGAACAATCAAACCGGTGTCATTGGTTAACAAGTGATCATTTGGGTCGAGGTTGGCCATTGTCACCAAATGAATTCCACATATACAGTATGGGTACTTTTAATAGTGCGCATTATTATATCTATTTGAAGTATCAGTGAAAAAAAAAACGCAAAGGAAAGTTACATAAGAAGGCCGTCTGCTTCTGTTTACTCATGTGGCCTCACCTAAATCTTAACTTTTACCTTCTGTTCCTCCCCAGTTTATAGGCACTGGAAGGACACAAATTGCCCTATAAAAATTACATAGATAAGAGGTATAAACAAATGTGAAATTGAATTCCTCTGCAGTGGATTTCAAGGACTTGAGTATTGCTGAGGAAAGCTAAGCAACATTTGTACTGTGCTTGTACACAAAGGAAACGCAACCACTGCTTGGCAGGCAAAGAAGCCCTAAGCAATACTTTCTGTAAAGGTCAATTCTATGACTAAATCAGCGGGAACAATAAAATATTAATCTATTAATGAAAAATTATAGGCAACTAAATCCTAATGATCACTGCTACCGCGTGTCTCCGAAAATAAGACAGGATCTTATAATATTCTCCTCTGAAAAAGGGCTAGGGCTTATTTTCAGGGTAGGTCTTATTTTCATAGAAACAAAGTATTCCCCTACACTGTATCCCCACTCTATGGTAGATAGCCGCCAGACTGTATGTCCCACTGTTGTTAGGTCTCTATACTGTAAGTCCCTCTGTAGTTAGGCCTTCATCCATAAGCATTCCCCGCTGCAGGTAGTCCCCATACTGTATACATACTCCCCTCTGTACTTGTTCCCCCATACTGTATACCTCCCCTCTCTGCAGGTAGTGCCTATGCTTTATACCTCCCCCCTCTGTTGTTGTTTCCCTATTATACTGTATACATCCCCCCTCTCTGCAGGTAGTCCCCATACTGCATACATCCCTCTCTGCAGGTAGTCCCCATACTGTATACCTCCCCCTCTGCAGGTAGTCCCCATACTGTATACCTCCCCCTCTGCAGGTATTCCCCATACTGTATACCTCCCCCTCTGCAGGTAGTCCCCATACTGTATACCTCCCCCTCTGCAGGTAGTCCCTATACTGTATACCTCCCCCTCTGCAGGTAGTCCTTATACTGTATACCTCCCCCTCTGCAGGTATTCCCTATACTGTATAGCTCCCCCTCTGCAGGTATTCCCTATACTGTATACCTCCCCCCTATGTAGTTGTTCCCCCATACTGTATACATCACCCTCTGCAGGTAATGCCTATACTGTATACATCCCCCCCCCCTGCAGGTAGTCTCCATACTGTATACTTCCCCCCTGCAGGTGGTCCCCATACTGTATACTTCCCCCCTCAGCAGGTAGTCCCTATACTTTATACCTCCGTTCTACCTCTGTAGTTGTTCCCCCATACTGTATACATCCCCCCTGCAGGTAGTCCCCATACTGTATACATCCCCCCTGCAGGTAGTCCCCATACTGTATACACCCCCCTCAGCAGGTAGTCCCTATACTTTATACCTCCGTCCTCCCTCTGTAGTTGTTCCCCGATACTGTATACATCCCCCAGCAGGTAGCCCTAAAACTGTTTACCTCCCTCCCCCCTCTGTAGTTGTTTCCCCCTACTGTATACCTCCCTTCCCCCCATAGCGTATATGTCCCCCCTTTCTGTAGTTACCCATGTACCCTCCATCCCCCTATGTCCCCTACTGTGCATCTTCTTAACCTCTCCTGCCTCCCCTGAAGCTTTTGCTGAGCAGGTGGGGGCGGAGCATAACAAGTCTGACTCTGATTGGCTGATGCTCAGCCACCCAATGTCAGGGATCTGGTCAGCTGACTGTATCTAGGACTTATTTATGGAGTAGCGCTTATATTCCAAGTCTCCTCCAAATAACAGGCAAAGTGACGCTAGGGCTTATTTTTGGGGTAGGTCTTATTTTCGGAGTAACACTGTAAATCCAATTAGGTTTCTTTTCCACCAAGTATCAAGGATTTAGAAATAAATACTTTGCTTAAAAATATATTAACAGGCATCTTATAATATTCCCTTTTCTTCCGCAGAGATGCTGCTGCTTACAACACGCAGGTGGCCTATGCCAGAAAGCGATTCTCGGGAATTACCTCTACGCTGCCTTTAGTCTCTACAGTGTGGAAAAGAAAAAGATAAAGTAAGAGACATGGAAAGCTAGAAGAAAGACAAAGACAAAGAAAGTCTTGCTTGGTTTCCCTAGCTCTAGTGGCCTCTCTACTACTCATGGAGTATTCGTGCAGAAGAGCAACTCCGGCTGTTCAGCCATCTGGGAAGAGCAGAGCAAAGATTTCCAGTGATAAGGAAAGCGACGGAAACCTAAAGAGGAAAGTTTTACTAAAAAACTGCATATATCTACTAAAGGAGAAAAGAAGAGGAAAACTTTTACTGTAGGTTTAATAGCTGAACAGAGCCCTTATCCTTATCATTGGCCAAACATGCGGAAACAAGGACAGAAAAGGTTTTATTGGGTGTGAATGGAAGTAAAGGAAGTGAAGACCCCATAAAGCAACGGTAGCGTTAGTGTCTCATCGGGACAGGGAGCGGACTTGTAGAACTGTTTGGGTTCTGCAACGTTCTCCGGACCCGAAGCTCGGCATTTGACTCCCGGGATCTACTGTCCTTGGAAGTCCTGGAAAACATGGATGCAGCCTATGGCAGCCCTATAGCCACATCCAACTTCTCCAACCACCAGCAGTCAAATGACAAGCGTTCGGGTTCGGAGAATGTTACAGAGCTTGAACAGTTCGGCAAAGGTGTACATGTATATTTTAACCCAATGGCAGGTTGACTGAAAAAAGCTACTGATTCTTGGCTTGGGTTTTAATGTTTGTTTTTTTTTTTTTTGTCTGAGATATGGCTGGGCATGCCACAATATATACCTCTGCCGATGAAAAATTGCAACTTGAATGGAGGTCAAAAAGACACTTTTATTTTGGTATTTGCCAGGTGATTGGGTCTATGAATAAGTTAGCTCTATGTATGAAATGGACACACAGAGGCTTTACCTCAATATAGTACCCTGTACCATGTACCAGTAAACCACTTACCTTCATATAATGGGTTTTGATCTTGTAATGTTCCTGTTTAACACTAATCCCTTGTATAGCACTCTGGACTTAACGGTGCTTTATAAATAATAATAATAATAATAATAATAATAATAATAATAATATTTGCATCTTTCCTCTAGGTATTCAATTTTTTGCAAACAGTTTTGCGATATACTCTCTTTATTTAAAACTTTTAAATCAGTGTTATACATACAACTAAACAGTGCTCCGTGACAATATTTGGTCTTTTCTCGCTTCAAAAAAAAGAGACCAAACACAGGAAGTCCTCGTCCTTTGCCGTTCACACAAGGAAAGAGGCCTGTTCATCATGCAGGTTGTATATCAGCTGAGGGCAATTATCTTAGGATGATTATATTATTAACGTTTACTAATTCTATTATCAGCTCTGAAGCTTACCAGGAGACAATGCTCTTTGTTATGCAGCAGTTCAGTCAGTATAATGTCACTGTGTGGTTACAGAGGTTTTAGTGCTGTTTGACAGGAGAGCCGACCATACAATGTGAGAATCCCCAGGATTCTCTGCTACTGAATGTGGGCATGCAGCAGCTGTACACATGCGTAGTGAAGGGAGACACCTAGTGGCCATATGTCTAACATTAATTTAAACATAGAAAAAAAAATTAAGAGAATAGATGGCAAAACTGCTTGTGATCACAACCCCTGTCGATTTATTGAAAAATGTTTTTGCGACAGGTACGATGCTTTAAAAAGAGAGGAAGAGCTTTTATCCATTGCTGGACCATTGGCTGTATTTTTTTCTCATATACATATCCAGCATCTGTAAAAATAAAAAATAAATAAGAATAGGATGGACTCTGATACTAATGACATCCAATTGACAGGAGAGTATGTGCCGCTTATACACATAGATATCAAAAATAATACTTTATAGTGGTACTCCGGAGAAATTATTTTTAAATTATTTTTAAATTAACTTGTGCCAGAAAGTTATACAGATTTCTAAGTTACTTCTATTTATCTTAAGTTTTCCAGTACTTAGCAGCTGCTGTATGTCCTGCAGGAACTGGTGTATTCTTTCCAGTCTGACACAGCGCTCTCTGCTGCCACCTCTGTCCATGTCAGGAACTGTCCAGAGCAGTAGCAAATCCCCATAGAAAACCTCTCCTGCTCTGGACAGTTCCTGACATGGACAGAGATGGCAGCAGAGAGCACTGTGTCAGACTGGAAAGAATACACCACTTCCTGCAGGATACACGGCAGCTGATAAGTACTGGAAGACCGGAGAAGTAATTTACAAATCTGTATAACATTCTGAATGACAGGAGCTGGATACTTGGCCTTATCTGGGCAGAGAAAGCTTCTAGCAGCCTAACTTATATAAGCTCAGCAGCAGCAGTTGGGGTCAGAGGGCGTTTTGTAACCGCGCACCTCTCTGAATGTCACACCTAGGTCACCTTAGGAACCAAGGGATTGTCGATAAGATAAGTTGAAGTATATGAAGTGACATCTCTGTATGTAATTTATGTCATAGCAATTATTATCCACACAGAAGGTTATCTGATCTGCACTGTAATTATTAGTCAGTGACGATTTTATCTACTGTGTGATGGAAAGTATGGAAGCCCAGGATGTCCTCCTCCAGTCCTGGCAGATGTGGCTTCAGACAGGTCCCAGGTGGACCAAAACATCAGTTTTTTCTCTGTGGACGGTCATAAAATTAGCCTTCTTTACTTGTCCCCGATTTAAGGCCCTATTACACGGAACGATTATCGGCCATTACGGCCAATAATCGTCCTGTGGCCTCCCCTGCACTTGCCCGCTCGCTGCCGCCAGGTGGCAGCAAGTGGGGAACAAGGAACAAACGAGCGCTGACAGCGTTCGTTTGCTCCTCTTGTAATAGGGGTTTAGTCAGCACTAGAGATGAGCGAACCGGGTTCAGGTTAAACGTTCGGCATTTGATTAGCGGGGGCTGCTGAACTTGGATAAAGCTCTAAGGTTGTCTGGAAAACATGGATACAGCCAATGACTATATCCATGATTTCCACATAGCCTTAGGGCTTTATCCAACTTCAGCAGCCCCCGCTAATCAAATGCCAAACGTTCGTGTTCGGATGGACTCCAGCATGCTCCAGGTTCGCTCATCTCTGCTCATTTTAGTGGCAGAGTGTACACAAAACATACGATGTAGACAGCATAATACTTGTAGGAGAAGGAGTAAGGGCGCCCTCACACATCCTTTTTGTATGGCTTTTTTCCCCAAAAAAACTACCAAAAAAACTACCAATTCGTTTTTGTTTTTTTGTTCTTGTTTTTTTATGCATTTGGATTTTTTCTGGCGCTTTTGACTTTATGTGCGAAGCATCTTTTTTGTGGTCTAGGCGTTTTTGTGTGCTGAACTTTTTTTTTCCTCTGCCATCACATAACTTAGCTGCTGGACCACAAAAGGTGACAAAAGCGGCAGAAAAAAAAAAGACACATACTCAGCAATGGCGTTTTTGAGACAACCAGAACCTTCCCATTGATGTGTATGGGAGGAAAAACACCACAGTTTGCAAAAAAACAAAAAAACGCCACCCCACAGCATGCTGCGTCAAAAATGGCAAAAAGGAGAGAATAACGCCCCTACCCCCCCCCCCCCAAAAAAAAAATGCCATGTATGTAAGACATTTCATAAACTTCCACTGACCTCCACGACATCAGGCCACTGGCATTTTTATTGGCGTTTTCCCAAGATTTTAAGGCGGTGTGAAGCCAGACTTTTTAGATTTTCTACAGATTCAGGTTTGCAGTGTATTTGTCTTAGTTTTGACCTGTTGTGTATGGGTTGTCATACTTTGGCAATTGTCTTTATTTTTCGAGAATGAACATTATCTGTAGCACTGTAATCCTTATAACATATACTGTAAACTATGCGACTCACTCAATAAAGTTCATCAGGAAAAGACACCGATTGCTCATTGCAAGATATTACTCTTTGTCGTTTATTCTTCATTGCATATCTGTGTACCCAACAACCGATCCATCTTAGGGCCAGCACTGTCCAAGCAGAATTTAGGAGTCTGCATGTACACTTAAAGCGATAAGGTGGCCACCAAGCCACCCCCCACCCCCCCCCCCAAACTGCTGGTACGGTCCGTTTGATGAGAATGAGTCAATCCTGGTGGTGTCTTTTGCTCTCGATTCCTTGATTAGGGTAAAAAAAATTATCTTTTAATCTGCAGTGTCTATACTATCTATAGTGTCTGTGCCCTAGGCCTGTGACGCCTCTTCTTCTTTCTCCTGTTCATCACTTGTCTAAACAGTGTGCAGGTGCCTTAACAAACCAAAGCGGCACATGCGAACTGTTTTGACAAGCAATGAATAGGAGAATTCTTACCAGGGGCTTTCCTAGAGATGAGAGGGCAGGGAGGGGGAAAGGAGAGGCTTCCCAGGCCGAGGGCACAGCCACTATAAGCCACTCCACATTGATTAAAAATCATTTTTTCCATAACCAAAGCACTGAGGGCATTTTAAAACACACGGCAGGGAAGGACTTACTGTCATCAAATGGATGGTACAAGCGGTTTGGGGGGATGGGTTGGTGGATACAGTATTGCTTTAAGGGCTGAACCACTTGCCTTGTAACAAAATCCACTGAAGAAGAAGACTAGCCGCACTCCATGAGGGATTAACTAGTGCAAAGGGATGTGACTTTTAACACTATGCAGCAAAATTGTGCAAAATTTTTGTGTAAATTAAGCCAAACAATAGTTGGCGTAAAGCTAGACAAAAACTGAGAGACACCAAATTTATCAAACAGCCTGAGACACTGTGATAAATCTGATAAATCAAGACTAAGTTTACACTGCCTAAAAATTAAAAGGGGTACTCCAGCGGGAAAAAAAAAATCTTTCAAATCAACTGGTGTCAGAAAGTGCCAGAGATTTGTAATTTATTTCTATAAAAAAAAAAATCTCTAGTCTTCCAGTACTTATCAGCTGCTGTATGTCCTGCAGGAAGTGGTGTCTTTCCAGTCTGACACAGTGCTCTCTGCTGCCATCTCTGTGATGTCAGGAACTGTCCAGAGCAGCAGCAAATTCCCATAGAAAACCTTTCCTTTCTCTTGAGACTGTAGGACATACAGCAGCTGATAAGTACTGGAAGACAAGATTTTTTAATAGAAGTAAATGAAAAATTGCTTTCACCTTCTGGCAGCAGTTTAATTTTTGCTTGAGTACCCCTTTAAGTAGTTTTAGAAAACATGCCCCTATGCCCACCAACTGATCAATAAAGAATAGTTATTATTATTATTATTATTTTGTTTTAGTTATTACCTACTTATTTACGTATCCAGGTCCAGTCTCCTGAAGGCAGCTATATACCAGCTATACTAAATGAGGAAGTAACGGCTAGTACAGAGAGTCACGGCTCAATGTGTCCATCAATCACATGACTGCCTTCTCTGTCAGTGCAGATGACCGGGACGTCTCTTGTTTTTTCAACCAGCACAAGACTAAAAAGCTTCAGGAGACTGTTCCTGGATACAAGTAAGTATAGCTGTTATATAGCTGCCTTCAGGAGAATGGACCTGGATACAAGTAAATATAGCTGATATATAGCAGCCCTCAGGAGACTGGACCTGGATATAGTAAATATAGCTGTTATATAGCTGCCTTCAGGAGAATGGACCTGGATACAAGTAAGTATAGCTGATATATAGCAGCCCTCAGGAGATTGGACCTAGATACAAGTAAATATAGGTGATATATAGCAGCCCTCAGGAGACTGTAACTGGATACAAGTAAGTATAGCTGTTATACAGCTGCCTTCAGGAGACTGGACCTGGATATAGTAAATATAGCTGTTATATAGCTGCCTTCAGGAGACTGGACCTGGATACAGTAAGTATAGCTGTTATATAGCTGCCTTCAGGAGACTGGACCTGGATATAGTAAATATAGCTGTTATATAGCTGCCTTCAGGAGACTGGACCTGGATACAGTAAGTATAGCTGTTATATAGCTGCTTTCAGGAGACTAGACCTGGATACAGTAAGTATAGCTGTTATATAGCTGCCTTCAGAAGACTGGACCTGGATACAGTAAGTATAGCTGTTATATAGCTGCTTTCAGGAGACTGGACCTGGATACAGTAAGTATAGCTGTTATATCGCTGCTTTCAGGAGACTAGACCTGGATACAAGTAAGTACAGCTTTGTTATAAAGCATGATAAATAAAAAAAAAGAGAATGTATATTGCAAACTTGCTTTATATCACATCCACTGTTAATTTAGACTTTAAAAGTTATAACAGCAGGGGCACTTTAAAGTTTTCCATTCTTTGTTTTTGCTTGTATATACTGATAAAACAAACAGTGGCCTTCTGTGTCTACACTCAGATATGACACTCTAGCTAAAGAAATGTCAAATATACTGTAGGTCAGTACCGACCCTCCCCATCCTTACTTTTAATAACATGAAATATACGTCATAGTGGAAAGGTGTAAGAGCAGTAAGCAGGGAAAAATATATCTAAAAAAAAAACAGGTGTAAGAGCTAATCTGTGAAATACCTGCAGCTCACCAGACCTTGGAACATTTTCCCTGTTCTCTTAACTTGGAACATTCTAATTCTTTGTTGGCTGTTTATACTGAAAGAATCTATATTCCACTCTGCAGGGGGTTGATATTTCTTAAGGGACCTCCTGTGGGGTATAATGAAGTTTTATAGCAAATGCCACAAGGAAACAAATTGTTGGATTTTTTACATGCTCTAAAGAGGGGGAGACGGTAACAGATCAGGCGTCTTGAGATCTATCTCACGCCTGGTAGCTTATACTTTATTGTAAATAGTAAGTAATAAATCAGTTGTTAAATGCCCAATTAACCTTAATTTAATATATGGAGACAAGACAATATTTTTTGAAGAGAATGCTTAAAGGGCAACTCCAGTGGGAAAAAAAAAAATTCTTTCAAATCAACTGGGTCGGTTTTAGACAAAAGGTGGCCCTGGGCAAAATTACAGGTGGGGCCCCAAATACACTCAGATTCAGTAAATTCAGAAAGCGTCGTACCAGGGTTTGTACCCTGGTCAGGAAAGATCACCCCAAGGCATACTGTATGTACATAGACAAATATTTAAATATTTACTATACATAATTTTCAAATACCACCGCTATATACCAGGACCAGATATTACCACCTTACATGAACAATTACTTCTAATATGTTGTTAAGAAAATACACTATACAAAGACCAATGGTATATTGCTGACGGTAACACTATTATAGCTGGTAACACTATTAATGCAATTATAGCTGCGCAAGTGGGACGGGGCCGGGGCCGGCCTGGGCTAGGAAGAGCGACAAGAGGGTCCTTGTTAGGTAGCTAGGGCAGTCCTGGTCTGGAAAAGGCGATGGAAGGGTCCATGTTAGGGGGCTGCGGCAGGTCTGGGCTGGGAACAGCATTGGGAGCATCCGCGTTAATGGGGCTGGTGCGGATCTGGCCTGGAAAGGGCACCTGGAAGGTCCACGTCAAAGGGCTGGGGCAGTCCTGGGCTAGAAAGAACTGGGAGGGTGCATGTCAGGGGTTTGGGCTGTCCTGGGAAGGGCACCAGAGGGCCTCCATTAGGGGGCTGGGGTGGTCCTGGGCTGAGAAGGGTGCCAGGAGGGTGCACATTAAGGGGCTGGGGCAGTCCTTGGCTGGAAAGGGTCCAGAGGGTTCGTGTTAGGGGGCTTGGGCTGTCCTGGCCTGGGAAGGGCGCCAGGAGGGTCCGAGCTAGAGGGCTGGGGTGGTCCTGGGCTAGGAAGGGTGCCAGGAGGGTCTGCGTTAGGGGGCTGCTGGGAAGGTCCGCCGTAGGGGATTGGGGCTGTGCAACCCTGGGAAGGGTGCCAGGAGGGTCTGCGTTAAGGGGGCTGCTGGGAGGGTCCGCAGTAGGGGATTGGGGCTGTGCGACCCTGGGAAGGGTGCCAGGAGGGTTCATGGTAGAGGGCTGTGAAGGTCCTGGGCTGGAAAGGGCATCAGAAGGTTCCGTGTTAGGGGGCTGAGGCGGGCCTAGATTGGGAAGGACGCCGGGAGGGTCTGCATTAGGGGGCTGGGAAGGGCACCAAGAAGGTCCATGTTAGGGGATGGGAAGGTTCTGCTTTAAAGGGCTGGAGTGTTCACGGGCTGGGAAGGGAGCTGTGAGGGTCCATATTAGGGGGCTAAGAAGGTCCCCCAGGAGGGTTTGGGGGATAGTAATGATACACTGTGTAGGTTTGGGAGCATTTTATTTTTTAGCTCTTGGGTAGAATACCCCTTTAATATATTGCCAGACAGTTGAGTTGAATTTGGGTGGGATAACAGAATTCAGGCCAATCTACCCAGCTGGGAATTCCCAAAAAATGGCTAGTGCATCCCACTAGCCTCAAAATCTGAATATTACCATAACCCTGCAAGCATACCTTGTCGCACCATCATAATACCTCCATCCGATCCATCTCAATATCCTCCACATTTACACACTAAACATAGTGATAATAATGGCAATACTGTTGGACTTAGTGGATAGATATCTGTTCCCCTGTTGTGAGTGGTTTGATAGTTCTGCTTTAGGTACCCAATGTGTCCTGAGTGTGATTACACCACACATTTCTGGCATGTATAGAGCACACTAGGGCTTGTTTGGGGGAACTTAAGGGCTCCCCTTGCATGACCTGTTCGTGAGACAGACATATGTAATCCCTGTGGGGAATTAGAGGTCAAATTGTTCTATAGCCCCAATCTCCTTGTTTCTGTTTTTTGAATAAGGGATCTGGACCAAGGGTGAGAAATGTAAAGGGGGGAGGGGATGAACTCTGAATATTTTTTGAGATAAAGGGATTTCTATAACCATATCCCTATACAGTATTAGACTACCTCTATGCTCCCATACAGTATTAGACCCCTCTATGTGCCCAATATAGTTCCCATATAGTAATAGGCTCCTCTTTACAGACCCAATATAGATAGTGCAGCTTCCATTTAGTAGATAGCCCATCTGTGTATGCCCTATGATTAATAGGCCTCTCTGTACATCCCCTATATAGTAATAGGGCCCTCTGTGCAGCCCCCCATATAAAAGATGGCCTGCCCCTCTGTGAAACACACTATGAAACTATGAAACCTACCATATAGTAGATGGCCCCCTCTATACAGTCCCCTATAGTATAGGGAACTCCTTTGTATGTAACCCATAATAGATGCCCCCCCTCAAAGCATCCCCTATAGTAGAGGGCCACCCATGTGAAAACCCATATTGTAGATGGCACTCTCTGCAGTCCCCTATGGTATCTATCTGTGCAGTGCCTTTTAGTATAAAGCCCCTCTGTGCAGCCCCCTATAGTAGAGGGCCGCCCCTCTGTGCAGTCCACTATAGTAGAGGACCCCTCTGTGTAGCCCCCTATAGTAGAGGGCCCACTCTGTGCAGTACCCTGTAGTAGAGGACCCCTCTGTGTAGTCCCTATAGTAGAAGGGCCTCCCTCTATGCAGGCTCCTCTAGTAGAGGGACCCTTTATGTGCAGTTCCCTATAGTAGAGGGCTCCCCCTTTGTGCAGTCCACTATACTAGAGGACCCCTCTGTGTAGCCCCTTTGTAGAGGGCCCACTCTGTGCAGTCTTCTGTAGTGGATGACCCCTGTGTTTTTGTGTGTTTGCAGTTTCAGCCATAGCAACGTGCTCCTGCCTAGTGTGAATAGTGTTCTAGGAGAGCTGACCAAATTTGTCTTTTTTTCTGTGTTTCAGATGGGGGGAGTGGCTGCCTCTACTTGGTTGTGCCCTCCACCTATCCAACCCAGGTGGTGTAATTACTTTTGCTGGTATAAGACGGATCTTGCATGCCCAGAGCATAGGCGTATTTCATGCCAAGGAGAGGCCATACTACAGTGTAGGACTGCCCCGATATGAGGCCACCGTAACGTGGTGGGATAGTGTACACCATTTTCAAATGGTAAGCCTCATTATTTTTATGGAAGTTTTTTTTGGGGCAGTTGGGGGTGGGCTGCTTTTAACTATTTTTATGTCTGTAGTGGGTCTGTATCTTGCCATTGCGGTGAGCTGTTGCATTTTTCTGTGTTTTTGTGTGACCCCTCTGTGTAGCCCCTATAGTAGTAGTCTTCCTCTATGCAGCCCCCTATAGTACAGGGCCCCTTTCTGTGCAGTCCCTTATAGTAGAGGGCCTCCCTCTGTGCCGTCCCCTATAGCAGAGCCTCCCACGCATAGGCCCCTATACTAATAGCTCCATGTGCAGACCAAAATAAAACCCCCACAACAAACTTCTTCCATCGCACAGTTTCTCTTTGCATGTGCTCTCCTATCTTTTGGCACAGGCAGTGTGTTAGAAGCGCTGCCTGTCTCGGAAGTATGGAGCTCAGTCAATTGTTTGTGTACATCCTTAAGGCATGTAATAGGACACTCCAGGGGGACCCGGGGAGATCATAGGGCTCTGGCCAGTTGCCAGTCCCCCCTGATCGAATACAGTATACTAAGACCAATATCACCAATAATACCAGTATACGAGGGACAAATAATACTGCCACATCATGACCATTGCCATTTCCCCCACATAATGGCTAATAGCACTATGCTGCTACTGAATAAAATCCACTATATAAACACCAAATAACCCCACATACACTAAAGTGGTAGTTACCAGCCCCATACAGGCCCTGCACACTGTATAAGTAGTTATATTAAAGGGATATTCTCATCTCAACTTATAGAGTTATATATTGTTGACAACTCGTTGTCTAGGTTACCGACCACCACTCTGCTCCAAAAGCAGTGGTAAAGAAAATCACCTGAAAATTTGAGACTTATTTGGCTTGTAAACTTTTTGAGCCTTAAAATACACTGTGTGAGCATAGCCTAAGGCTTCTTTCACAACAATTCTAGGTTTTCTAATGGCATTTTTTCCAATTCATCACATTTGTAGCATGTTTTATCTAGTTCTAGTTCAATATGCCTCCATGTCATGAACTGTCCAGAGCAGTAGTTCTCCTACTCTGAGAAGTTCCTGTTTCGGACAGAGATGTCAGCAGAGAGCACTGTGTCAGACAAAGAATGCACCACTTCATGCAGGACATATAGCAGCTGATAAGTACTGGAAGACTGGAGTTTTTTTTTTTTTTTTTAAATTTAAAAAATTACAAATCTATTTAACTTTCTGAAACCAGTTGATTTGAAAGAAATTCTGAGTACCCCTTTAATAAATGCCATGTGCCTTCTGTGTGCCAAAGTTTGACAATCAAGAGAACAGAACAATGGAGATTTCAGCATAGTAAATCCCCCCACTATGTAATATTTAGCTGCACTGTTTTTGAGCAAGAAAAAAAAAAACTCATGAAAAATTACCAGGGAAACAAAAAAGCGTAAAAAAAAAATATATCTCCTGTTCTGGAAAAACACTGGCCCAGATATACTAATGAGAATTCTGTGCAAAATAGATTTTTTTTTTCACCTTTATTATAGGTTTTAGACACTTTAGAGACAGTTTCGAGGCCATGACCGTCTTTAGATTTAACAAATCGCCTGCATCACTCTGCTAAATCTGGCACCCTTGAAGACTGTCGGCCCATAGACGGTGTTAGTACATCTGGGCCACTGTATGTGAAGCTGTGTAATACATGTGTTGGTTGCATTGGGAATCAACTTCAAATTACAAATCAGGTCATTGTGAAATGATGCCAAGAGTCAGTAATATTGTCTCGGCGCAAAGTCCAGTTCTACAGTGCTGACTATTATACTACGCCACTGTTATATGACCCTGGAGGCAGTAACAGCGCTGACCCAGATTCTACGTTTCAATTAGGGCTGGGCGATAATGGCCTAAATGAATATCGCGATTTATCGTACATGTAGCCGCGGTAACGATAAATTGAACGATAATTATGACACGCCCCTTTTAAAAGCCACACCCCTTTTGAAAACCCCATTTTCCGATGGTAATACAAACGTGGATTTATTCCATATAACTAAGCAAACTTCACAAGTAGTACACAACGTTTTGGCGTCTCCTACACCATTTTCAAGTGCCACTTGAAAATGGCGTAGGAGACGGCGAAACATCGTATATTACTTGTAAAGTTTGCTGCACATTGTTATATGTAATAAATTCACGTTTGTATTACCATCAGAGTGTATCTATATCATCTATCTCCTATCTATCTATCTCCTATCTACGTATATCATCTATCTATCTCCTATGTATCTATATCATCTATCTATCTATCTCCTATCTATCTGTCTATACATACACACACACATATGTGTGTGTGTGTGTGTGCGCGCGTGTATGTATGTATAGACAGATAGATAGGAGATAGAGAGAGGAGATAGATAGATAGATAGATAGATAGATAGATAGATAGGAGATAGATAGATAGATAGGAGATAGATAGATAGGAGATAGATAGATAGATAGATAGGAGATAGATAGATACATGATAGATAGATAGGAGATAGATAGGAGATAGATAGATAGATAGATAGATAGATAGATAGATAGATAGATAGATAGATAGGAGATAGATAGATAGATACATGATAGATAGATAGATAGATACATGATAGATAGATGATATAGATACATGATAGATAGATAGATAGATAGATAGATAGATAGATAGATAGATGATATAGATACATGATAGATAGATAGATAGATAGATAGATAGATAGATAGATAGATAGGAGATAGATAGATAGGAGATAGAAAGATAGATAGATAGATAGATAGATAGATAGATAGATAGGAGATAGATAGATAGGAGATAGATAGGAGATAGATAGATAGATAGGAGATAGATGGATAGATAGATAGATAGATAGATAGATAGATAGATAGATAGATAGGAGATAGATAGATAGGAGATAGATAGATAGGAGATAGATAGATAGGAGATAGATAGATAGATAGATAGATAGATAGATAGATAGGAGATAGATAGATAGATAGGAGATAGATAGATAGATAGATGATAGATAGACAGGAGATAGATAGATAGATAGATAGATAGGAGATAGATAGATAGATAGATAGATAGATAGATAGATAGGAGATAGATAGATAGATACATAGATAGGAGATAGATAGATAGATACATAGATAGGAGATAGATAGGAGATAGATAGATAGATAGATAGATAGATAGATAGATAGATAGATAGATAGATAGATAGGAGATAGATAGATAGATGATAGATAGACAGGAGATAGATAGATAGATAG
Source organism: Dendropsophus ebraccatus (assembly GCF_027789765.1). Lineage (NCBI taxonomy): Eukaryota > Metazoa > Chordata > Amphibia > Anura > Hylidae > Dendropsophus > Dendropsophus ebraccatus. The sequence goes on from NC_091458.1 coordinate 149,521,385, forward strand.
ATAGATAGATAGATAGGAGATAGATAGATAGATAGATAGGAGATAGATAGATAGATAGATAGACAGGAGATAGATAGGAGATAGATAGATAGATAGATAGATAGATAGATAGATAGATAGATAGATAGATAGATAGATAGGAGATAGATAGATAGACAGGAGATAGATAGGAGATAGATAGATAGATAGGAGATAGATAGATATTCTATCTATCTATATCATCTATCTATATCATATCATCTATCTATCTTCTATCTATCCATCCATCCATCCCCAGTCACTCAGTGGCTGCAGGGGGTCAGGTATAGGTCGACACCTCCATGTTCCCCCGGGCACCGCTCTCTCTCCCGCACAGGAATCCTCGGCCCCTGTCACGCAGTGATGTAGCACATATATCTGTGTCCCGGACTGAGCGTCACACATGGCCGCTTCCAGCACTGCGGGGCTCCGAGAATTCCTGTGCGGTACAGAGTGCGGTGGCCAGTGGAGCATGGTGGTGCCGACCGATACCTGACCCCAACTGTATATGCGGGAGAGGGGGGGCAGGGCTCACCGTGCAGCTTCCAGAGAAGCTAGAAGTGAGCCCCCGGCAGCAGCAGCACAAAGCACTCACTGGAGGGGACCCTGCCGTCTGTGTGCAGCCTGTCACATCTCCAGCCTTCCTCTTCAGCCCCCCGCAGCAGGATCTTCCATCCCTTCCTCTGCAGCAGTATATGTGCGTCCTGGCTGGGATCAGGAGGTGAATCGGATCATCAGCTTTCCAGCCTTCACCTCTCCACGCGGGACCCCTCTCTCTCCCTGCACCAGAGCACGCGGCCGCCAGGTGGGGGGGGGGAAATACCGCAGATACCGTCCTGGCAGAGTTGAGGTCGGTTAACCGACGCCAGTGACGGTATCGGTATTTTTGCGGTATACCGCCCAGCCCTAGTTTCAATGACAGTGTGATCCATGTCATACAATATTTGGCTTATGTGCTGAGTAACAGTGATGCTGTGCAGTGCCTGTGTCTCTGACTGTAGGGCCACATTGCAGAGTAGGGTTTGTTCCCACTGAGGAATAGGCGAGGAATTGAGGAGGAAATTTTCTTGAGTTGGGGTATGTGCACATCACCCGCCGCGGATTCCGCAGCTCACCCCCTGTGCCATAGACTCCATTGCATTGCTCTGTACATATTTTACGGGCGGCATTTCAAGTGGAATATGCATAAAATTGAGCTCGGATTCAGCTTGAAATTCCTCACCTATTCCTCAGTGTGAACATACCCTTAGGTTAAATGTTGAAGACACATGGCAGAGAATGTCTGATGACTGTGATTTCCGAATGCCATAGGCTCACCCTGCTTGTGTTGTCTATTCATATTTACACGTCCTCTTTGCATAATTTCATCATTTCAGTCCCATGGTGCTGGAGTAGAGAGGCCACATTGGATATTGTACATAAATCACTTTAAAAAAAAAAAACGTCTGTCACGTTTGCCTCACTATGACACAAATTTTGTAGATTATATATGTGAAATGTTGATGATGATATTATCCCATAATGCGTTCCAGTTCGCTGGCAGGTGGTACTGCGATGGGTACGCCAGTCGTACCGACTTTTGCTAATTTATTTCTAGCTAATTTTGAAGAGGACATGATTTTTTCTGTTAAGAACCCTTTTATTCAATATTTCCAATTATTCCTTAGGTATATCTATGATGTAATACTAGTATGGTCAGGCGATGAAAATTTTTTTTGGGACTTTATGGAATATTTAAATGGTAATAATGTGAACATGAGATTTACCCATAAATATGGAGGCTCAAATATTGAGTTTCTGGATGTCTAGATTCAGGTTGGCGGGGGCGAGCTGGTCCTGTCGCGTTACAGCAACCAATTCGCTTCTTTGATACGACAGCTACCACGCTCAGTATGTAAAAAATGCAGTCCCTTATGCAGCTGCGCAGGATCAATAGCACCTTAGAAGCTTTTGAGGTACAAGCGGCAGATTTAAAAACACATCTTTATGGCCAGGGGTATCCAGCATCTGTAGTAGATCAAGCCCTGGAGAGGGCACGGACACTTGACAGGAAAAAACTTCTCAGGAAAGTGAAGAAAAAGGAACCGGCTTCGGGTTCGAGTCCATACGAACCCAAACGATCGGCATTTAATTAGCTGGAGCTGCTGAACTTGGATAAGGCTCTAAGGTTGTCTGGAAAACATGGATACAGCCAATGACTATATCCATGTTTTCCACATAGCCTTAGGGCTTTATCCAACTTCAGCAGCCACCGCTAATCAAATGCCGAAAGTTCGGGTTCGGATGGACTCCAGCATGCTCCAGGTTCGCTCATCTCTAGACACTAAGGATAAATTAGTTTTTCCTTCAGACATGGACCTATGGACAGGAACATACTGGCAGCCATCTTTAGAAACTGGCATACGTTAGGTGAGGACCAATGTTTATCAGATTTAGTGAGAGAACGTCCGCTTGTCACTTTTAAACGGTGTAAAAACTTACGTGATGAAGTGGTACGTGGACGTCTAACAGCAGAGGAACCAAGTAGGACATGGTGTCAGGAATGTGACTTTGCGCTCCTCGGTCCGTGCTGGGCGACCGAGGAAGCGCTGAGCCTCTGGTTGTTTTTTGTTGCAGTCCTGTCTGAATGCTGTCTTAGTTTCCCAGCCACACCCGCATTGCCTGTTACACTCTGGCAGTGCAGGGGTTACTCCTTATAGACCTGTCCAGCTGAGCTGGGTGCTGGGATCAGGGCTGATCCAATCAAGTGCTGGACCCAGTCCCTGATTCCAGATAAAAAAGCAGCAGGCTCTTCATTTCCCTGCTGGCTATTGAGTGTTACTCAGCTAAGCGCTTCAGCTCTCCTGGTTCTGTTACTTCTGTTGCCTGACCTATTGTTTGATCTTCCAACCTGCTTTGTCTGCTGCCTGCCCTGACCTCCTTGCCTGTCTCTGACTCTTCTTCTGCCTTACGTTTTTGTACCTCGCTGACCGCCGTTGCTGACCCGGACCGTAGACTTTGCATTACTGTGTTTGTTTCGTCTGTCTTGTTTGGTGTATCACCTGGTGTAAGACAGGGACTGACACTGTGGTTGTCCACGGCCGTTTAGGGCAGTTGAGGCAAGTAGGTAGGGCAGGGGCGCCGCAATCATGAGGCGACCTGAATCGTCTGCCTCAGGCGGCGCCACCAGCTGTCATCATGGGGGCGGCATTCAGTGGCAGATTATAATATGAGCGGTTCGGGCGGCCGCCCACATTATAATCCGCCACTGACTGTACCCAGGGCCGCTTTAACCAGAGGGCACATGGTGCACGTGCACCGGGCCCACTGGTTAAAGGGGCCCCCCCGAGCAGGCCGGCCGTTGCTATGTGCGACCAGTGCGGTCGCACAGGGCTCCGGCCACCAGCCTGTCAGGGGGGAGCGCCATGGATGAGTAATCTACTTACCCCTCCATGGCGCCCCCTGCAGGGCCCCCCCGTCCGCCGCTGCCCCCGTCCGCTGCTGCTGCGGCGCTTCAGCGCTGCAGCAGCAGCGACACTGACAGAGAGAGAGCCATTGGCTCCCTCCCTGTCAGTCACTCACTCTTGTGGCCGCACTTCCTGCGGTCACAAGAGGCCGCGCTCTCCCTCTAGCGCCCGACGTCACTGGAGCGTCGGCGCGAGGGTGAGGGGAGTGCAGCCTCTTGTGACTGCAGGAAGTGCGGCCACAAGAGGGAAGAGAAGAGGAACGCGTGGACCCAGGTGAGTAACAGTGTTTGTTTTTTTCAATGTTATATGGGAGGGGGAGCTATATACTACGGGGGGGGGGGGCACAGGGGGCTATATACTATTGGGGAGCACAGGGGGCTATATACTATGGGGGAGAACAGGGGGCTATATACTATGGGGGAGAACGGGGGCTATATACTATTGGGGAGCACAGGGGAGCTATATACTATGGGGGAGCACAGGGGGCTATATAATATTGGGGAGCACAGGGGAGCTATATACTATGGGGGAGAACAGGGGGCTATATACTATGGGGGAGAACGGGGGCTATATACTATTGGGGAGCACAGGGGGGCTATATACTATGGGGGAGAACGGGGGCTATATACTATTGGGAGCACAGGGGGCTATATACTACTGGGGAGCACAGGTGAGCTATATACTATGGGGGAGCACAGGGGAGCTATATACTATGGGGGAGCACAGGGGAGCTATATACTATGGGGAGCACAGGGGGCTATATACTATGGGGGAGAACAGGGGGCTATATACTATGGGGGAGAACGGGGGCTATATACTATTGGGGAGCACAGGGGGGCTATATACTATGGGGGAGAACGGGGGCTATATACTATTGGGGAGCACAGGGGGGCTATATACTATGGGGGAGAACGGGGGCTATATACTATTGGGGAGCACAGGGGGCTATATACTATGGGGGAGAACGGGGGCTATATACTATGGGGGAGCACAGGGGGCTATATACTATGGGGGAGCACAGGGGGCTATATACTATGGGGGAGCACAGGGGGCTATATACTATGGGGGAGCACAGGGGAGCTATATACTATGGGGGAGCACAGGGGGCTATACACTATGGGGGAGCACAGGGGAGCTATATACTATTGGGGAGCACAGGGGAGCTATATACTATTGGGAAGCACAGGGGGCTATATACTATTGGGAGCACAGGGGAGCTATATACTATGGGGGAGCACAGGGGAGCTATATACTTTGGGGGAGCACAGGGGGCTATATACTATGGGGGAGCACAGGGGAGCTATATACTATGGGGGAGCACAGGGGAGCTATATACTATGGGGAGCACAGGGGGCTATATACTACTGGGGAGCACAGGGGGCTATATACTATGGGGGAGCACAGGGGGCTATATACTATGGGGGAGCACAGGGGGTTATATACTATTGGGGAGCACAGGTTAGCTATATACTATTGGGGAGCACAGGGGCTATATACTATTGGGGAGCACAGGGGAGCTATATACTATTGGGGAGCACAGGGGTCTATATACTATGGGGGAGAGCACAGGGGGCTATATACTATTGAGGGGGAGCACAGGGGGGCTATATACTATTGGGGGAGAGCACAGGGGGGCTATATACTATTGTGGGAGAGCACAGGGGGGCTATATACTATTGGGGGAGAGCACAGGGGGCTATATACTATTGTGGGAGAGCACAGGGGGGCTATATACTATTGTGGGAGAGCACAGGGGGGCTATATACTATTGTGGGAGAGCATAGGGGGGCTATATACTATTGGGGGAGAGCACAGGGGGGCTATATACTATTGTGGGTGAGCACAGGGGGCTATATACTACTGGGGAGAGTGCACAGGGGGGCTATATACTAATGGGGGAGCGCACAGGAGGGCTGTATATAACTGGAGGAGCACATGAGGGTCTATATACTACAGGGACACCTTAAAACTATGGAGGCACAGAGGGGTGTAACTATGTAGGAGTACAGAGGGGTGTAACTACTGTATAGGGGTACAAGGGACCTAACTACTGTATGTGTTGGAGCCTAAAATATTTGTCTGGCAGATTCTGGAGAGAAGATTCACAGCCAGGAGAAGACTTCAAGGTGGCCCAGGCTGGATGGAGAGAAAAAGAAAAGGTGACAGACTCTGATCGGAGAAGACGCCTCCGGTGAGTCACTGGATGTAACTTCACTCTGTTATAGGCTTGTACTGATAGGGGTCATGGTGTGGCGGTATTATGTAATGGTATCAATGGTGATATCTTTCTGTTTTGTTTAGTGCAGTTTTTATGTAATATGTAATCACTGAATGGTGGAAATAGTGTTATAAGGTAACTACTGTATGTATTGGGGCTCTTGATACAGTGTGGGGGCAAATTCAGTACATTATACAATGTGCAGAAAGGTAAGGGGGGGCCCACTCTTGAGGGCTGTGCACTGGGCCCACCAATGTATTAAAACGGCCCTGACTGTACCATGTACTGGAGCCCCCCCGCCCCCGGGCAGTATCTGTAATGAGATGCTGTGAGCGGGGGGGACTGTATTCATAAGCGCCGCGCTGTACTAAATCAGCCGCGCGGTGCTGATACTACAGCGCGGCGCTTATGAATACAGTCTCCCCCGCTCACAGCATCTCATTACAGATACTTCCCGGGGGCGGGGGGGCTCCAGTACATGCATTCCACGTCCGTGATCCGTCAGGATCACGGAACGTGGGAATGCAGCCTTAGTCCCCCGGCTGATGTGCGGCTGCCCGGGGTGTCCCGTCCTGTCCCCGGCAGCGCGCGCATCAGAGAGCTCCCCGTGCGCCGGAAGTCACAGGCACAGGCGCACGGGGAGCTCTGTGATGCGCGCGCTGCCGGGGACAGGACGGGACACCCCGGGCAGCCGCACATCAGCCGGGACCAGACCAGAGAGGCTCGACGGGGGAACGGAGGGCAGGTGAGTTGTGTGCTGTTTTTTGTTTTTGTTTTATCTGCTGTGCAGGGGGGGGGGGAGAGGGGGACCATCTATAAGGTAGGGGGGGGAAGGGGGCCATCTATAAGGGAGGGGGGAAAGAGGGGGACGATCTATAAGGGAGGGGGGAAAGAGGGGGACGATCTATAAGGGGGGGGGATCATCTATAAGGGAGGGGGAGAGGGAAGAGGGGGACCATCTATAGGGGGGGGGCATCTATAAGGGAGGGGGGAAAGAGGGGGACCATCTATAAGGGGGGGAGAGAGGGAAGAGGGGGACCAACTATAAGGGGGGGGGAAGAGGGGGACCATCTATAAGGGGGGAAGAGGGGGACCATCTATAAGGGAGGGGAAAGAGGGGGACCATCTATAAGGGAGGGGGGAGAGGGGGACCATCTATAAGGGAGGGGGGCAGTAGTGGATTATAATGTGGGCGGATTGACGGGGGGGGGGGGCGTCATTCTATAGTTCGCCTCGGGCAGCAGAGAGGCTAGAATCACCCCTGAGGTAGGGTCAGAAGGTGGGTTCTCGTGGTTAGGGCTCACTGTCTCGTTCTGTTCCCCACCTACGTCCGGCGCATTTTGTGACAGTATAGCCAGCCAGAAAGAAGATTTTTGGGTCACCTGCATCATGGACCCTATGAACACCCTGGTGACCCAGATGCAGGGTCTGAATACGTTGGTTCAGACCCTTGCTGAGCGTGTGCAGGAACAAGAGTCCTTGGCCAGGCAGATGTGTCTGACCCCCCGCAGGCTCCTGAACCCCCAGTGCAGCTCCCTGAGAAATTTAAGGGGGACAGGAAAAATTTCCGGACCTTTCGGGAGGGGTGCAGATTATTTTTTCGGCTACGTCCCCGCTCCTCCGGAGATGAGACCCAGAGGGTGGGCATTATTATGTCCCTCCTGCAGGGCCCACCCCAAGAATGGGCATTCTCTCTACCTTCTGACTCCCCTGATTTAATGACCGTTGACAGATTTTTTTCAGCCTTGGGCCTTCTGTATGATGACCCAGACCGAGCAGCAGAGGCAGAGCGCCAATTGACGACACTCAGACAGGGTAAGAGACCAGTGGAAGAATACTGTGCTGACTTTAGGCAGTGGTGTGTACCCTCTACTTGGAATGACCCAGCTCTGCGTTTCCAGTTTCGTGTGGGTTTGTCTGACCAACTGAAGGACTTGTTAGTAGCCTATCCTAATCCTGAGACTCTGGAGGAAACTATGACCTTAGCCATACGGGTAGATAGGCGTATGCGGGACAGACGCAAAGAGAGAGAAACGTTTAAATTCCCTTCTGGTTCATGTCCTTTGACCTTACCTCCTAAACCTTCTTCCTCTCCTGTGTCCCCTCCGCAAGACGAGCCTATGCAGATCGGGTCAACTGACGCCAAGGCCAGACGTGCATATCGCCTCTAGAACCATCTGTGTAGACCTGGTTCACCGCCGGAAAACTTCAGCGCCTGAATGATTATCGAGGGGGTCATTCAGGTGCACAGGTAACCTTCGACAAGAAAAAGAAGTTGTTGTTGCCTATTTCTTTGACTTTGGGAGATAAATTTATCTCGGGATATGCCCAGGTTGACTCTGGGGCTTCTGCTAACTTTATTAATACTGTTTTCTGGTCTGGTCTGGGGGCATGTCTGCTTCAGCTTAAATGTCCGTTGAATGTGACTGGAGCGGACTCTGCCCCTTTTGCTCAGGGTAATATACGCTACATTACCCCCCATCTTGAGGTAAAGGTGGGATCAGTTCATTTTGAAAAGCTTGACTTTTTGCTTATGGAGAGAGTTTCTATCCTTAGCGGAATTTGCTCAAAATAATCGTGAAAATCAGTCACTCAAGATGTCGCCATTTTATTGTAATTATGGCTTTAATCCCAGATATTCTTCTGTACATGCGTCAGAGTCCGTAAACCCTTCAGCCGAAGGTATTTATTCTAAACTGTGCACAGTTTGGGCCCAAGCTTTTCAGAACTTGGTCAAAGCCCAAGAGACAGCTAAGAAACAGGCGAACAAAAGACGCATATCTGGCCCAGATTACGGTATAGGAGAAAAGGTATGGCTCTCAACTAAAAACTTGAAATTGAAGGTTCCCTCTGGTAAACTAGCACCCAAGTACATTGGTCCGTACGTTATCACAGATCATTAATCCTGTTTCATTCAGATTACGATTACCTGGGTCTATGAGAATTCACAATGTATTTCATAAGTCTCTTCTCAAAAAATATGTTAATCCTGTGCTTCCTTCAGTCCTCCCTGCTCCTCTGGTCATCCAGGGGGAGCTGGAGTTTGAAGTGGACAGGATATTGGACTCTCGTCAAATTCAAAATTCCATCCAATATCTTGTCCAGTGGAAGGGATATGGTCCTGAAGAAAATACGTGGGTTGCCAGTAAAGATATACATGCCCCACGTCTCATCCGGAAGTTTCATGACCATAACCCCTCTAAACCGGGTCCTTTAAATAAGGGTCCTGAGGCCCCTCATAAGAGGAGGGGTACTGTCAGGAATGTGACTTTGCGCTCCTCGGTCTGTGCTGGGCGACCGAGGAAGCACTGAGCCTCTGGTTGTTTTTTGTTTGCAGTTCTGTCTGAATGCTGTCTTAGTTTCCCAGCCACACCCGCATTGCCTGTTACACTCTGGCAGTGCAGGGGTTACTCCTTATAGACCTGTCCAGCCAGTGTCGGACTGGCTACTTGGGGCCCACCAGGGAAAATGATCCTGGGGGCCAACCAATGAAGAACCATTAAGAAGCAACATGCTGACCCATTTCTATGCTGATTGATCCGTGTCCACAACTAGTCAAACTACAACTCTCAGAATGCCCTACACTTATGAAGCTCTCAGGGTATACTGGGAGTTGTAGTTCCAGAGAGGACAATCCTTTAACAAGTGATGGTTGTGTAGAGGCTTCTGGCTGCTGCAATCTGAAACAACCATCAGCCCTAAAGATCCATCAATAAATCTATTTACATCACCAGCTATTATCAGGGGATTTTCCATAATATACTAAAACTCCCACCATATCCTGAGGACTGTGTGCCGTCAATAAATGCTGAGAGTTGTAGTGTTTGCAGCTGTTTTAGTAGGAGGATCCTAGGTGCATTGTACACTAGAAGCTTTGTGGGAGACCAGAATACACAGAATAGTTCTGTGGGGGCTCAGTGTATGGAAGTGACCCCAGCACTAATAGGGAATATAACAAAAAAGAAAATAAAAAATTACACACACATACAGCAATGTAGTGCTGGCATATAAAAGTATATATGTATCCTGTGTGTAGGTTGCATGGTACATATATGCTTATATACACCAGCACTACATTGCTGTATGGTTTACACATGTATTGGAGTGGTACATTAGAATTCCCATTTTTCTCTGGTTCGTACTGGTGTTGGTTGGTCTGAGGGGCTGTTTGTTACATCATGGTCTCCTGGTTCTTATCATGTTTAGTGTTTTTATCTCTTGGTGTTTTTTGCATGTTGTGTACTATTTAAAAAGATTTTTTTGGCTACTACATTTATTAGTGGAGCGTTGGTGTCTTTTTATGACGGGTCTTTCTCTTTTGATGCAACATATATACACTGCACCCACACACATTATACCTACAGTATACACACACTGTAGATTCAGACACACAACTACACATATATACACTCTGCACCCCCACACATTATACCTATATATACACACTGTAGATTCAGTCACACACACACACACACCCTCTGCACCCCCACACATTATACCCGTATATACACACACTGTAGATTCAGACACACACACACACATATATATATATATACCCTCTGCACCCCCACACATTATACCTGTATACACACCCTGCAGTCAGTCACACACACACATATATACCCTCTGCACCCCCACACATTATACCTGTATACACACCCTGCAGAGTCAGTCACACACACACACACATATATATATACCCTCTGCACCCCCACACATTATACCTGTATACACACCCTGCAGAGTCAGTCACACACACATACACATATATACCCTCTGCACCCCCACACACATTATACCTGTATACACACCCTGCAGAGTCAGTCACACACACACACACACACACACACACATATATATACCCTCTGCACCCCCACACATTATACCTGTATACACACCCTGCAGTCACACACACACACACACACACATATATATACCCTCTGCACTCCCACACATTATACCTGTATACACACCCTGCAGAGTCAGTCACACACACACACACACATACATATATATCCTCTGCACCCCCACACATTATACCTGTATACACACCCTGCAGTCACACACACACACACACACACACACACACACACACACACATATATATACCCTCTGCACTCCCACACATTATACCTGTATACACACCCTGCAGAGTCAGTCACACACACACACACATACATATCTATCCTCTGCACCCCCACACATTATACCTGTATACACACCCTGCAGTCACACACACACACACACACACACACACACACACACACACACATATATATATACCCTCTGCACTCCCACACATTATACCTGTATACACACCCTGCAGAGTCAGTCACACTCACACACACACACACACACACACACACACATATATATCCTCTGCACCCCCACACATTATACCTGTATACACACCCTGCAGTCACACACACATATATACCCTCTGCACTCCCACACATTATACCTGTATACACACCCTGCAGTCACACACACACACACACATACATATATATCCTCTGCACCCCCACACATTATACCTGTATACACACCCTGCAGTCACACACACACACACACACACACACACACACACATATATATACCCTCTGCACTCCCACACATTATACCTGTATACACACCCTGCAGTCACACACACACACATATATATATCCTCTGCACCCCCACACATTATACCTGTATACACACCCTGCAGTCACACACACACACACATATATATACCCTCTGCACCCCCACACATTATACCTGTATACACACCCTGCAGAGTCAGTCACACACACACACACACACACACGCACACACATATATCCTCTGCACCCCCACACATTATACCTGTATACACACCCTGCAGTCACACACACACACACACACACATATATACCCTCTGCACCCCCACACATTATACCTGTATACACACCCTGCAGTCACACACACACACACACACATATATATATATACCCTCTGCACCCCCACACATTATACCTGTATACACACCCTGCAGAGTCAGTCACACACACACACACACACACACACACATATACCCTCTGCACCCCCACACATTATACCTGTATACACACCCTGCAGAGTCAGTCACACACACACACATATATATACCCTCTGCACTCCCACACATTATACCTGTATACACACCCTGCAGAGTCAGTCACACACACACACATATATATACCCTCTGCACTCCCACACATTATACCTGTATACACACCCTGCAGTCAGTCACACACACACATATATACCCTCTGCACCCCCACACATTATACCTGTATACACACCCTGCAGAGTCAGTCACACACACACACACACACATATATATACCCTCTGCACTCCCACACATTATACCTGTATACACACCCTGCAGTCAGTCACACACACACATATATATACCCTCTGCACCCCCACACATTATACCTGTATACACACCCTGCAGAGTCAGTCACACATACATCACACATACAGTATAGTCACCCTGCACCTCCAGTCAGACCTCCCATTACCACTATACCTGTGGAGCTTTTTCTCTTCAGACCCCAGTACAGCAGAGGAGGGAGGGGGAGCTGACTGACCTCTGCCTGACTGTTCAGTGGCAGCCACATCTGACCTCCTGGACGCTGCTGATAAGCTCTTCTTTCCCTTCTGTCTGATCAGGACGCTGATGAGGAGAAGAGCAGCCAGGGCTCCTGTCATAGCTGCAGCCTCCTGCTCCTCCTGCACATCCCGACACCAGCATCTATGGGAGGGTGAGGAGAACCTGCCTGCTGAGGCCCACTGAGGGCCCTAGGAGAGCTGCCCACGGATTTGCCTGTATCAGGGGGCCCTGGAACTTGCTGTCATCTGGCTGGGAAAGATCAGCCAGGGCCCACTCAGATGACAGCAGCACACACTGCCCAACGCTGCCCTGCAGGGGCCCACCAACAGGCAGGAAGGGGGAGGGGCCCACCGGGGAATCCCCCGGCTCCCCGGTGGCCCAGTCCGAGCCTGTGTCCAGCTGAGCTGGGTGCTGGGATCAGGGCTGATCCAATCAAGTGCTGGACCCAGTCCCTGATTCCAGATAAAAAAGCAGCAGGCTCTTCATTTCCCTGCTGGCTATTGAGTGTTACTCAGCTAAGCGCTTCATCTCTCCTGGTTCTGTTACTTCTGTTGCCTGACCTATTGTTTGATCTTCCAACCTGCTTTGTCTGCTGCCTGCCCCGACCTCCTTGCCTGTCTCTGACTCTTCTTCTGCCTTACGTTTTTGTACCTCGCTGACCGCCGTTGCTGACCCGGACCGTAGACTTTGCATTATTGTGTTTGTTTCGTCTTTCTTGTTTTGTGTATCACCTGGTGTAGGACAGGGACTGACACCGTGGTTGTCCACGGCCGTTTAGGGCCGTTGAGGCAAGTAGGTAGGGTCAGAAGGTGGGTTCTAGTGGTTAGGGCTCACTGTCTCGTTCTGTTCCCTACCTACGTCCGGCGCATTTTGTGACACATGGCTTAGTAAAAATATGCCAAGGGGCAATTTTAGATGTGGTTCCTGTAGTCACTGTTATGTTTTACTGGATTAGATTGGGGGGGCAAGAATTAATTGTAAATGATTTAATAACTTGTAGAACAACTCATGTAGTATATGCTGTGATCAGGGCCGCCATCAGGAATTTCGGGGCCCCATACAACCAAAGTGTCTGGGCCCCCCACATTAATAAAAAAAAAAAAAAAAATTGTGTGTTTGCCCCACGCCTTGCTGGGAGGTATAATTTGGTTCAGATCAATTCTAGAGAACTGGCTCATATTCCCCATTTTCCCCAGTGGCTTAAAATGTAACCTCTGTTATACAGTTATAAAATTGTAGAAATTAAATGTGAACAAGGTGCAATTCAAATAGACACTTACTTGTATAGCTGCCTCTTGTGCTCTGTATGCAGTGCATTATATTCACCCCTGCAACGTACAATTTATAGCGTGTCTACAAGCCCAGCGGGGCTCATTATGATGGAGACTAAAACTTATACAAGAGTGGGGTAGGGGTTCCCCTGTATTCAGAATGCTGTTGAGTACTAGGCAATGCCCCGTTTGGGGTTATTGAATTTCGAGGGTCTGGGGGGCTGTTTGATTTGTATATGTTCACCAATATCCCCCCCCCCCCCCCCCCCCCCGGTATGCTCACTAACATAGAATATGTTGATAAGGCTAATATAATGAGGCTGTTCCATGTTAGTGAGCATATACAAATCACACCCCCACCAGGCAGACTAGTTTAGCTCACCCAAGCCAGTGATAGCGAATACATGGCGGTGAGAACGCTTTCTAGGAGATCCTGTTTGTGCAGCAGAGGTGTCTTTATCCTGCTCTGCATAGACCCTCGAAATTCAATATTCCCAGACGGGGCATTGCCGAGCACTCAACAGCATTCTGAATACAGGGGAACCCCTACCCCACTCTTGTATAAGTTTTAGTCTCCATCATAATGAGCCCCGCTGGGCTTGTAGACACGCTATAAATTGTACGTTGCAAGGGTGAATATAATGCACTGCATACAGAGCACAAGAGGCAGCTATACAAGTAAGTGTCTATTTGAATTGCACCTTGTTCACATTTAATTTCTACAATTCTATAACTGTATAACAGAGGTTACATTTTAAGCCACTGGGGAAAATGGGGTATATGAGCCAGTTCTCTAGAATTGATCTCACACACAGACACCAGCACACATGTATACACACATACAGACACCAGCACACCAGGGCACGATGAAGTTTGAACTTCTGCAACCTGGAGAAATCACCTGATATCACCTGCAGTCCTATGTAACACCACATAACACAGTGGTATCTCTGAGTACAGATAATGTAGTAGATTTCACCTGCAGTCCTATGTAACAGCACAGATAACACAGTGATACCTCTGAGTATAGATCATGTAGTAGATGTCACCTGCAGTCCTATGTAACAGCACAGATAACACAGTGATATCCCTCTGAGTACAGATAATGTAGATGTCACCTGCAGTCCTATGTAACAGCACAGATAACACAGTGATATCTCTGAGTACAGATAATGTAGTAGTCACCTGCAGTCCTATGTAACACCACAGATAACACAGTGATATCTCTTGAGTACAGATAATGTAGTAGCTGTCACCTGCAGTCCTATGTAACACTACAGATAACACAGTGATATCTCTGAGTACAGATAATGTAGTAGTCACCTGCAGTCCTATGTAACACAACAGATAACACAGTGATATCTCTGAGTACAGATAATGTAGTAGCTGTCACCTCGGGGTGCCCCTACTAAATGATGTTCTACAAAATAAGAAAAGTGTCATACAGGGACTCACAGGTGACGTCTTCTTTGATCTGAGGCGTCACTTTCCCTTTTCCTCTCCATCCGGCCCAGACCTCCATGATGATTCCTTCCAGATACGTTTCATCCCCTTAGAACCTGCGAGACAAACAATTTAGGCTCCGCACATTTTTAGCAACTTCCTTTCCTTTCTCCCCCCTGTAGGCTCCCATAGTAACTGCGCTGTGTGGGATGTCCCCTGTATGTAGGATCCCCTGCTGTGCCCCCTGTATGTAGGATTCCCAGCTGTGCCCCCATGAGCTAATAATGCCCCTAGAGGTGGCCCCCATGAACTAATAATGCCCCCAGAGGTACCCCCATGCACTAATAATGCCCCCAGAGATGCCCCCATGAGTTAATAATGCCCCCAGAGGTGCCCCCATATACTAATAATGCCCCCAGAGGTGGCCCCATATACTAATAATGCCCCCAGAGGTGCCCCCATATACTAATAATGCCCCCAGAGGTGCCCCCATATACTAATAATGCCCCCAGAGGTGCCCCCATATACTAATAATGCCCCCAAAGGTGCCCCCATATACTAATAATGCCCCCAAAGGTGCCCCCATGAACTAATAATGCCCCCAGAGGTGCCCCCCATATACTAATAATGCCCCCAGAGGTTCCCCCATGAGCTAATAATGCCCCCAGAGGTGCGCCCATACACTAATAATGCCCCCAGAGGTGCGCCCATACACTAATAATGCCCCCAGAGGTGCCTCCATATACTAATAATGCCCCCAGAGGTGCCCCCATATACTAATAATGCCCCCAGAGGTGCCCCCATACACTAATAATGCCCCCAGAGGTGCCCCCATACACCAATAATGCCCCCAGAGGTGCCCCCATACACCAATAATGCCCCCAGAGGTGCCCCCATATACCAATAATGCCCCCAGAGGTGCCCCCATATACTAATAATGCCCCCAGAGGTGCCCCCATACACCAATAATGCCCCCAGAGGTGGCCTCATATACTAATAATGCCCCCAGAGGTGCCCCCATACACCAATAATGCCCCCAGAGGTGCCCCCATACACTAATAATGCCCCCAGAGGTGCCCCCATATACTAATAATGTCCCCAGAGGTGCCCCCATACACCAATAATGCCCCCAGAGGTGCCCCCATATACTAATAATGCCCCCAGAGGTGCCCCCGTAGACCAATAATGCCCCCAGAGGTGCCCCCATACACTAATTATGCCCCCAGAGGTGCCCCCATACACTAATAATGCCCCCAGAGGTGCCCCCATACACCAATAATGCCCCCAGAGGTGCCCCCATATACCAATAATGCCCCCAGAGGTGCCCCCATATACTAATAATGCCCCCAGAGGTGCCCCCATACACCAATAATGCCCCCAGAGGTGGCCCCATATACTAATAATGCCCCCAGAGGTGCCCCCATACACCAATAATGCCCCCAGAGGTGCCCCCCATACACTAATAATGCCCCCAGAGGTGCCCCCATATACTAATAATGTCCCCAGAGGTGCCCCCATACACCAATAATGCCCCCAGAGGTGCCCCCATATACCAATAATGCCCCCAGAGGTGCCCCCGTAGACCAATAATGCCCCCAGAGGTGCCCCCATACACTAATTATGCCCCCAGAGGTGCCCCTAAAAAAACAAACATCCTACTCACCTAATCCGCGCTGTGCAGGCAGCAACTCTTCCTCCTCCTCTTCGGGCTCCATCTTGCGAGCCGCAGGGACGGGACTTCCGGCAGACGTGATGACGTCACATCATCACGCCTGCCGGAGGGGCACATGACCACGGCCCGGCCTCCCATAGGCTGCTGGTATGAAGTGCCGGCAGCCTATGGGAGAGAATACAGGAGGAGGACGCTGACAGGTCCTTCTCCTGTATTCTGATCGCTTTAATGTTCCGCCCGCGGGCGGAACATTAAAGCGATCAGTGCATCCCGAGAAGCTGCATGGCCGCAGCTTTTCGGGATGCTCAAAAACAGTTGGCAAGGGGGGCCGTGCGGGCCCCCCTAGCGTAGCGGTCGGGGGGCGGCGGCCGGCGGGCCCGCCGGGCCCCCTACTGTGTCTCTTAGGGTCCGGGCCCCATACGGCAGTACCACTTGTACTGCCCTATCGGCGGCCCTGGCTGTGATTTGCGAATGTGGATTTTTTTTTATGTGGGCAAAAGTATAAGATCACTGTATGTACGTTTTCCAGAGCACTTAAGATCAGTGAGAACAGGAAAAGGTTCCCCCGTCTGATACAACATATTCGTGAGAAACACGATGGGAATGTCTCAGTTTTGAAATTTGTGGGACTATTACGAGTAGAGATTCCAAAACATGGAGGCGATCGGCATCGATTATTGTTAAAAAAGAGATGGAGGTGATCCTGAGCACTAACGCACTAGGACCGCTAGGTCTGAACGACCGTATATTTCAGTCAGTATTGTGGTCCTCATATTGCAACCAAAACCAGGAGTGGATTGAAAACACAGAAAGGATCTGTCCACACAATGGTGAAATTGAGTGGATGGCCGCCATTTAATGGCAAATATTTGCTGTTATTTTAAAACAACTGCTGTTGTATTGAAATAATGGCCGTTATTTACTGTTATGTGGCGGCCATCCACTCAATTACAACATTGTGTGAACAGATCCTTTCTGTGTTTTTAATCCACTCCTGGTTTTGGTTGCAATATGAGGATCACAATACTGACTGAAATATACGTAGTGTGAACCCAGCCTCAAGTGTGCCCTGAAGACTCATCTCTTCAAGCTTATAACATTCCCTAAACTTGTTCCCCCTTCTGTTGTCTCTTCACTATCTCCGACAGTTACAATGGCTGGACCATGCGCAAATAAAGCACTTGTGCCTGGTGTCACCCCCAGTTTATATCTGTAAGCTCCAGCGAGCAGGTCTCGTATACACTTTGTATTTTTATTTATTCTAATTATTTAATTGTGTAATATGTAAATGTAACCTCTGCACTGTATGTATAAAAAAACAGTGCTGCGGAATCTGTTGGCGCTATGCAAATAAATATTATTATTATTAACCCCTTAAGGATCGGGCCAATTGTCACTTTTGCATTTTAGTTTTTTCCTCCTCGCCCTCTAAGACCCATAACTCTTTCATTTTTCCACCTACAGGGCCATGTGAGGACTTTTTTTCAGGAGCAGGTGTACTTTGTAATGGCATCTTTCAATCTGCCATAAAATGAATGACTGAACCCCCAAAATATCATTTATGGGAGGTTACATGTTTACGTAATGCACTTTACGGTAAAACTGGCATTTCCTCTTTATTCTATAGGTCAGTCTGAACACAGCGATATGCATGGTTATTAGGTTATGTAACGTTTTACTATTTTTATTAGCAGTAAAACTTTTTTTTTTTGCAAATCGGTGTATTTAAAATGGCCCAATTGTGACTCTTATAGCGCTTTTATTTTTTCACCTACGGGGTTGTATGGTGTGTAATTTTTTGCGTCATGATTTCTAGTTTTTATTAGTAAAATTTTTTTCTAGATTTTTAAATTTTTTTTATGTACAAAATGTCATTTAAAAAAATCAATCTATGCGGGTTTTTATACCGCTTTTTGTTCACGCCGTGCGGGAATAATATTGTTTTATTTTAAAAGATCGAACGATTACACATGCTACAATATATAATATGTTATTTAACCCCTTCGGGACCAGGCTAATTTTCATTTTTGCGTTTTTGTTTTTTCCTCCTTGTGCTTAAAAGGCCATAGCACTTGCATTTTTACACCTACAGATCCAAATGAGCCCTTATTTTTTGCGTCACTAATTTTACTTTGCAATGACAGGCTGAATTTTTGCATAAAATATGCTGCGAAACCAAAAAAAAATTATATGCGCAGTGAAATTGAAAAAAAACCCACAATTCTTTTTCTTTGGGGGTACTGTGTTTTTACGCCGTGTGTCCTATGGAAAAACTGACTTGTTATATATGTTCCTCAAGTCGTTATGATTAAAACGAAATGTAACATGTGTAACTTTTCTTTTATCTGATGGGCTGTAAAAAAATTCAAACCATTGTTAACAAATATATGTCCCTTAAGATCACTCCATTCCCAGGCTTATAGCGCTTTTATCCTTTGCTCTATGGGGCTGTGTGAGGTGTCATTTTTTGCACCATGATGTGTTCTTTCTATCGGTACCTTGATTGCGCATATACGACTTTTTGATCGCTTTTTATTACAATTTTTCTGGATTTGATGCGACCCAAAATGCGCAATTTTGCACTTTGGGATTTTTTGGCGCTTACGCCGTTTACCGTGCGAGATCAGGAATGTGATTATTAATAGTTCGGGCGATTACGCACGCGGCGATACTAAATATGTTTATTTATTTATTTACTTTTATTTATAACCTGGGAAAAGGGGGGTGATTCAGACTTTTATTAGGGGAGGGGGATTTTTATTGATAACAACACTTTATTTTATTTTTTTACACATATACTAGAAGCCCCCCTGGGGTTAGGGTTATTCCCCTTGGGGTTAGGGTTATTCCCCTTGGGGTTAGGGTTATTCTCCCTGGGGTTAGGATTATTCCCCCCTGGGGTTAGGGTTATTCCCCCCTGGGGTTAGGGTTATTCCCCCCTGGGGTTAGGGTTATTCCCCCCTGGGGTTAGGGTTATTCCCCCCTGGGGTTAGGGTTATTCCCCCCTGGGGGACTTCTAGTATATACACTTTGATCTCTCATTGAGATCTTTGCTGTATAGTTATACAGCAAAGATCAATGAGATCAGCACTCATTTGCTTTCGGCTGCTGCAGCCGAAAACAAACGAGTGCTGAGCCGGGGACGGCGCCATCTTGGAGCGGTCCCCGGCCGGCTTCAGTAACGGAGATTGCTCCTCCGGGACAGTGTCCCGGAGGAGCGATCTCCCACACTAGACACCAGGGAACGGCTGAATCTGGTAATCGGAGGCAGCTATCATCTTTGACAGCTGCCTCCAATTATCTAATTAGCAGGCACGGTGATCGGACCGTGCTCGCTAATAGCCGCGATCCCGGGCTACATGAGGCACCCAGGATCGCGGCGGTTCAGAGCGGGGTCGCCGCGCGGCCCCGCTCTGAACGCCCGCACCCGCACGAGGACGTACAGTTACGTCCTCATGCGGGAAAGGGTTAACTTTTTTATTTTTATGTGTTTTATGTATAAAAAGGGAAGGGGGGGGGGGTGATTTTCACTTTTATTGGGGGAGGGGCTTTGGGGCATTTTGTAAAACATTTATTTATTTACACTTTTATAGTTCCCTTAGGGAACTATCACTTACATACATAGCAGTGATCAGTGTTACTGATCCTATCAGTGTTATCTGTGATCTGTTATCACTGGAATCAGTGTTATCTGTGATCTTCTGATACAGCCTGCCTGTGGCTATATCATAGCAGGGATCAGTGTTATCTGTGATCTTCTGATACAGCCTGCCTGTGGCTATAGCATAGCAGGGATCAGTGTTATCTGTGATCTTCTGATACAGCCTGCCTGTGGCTATAGCATAGCAGGGATCAGTGTTATCTGTGATCTTCTGATACAGCCTGCCTGTGGCTATAGCATAGCAGGGATCAGTGTTATCTGCGATCCTCTGATACAGCCTGCCTGTGGCTGTAGCATAGCAGGGATCAGTGTTATCTGCGATCTTCTGATACAGCCTGCCTGTGGCTGTAGCATAGCAGGGATCAGTGTTATCTGCGATCTTCTGATAGAGTCTGCCTGTGGATTGTGGCCGACTCTATAAGAAGACTAAAGACCTGACAGCATGGAGGAAGGTAAGAGACCTCCTGTAGTCAGGCCATGCGATCGGGACCCCTGCAGGCACGCTGCGGGGGTCCCGATCACTAAGTGACTGGAGATGCTCCGGTCACTTATACTTAAATTTCGCACGATCACGGCGTTTAAGGGGTTAATGGCGGGCGGCCGCGCGTTTGCGGCAGCCCGCCATTGAGGGTGAGGGCCTGGCTGCACATAGCAGCTGGTCCTCACCGGCTACAGAGCAAGCTCACCTCGTAAGCCCGCTCCATAGCCCGGGACCCCGGCAGGCACAGAAAGTGGGGGCGTAAATGTAAGTCCATGGTCAATAAAGGGTTAAAAAACTCAGGGGGACTTGGTGAATAAGCCCTTTAACACCAGAATGTCTATAACATACAAAACATGTCACCATGTTTCAAGTCTCACCCCTGTAGAACAACCTCAAATTATTATAATACTTCCAGCTAAATATATTTGGGTCAAATTGTGAAGATTTTGGCAAGAATTTTAACGACCTTCCTTAAGCCCTTCACGTCAGTAACATGTATATATACGTTCCTATTACTAACGGGGTTATTGATGAGAACGGGAGCGCTGCAGTGATAGTGATCCCACTCTCATTTGTGTCCGGGTCTGCAGGTAATGAGAGTCAGCTGCGATCCCGCAGCTGACTCTCATTAACCCCTTAAACGCCGCGATCTACAGCGACCGCGGCGTTTAAGGTGCTCAGTGACAGATCAAGCATGTCCCGATCGCATGTACTGACAGCCGGGGGTAAGCTCCCTACCTCCGTCCTGTCGGTTCGGCGATCTATGTGTAGAGTCTGCTCTCAGGCAGGCTCTATACATAGATCGCCAATAACACTGATCTATGCTATGCTATGGCATAGCATAGATCAGTATATGCAATCTAATGATTGCATTTTTTACAGTAAGAAAAATGTAAAAAAAAAATTGTAATAATAAAGTGTTATAAATGTATTAAAAAAACCCTTATAACCCCCCCCCCCAATAAAAGTTTAAAAGACCCCCTTGCCCATTATAAAAGTAAAAATCAATAAACATATTACATATCGTAGTGTGCGGAATTGTCCGATCTATTAAAATATAACATTATTGTTCCCGCACAGTGAAAGGCGTAAAACAAAAAACGAAAAAACAGAAAAAACTAAAAACGCACCAGGATTGCTAATTTTATTAAATTATATATCACAAAAAAATTCATAAAAAGCAATCAAAATTTATCTGTTTCACCAATATGATATTATTAAAAGCTAGAGATTATGGGGCAAAAAAATGACACCCCAACCAGCCCTGTAGGTGAAAAACTAAAAGCGCTATGACTCTTAGAAGGCGGGGAGGAACATTGCATTAATTTGACCCGGACTTTTGTGCATCAAAGGGCTCTGTCTTGAAGGGGTTAATTATTCCCTAATAATATAATGGTGAGGACAGAGCCTGGCAGCCTGAACATAGTGAAGAAGGATCCGTCTCTGATCAGTCATGGAAGCCTGGGGTGGGGGATACCTTGTCTATACCACATGAAGTCTTGGTTGCTAGTAAACAATGGTGAAATGAAGTCAGCATTTTGGGTACAGAATGCTCCAGGCCCTGGACTCCACCTTGACTTCCTTCAGCAAGTACATATCTCGCTCTTGCTCTTACATGCCAGGCCTTAATAGAGCTGTTTTCTAGTTCCAGAACAATTAGTGAAATGTTCTGCTCCCAGGTACAATGTCTTTACATAATAATATATAATGTATACTGGATATTTGGAATTTTTGGTGCTTGCTTCTATTGTAGCAGGTTAAGGCTATGTTCACACTGCGTATATGTCCGGCCGCATATTTTCGCGGCCGGACATATACGCGGTAAACTCCGGCCGGGGATTTACGCTACTTGCGGCCGGCTACGTACGGAGCGTGAACTTACGCCCGCAGTCTACTTACGCTTCCCAAGCGCCCTACGTAGCGATCTGACAGCGGTCTTTTACTTGGAAATCTTCGCCATACGACCCCCGCCCCCTTCCCCCCCGCAGCCAGCTGCTCACCTGTCCCATGCTGCAGCCGGCCCGCGCTCTCCGCTGTCTCCACATCCTGTCAGGTCCCGCGACGTCACCCTGCAGCTGTCACGGACCTCCAGGCTGTGGTGAGTGAGTGAGTGGGGTAATCGGGTCACGCGGGGCGGCCCTGCGCGACCCGATCACCCCAGCGCGTCCCCCACCGACCCCGGGCACTCACCACAGCCTGGAGGTCCATGACAGCTGTAGGGTGACATCGCGGGACCTGACGGGATGTGGAGAGCGCGGGCGACAGGACAGGTGAGCGGCCGCTGTCATTTTTTTTAAGTGATACTTAACAAAAATGACAGCAGGGGGGACATAATGCCGCCCACTGCCGGACCGCAAAATCTGCCGCCTGAGGCGGAAGGCTCATTCCGCCTCATGGCAGAAGCGGGCCTGGTCTCCGGCCGCTTATTCACAGAACGCGCTACGTCCGGAGACTTACGTAGTGTGAACATAGCCTAAACAGATATATTTTACATTCATTCACCCATTGTACTGTAGTTTTACCATTGTAGGAGCCTTATATATGAACAAAATACTAAAATAAGCGGAGTGCCCAAGAGAGGCGGATAGAATTTATTAACCCTGCCAATACCACCATGTGATAGTTATGGGCCACAAGGGATACTCCAGCAAAATTATTTTCTTTCAGATCAACTGGTGTCAGAAAGTGCCAGAGATTTGTAATTCCATTCTTCCAGTACTTATCAGCTGCTGTATGTCCTGCAGTAAATATTAAATTCTTTCCAGTCTGACACAGTGCTCTCTACTGCCACCGCTGTCCATGTCAGGAACTGTCCAGAGCAGGAGCAAATCCCCATCGAAAACCTCTCCTGATCTTCAGACTGGAGAGAATACACCACTTCCTGCAGGACATACAGCAGCTGATAAGTACTAGAAGACTGGAGATTTTTTTAATAGAAGTAAATTACTAATCTCTGGCAATTTCAAGCACAAGTTGATTTGAAAACTTTTTTTTTTGCTGGAGTGCCGCTTTATAGAGAACCTTTCAGGTCCTTACAAACCAATATTTTGTTGCTGTTCTCCTGCAGAACAGAGAAAATGTATTTTATTAACCATACGGGTATCTTTTGGTCACAGAGGAACACCCCCTCCTGCCACTCAGGTTTTGAATCACTACTGTCTGGGTGGAAGGAGCCTGGTATTATGACTCTTACCACCTGCCATGACTGAAAAATACAGGTGATTGAAAAATTCACATTTACACTATGCTACTCTGTGTTGGCATTATTTGGTAAAAGTCCTTTAACTTTTTAGGATGTTATAGGGCTTTGACGTTAAGCAACAATTTTTTTAAATTTCACATACACTAACAGGTGCTGCAATTAGGTACACTAATAGGAGCGAAGATCAGGAACAGCAAGAGGTGATGGGGATAGATATCAGGAACAACAAGAAGGGGTGGGGATGGAAATCAGGAACAGCAAGAGGGGATGGGGATATATATCAGGAACAGCAAGAGGGGACGGGGATGGATATCAGGTACAGCAACAGCAGGGACTATAGGTTTAGTGATAGGGGACAATGGAGAATATCAGATACAGCAACAAGAGACAAGAGTAACTATTAGGTACAGCAGCAGGGGACAGGGCTGACTGTTAGATACAACAACAGGGTAAAGGGCGGCTATTAGGTACAGCAACAGGGGTCAGGGGTAACCATTAGATACAGCGACGGGACAAGGGTGGTGATCAGGGTAGTAAGGGGTTAATTTCTGTTTATACAAACAGAACAGAGGAGATCAGGGTCGGGAACGGTGTCATTCTCACTCTAAAGACAGACCAATCGCTGCAATTTCCAGCCAAGGCAAGTGATGATAAATAGCGATGCCCATGTTTAGAGAATTCATGTGCATGTACACAAGGTTGCGTACAGTAACCGCTTGTGTACATGCACATGATTAAGCATTAAAGGGTTAATAAATCTGGGCCATTGTGGGCAGGTTTCTGCCTGGATTCTGGTGTTTTTGATAAAAAAATTAGATTAAGCTGTTTTCGCTGTGGAAAAGACACTGAACAGGGCGGCAGTATGAACAGAATCTCGCATTGATAAGCTTGACCGTACTCATTGTTACATTTATTCATTTAATCCTTACTGTGTGCATAAGTTTTCTTAAAGATAATACAAACTAATGAAATAAAAACCTCTGTTGAGAGAAAACCTAGCACCTTGACTTATATTCTCTTCTGAACAAAAGGTTTTCATGTTGCTATTAATAGCATTTGAAATGTTACACCTCGCCACATGCATGTATGACTTTCCAAGCTTATTGCTCAACTGCATCTAAATATATTAAGACAGATCAAGTTCATGACTTGTCTGTGCAAATCTCATGTTTGGCCGCCTACCATTCATGGACTCGCTTTTCATCATTTAAAGTGTCCCTCTCGTTGTAAGTTTTAAAACCTAAATCAACAGTAGATGTGAAATAAAGCAAGTTTGCAATTTACATTCATTATTTTTTTTTTTAAGTTATCATGGAAAACACGGCACTTCCTGTGTTTAGTCTCTTTTTATTTTCAAATAGTCTAAACACAGGAAGTCACATGTTTCCCAGGTCATCTATGCTCACAGCCAAGGCAGTCATGTCACTGACGGACACATTGAGCCGTGACACTCTGTACTGGCCGAGACTTCATGTGTTTAGTCTCTTTTTAAACCAGCACAAGACTAAAAGGCTTCAGGAGACAGGACCTGGATACAGTAAGTATATGTTAGGAACCGGACAGCAGGACAAGACAAACAGTGAGCCCTAAGCTCAGCCCCGCCCACTGTCCTCTACCTATTTGCCACAATCCACCCTAAAATGGCGGCGAGCAACTGGGCGGCAGTCCCTGCGCTGGCTAGGTGGGACAAAAGGACAAGACAGACAGACAAAACACAATAAAGAATGGTCGACAGTCCGGTTAACAATAATCGGGCAGCAAAAGTACAAAATCACAATCCAAAGGCAAGGTCAAAAAACAGGCAGTATGGTCAGGGGCAGGCAGCAAGCAGGAAAGGTCAGAAATGCAAAGCAGAGTCAGAATAAACAGAGCAAGAATAGCAAACACAGAACCAGGCAGAGACAAGCTCAATATCCGGCAAAGATATCCCAGACTGAGGTAGTTATATAGGAGGCCAGGGTTCTGATCCAGAACATAATTGGACCATCCCCCTGATCTCCAAGCACAGACAGCTGAGAACAAGACAGATCCACTGGCAGGAAGACCTGTCAGTCACAGCAGAACCAAAACACAGATTAACCCTGACATGGCCAGACAGAACTCAGCAGGTGAAGTCGGGTGTGTCTCCCAAAGAGCAAATAAACCAGTGTTCAGACACAGCAAAACAAAACACAGAACAGAATAAGAGAATATCAGCGCCTTCTCGGCCGCACAGCACGAGCAGAGGGGCGCATAATGCTCTGCAAAGATACAGTCCTGACAGTATAGCTGTTATATAGCAACCTTCAGGAGACTGGACCTGGAGACAAGTATGTATAGCTGTTATATAGCAACCTTCAGGAGACTGGACCTGGAGACAAGTAAGTATAGCTGTTATATAGCTGCCTTCAGGAGACTGGACCTGGATACAGTAAGTATAGCTGTTATATAGCTGCCTTCAGGAGACTGGACCTGGATACAGTACGTATAGCTGTTATATAGCAGCCTTCAGGAGACTGGACCTGGATACAGTAAGTATAGCTGTTATATAGCAGCCTTCAGGAGACTGGACCTCGATACAAGTAAGTATAGCTGTTATATAGCAGCCTTCAGGAGACTGGACCTCGATACAAGTAAGTATAGCTTTGTTTTAAAGCATGATAACTAAAAAAAAGAATTGTGGTACAGCCTTAATTCTCATTTCACCCTATGGTACCAACATGCATCAGCTGCTCCTACAGTTCGTAACTCAAGTTTCATCCGGGTCTCTCTATTTTCATGGTGGACTAATAAAGGGATTTTGTGTATAGGTGAGTTTATAGGGGCGAGAGGGGTTCGACCACATTTCATTCTCATTTCTTCCCCATATATAACCTCCACTTTACTAAACACTTCTGCTATCAATAAATTGCCCATTTTATCAATGCTATAAATAGGAAGGCCAATGGTATCACCACAAGGACTCATTATGAGTCCTTATGTCTTAATGCCAAAGGCAGTAGAGGAATTATTTTGCAATCTACTGTGATTTGATGACCTTCCCCTCTATAATGTCTTATATGGAGGTTTGGGAGACCAATACAACAGCCAAAACCTCAATAAATGTCTCCTTGGTTGAGGCCGGTTGGAATGTCCTCCTCAGATGGTATATGATCTCCACTTGGATCGCTTGGATCTTTTCTCCAGCCTCCCCCCTTTGCTATGGAAAATACAGTAATAGGGGATCTGTGTACTATATCTGGTGGGTGTGCAAACATATCCAAAGATTTTGGATCAGTAACTACCATCTTAACTACTCAGTTACTGGGGTTTATCCTAAAGCAATACAGTCAACCCCCCCCCCCCCCCCCTTACTCTTCATTCACTAGTGGACAGTGTCACTTACGGCAGCCCCGTCTAGGTGACACTGTCCACTGATGAAATTAAGCATTTTAGAGAAGACACAATATACAAGGATATGTATCGAATGTGCAGCATCTAAGGGAGACCTGCCACCCCGGCTGCCGTGGTTAAACCCGCCCGACCCCCCTGTGCAGCCCCTTATACTTACCCCTTCCTCGAAGTCCCTGGAACCCGTCCCTAGTAATGCGTGCTTCACCCCCGCAGCCGAGGTGACAGGTTCCCTCTAAGCTTGTGGATAGTGCAGAGAAGCACACATATAGTAAGGGGGGTGGGGGGGGGGGGGTGACTGTATTACTTTAAGAAAACAAAGGAACAGGTGCTTCTTAATGCACCTGTCCCAGGGGAACCTCAGGGGTCCAGAAAACTTGGAATCAACATTTTTATGACCTTGTCTTGTCATCCCCTACCCTTGTGTATTGTCCGTCAATCCCCCTTGTCTAGGTTCTGTTATACTTTTGTACCGTTTGAAAAACAATAAAAATCTAATAAAGGTAAAAAAGAAATGTACCCGACATGAGGTTTAGTGTATACCTGTCATACTGCCCTCAATAAAGGTATTGGCATACAACACTCTAGATTCTTTTCTCAATACCCAGCATTGTTTTCCAGTAAACATTGTGCACGCTTGTCATAGTCAATAGTGAGAAAGGTCACTTGTGACGTTATAGACGCGTTACTGAATCTGAGCTGGCATTGGATTAAAAAAAACGAGCAAAAAAAAAACAAAACAATAAGATGTAATAACTGCTGTTGTTCTCGTGGAGAAGAGTTACCGAGTTCCTATGTAGGGATTAACTCATCTTTTATTGGATCTGAAAAATATGATAAGATGAAAAGTTGAAATATCACAGATGAAAATTGCAATTACTGCAATACATAAAATAAAAGATGTATTCTTAGGCCTCATTTACACCTCCACAGACTGATCAGCAATTGCGGACAGATTGCGGACCCATTGAATTCTGTGGCCCCATTCGCACATTCAGAGTTGTTATGGATCTGCGATGGGGTCATGGCCCTAGGACTAGAAGCATACTTCCATCTGCCACATGCTGCATAGTGTTAACAATGTGTGGAGGGCATATTTTGTTGCAGATCACAACTTGAAGCCTAGCATCTAAACGTGATTTATATACTGTATGTTTTTTGTTTTTTTTTAAAGAAAATGTTTTTATTTATTATTTTCCAGAACCTCTACAGGCCCAGAGGGGGTAGAAAGAGGAGACGAGATGTTGACCTCAAAATTTTTTGCACGATAATTGCCCCATGTAAAGGCCCTTGAGGGTCCTATTAGACGGAACGATTTTTAATGATTACCGATTAATGATGAGAGCTTTTGGGAACAACCTAAAATTCTACACACAGAACGATAGTCATTAGTTATGATTGTTACTATGATTGTTTATCCCTTCTGATCCCAGCAAAAAAAAACCCAAAAAACGATGTGCACATGTAGTGAATATTTAGAGAACATTTAACAGTTAGTGAACGATTAACAATGATTTTATGATCAGCTTTAAAGATCCTTTCCTGCTGATCCTGAGTGGCCAGAAGAGATAACGCCAAGTAGGATATACAGAGATTTCATTAGAGCAAAAGCTGTGTTATATGTTAGGTGGCAAATGGATTCCTTAGGTTCTAGAACTATTGCAGGTAGTCCATGGAGGACAGTTTTGGCCACCATTGCTGAAATATTAAACAGAGTGCCCAGAGACGGACAAATAACCAGGGCTCTATTACACAGTTAGTCCTGGACACAACTCCAACAGCAGTTCTGGAACATGTCAGGGTGTTTTGCTGCAGGTCCCAGTACAGCTAATGGGAATGACCACAGAGACAATGGGGTAAAACCCAAACTCCATCTTTTCCTCCTCAGTTCTTCTTGCATCATAGGTTGCTGCCCAAGGCGCAGGGAGGTAAACCAGCACAGGATCACATTATCAATACAATCAGCCATCTTCACAGTAAAGAAAATCTCCAAAAACCACAACTAGATTTGCAGAGGAATTAGATCCAACTATCCTACAGCGAAAGGAAGGGGAAAAAAAGGCTCTGTGTGTGTGAGAGAGCTTTGTGCCGTAACGGTGGGTATTGATTGCTATGGGGTTTGGGGTGGGGGCTACATCATTTGTCTACATGGAAGAGGTTAAGTGGGGATGCAGTGCATTGTTTATCGTTAATTGTTAAAGGGGTTGACCACTTTATAATAAAATAGTTCAGTGTACAGTATTAGTAAGTGTACTCACTGCCCTTAATGGCAGCTCCCTGTCTACCTCATAGAGCTAAAATCACACTCCCATCCTCCAGACTGTGCTGTCCTGCTCTGTGGTGAGTCTGTCCATAAGATGGCCAACATTGAGGAGCATGTGACCATGCCCCACCCCCCAGTGTTCTCCATTGGCTAAAACAGGCTTAGGGGTGGACACTGGGGGGCGGAGCATAGTCACATGCTCCTCCATGTTAGTCATCTTATGGACAGAATCACCACAGGTCAGGACAGCACAACCTGGAGGAGGGGAGTCTAACTTTAGCTCTATGAGGCACACAGGCACCTGCTATCAGTAAGTGCAGTAAATAGACTTACTAATACTGTACACTGAACAAACCCTTTAAAAATCTCTTCGTTTAATAGGACCCTATCCCTTAATATATAATGTCATTTTGCATCAATAAGGTGAACATCACCATTTTTTATCAGTAAGGAGTACTCTACATTTGTAAGGAATTTCTTGTCTTGAACTGTCGGATAGTCTGGGCATATAGGAAGCCAGCTAATTGGCCACAAATGATGTCACCAGAGCTTGTGTCAGTTACACAAATATTAATAGGAATTAATCTTTCCGCCTCCTCCTTTACTCACACGGCGCATTCTTTAGAGATTAATCGCACAAGCTGGTCATTCTTTTATAGGCACTATATGAAGTAATGCGGGAAGTTGTGTTTGGACAAAGCGGATTTAAGCACATGGGGGTGTTTAATGAATAAGCGATCATTTTTTTTCTAAAGAAAACCACTGGACTGTAATAGGACTAACACAGAGACATTCAGACTGCATTTATATTATTCATAAATTGCCAAGAATTGACTTGTATTTTCTGAACGCTATCTAGATAAGTGTTTTTTGTGTCAAAGATATATAGAGATAAGAGGAATCTACTCTACTACTATGAAGCTTGCGTGGTTTTAGGGTAGGTTCACACAGATTTTCATTGAAGTCTATGGAAACGATGGCTGTTGGCAAATATTTATTTATTTATATTTATAAAATGGGATAAAAAGGGTGATTTTAAACTTTTTTGTTATGGGGTGGGATTTTTTAATAAATAAAACAGTGGCGCCACTTGGTCCAATATTGACCAAACAGCATTGGGTCTGCCATTCGAACAGGCCGAAAAGTGTTGGAATTAAACTGTTTGGATTACTTTGTCGCCTCTCTCCTATCTTTTTGAGACCACTCTGTAAATTACTAATATATACACCAGCGCTGATCCTTCCAGTGAGGGTTCATTTGGTCCTGTGATCCCATGTGGTTCACCCCTCCACATAATAATGAAAAAACTTTTTTAACAGTGATATGTGGTCCCCCTAGTGGACTTTTATGCTCACTGCACTGGTCTCTCATTGAGATCAATCCAGTACATATGTACTGCATTGATCTATGAGATCAGTGCTCAATTACTATGGGCTGCTGGAGTCCATAGTAATCAAGGGCCAAACCGGGATCAGCGTCATTGCGGAGCTGACCCCACAATCAGTTGGAAAACTTACAATATAGCTATAAGAGGCTAGGTTTACATTATGTAAAAATGATGGTTGTCCTTATTAAAAATAACTGCGCAAATATTGCTAAAAAATAACGGGCATTATTTGCTCGATGACTGGCGTTGATTTTGCATAGTGTGAACCCAGCTACACTCAGTTTTGTAATAGAGCACTACCATGTTTTGTGTATCTACACAGTAAAAAGTGTAAGGCCGTGTTCCCACAACGTTTTTTTGGGCCGTTTGATGCCAGATTTCGAACATTATTTTATAATGATGGACGTTATTTGACCTCAAGCGGTCAAAAAAAGACGACGTGGGAACATAGTCTACGGTAAACTTTGCTAAAAGAGTACTAGTTACTATATTCAAGTATTTGCTCTCGTCGAAATCTTTTATTATTTTTCACTCCTTGGCATACCAACCAGTCTATTCTTGTTAGATTTTCCAGTTTGTCTACTTACATGTGGCATATAAATGGGGTGCGGGGTCCAAATCCCAAAGCAAACAGCAAAACGTCATTCCTGGCATACACTACTTTACCTGACACTACTTGGCGTTCTATTTCTATTTTGGGATGGAGTCTAGTGATGCCACGTTCACAGGAACAGCCCCGTTGAGTTTTGAATTGAGTCTTATTTGCAAATGACGTTACTGAAATGTCCCTAACATTCCTGGGCAATGACTTAAGTAAAGGGAGCTGCAGTGTTTCAGACCTAGAAAAAAAAGCAAGAGTGAGAATGACATAGTAGTCTGTTTACTGAAGGGTTATGTACAGTAGTTGTTGCTAATAACAAAAAATGTAAACGTGAGTTATTGTCATACTGTACCTTATTTAACCTATGCTCTTTGGTCAGCAGTGTCAATGTAGCTCCATTTGGGTTTTAGGATGTTTAGTACTAGATCTCCAATCTAGGCATTGACATAGAAGCCTCGGTTCACGCTGCGCTTTTTCAACCGTTTTGTTTTATATCCATTAAGATAAACAGGGTGAACCACATTTTTTTTATAATAATGTAAATCAATGGGAAAAGGATTCTACAGTATCGCATACAGTTCTAAATTGGCCTTTTCGGTTTTCCAATATCAAATATATATCCAGCTTTACCAGTGGTTAAAGAAGTTGCAGGTCTGCCATAGGCCATATATCCAAAATTTTTTTATCAGCAGCCCTAGGACGAACCCAAATGTTTGTTACCTCTGTCCCCTCTAATGTATTGTACCACTGTCCTCTCTAATGTACTGTACCACTGTCCCCTCTAATGCATTGTACCACTGTCCCCTCTAATGTATTGTACCACTGTCCCACTAATGTACTGTACTATTGTCCCTCTAATGTACTGTACCACTGTTTTCTAATGTACTGTACCACTGTCCTCTCTAATGTACTGTACCACTGATCCTTAAATGAACTGTACCACTGTCCCCTCTAATGTACTGTACCACTGTCCTCTCTAATATATTGTACCACTGTCCCTCTAATGTACTGTACTACTTTCCCCTCTAATATACTGTACCACTGTCCCCTCTAATGTACTGTACCACTGTCCCCTCTAATGTACTGTACCACTGTCCCCTCTAATGTACTGTACCACTATCCTGTAATGTACTGAACAACTGTCCTCTCTAATGTACTGTGCCACTGTCTTCTCTCTATATGCTGATGTAAATACAGCTATTGATCAAATGACAAGTGATAAATCGTTTATCATGGTTTACACATGTTTTATCTGCATGTGTAAAATGACCTTAAAGGAGAAGGATATAATTTTTTTATTAAAGTATTGTATTACCCCCAAAGGTTATACAAATTACCAATATACACTTATTATGGGAAAAGCACATACAGTACATGGCTTTTTTCCCTGCACTTACTACTGCATCAAGGCTTCACTTCCTGGATAAAATGGTGATGTCACTTCCTGGATAACATGGTGATGTCACTTCCTGGATAACATGGTGATGTCACGACCCGACTCCCAGAGCTGTGCGGGCTGTGGCTGCTGGAGAGGATGATGGCAGGGGGATGCTCAGTGTCCCTCCAGTACCCTGTGTCCCTCAGTGTCCCCCTTTCATTTTCCTAAAAGTCTGTGAGGAATGAAAGGTGGAATCTCATTGGTTGCCAGGGGCAACTGGGCCAATTCTACTCTACACCATGTTTGATAAATTTCCTCCAATGTTTTTTCCTGAAAATAAGTCTTACTGTATATTAATTTTGCTCCTAAAGATGCAGTAGGTCTTATTTTCAGGAGATGTCTCATTTTTCGATAAAGAAGAATTCACATGTTACAAGCACAGCAGACACAGAGCAGACAGTATGGTGCCTTCCAGCCACCAGGGGGAGCTCACCATAGCACCCTCATACAGCACAGCAGGGACAGTGTACGGTATAGCGTCAGTCCACAGGATAACGGCAGCTGTACATCTGGCAATAGGGGCAATGGGGATAGCGGCAGGCAATGGGCCTCTTGATGCCTTGCCTGACAGTCGTGAAAGTGAACATCGGGGTTGGCGGCAGGTGACAGTCTTCATGTCCTGCATGCAGCTGCTCTGCCATAGTATAGTGTTCCAGTACAGGAGTCACTAACTTGTTTACTGCCTGTCAGAAAGTAACTCTGTCAGGTGTCACACCAAGAGCTGGGAGCTGTGATTTTCATCTCCAGCCACTAGGTGTCTCAATCTCCCCTGTGCACAGCTGCAGTATTTCTCAAGGTTTAGTTATTTATGTGTTTAGCCAATCACAGCTGCAAGACACTCTACACCACACACCTTCTCTACTCTCCTCTCCTCTCTTCCTTTGACACATCCCTATATAGGCTGAGGTAGCTTCCTGTTCTGGGTCTTTTTAGTCAGTCTGTAAGAGAGACAGACACAAGAGACAGGTTTCTGCAACAGTGACTATGCAGGCCTGACAGGGACTGAGACCAGGGCCGTTTCTAGGTAATTTGGACTACAGGGCGAATCTTGCTAAAAGCGCCCCCCCCCCCCCCCCCCCAAAAAAAAAAAAAAAGTAATTCCGTGACTTACAGGTGACGTCTTCTTGGATCTGAGGCGTCACTTCTCTTTTCCTTTCCTTCTGGTCCAGACCTCCATGATGATTTCTTCCAGCTACAATTCGTCTCTTCTGAACCTGCCAGACAAACATCTTAGGCTCCAAACTTTAACAACAACTTCCACTTTTTTGTGTCATGTGCAGTGAAGTCAGTAGGTATGTGGGTTGCCCCCTGTATGTAGGATCCCCTGCTGTGCCCCCATATAGTAATAATCCCCCTGTGCTTCCCCCCTAGTAATAATCCCTCCCAGTGCTCTGCCCCATAGTAATAATCCCCCTGTGCTCCCCCCATAGTAATAATCCCCCTGTGCTCTATCCTCATAGTAATAATCCCCCCTGTGCTCTATCCCCATAGTAATAATCCCCCCTGTGCTCTATCCCCATAGTAATAATCCCCCCTGTGCTTCCCCCTATAGTTATAATCCCCTCTTTGCCCCCCAATAGTAATAATCCCCCAGTGCCCCCCATAGTAATAATCCCCCCTGTGCTCCCCCTTATAGTAATAATCCCCCCAGTGTTCCCCCTTATAGTACTAATCCCCCTGTGCAGTACAGATAGTAATAGCCCCATACAGGATAGCCTTCCCCCCGTGTAGCCACCCACAGTAATGCCCTCCCCTCGGGTAGACCCCCAAAGTATAGCCTAGCCTCCCAAAGTATATCCCTTCCCCCAAGTAGCCCCCATAGTATAGCCCTCCCCCTGAGTAGCCCCCCATAGTATAGTTCTCCCCCTGAGTAGCCCCCCATAGTATAGCTCTCCCCCCAAGTAGCCCCCCATAGTATAGCTCTCCCCCTGAGTAGCCCCCCATAGTATAGCTCTCCCCCCATAGTATAGCCCTCTCCCCATGTAGCCTCCCCCCCCCTGTAGCCTTCCATACTATTGGCCCCATTGTAGCCCCCACATTCTAGCAGTTATGAGAAGAAAAAAAAATACACTCACCTCTCCTGGATCCTGCGGCAGCGTCTCCCTCTGTCTGGCAGCTGATCTTGTAAGTACAGTAAGCTTCCGGCACAGGCAGACTGTCACACACCTGCCCGGAAGCTCACTGCTGTAGCCCCGCAGCGCCCGGACTTCTCTCCTCAGCGGCGGTCATGTGATCACGTCACATGTCCACTGCCAAAGAGAAAAGAGAAGTCCGGGCGCTGCGGGGCTACAGCAGTGAGCTTCCGGGCAGGTGTGTGACAGTCTGCCTGTGCCGGAAGCTCACTGTACTAGATCCGGCTGCCTGGAGGGACCGGCGGGGTGGCGGCGATCTGGGCAGCTGATGGAGCGGGCGGCCGGGCGGCCAGCGCCCCCTAGCTGTCGGCGCCCTGTGCGGTCGCCCGGCCCGCCCGCCACTAGAAACGGCCCTGACTGAGACTACTAGTATGCAGTGCTAAGCTTTAGAGGTGGGGATACCTTGAGCTGGCTAAACCCTTGTCTACACCTGGGATCCTTCTTATACGTCAGGACAGTCACCCCCTAGAAGAAATGCAGAGGGACTGATCCCCAGTAAGACAAAGTTGCTAAGTGCCGACGTATCTTACTGACAACGCTTGTCTACACCAAGCCTTTCTCTACTTCTTCACCTCTACCTAAAGTCTACCTGAAGAGTTGTAGTATTCTTGAACTAGCACCTGTGAACAGTTCTATTTTGTATACCTTTTGTATTGCACTTAAACTTTTGGAGGTAAAGTATCAACTACTGGTTAAGTGCTGCACCTGCACCCTCACACAACACATTTGCCTTTTTTTTCAGTCGCAGTGCCCATGTGTTCGGGGGTGGTTATCGCCTCTCCTGGCCACCGTGACTAGGTCCCCCAAACACCAGAGCCCACCTGCTGCCTCAACACCAGAATGTAGCAGCCTGGACCATGGCAACAGACAATGAAGGTAGGGGACAATGGCGGCAGGCTAAACAGCATCACAGCTGCATGTCCTGGTGTTCTGTTCAGCGGGCATGCTTCCAAACAAAAACTTTGCTAGGTCTTACTTTTGGGGAAGGCCTTATATTTAGCAATTCAGCAAAACCCTCTACTAGTTCTTATTTTTTTTAAGGGATGTCTTATTTTTGAGGAAACAGGGTAGTAACCTAGAATACTACCCAATTAGGCACAATGCTACTTTATCACTTTGTAAGCTATTTTGCCCTGTATGGGCCCATTCACACTGAGTAAAACCAGGTGAAAATTCCAAGCAGAACCCCCGCCGCAAACTGTGCTCGGAATCCCGCCTGCCTCAGTGTCTCAATGTAATTTGTTGGGTGCCACCACTCTCCGCTCAAAGAATTGACATGTCAATTCTTTGAGCGGAAAGCGGCAGAGAGTGGAGGCGCGCAACACATTA
This sequence comes from Dendropsophus ebraccatus, assembly GCF_027789765.1. Lineage (NCBI taxonomy): Eukaryota > Metazoa > Chordata > Amphibia > Anura > Hylidae > Dendropsophus > Dendropsophus ebraccatus. Next base: position 149,557,932 of record NC_091458.1, read on the forward strand.
CATTGAGACACTGAGACAGGCGGGATTCTGAGCGGCGTTCACGACAGAGGTTCCGCTCAGAATTTCTGCCTGTTTTACTCAGTGTGAACGGGCCCTATTGCCATGAAGATGTAGAACTTATAATTACTACTAGATCAGTGTCTCTAATGGACTATTTCATGTTTACTTGTTTAGATTACCCCTCTATATAGGATTATACTTTGCAAAAAAAAAAACAACAACTTGCAGATGAGTGGAATTTGTTTAATTGAGTGAGATAGTAACCATGGGAGATGAGCCATAAATAAGTTTTCTTCATATATCTAAAGGCAAATGATTGACCACATCTCCAGTAAAGTTGTTTATGAGTAATGGAATAGACAAACACAGTCATGGCGTCTCACGTACCTGTCTATACCTCCACTACGGGGGAATTTATCACAGTGCTGATCTATTTGCTGTGGCCGGTTTTCCTAGTGCTAATGGTAAGCGAAATGTATCAAAAGGAACAAGCTGTCTAATAACTTTTGCCCAGCAGCAAACAAGTGAGTGCTCAGCGGAGAGGTGCGCTATTTCCTAAGCCTCCCTGAGCGCTGGTCCCGATTTGCGGAATAATTTGTGCATAAAAAACAACAACCAAAAAATTGTACTTGTAAAGCCAAAAACGGATCAAAACACATCCATATTTTTGTGTACGGTAATTTTTTTTGTTTTTTTTTAATGATGGAATGCAGTGGAAAAACGGATCAAAACAGATGCACACAATTGCATCTGTTTTCCATTCATTTTTCCATCTTTTTTTTTTTTGCAAAAACAGGTGGGAAAAAAACAAACAAAAACGCATTGCAAGAAGTGTGAACCCAGCCTTACCGCTAAGTGTGGAGGCTTTTTGAAGGTGTTTTTTGCTGCCATGATTCTACTCCTATTATTACTCCAAACTATAAAAATATTATTTATCCTGCAAAAAAAAAAAAAAAAAAATGGAAAAAAAAGCCATCAGAATGTTGTATGTACCTCCACATTGTACCAATAAACCCCACACAGCATCAAAGATGGAAAAATAAAAAATAACTATGGCAATGCAAAAAAATAATAATAAAATATATATATATATATATATATATATATATATATATATATTTTATTATTAATATCAGACAAACAAACAAAAAAAGAGACTTATATTTTTTAAGTGCTCAAACATCAAAGGAGTACTCCAGCGATTTTTTTTTTTTTTTTTTTTTCCTTTCAGATTAACTGGTTTTAGGAAATTATATAGATTTGTAATTTTCTTCTTTTTAAAAATCTCCAGTCATCCTATACCTATCAACTGCTGTATGTCCTGCAGGAAGTGGTGTATTCTTTCCAGTCTGACACAGTGCTCTCTGCTGCCACCTCTGTCCATGTCAGAAACCTGTCCAGAGCAGTAAAGGTTTTCCTATGTGGATTTGCTACTGCTCTGGACAGTTCCTGTCATGAACTTCTTGATCCCCCACTGACTGTTTGACACCTTTCCCACTTGTCTACGCTGCTCCTAGCCCCAGATTTAAACTTTTACAAATTCTCCTAGTTTTACATTATGGTTACTGGCCAGGAAACTACATCTCAACAAACTGCTGAGCACCTGCCCCTGTCATGTAGTATCTGCCCACCACTGTCTCAATGTACTTCTGCTTTGCATAGTAAACACAGTATCTATCTATCTATCTATCTATCTATCTATCTATCTATCTATCTATCTATCTGTTCATCTACAAAGAAGACAAAGATAGATTAGAGATAGAGCTGAAACAACAAGGTCTCCTTTCCCCAACACTACTCAGGAGAGGCTGTTTCCCCACCCTTGGCCAGGTGATCACTGTGTGATGTCAGTGATGGGCGGAATTACAGATGAGATGTTACAGCTTGCCTGGCAACAGAAGAGACAGAAATCATGTGACCTCTGTCTCAGAAGGGAGGGGGAGGACAGAGGATTGGAGACAGAGTGGACCAGAAAGTGAGGATTTTCAGCAGCTTCAGGGTGTGAGGCAGGATGTGCTGCAGACAAACTGACCAATTCATGTAATAGAAACCTATTACACACGGGCTGAGATTATGGGTGGGGATTGTACAGGGTCACATCTTTCTTAACCGGAGTTCCCCTTTAAAAAACATCTCCTGCTTCTTTGAAATACTTTTTGCATGTGTAATAAGGCACCTGAATTGCATGATGTTACCTCTGGGTATCCACACTTTTCAGCAAGAGGAAAGACAGACGAGATGATCGTTGCCTTTTATTATCGGTCCTAATCACCATGGTTGCAAGTGTTTAAAGCAAAACATGTCGCTATTTCTCCTTCTCACGTGTGTGGCCGTCATTTTAATGCATGGAATACAATGTGAAACAGTTATAAAATGGGATTGTTACTGCCAATACTCTGACATTCTTCTTTTAATTTATTTAATCTTCAGAAATTCCAGCGTCATTGCAATTTAGTATAGGAGAACATAGTTTAAATGCCAGCATACAGTCAGAAACATGTAAAAGATAATACACTTGGATTATTATAAGTTTTTTTCCATCTGTCGCACCTATGTTTACCAGGAGTTGCCAGGCATGAGTAGTTACAGTAAAACTATCCTCTTTGTTAAACAGCAAACAGAATACACATAAGAATAGAAAGCGATGTAATGAGGCTATGTCCACACAGCGTTTTTTTGTTTTTTTTTGGACGGACATCATTTTGAGGCGAAAATACAGCTGTATTTTACAGCCTTTAATAATGATCATGTTCTTTATTTATGGCTGTGAATATACAAATATGGCCATATTTTGACCGCAAAATGACATCTGCGCAACAATATGGCAAAAAAAAAAAAGTTTGAACATAGCCTTAAAGGGGTTTTGCAGTGAAAATCTTTTCCTTTTAAATCAACTGGTTTTAGAAAGTTATACAGATTTGTAATTTACTTCTTTTAAAAATCTCCAGTCTTCCAATACTTACCAGCTGCTATATGTCCTGCAGGAAGTGGTGTATTTTTTCCAGTCTAACACAGAGCTCTCTGCTACCACCTCTGTCCATGTCAGGAACTGTCCAAAGCAGGAGAGGATTTGCTGCTGCTCTGGACAGTTCCTGACATGGACAGAGGTGGAAGCAGAGAGCACTGTGTTTAACTGAAAATAAAACATTTCCTGCATGACATACAGCAGCTGATAGATATGGGAAGACTTCAGATTTTTATTAGAAGTAAATTACAAATTTATATAACTTTCTGAAACCAGTTGATTTGAAAGAAAAAGATTTGGGCTCCTTGATAACCCCTTTAACATTCAATGCATGATGCCAAACTTATCCAACTGGCAAATGAACAATACTATCCCATATTAGGCTAATAAAGGTAAAATACTGCCGTAATTTTGAGGTAAAAACATGCCCCCTGCAGCTCCCCGCCCTGGCAGCGAGTAGGGAACAAGGAGCAAGCTCACTTGTTCCTCTGAAATGCCCCATGTAATAGGGGCTTAACTTTGGGCCTCAGTGATCACTTCACAGAGCTCCAATGGAGAACAGAGGGAGATTTCTCCCTCTGTTACCCTGCTAGATGCTGTAGTTGCACCGTCCACAGCATCTTTAGGGTTAACGCTCAGGCATAGGAAAGACGTCAACAATGATCTTAGAAAAGCAAATGTTGTCGCCCATAAATCTTGGAAGGGTTACAAGGCCATTTCTGAACAATTTATTGTCCATCATTTTTCAAAGATTATTCTCAAGTGAAAAGCGGTCAAGAGGACACAGTGAGAGGTAAGTTGGGGGAAAGATCAGAAGCAACATGAGAAAATATTACATTACTGACATGCTGACACAAAATGGCGGCACACTGACAGGCTGACACAAAATGGCTGCACACTGACATGCTGACACAAAATGGCGGCACACTGACAGGCTGACAGAAAATGGTGGCACACTGACATGCTGACACAAAATGGCGGCACAATGACATGCTGACACAAAATGGCGGCACACTGACAGGCTGACACAAAATGGCGGCACACTGACATGCTGACACAAAATGGCGGCACACTGACATGCTGACACAAAATGGCGGCACACTGACAGGCTGACACAAAATGGCGGCACACTGACATGCTGACACAAAATGGCGGCACACTGACATGCTGACACAAAATGGCGGCACACTGACAGGCTGACACAAAATGGCGGCACACTGACATGCTGACACAAAATGGCAGCAAACTGACAGGCTGACACAAAATGGTGGCAGCTAGAGACAAGAGGGGTCACCAATAATAGGAAAAATAGAAACTACAGAACTTCCTGGGCAGCAGCTGAGAGCAGAAAAGTGGCTGAAAACAGCAGAACAGATGAAGCATCCCTATGTGAGTAATGTATTTGCTGGTGAAAGGAATAGAAAAGGAGGTAAAGGTTCTTTAGTGGAGTACCCCTTTAACCCTTTAAAGACTGGACCAATTTGGATTTTTGCGTTTTCGTTTCTTCCTCCTTGTGCTTAAAAGGCCATAGCACTTGCATTTTTCCACCTAGAAACCCACATAAGCCCTTATTTTTTGCGTCACTAATTGTATTTTGCAATGACAGGCTGAATTTTTTCATAAAGTACACTGCGAAACCAGAAAAAAAATAAACATATGGTGAAATTGAAAGAAAAAAATTATTTGGGGGGTATTTGTTTTTACGCCATTCGCCCTGGGGTAAAACTGACTTGTTATATATGTTCCTCAAGTCGTTACGATTACAACGATATGTAACATGTATAACTTTTATATTATCTGATGGCCTGTAAAAAATTCAAACCATTGTTAACAAATATACGTTCCTTAAAATCGCTCCATTCCCAGCTTTATAGCGCTTTTATCCTTTGGTCTATGGGGCTGTGTCAGGTGTCAATTTTTGCGCCATGATTGCTTACTTTCTATCGGTACCTTGATTGCACATATGCGACTTTTTGATCGCTTTTTATTACAATTTTGCACTTTGGGATTTTTTGGCGCTTACGCCGTTTACCGTGCGAGATCAGGAATGTGATTAATTAATAGTTCGGGCAATTAAGCATGTGGCGATAGCAAACGTATTTATTTATTTGTTTACTTTCATTTATTACATGGTAAAAGGGGGGTGATTCTGACTTTTATTAGGGGAGGGGGCTTTTTATTGACAACATCACTTTTTTTTTTACTTTTACACTTATACTAGAAGCCCCTCTGGGGTTAGGGTTATTCCCCCTGGGGCTAGGGTTATTCCCCCTGGGGTTAGGGTTATTCCCTCTGGGGGACTTCTAGTATAAGTGCATTGATCTCTCATTGAGATCTATGCTGTATAGAAATACAGCATAGATCAATGAGATCGTCACTCGGATGCTTTCGGCTGCTGCAGCCAAAAGCATCCAAGTGCCGAGCCGGGATCAGCGCCATTTTGGCGGAGACCCCGGCAGGTAACAGACACGGAGATCGCTCCTCCGGGACAACGTCCCGGGCGGGCGATCTCCGCTACTAGACACCAGGGATCAGCTGCAGCAAGTAATCGGATGCAGCTGTCAACTTTGTGATTGTTGGGGTTGTGTGTGCAGAAGAGAGAGAAGTAGAGATAGGAGAGACAAAGAAGAGAAAACACCTGCACCTGTGATAGGACATAAGAACAACATGTGACATAAACTGTTTAACCCTGTGTTTCCTTCAGCTGTGCCTTATAAAAGGAAGCAAGCACGCCAAAAACGCTGTTACAGCTGTAAATACGTCCCTACTGTATATTCCCCCTGCACTGTTACCGGATATATAAGTAAACACTGCGTTACTTTTATGTCCCGAAAAACTCTAGTCATGTGAGCGTTCCGGAGCTTCTAAGTAGTCATGAGAGAATCAACAGCGTCACAAAGGGGCCGTCTCTGTGCGCCGATGCTGACAGGGGGCATGACTACCGGCAAGATTTCCTACCAGCCGTGACTACAGTAGTTTTTAAGGACATAAAAGTAACAGCATTTACATATATATGTTCATGAACAGTGTGTGTGTGTGTGTGGGGGGGGGCATATAGGTATGTATTTAGAGCTGTAAAAGTGTTTTTAGTGTGATTGGTTTCCTATAAGGACTAGAAAGACCTTATAAGAACCAGATTTTATTCTGTCATGTCCTGATATGTGAAACCAACTCAGTAGACCGTTAGGGGGTGACAGATTTGCTTTAAGTCACGTGAGCGAAATGTCAAGGAAAGCTCGTTGTGCCGATTCCATCGTAAATTATAATGTGAGAGGAGAATATGATGCTGCATATATATTCCTCTTTCTGCTTATCTCCCATGGTAACAAAAACATCAAGTGTGTTAACTATCAGTCCGACCTATCCTTCTCACCTCCAACAGCTGCTGTTCTGTTGGAGGATAGTTAGGAAATACTGCTGGCTTAGGCTAGGTTCACACTGCGTTTTTGCAATCGTTATTTTCATCCGTTTTATGCAAAAAAACAGATAAAAAAAACAGATGCATTTGTGTGCATCTGTTTTGATCCGTTTTTCCATTGACTTCCATTGTAAAAAAAAAAACGGATCAAAACGAATCCCTTTTTTTTTAACGGACACAAAAGTAGTGTCAGCTACGTTTTTGTGTCCATCAAAAAAAAGGCTCCTTTTTGATCCGTTTTTTTTTTTTTACAATGGAAGTCAATGGAAAAACGGATCAAAACGGATGCACACAAAAAAACGGATTGCAAAAATGCAGTGTGAACCTGGCCTTATCCTGTAAGTAAATTGAACATATATTCTGAAAATGAACCATCATTCAAAGTAAGTTTTCATATTTTTTTTTTTTGGGGGGGGGAGGGGGAGGGGGTTAAATTCTTTATTTTTAATTTTCACCAAACAATTGTCTGACAAATCATGCAATAAAAAGTGAGTTTAACCTCACAACACGGGGAGTGAAAAGTAGTTTGTCCAAATAGGTAATGCAGAAAGTAGGGTACAAAAGTTTCATGGAACAAAAAGAGAAACTGTTAGGGTATGTTCCCACTGAGGAATAGGCGAGGAATTTCAAGCTGAATCCGTGCTAAACGTAATGCGTATTCTACTTGAAATTCTAAAATTATGTTTAATGGGATTCCCGTTCTGTTGTTCACATAGCGGAATTTACGAGCGGAATGTTCTGCCACAGATATGCTTTCCCCCTAAAGAATTGACATGTCCCATCCCACAGAAGTCATTGGGGCTTTGAATTTCCACTTTCCGCTCAAATTCTGCTTGAATTCCCCACCAATTCAAGAAGAGGAAAATTTCCTCTTCAATTCCTCATCTTTTCCTCATTGTAAACATACCCTAATGCATGCCATATAATAAACAGTAACTCAACTGAACAGTAAGTCATGTGCAATGAGTAAAAAGGGAAGCACATTATTGAAATCCCTGAAGTAGGACAGGAGTAGGGAGATTATGTTGTTTCTTACCTTCCCCCCCAACTAACCTCAATAGATGTTGTAGGTAAATCTCAAATTACTACCTTCCTGGGGGAGAGAGCAAAGATAGAGGAGAGAGGTAAAAAAAAAAAAGAAAAAAAAAAAAAGGAGGTGATGTGGGTGAGAAGTGTTGGGAGAGTGTAGACATCTTTAGAACTTACAGTCGTGACTGGGAAGGCAAAACGTTTACAGGAAGGAGAAGTAATCAGGACAATTTTGGAATTCCAACCAGTAGTACCAAATTTGGAAATTTAAGTTGGTTAAGATGGGACGGTCCCAGAAGAAATGTAACAGCATCCCCGCCTGAACCGCAACACTAACAGAGTGGTGAAACTGAAGGGAATAGGGAGTGTAGCCTAGAAGGGAGTCCTCTGGGAGCAGAGCTAAAAGCCGGCCTCCTAGATGCGGCTTGGAAAGGCTTTATGTTAAACATATGTTTTAAGAAAATGTTTTTATCTAGTCCTCCATTTTACTATCTATATTTTATTATAATCCTGGAATCTTCTATGTTTTAATCTAATCAAGTAACTGAAGATTTCCTGTTCTGTTTAAATCACTGATTAAGGAAACCACCTAAGCAAGGTATCCATCCACAGACAGCTGTTTCGGGGTTTTTGCCCCTCATCAGTGTGGAGTAGGTTTCTGGCTAGTGAGAGCAATGACTAGTAAGTGCATACAAAAGGACGCTGGTTGACCTCCAAACACCGTCAACCAAAACACCGCAGAGACACCATCACGTGTCTCAACATCAGTGTATTCTAGAACATTGCCCCCTGGGAAATCAAATATGCAAAATAACACTGCAGAGACACCATCACGTGTCTCAACGTCAGTGAACTAGCCAGACCTTCCTTCGGGAAGGAACAACCAAGCCAAGGAATGTCTCCAATTAAGGAAACCACCTAATCAAGGTATCCATACACAGACAGCTGTTTCAGGGTTTTTGCCCCTCATCAGTGTGGAGTAAATTTCTGGCTAGTGGGAGCAATGACTAGTAAGTGCATTCAAAAGGACGCTGGTTGACCTAAGGGAGATCAACCAAAACACCGCAGAGACACCATCACGTGTCTCAACGTCAGTGTATTCTAGAACATTGCCAATGTGATACCTGATACATCGACACTCTTTCAACATCAGACACACATCAGACACAGATCCTATTTACTTCTATGGCCCAAATGTAGTCAGCTAGTGGCTATGTTTGGGTAATCTCCTTTTTTTCTTTTCATGTATACAAGTTTTTACTCACTCAAAAGTGTAGTGTGCTTAGCTCCTATGTGTGGTGTGCTAATCTTTTGAGTCTGAGTAAAAATTCATATGTGTGGGAAATAAGCTGAACGTAGTCACTAGCTGACTACATGCGTGCCATAAAAGTAAATCAGGTCCTTACCAGTCTGTGAGAGGTTCTTTTGGATAGTCCTACATGGATTACAACCCGCACCATGGTAGGGGTTGTAATCCACATGAGGCTGTCCAAAAGCTGCATGCCCATATAATTATTTTTGGACTGTCTCATTTGGCAGCACAGAGCCCCTCCCCCAGCCTGCCCACCACATCTTCCGTGACGCCTTCAATAGGCCAAGTCCTACTTACCTGAGTTGAGCTAGGTGTCCGAAATTTTCGTGTGTCACCTGCGCTGCGAGATAGAGCAAAGCAGCTAAGAGCCTACGTACTCTATCTGGATCAGTTCCTCTGCTTTAGGATGCCGTCCTGCACATTTAGAGATGTTCACTGCGTGGGTTGGGGTGATCTCTGACTTGTGCTCTCTGTAGGTGTTTAGCACTGCATCTTTATTGGAAAGATTGTTTTAGAGAAGAAAGTCTCTGTGTTCTCCATAAGTGTCTGTCTACTACCACACTCCAGACTAGACTGACTAAACCCGAGGGGTTGTGTTGTGTAAGTACAGAGTGCACAGAAGAGAGGAGTGCAGAGATAGATAGAGAAAGAAAAGCATCTCTCATAGGCTGGTACAGATCAGGTGGTACATGAACAGTAACCTTTACAGCTGTCCAACATAAAACAATGGTTAAATATAACAGTGACACCTTGCGGTAAAAAAAAAAAATACGACTCCGTTACCACTGAAAGGATAACTTTCTGACCGGTGCCTAAAGCACCTAAAGGGAACCATTCACCCCGTGGCCCCCGGCAGAAACTGACATACAGTGACATAAAGGTCAATATACTTACCACATCGCTCCCGGTCCCGTCCCGGATCCCGTTGTTGACACGGAGAAATTCTTCTTCTCCCGCCCATTATGGTAATGAGCTGAGATGAGTCCAACGTCCATAGGAAACGACGGACGAGTCCAACTTATTCATGAGGTCCTCTTCTCGTCGCCGCCCATCCACGCCTCCTGGAACTTGATTGACGTCTTCAGTCTTCAGTCTTCTGCCGAATTCCCGCGCAGGCGCCGCTGTGATGGTCTCGTCACCTCTTCTGCGCCTGCGCGGTAAACAGGATACGGTGTTCGAGCAAATCGGCACACGCGCAGTAAACAGTGAAGCAGCGGAGCGGCTTCAATTGTGAACTGCGCATGCGCCGAAAACGACTGTCACGGCGCCTGCGCGGGATCCGGCGAGAAGAAAGAAGACGAGGAGGAAGAGGACCTGGCGTCAATCAAGTGTCAGAGACGGGGAGAAGGCTGGACTTCGGACCCGGCGGCGCTCATTACCATAATGGGCGCGAGAAGAAGAATCGTCGATTTCTCCGTGTCAACAACGGGCTTCGGGACGGGACCGGGAGCGATGTGGTAAGTATATTGACCTTTATGTCACTGTATGTCAGTTTCTGCCGGGGGCCACGGGGTGAATGGTTCCCTTTAAGTGTGGGACACCACACTATGTCCATGTTTTCCAGGGCTCCCTTCATCCAACTTCTTTAGCCATCGATAATCAAATGCACCGGGTTCGGAAGATGTTCCATCAGATCACTTTTGTCTTGACTGACAAAATTGGATTTGTTATTAGCAAATGGCTTACGTAGATTTTTCTTTCCAGTACCTTAACAGCACCAGTGCAAGGATCCCAGTGGCTTTTTTCAAAATGCTGCCTGGTTCCTGTGCCTGGGTCTGTTTTCTTGTTGTTTCGCTGGAGTACCTTCTGGATGCGGCTTAGATAAGTTTTTATGTTAAACATATGTTTTTAGAATTTTCTATGATGTTTTATCTAGACCTCCATTTTATCTAGACCTCCATTTTATCTAGAACTCCATTTTACTATCTATATTTCCCCCCTTGGAGGAGGGGGCATGTCATTGGGCCCACCTCCAGTGTATAGAAAACCTGTACAAGAAAACTGCGCCAGGTGCAGCACTTTGAAAAAAGGACTGTGCCGGGATCCCCGTGTCGGCGCCGATAAGGTACTGACAAAAAAATATTTATATAGACCTGATGGTACATTCACTTTGAGGCAATTTCACCATGTCACTATATGAGAGGGATGATAGGTGCTCGCACAGTTCTTTCTGAAATCGGCTATACAATGCTGCCTGTCATGAATGTGGGGGTACATGGTGTTTCATTGTATTTTATGACATTGAAAGTGTTTTACAGCTCACTATTTCAATCTGAGTCCTCTTACGATTTCCTATTCTGTCTTTTTATGACTCTTTTTGCTGGTTATGTTGTAAAATTATACAAAGTAACTTATTCAACTTTAATATGTGCTAAAGTTGTTTACGGTATTCCCACGCTGGTTGGGAGCCATGCCTACTCTCTATATCGCATTCATTCCTGCTATGCTAATGCTGCTCCGGAGCTCCTCATTTCCAAATTCTGGCATATTCCTCAAACTAGACACCCTGAAAAACGCTAAAAGCTTAATCCTTGTTTGACCTTATGTTGAACATCCCGTGGTATGCTTTTTTATCAGGACAATAAAAGTCTTGCTTAAAGGCAATCTGTCATCTGCAATTCAAATTCCAAACTGTTGACACTGTTAGATGCCATTAGGTCAACGAGAAGGATGGTACCTTTCATATATCTGTCTGTGTAGAAATTGGGAGATTGGAAATAGGGAAAGCTTCCATATATCTAGAGGTGTAGATAGCGGTATAGCCTGGTGGGGGGGGGGGGGGTCTAGGGGGTCTGAGTGGGCCCCCAGCTGATTATGTTACCCATAGGTAGTAGACGACAATGCTTTCCAAATAAAAAAGGATATCTTCTGCTACATTACTCAGAGTGAATAATGATTGAGAGCAGTGTATAAGGCTTTATACTGTTCACACATATAAACACAAAGAAATAAAAGGGGTTATCCAGATTAGAAAAACATGGCTGCTGTCTTACAGAAACAGCATCATCTGTGTCCTCGGTATTGAAGCTCAGTTCTACTGAAGTGAGTTTTAGTACTGAACATGTGGTGTCCCACTAGGGGTGTTACTATAATTGACACTGTTCGCAAAAGTTTGTTCTTTTTGTAGTAATTTTTCAGTGAAAGTAGTATTAAGAGCTGACCACTAGATGTCGCTATATTATGTATTGATATGTGGAGGCTGCACAGCTGAAGGATCGCAAAGGGTTATTGTGTGTACCAGAATCTGTGAACCAGTAGGAGTTCTGCTTTCTTCTCTCCTATCACCTCTTCTCTCTCTTTCTTCTGTTACACTCTATTCACTCAATCACAGCGCACCCTACACGCTGGAGAGGAAGTTAGTCCCTTGGGTGGGGGAGGAGCAAGAGTTTTCCGTTCGGGACAGTGTGGAGAGAGGACGCAAACCAGATAGCTCTCCACAGCAGTCTTGTTCGGACCCTGGCCCTCGGCCAGGTCCCCGAAGTTCAGTCTTAACCAGTGCCCCGCATGGTTAGGACGCAGGACAGCACACTGTCACCAACTTTCCCTTACATACCCACACAAAGCACTATGCAGTGTTAAACCTCTTTGGAGAGGACCAGCCAACGGATAACCTCAACCCAGGCCGTAGATTAGGAGAAGTAACAGGAACTGAAAAAAAAAGTTGCAGTAAGCCTATGAACTTCATCTTGTAGCACGGGTGTCAGCAGGGAACCCTCAGCATTCCGCTCAGCCCAGGTAACAAGGTCTGGGGCCTGTGTCAACCATTAGTACGGTTCGGCCAATGCTAGTGGGCAAAAGGTGGTGTGAAGACTGAAATCAAAGGTCAACACAAAGGCACAGGTCTTCTTCTTCTTCTTCTACTACTACAAGTATTCTTCTATATCCTCCAACATCCCGGCAGAGCACATTTCTACATTGAGACTCTCACGGCATCCTCCTCTCTGCTAGTCTACCTCACCACAACTCTACCAACACCACTATTTCCTACTCAGCACTTATCTCACAGATCTGGTTGTCCTATGTGCAAGTTTGTATTGGAACTTTTGTCAAGTGTATATCAAAGCTCTTCTGTATTACCTGCTACACATTTGCAAGTAGTAAACCAACTCAACGTTTTCTCAGAGTCTGTGATTATTCACCACCACCTCCACAGCATATACACCGCTATCTTGGGACACTTCTCCTTTCTGTTGGTGGCGGGTCCTACTATCCGGGAGGGTCATTACACCGCTCTGGCGCACCCATGACTACATCACTTGTGACATTATCCCAAAGGACCTGGTAGAAACCCTGCAGGACACCGACCACAGGGAAAAAGGGTGCAACCGGCCTTATCCTTATAAGGCTATGTTCACACTACGTAAAAGTACGGCCGTTGTTGCCATCGGCTATAACGGACGTACTTTGTACGGGTGAACAATGCCTATTGTTCTGAGGGATCCCGGTCGGAGCGCATACACATCTTATGCGCTCCGGCCGGGATCCTGCACGGGGCCGCAAAGAACTGACATGTTTTCTGCGGCCCTGTCAGTTCACACAGTGAAGCAAGCGGCTCTGTCCGCTTGCTTTACTGTGTGCAGGGGGAAGCTCTGATGCGGGAGCGCGCTAATGCGCCCGCATCAGAGCTCTGCGGCCGGACAGATCATCCGGCCGGTACTTAAGTACCGTCTGGGATGATCCGGGCAGAGACCAGCCGTTCCGTGACCCGGCCGGGGTCACGGAACGGCCGGTCTCATACGTAGTGTGAACAAAGCCTAAAAGCAGGCGTGTCATCACACCTGTGTGCCCACCTGGCACTGGCGTCATATGACAACATAATAAGGTCCGGCTGTCCACCACTTACGTGGAGTCACACCACAACACCTAGCAAGTGACCGTCCGTCCCTCCGCTATAACACCATCCAGGGGCACAACACACACAACCAGCGTGGAGCAGTTTTTGAAAGAAAGTCGCTATGTTGTGCTAGTCCTAAGTGATTACAGTGCAGTTACATTCAGTTACTTACGAGGGGGGGGGGCTCTTCTCTGACTGGAATCACTCTCTTTTTCCTTTTCTTCTCCATCTGGCCCATCATGAAGGCTTCTCCTGCTGATGCTTCATGTCTACAGAGTCTGCCAAACATTTTATGTGTTTGGCTCCAGCACCATCCAAAACTCTATACAAAGTCCCTATCTGTATAGCTCAACACTGTAACAGTGCCCACGTTGTGCCCTATTTCATATTTAGACCCAATTTGGACCCTATGATAGTACTCAGGCTCCCTGTATGCCCCTATCTGCATTTTTACCCTATAGTAGATAAACCCCCACCCCCTGTGCCTCTATATAAAAGATAGCCCCCCTCAGGCTATATTGTAGTTTGGCCTTCTCTGTGCATCCATATAGTAGTTAAGCCTCCTCTGTGCATCCCTATAGTAGTAAGGCCCCTCTCTCTCAGTCAGGCCCCCCTCTGTTCATCCATATAGTAGTTAGGCCCCTCTGTGCATCCATATACAAGTTTGGCCCCACTTTGCCTTCTTATAGTACAGGCGTCACCTGTGCCTCTATATACTAGTTGGTTACCTTTGTGTCCCAATTAGGCCTCTATGCACTCACTTATATAATTTCGTCCCCTCTGTGCTTCCATATATTAGAATAACTAATGTAGTTAGGACTCTGTGTTCCCATACAGTAGTTAGGCACCCCTCTGTGATCTGTGATAAGCAGAAACACAATGTATACTCCTATCAATCAATAATAACTGGTAAGACACTGTATACCCCTGGAGACCAGTAATAACCAGTAACATGCTGTATACTCCTAGAGATTAGAAATAACGTGTAACACGCTATATATTGTATACTCCTAGCATATGACACTCAAGTCAATGAAGGTGAGATACTTCCAGCTGCTTCCATATGATTGTTGTGTAAGCATCTCCTGTAGAGTAGTGGGACAGCACAAGTGTAAGGGCAGAATAGCAAACACACAGCACCTGGCTTGAAATCAGCACTCTCACAGGCAATGGCTCTCTGAGCTTACTGTATACTGTCACGGAGAGAAAGGAGCTGCTGCACCTCACACCAATGGCTGACACCAATGCCTTTCGGCTAAATTTAAAAACCAACGCCAGGATGTAATTTAATCAAACCATATTGCCTCATGTACCACGTGCAGGTCCCCTGGCTCATATGAGTCCCTACACTAAATCAACACTTTGTCATCAGCAAACGCAAGCAGGGAAGGGAGGCCACAGAAAGGCCCTGCAACCACACTGTCACAGGAACAAACCCCAAGGGCCCCCCAAACCCAGCAGGCGCCGCCGGTGGAGAAAGCGGCCACCAAGCAACACAAGTGTGAACAAGGTCTTACTACTCACCACTGGAGAAAGAATGGGAGAAATACGAGGTACTAATTGGGGTCACATGGGTCTAACAACTTACGGTATACTGTACTGCACTCCCTAACCTCATCCGCCACCTGACCGGGGAATGGCTCTGGTTACACTAGACTGCAGACTGACCCGATGCAGCATTAATACTATACTGCATACTCATGGGGTGGGGGGCATTTACGCTAGATAGTGGACTGACCGTGCATGGAGGTTACAATAGACTGTGCACTGGTGGGGGACCAGTAGACTGTAACTGCAGGGGCATTGTTCACAGTAACTTTTTATTTTATTGTTTTTTTTACCAGAATATCACTAGACAAGATTGTGCATGGTGGTATGTGGATGACCGCAAACAGATGACCACTAAATACCTATGGTTTTACCTTGTGAGAAAACACCAAAACACACAGAGTACATCTACAGTTTAAACCAATTAAAAAAGAACGCCATACTTCTCAATACGGGAAATAAGTATTAAAGGGGAACTCCACATAAGGAAAACTTGTTTTCTATTAAAAGTACATTAAAAGTTATATAGATGCGTCTATACAATGTATTACTATATCTGTGCGGTTCTGTCACACTGGTAGCTGATTGAAATCCAGGAAGGGAAGAAAAATCTACAATCCACATTGTCTCCTGCTCCTACTGCTCTCCTCCCTTAGGAGACAAAGATTCCATGCCTCTGTCTCACATTGTGTGTGTTTGCTGAGCACAGGCTGATGATACAGACAGGGGGCAGGGTGTGATGTCACAGGAGGCTTGGCTGGATCCCCCAATCCCCTGAGTGATTCACCATCTCTGACCGGCCAGAAGCAGGTGCAGCAACTTCACTGATTGTGCAAAACTCTGCAAAGAAATTAGGGCTGTACTCACACATGTTGGAGTTTTATTGCAATACTGCAGCGTGTTCACAAGAAATTATGCAGTAACAAAAGTAAATGATGCTAAACAGCACAGAGGATCAGAGTCGGCACTGCCAATCCCACCTGGACAAAAAACGAGGCATACACAGTATATCCCATGTAAGATAATATCGGAGAAAGACCTTATTGTGCGGCTCAACTTCAAAGATAAAAGATGCTTGATCATAATAGGTGCGTGGAGATGAAAAGAAAAAAAGTTAAATAAAAAAAGTTTACTTTATTCTAATATCAGCGTTACAGGTAAAGAATACAGCGTGCTGTGTGGTGTTACAGGTAGAGAATACAGTGTGCTGTGTGGTGTTACAGGTAGAGAATACAGCGTGCTGTGTGGTGTTACAGGTAGAGAATACAGCGTGCTGTGTGGTCTTACAGGTAGAGAATACAGGGTGCTGTGTGGTGTTACAGGTAGAGAATACAGCGTGCTGTGTGGTGTTACAGGTAGAGAATACAGCGTGCTGTGTGGTCTTACAGGTAGAGAATACAGCGTACTGTGTGGTGTTACAGGTAGAGAATACAGCGTGCTGTGTGGTGTTACAGGTAGAGAATACAGTGTGCTGTGTGGTGTTACAGGTAGAGAATACAGCGTGCTGTGTGGTGTTACAGGTAGTAGCTGTGTGCTGTGTGGTCTTACAGGTAGAGAATACCGCATGCTGTGTGGTGTTACAGGTAGAGAATACAGCGTGCTGTGTGGTGTTACAGGTAGAGAATACAGTGTGCTGTGTGGTGTTACAGGTAGAGAATACAGTGTGCTGTGTGGTGTTACAGGTAGAGAATACCGCATGCTGTGTGGTGTTACAGGTAGAGAATACAGCGTGCTGTGTGGTGTTACAGGTAGAGAATACAGTGTGCTGTGTGGTGTTACAGGTAGAGAATACAGCGTGCTGTGTGGTGTTACAGATAGAGAATACAGTGTGCTGTGTGGTGTTACAGGTAGAGAATACAGCGTGCTGTGTGGTGTTACAGGTAGATAATACAGTGTGCTGTGTGGTGTTACAGGTAGAGAATACAGCGTGCTGTGCTGTGTTACCGGTAGAGAATACAGTGCGCTGTGTGGTGTTACAGGTAGAGAATACAGCGTGCTGTGTGGTGTTACAGGTAGAGAATACAGCGTACTGTGTGGTGTTACAGGTAGAGAATACAGTGTGCTGTGTGGTGTTACAGGTAGAGAATACAGCGTGCTGTGTGGTGTTACAGGTAGAGAATACAGCGTGCTGTGTGGTGTTACAGGTAGAGAATACAGCGTGCTGTGTGGTGTTACAGGTAGAGAATACAGCGTGCTGTGTGGTGTTACAGGTAGAGAATACAGGGTGTGGTTTGGATGGGAACACAATTACATGATAAAGTACTGCAAATAACTCAGTAACACAATAAACTGCAATGTGTGAACACAGCCAAGATGTTCTGCAACAGCTTTAGGTGGGAAATGGGCAGGGTGGGGGACTGTGATGAACAGCTGAGGGAAAGCATTGCATTCTGGAACCTGTAGTGTTGTGTACAACTGCTCAACCAGGAAGTACCGCTACACAATACAGAACAAAAACCCCTAAAACAAATGGATTCTTGTTAGTTTCAAAACTGGGATAGACAGGTAAGTATTGCTATATGCTTCTGCAGCAGGTTCATTTATTTTAACCTTTACCTGGAGTTCCCCTTTAACCCATCCCTAATCAGGGCTTATCTATTAGTTATTCTGAGGCCTGAAACCACACTACATCATCATTTTATTTAAATGTATTGATACAATTCATGACAGTCTGTCAACCTCACTCTCACTGTATAAGTGCTAGAAATGTTATATACATATACCAATACATAGTGAGCTTATGTGACCATCTGTGACAGTGACCATCTGTATACCCAACATGCATTTCACCTGCAGTGATTTAATGTGGTTCCTGTAATTTTGTAGGTGTTTATTATTAAAGATGCAAAAACAAGAGCCGAAAGCAACAGATGTTACGTGCAACATAATAAAAACTATACAACAACTATTGGAGTTATCTTTATAACTTATGAATATTTAAAGAAAAATTCACCAATGCTATAGAGTTACAAAAACAATTAATTTTTTTTTATTGAAACTTAGGTTAAGGATGCACGTGAAGACTATTTTTTATTTTTATTTTTGCAATTTTAAGATTCATTGCAGCAGAACATGCTCTGAGTGACCTCTGCTGGAGGAGGTTTGTAATTACTTCATATTAGTCCGACACTGCACACTGGCCCAGTCCTGAAGACCCTACCAGGCTCAGCTATTGCGGAAGAACACAGGAATGAGAACTAGAGGAATAATAATAAAAGAAAATACCCTTCCCTACCCTAATAATCAAATCTGCAAATTGCCTAATTAATAATATACCAATGCAACAGCAGAGGACAAAATATCTATATATCTATAGTCAAATACATACAAAAATGCTAAGCAGTATAAAGGGAATATAATCAGATGCAGCATAGAATCAGAGTATTATTTATGTATTTAAGAGTGGACGAAAGAAAAAATGTTGCTCAACTATAGAAGTATAAAAACGCTGACTTTAGTTCAATTTATTATATACAATATCTTATTAGATAAAAGACATTAACCCCTTCATGACCAAGGGTATTGGTGCCAGGGCCGCCTTAACAGTATTATGGGCCCCTGGGCAGAGGTGCGAATTTGCCCCCCCCCCCCAACCGCCGCCATCAAATCCCCCACATCTTTGCATATAGTGCCCCCCATAGTAGCCAGTGCCCCCCATAGTAGCCAGTACCCCCATAGTAGCCAGTGCCCCCCATAGTAGCCAGTGCCTCCATAGTAGCCAGTGCCCCCCATAGTAGCCAGTACCCCCATAATAGCCAGTGCCCCCCATAGTAGCCAGTGCCCCCATAGTAGCCAGTGCCCCCCATAGTAGCCAGTGCCCCCCATAGTAGCCAGTGCCTCCATAGTAGCCAGTGCCCCCCATAATAGCCAGTGCCCCCCATAGTAGCCAGTACCCCCATAGTAGCCAGTGCCCCCATAGTAGCCAGTGCCCCCCATAGTAGCCAGTGCCCCCCATAGTTGGGGTGTCATTTTTTGCGTAATGATCTCTACTTTTTATCGATATCATATTGGTGTAAGAAATACATTTTGAGTGTTTCTTACAAATTTTTCTCTAAAATACAGTCTAATTTAAAAAAATCAGCAATTCTGGTGTTTTTTTTTTTTTTAATTTACACTATTACTATTACTTTTAATTTACACTATTCACCTTGCAGGAACAATATTGTTATGTATTAATAGACTGGATAATTCTGCACGCTTCAATATTTAAGATGTTTATTTTTTTATGTTTTTTTAAATATCTTTATTTGTATAATGGGAATGGGAGTAATATAAATATTTATTGGGGCATTTCTATTAGTTTTCTTTTTTTTAAAAAATATTTTTTAAAACTTTTTTTTATTTTTTACACATTCTGCATTGCATATATAAGTCTCTTAGGGTACTTATATATGCAATGCTTTGATTGCATATACTGATGAATGCTAGGCCATAGCATAGCATTCATCAGTATTATCGGCGATCTGTTTTAGAGTCTGCCTGAGAGCAGACTCTATGAACAGATTGCCGATCCGACAGGACGAAGGTTAGTGGCTTACCCCCACCTGCCAGCACATGTGATCGGGTCCCGCGCACCCATGGGGTGGGGGTCCCGATCAGTCAGTGACAGGACCTTGTCCTGTCACTGACTACCTTAAATGCTGTGATTGCTGTGTCATTGCCGGGTCTGGGGACAGTATTATGTGCAGGGCTGATCGCATTGAGACAGCCCTGCACACAATAAAGCCCCTTCTCAGTCACGGGGCGCACAGGGTATGTGCAGCAAGAACGTATATAGCCAGATGGCTGACGTGAAGGGGTTAAAATTGATAAGCGACAACTGACGAATGACATCCTATAGAACAGGGAGGATACACAGGATAAGAGAAGTTATTTGATATATAAGTGCAATTGGTTTATTCTTCCAAAACTATATACTTACATGTGATGAGCACGATAGCAATGGTAAGCCACAATAGTAATGTAGATAACAATGATTAGTGACACATTTCAAAGAAGTACACAGGATTCCCAAGATGTACCACATAGCCCAGCACAAGTAAGCCGACTGGATTCCCACTAACAGGCCCCTGCTATGACGCCAGCCCCTACCATCCTTACAGCAGTAAATCCTTCTGTCAGTTATCTAATATGATATTCTATGTAACAAACTGAAATAAAGTTTATATATTTATAATTTTATGTATATATAATATATTTTTACATAATTTCACGTAAACTACAGTTCCCAGATGCCCAAACCGAGCTGTGCCCACTGAACACCATTATAATACACACAGTACCTCCTGAAATTTGTTATAATGCACACCGTACCCCCAGGAACCCACCAATTCCTTCTCATTCATTTTTTCTCAGCATAATCAATACTAACGTCAATCCATAATTTGATGAAAGTGTATAAGCACCACTTCATGGTTCCTGATTCCTGTGGGTCTCTAACCTAAAATGGCTCAGCGAATGGCCACACAGCGATGGCCACAACAACAGTTCCCAAGAAGGGAGCGACCCAGTGGCCTAGCTATGGGCTCTGGGCACCGCCACCCCACAGACCCAATGCTGCAGCAATAATGGATAGGTAGGTTGCTCTAGTAGATGGACAGTAAGTTATCACCTATAGGTACCGTCCTTCCTTATGTAAGTTCCCCCATTAGCCAGGTCCCCCCATAGGTAATTTCTTCCATTAGCCAGGTCCCCCCATAGGTAATTTCTTCCATTAGCCAGGTCCCCCCATAGGTAATTTCTTCCATTAGCCAGGTCCCCCTGGCAATTAAGTTAAAGGGTTGTCCTAGAAAAAAATCATACTTAGCCATGCTTCCGTGGCTGCTGGGGACATGTCAGTAATGTATACTTACCTGTCCAGCTCTGCGCCACTGTCATAACATCCAATGATGTTCCATTCACATAGGAAATGGACAGTCAGCATGGGCTATGATGAGCAGCCGTTTCCAGTAGGAGTGGCATATCATCGGATGTTTTAAAATACTAATAGTGGGGCAGAGTGGGAGGCCTGAGAACTGGCCGTGGTGGGGGAGCAGGACAGGTAAGTATACATGACTGGAAAAAAAAAAACACTCCCGGTACCAGCTACCCCAAATATTATCCCATCAAGAATATTCAGACACCCTGGAGTTGGAATATTTTTGGCCACAGCAGCTATTTATTAACATAAATTAAGAAAAACATAAATAACATGAATAAATCCTGAGATAAAAGGGAGGAGGCTAAGAACATCCAATCGTCAATCTGAACCACCAATTTTTAGCTTTACCCCTGCTGCACTCCACTGGCTCAGGAGACCCCTAAAACACCAAGCAGAGGGAAATTACACATGTAAATAAACCAATCCCCGGGATCCACACCCTGACAGGAGACCATAATAACCAACCTTACAGCATGACCATATAATTTCAAGGGGCAAACCTTCTTGTGCACCCCTTCCATCACCTTTTTTGTACCAATCCCAAGGACCCCCGAACCCCCCAAGGACCCCCCCCAAAGCTGCCATGACATAAAACCACTTCCCCTGACAAACAAGTACAAGGGAGGCCTGCTCTATGTGTTTAACCTCCCCTTGACCCCTTCTACCCAGCTTCCCGTGCTAGCTACAATTTAGTACAAGGCCATCTGCCTGGTGGGGTAGCTGGGGTATTGTATCATCCATGTAAATGAAGTTTAAAGGATGGACTAACAAGTTAAAGTGCATATTTCACAATAAAGTGCAAGTGCCAACATTTTATTGCACAAAATCCCATAAGATAACAAAAGAAGTATAGTATTGCACAAAGCCCAATGCCTGAATAAATAAACATAGAAATTACCCATAAACCTCACAGAGAATAAGGCCAAGGTACAAACTGCAATTGCCCTACATGTTTCACAAAGCAGCTTCCACTGAGGTAATTGGAAACTTCCAACAAACAGAATTTATATGCCCAGGAAGTAGTGATAAGTAGAGATGAGCGAATACGATATTGCGGTATTCGAAAGATTCAAATTCAATCGAGTAGTGTGACGAACACGCCGGAAACATTTGAAAGCCCTCCCATCGCAGTTGGCACTTTTTTAATCCAATCACCATGCAGGGAGGCCGTGAGGGACCCTGGGAGTACGCACGCAGCGCGAAAACGGCGTCTACCCTCATTGGATGGCTGAACCACATGACCTCGAATATTTAATAATTGGCTCCCGCCTCTCGACCGCAGATGCGCTTTCAACCTAGCCAGAGAAAGATCTTGCAGCAGGGAGAGATAGGTTTTAGTAGTGTTTTGGTTAGGCAGGATTACTACAGAACCCAAAAGTCCTTGTTAGGGCTAAGATCAAGCGAAAAAGTCATCTCTGAATCCAAAGCTTCTCAGTGCTAAGACATAGATGATATAACAGCAGCAGCAGCAGGTGTATTCGTTCCAGTACCCTGTAAGTACAAGTGACTTATAGTGTCCCTGGTTTAGCCCACTAAGGGCACATAAACTGTATACCTATTGTGCCAGTTGCCCAGTAAAAGGCACGTGATACCTATTGTTCTAGTAGCCCAGTAAAAGGCACGTGATACCTATTGTTCTAGTAGCCCAGTAAAAGGCACGTGTAGGTATTGTTCCAGTAGCCCAGTAAAAGGCACGTCATACATACTGTTCCAGTAACGTTCGTACAGCATGATGCGTGATACGTGGGAATAACGTGATGCTCTGCGGACGCACATTGGAATCATGTATGTAACGCTGCGCAAGTAATAAAAAGGAAATGTGTGCACATTGCCGTAAACGTCCGTAAATATTTTTCATTCGCAACTGCGGAGAGTGGCATTTTACTGCGATTTTGGGGTGTTAGGTGCACCCAGGCATGCTCCCCCTGATGTCACAGTGTCATTCCGGAGGTGTTTGCATCGTTTAGGGAGATTTCATGGGGGACTTGGTGACCTCCAAGTGGTCGAATTTGGATTTCCAAGTGCAGAATTTTTTTCCCATGGACTATAATGGGATTGAATATTCGTTCGTATAGTCGAATCATGGTGGCTATTCGATTCGAATTCTCGAAAGTCAAATATTTCACTACTCGCTCATCTCTAGTGATAAGCAAACGTTCAGCAAATTTTTGGCATAAAATGAACCACTTGAAAACTAGCACCAGAAAAGCCTGTTAAACACCAATAGAAAGATGCATCTCTGCCCCTGTGTTTACGCCCCTGGAGTAAAGTCAAACTAGAGTAGAGGAAAGTATGGCGGCAGGTTGGCAGCATGGTGCAGATGCTTGTGAGCGGGGTTTGGCTGTCCTTGAGTCCTTTATGCGGTGGCCTAAGAGGGATGAAAGGCCGAGGTGTCCACGAACCCTTATGGGGGGGCTTGAGGAGGAAGATATACCACCATGGCCCTTCCGACCAACGACCAGTTACTTAGAGGCTATTGAGCCTGGCTGGAATGTGAAGGCAATTCCACACAATCTACCACCTCCACCATCATCATACTTGGAGTTAAAGTGGAGCACAGACACTAATGTAAGTGATGCTCCATGGAACTGAGGTAGTTATTCTGCTTGAGCCCCCTAAAACAACCCTTAGAGGCCAATACTCAAATGCGCCAGCATCATCTTTCTCCAGTCCACCTTTGTCTCATGATGGTACCTGGAGATAGGACACCATAAACCTACTGACTGCCGCCTGAGGCAACAATGTTCTGTCATGTGACATGGCCAAATCAAGTCGCATGTGCTGTGAAGTTAAATTGTAACCATTATTGGTTGCATACCATTCGAAGTTAGTAGCGGCGTACATAACATGTATGTTACCAATGTAATACTCCCTCTAGTGGCCAGCTCCATAGAGTCACACTAACTTGTACGTTCCCCATCTTCTCCATTGTTATATCAACCAAGAAACCTCCCTATAGTGGTAACACATTAATATAATTGATTATACGTTACTAAATTGAAATCAATAGTAAAAAGATAATAAGTGATTTAAAAAAATGGACAAATAAAAACTGTAACACGGAATAAGCAACTATATAAGTTAAAAATGATTAACATTTGTGAGTGATGCCTGAAAATCATGTGAAAAATCTTGAAAAGTAAAAAAAAAATAGAAAAAAAAACATTGACTATAACTGTGAAAAGAGCATAAAGCAATGAAAAACAAAAAATGACAATAAGTGACAAAAATACCAAAATGTGAATAATGAGTTAACAAACTGATGAAAATGATGACTTGTGTGTAAAAAAAAGAATAAATTGAGTACTAGATGATGCAAAACTATATTATGCGAAATCCAAATCATCAGGAGGCTGGAGAGTTCCAGTATTAATATTCATATTAGTCCTTAAGGCTATGTTCACATTACGTGAACATCCAGCCGTTCCGTGACCGGCCAGATGATTTTTCCGGCCGTGGAGCTCTGATGCAGGCGCCCGCATCAGAGCTTCCCATAGTCCATAGCTCCGGCCGCTTGCTTCACTGTGTGAACTGACAGGTCTTTCTCCGGCCGGAATTCACTGAATTCCGGCCACAGAAAACTGACATGTCAGTTTTTTCCGGCGCCGCATGGGATCCCAGCCGGAGCGTATACGATGCATTGTTCAACTCCTCAAAACTACAGCCGTAGTTCCGCGGCGAGAACTACGGCCGTAGTTTTACGTAGTGTGAACATAGCCTAAGAGTATACAAATACTAAAGCCAACACAAAAAAAAAAGCACATGGCCATGTTCACACACTGTATATTCTAAAAAAATAACGTCCGTTGTTGAAGATTGCAGTACCGCTCACTATTTATTAAAATGTTAAATGATATTTTTTTCTATAAACAACGGCCGCAGTGTATACACTCTGTATACACTGCAGCCAGGATTCCATGCGGCTGCACAGAAAACTCACATGTCTATTTTGTGCAGCCACTATTCAATGAACAGCGGCCGCACAAAATAGCCTGTGCAAACAATGTAAAGTAGGGCTCCAGACGTACTTTACATTGTCTGCTAGGGTTAATTAGAGTGCGGGCACACCCAAATTAACATGAGGTGATGTTTACCTGGACAGCGTGCGAATCTGGCCCAAAGAAGCGAAAGGAAAATAAACTCAGTACCTGGAGTCACTTTTCAAAAATCAATAACTATCAGTAGTACAAGTGATTTTAAGAAACTCTGTAATAGGTTTTATTAAAGGGGTATTCCCTTCAAACATAACTTTTGATATGTTGCTGCCCATGATGAGACTAACAATTCCTTCCATACTTGTTACTATCTATTCAGTCTCCTTCCTCCAGTTCTGCTGAAGACACAGAAATGAGTGGGTGAGCTGTATCAGAAAGGAGGGAGAGAAAGGAGAGACAGAGCGAAAAGCTCACACACAGATTTTTGTGTCTTCAGCGGAAAGCAGCAGCTCAGAACTGGGGGAAGGAGACTGAATAGATAATAACAAGTATAGAAGGAATTGTTAGTCTCACCATGGGCAGCAACATGTGTTTGTTTGAGGAGAATACCCCTTTAAACAAAAGAGTTTACTTCTGTATTCAAAAAACTGTTTTCCTACCTCCCCTCACTTCAGAAGAAGCATTATTCTCTATGGAGAGGGGAGGGGTCGGGGGGTGAGTGAGCATGGAGAGGAGAAAAGGCAGCCCTGCAAAACACTTCATCCTGCAATCTTCTCTCACGAAGCCCCTAGATATTCCTTCTATTTCTATATCTCAGTATCTTTCATTTTGCTGTGTAAAATAGTCATGTGTTCCTTAAAGCGAATGTACCATTAGAGTACCCCTTTAATGCAAGTCCATGCTTTATACCTTGCATCTGTGTATGTTCTGCTT
The DNA here is from genome assembly GCF_027789765.1 of Dendropsophus ebraccatus. NCBI lineage: Eukaryota > Metazoa > Chordata > Amphibia > Anura > Hylidae > Dendropsophus > Dendropsophus ebraccatus. Next base: position 149,583,826 of record NC_091458.1, read on the forward strand.
CTCTTTAATGTACCATAGTGACACAGGTATACTGCTATGTAGAAGAGTCCGAACAATGAAGGAAAAGCTCTCGATGCTCCACTAGATGGCAGTGTAGTTTGTGTAGTAGTGTGACTGTCTCCAGGAGCTGCAATGTTTCAGCTCAGGGTGGAAAGCTATTAAGGCTTCAGATTTGAAAGAGTCTGATGTAAGATGTATAAGGGTTTGAACTGGAGCTTCAGTAATCAATGATGCTCTTCAATCTTTTATACCCTCTGCCAGAATGAAACTTGAAAAGAATCGGGCACTTGAAAGGGAGTAGGATAAAACTTCAATCTAACAACCCTTTGACATAACATTTATATACATATATACATGGACCAAGAAAGGATCCATGGGTGGACTGTGCTTGTGACAGTGCCCAGGAACCCATGAAGTCCAGACGGGAACGGCCTCTTCTGATGTTTCCTTGAAGCAGGTCAGTAGCTGCTGGGGTTCCTCTTTATTGCTTCACACGACGTCAACATGCATTTGTCATGTATGGATATACTATGTGACCCCAATTACTACTTTTGGTGGCCATATGAACCCCAGTTTAAGTATATTTCTTTCAAATAAACTGGTGTCAGAAAGTTAAATAAATTTGCAATTTGCTTCTATTTAAAAATCTCCAGTCTTCCAGTACTTATCAGCTGCTGTATGTCCTGCAGGAAGTGGTGTATTCTTTCCAGTTTGACACAGTGCTCTCTGCTGCCACCTCTGTCCATGTCAGGAACTGTCCAGAGCAGCAGCAAATCTCCATAGAAAACCTCTCCTGCTCTGGACAGTTCCTGACATGGACAGGGGTGGCAGCAGAGAGCGCTGTGTCAGACTGGAAAGAGTACACCACTTCCTGATGGACATACAGCAGCTGATAAGTACTAGAAGAATTACGATATTTAGGTAGAAGTAAATTACAAAACTATACTAAACCAGTTGATTTATTCCGCGGTCACGACCCTTTAAGAGTAAGTAACCAGAGCATCTCCGGTCACTTAACGTTTGGGACCCCTGCATCGTGTCTGATTTGATTTGAAAGAAAAAGATTTTAACTGGACAACCCCTTTAAGCTAAAAAAAATTAGCGAGTACTAAAATAATCAATGGTTTGAGTAATGAGCCCCAAAATTGTACAGGGCCAAGAGGGGAAGAGTGTCTGGTTTTGTTAAAAGAGGAGGCTTTGGGGGGTTTATACTTACTGTCTGGGGCTTCCGGCAGAGCGTCTTCCTTCTTCATTTTATTTTCTTTAATGAGCCAGTCAGCCCAGAAGGGTAAGTTAACCCAACATTTAAAGGACAACTCCGGTGAAATTTTTTTTTTTTTACCAGTAATTGAAACACATTACAAATCTGCCCCTCTTCCCTACCTTTTCCCCCCTCCACCCCCCACCAGGAAGTAAACTCATTCTTACCTAATGACTGTTGACCCAAGGCTGTTTTGTGGCAGCCATTTTGTGACAATGACATCATCAAGAGGGAGGCGGGTCTAAGCTCTGTTGACCCCTTAACGACACAGGGCGTACATTTATGTTCACATACGCCCGGCCGGGGTACTGGGCTATGAGCTCGTCCCATAGCGGGTGAGGACCAGCTGCTATGTGCAGCCAAGCCCTCATCTTCAATGGTGGGCTGCCGCGATCGCGCGGGCGACCACTATTAACCCCTTAAAAGCCGCGGCCGTGGCCCTTTGAGTGTAAGTTACCGGAGCATCTCCGGTCTTTTACCGATTGGGACCCCTGCATTGTGTCTGCGGGGGTCCCAATCGCACTGCCCGACTGCCGGAGGTATACTTCTTACCTCCGTGCAGTCTGATCTTCAATCTTCTGATAGAGCCTGCCATAGTCAGGCTCTATCAGAAGATTACAGATAACACTGATCCTTGCTATGCTATGCTATTGTAATGTAATGTATGAATGAATGTGTAATGTATGTGAATGTGTAATGTAGGTATGTATGTAATGTGTAATGTATGTGAATGTGTAATGTATGTATGTGAATGTGTAATGTAGGTATGTATGTAATGTGTAATGTATGTGAATGTGTAATGTATGTGTGTGTAATGTATGTATGTAATGTGTAATGTATGTGAATGTGTAATGTATGTATGTGTAATGTATGTGAATGTGTAATGTATGTATGTAATGTGTAATGTATGTGAATGAATGTGTAATGTAATGTATGAATCCCCTAAGGGGACTAAAAATATGTAAAAAAGAAAAAACAATAAAAGTTTTAAAAATTGTCCCAAAGCCCCTCCCCCAATAAAAGTAAAAATCACCCCCCCCTTCCCATTTTATACATAAAAACCCATAAAAATAATAAAGCTAATTAATATACTGTAGCGTGCGTAATTGTCCGATCTATTAAAATAAATGGCATGAACAAAAAGCAGTAAAAATAACGCAGAGATTGCTTTTTTTAAAATTACATTTTATGTATTAAAAAATTCATAAAAAGTGATCAATCCTTCTAATATAGAAAAAAATGTTACTAATAAAAACTGGAGATCATGGTGCAAAAAATGACACCCCATACGACCCCGTAGGTAGAAAAAATAAAAAGGGCTAGAAGAGTCACAATGCGGCCATTTTAAATATGCATGTTTGAAAAAAAAAGTTTTACTGCTAATAAAAATAGTAAAACGTTAGAAAACCTAGTAACCATGCATATCGCTGTGTTCAGACCGACCTATAGAATAAAGAAAAAAATGTCAGTTTTACGGTAAAGTGCATTATGTAAACATGGAACCCCCCCCCAATTTGAGGAATCACATTTTTTGACTCAAATTCACCCTATAAATGATATTTTGGGGGTTCCCTCATTCATTTTATGGCAAATTAAATGATGCTATTACAAAATACACCGGTTCCTGAAAAAAACAAGCCCTCACATGGCCCTGTAGGTGGATAAATAAAAGAGTTATGGGTCTTAGAAGGCGAGGAGGAAAAAACAAAAACCCAAAAGTGACAATTGGCCCGGTCCTTAAGGCCATTTCAGGCTCTGTCCTTAAGCGGTTAGGCCAGCCTCCCTTTGTCACATGACTCAGGTTGCTCAGCTCTGATTGCATGAGCAAGCTGTAAGCCAGGGGTCTCAAACTCAATTTACCCGGGGGCCGCTGGAGGTAGAGTCTGGGTGAGGCTGGGCCGCATCAGGTTCTCCACAAGAAAAGCTCTTACAAAAACATTCCAATGTCATCAAATGTTTTTAAACCCCTAGCCCCCCCCCACAGAACTATCACTCCCGCCCCCCCCCCCACAGAACTATCACTCCCAGCCCTCCTCCACACACAGAACTATCACTCCCAGCCCTCCTCCACACACAGAACTATCACTCCCAGCCCTCCCCCCTACAGAGAACTATCACCCCCAGCCCTCCCCCCCTACAGAGAACTATCACCCCCAGCCCTCCCCCCCACAGAACTATCACTCCCAGCCCTCCCCCCTACACACAGAACTATCACTCCCAGCCCTCCTCCACACACAGAACTATCACTCCCAGCCCTCCCCCCGACAGAGAACTATCACTCCCAGCCCTCCCCCACAAAGAACTATAACCCCCAGCCCTCCCCCCACAGAGAACTATCACTCCCAGCCCTCCCCCTACACACAGAACTATCACTCCCAGCCCTCCCCCCTACACACAGAACTATCACTCCCAGCCCTCCCCCCTACAGAGAACTATCACCTTCAGCCCTCCCCCACACACAGAACTATCGCCTTCAGCCCTCCCCCCACACAGAACTATCACTCTCAGCCCTCCCCCTACACACAGAACTATCACTCCTAGCCCTCCCTCCACAGAACTATCACTCCCAGCCCTCCCCCCTACACAGAACTATCACTCCCAGCCCTCCCCCCTACACAGAACTATCACTCCCAGCCCTCCCCCTACACACAGAACTATCACTCCTAGCCCTCCCTCCACAGAACTATCACTCCCAGCCCTCCCCCCTACACAGAACTATCACTCCCAGCCCTCCCCCTACACACAGAACTATCACTCCCAGCCCTCCTCCACACACAGAACTATCACTCCCAGCCCTCCCCCCTACAGAGAACTATCACCCCCAGCCCCCCCCCACAGAACTATCACTCCCAGCCCTCCCCCCCTACACACAGAACTATCACTCCCAGCCCTCCCCCTTACACACAGAACTATCACTCCCAGCCCTCCCCCTACACACAGAACTATCACTCCTAGCCCTCCTCCACACACACAACTATCACTCCCAGTCCTCCTCCACACACAGAACTATCACAACCAGGCCTCCCCCCCACAAAGAACTATCACCCCCAGCCCCCTCACAGAGAACTATCACCCCCAACCCTCCCCCCCACAGAGAACTATCACCCCCAGCCCTCCCCCCCACAGAGAACTATCACCCCCAGCTCCCCCCCTCCACAGAGAACTATCACCCCCAGCCCTCCCCCCACAGAGAACTATCACCCCCAGCTCCCCGCCCCCCCCCCCCACAGAACTATGATATCCAGCCCTCCCCCACAAACCACTATCACCCCCAGCTCTCCCCCACGAACCACTATCACCCCCAGCCCTACCCCCCACAGAGAATTATAACCCCCAGCCCTCCCCCCCCACAGAGAACTATCACCCCCAGCCCTCCCCCCCACAGAGAAATATTACCCCCAGCCCTCCCCCCCACAGAGAACTATCACCCCCAGCCCTCTCCCCCACAGAGAACTATCACCCCCAGCTCCCCCCCCACACACACAGAACTATGATACCCAGCTCTCCCCCACACACCACTATCACCCACAGCTCTCCCCCACACACCACTATCACCCCCCTCCGAGGGTACTCCTACCTGAGGACCGGCGGGGCATGACTTCACCCAGGCCGCACGTCCCCTTACTGATTGGCTGGACGTGCGGTCCGGGTGACGTCATGCTCCGCCGCCACGCAGGAGTGGAGCTGAGCACTGCGGGAGGAGGGGGGCCGGGGCGCTCCGGCAGAGAGCTGCACTGCACTGCACATGTAACTACAAATAGAAGATAGATGTGCCGTGTTTCTGCCCATCTATCTTCGGCACATCTATCTTCTATTTGTAGTTACATGTGCAGTGCAGTGCAGCTCTCTGCCGGAGCACCCCGGGCCGTACTTACAGTAAACTTACCATTGAGGTGGGGGCCACAAACTAGTGTCCCGAGGGCCGCAGTTGGCCAGCGGGCCGCGAGTTTGAGACCCATGCTGTATGCCAACTAAAAGTTCTCCAGCGTCAGTTAGACATCACAGGAGACAAAGTGCATCATGGGAAAGCCCAAACCAGGAAGCGTAGGAAAAATGAAGACACCAACTGGAGCTTCAGGGACCTGCAAACAGAGGGAAGTTCAAACGGAGACTCCGGAGGGATGGTAAGTGGGAAAACTATGCTTATAATTCATGAATTCTTTTTTTTATCAGCACCGGAGTTGTCCATTAACCCCAAGGAGTTAAGTGGATATGCTATGCACCTGCACCTGAGCATCCCCAGGTACTCGCTTGAGCACTGTCGAGAATCCTGATGCTCAAGTATTATACTAGAACAAGTATGCTTGCTCAATTGTGAAGATATAATTTTACCTTAACTATCGCAGTGGGCTCTTTTCTGATTTTACACAATGCAAGCCAAAACCAGAAGTGGATCCAGCACGGAATATAAGTATAAGTCCTTCCTTTATATTCCCCATTCATTTTGAATTCACTCCTAGTTTTGGCTCAAGATGTGTGAAAGCAGTAAAAGCCTAAAAGCAGTAATACTCTCTAAGGGTAGCTTCAAATGTACCGGATCCGCAGCGGATTTCACGCTGCGAGTTTACAGCAAAATCCACTGCGGATCCTGTAGTGTGAAGCTGAATGGGTCCCATACACGCTGCCTGTATGGGACCCGGCCCCTTTAACCCTGGCTGCGGGCGGCTGGCACAGGGTGGTCATAATTTCCCTAATGACTTAAAGGGAGTGTATTACCTACATTTTCTTTAAAGGGGTAGTGCGGCAGTAAGCAATTATTCACTAAATAACACATATTAAAAAGTTATACAACTTTGTAATGTATGTCATGTTAGTGAATGGCCTCCTTCCCGTGTTTCCCCCCACCCACGCCATCCCTGGAAGTGTAGTGCTCTTTACTCAACTCATGCGTTTCGACCCCCTTCCGCCTCTTGTGACAATGATGTCATCTTCGGGGCGGCCGGTCGAACCGCTCCAACCGTCCCTTGTGCCGGCCGCCCTCTGCCTTGTCATTAGCTGCTCAGCTGCGATTGGCTGAGCATAACTGTGCTCAGCCAATCGCGGCTGAGCAGCTGATGACGTGGCAGAGGGCGGCCGGCACTAGGGACAGTCAGAGCGGTTTCACATTTTAATGGGGGCTGCCATCTTGTGTTTTTAACAGCATTTAGTGAAATGCTTTACAGCAAAACTCATGGACATAGACAACAATAGACAGTCTGTCCCCTTGAGATGAATGTGAAACATTACTGAGCGTGCTCTGTGACCCGTAAAAAGGTCATTCCACAGGGATCTGCTATTGTCTCCTCCATCTACTGGCTGCACATATCACTTTACAGCAGCCTTCTCTTATCACCACAGACACAACAGGAAGTCTCAGCTTACTTTTAGCTCCAGTGGTGAGAATAAAAACTGCAAGATCTCAGGATTATTTTACAATATAGGGGGGATCCCTTGGTCTTACTGGGCAGGGCCTCATCGTCGTAATGACGCTGATCCCGGCTCGGTATTCTATTGTAATGGTCTGCAGCAGACCAAAGCAATAGAGAGAGATCTATGAGAGATCAGAGTAGTTGTGTTAGAAGTCCTCCAGGGGGATCAGTGCTGTGTATATAGGAGGACCCCAGGGGGACTTCTAACTACTGTATAAGTAAAAAAAATAAATAAAAGTCTGAATCACCCCCCTTTTCCCATTTTATAAATAAAAATAAAGAAACATGTTTGGTATCGCCGTGTGTGTAATCGTGAGAACTAATCATGGCGCAAAAAATGACACCTCAATCAGCCCCATAGACCAAAGGATAAAAGCGCTATAAGCCTGGGAATGGAGCGATTTTAAGGAACGTTTTTTTTTTCTGTAGAAGGTTTAATTTTTTTAAAAGCCATCAAATAATATAAAAGTTATGCAGGTTGCATAGCATTTTAATTATACTGACTTGAGGAACATATATAACATGTCAGTTTTTCCATAGGACGAACTGCGTAAAAACTAAAAAAAAACTAAGAAAAAGAATTGTGTTTTTTTTTGTTTTTTTTTAAATTTCACTGCGCACATGATTTTTTTCTGGTTTCGCAGCATACTTTATGCAAAAATTAAGTCTGCCATTACAAAGTACAATTAGTGACGCAAAAAATAAGGGCCCGTTTCTAGGGTTTCTAGGTGAAAAAATGCAACAGCTATAGCCTTATATACACAAGGAGGAAAAAACGAAAATGCAAAAACAAAAAATGGCTAACGCCTTTCGCAACGAGTTTCTCAAAATTGATCCTTAAGCAATCTTCCCCACATGGGTACGATGGACGGGGGATGCCCAGATCCAGGAGGTTATCTTAAGGGGATGGCACATAACCAGGGGATGTATCATTAACGAGCGTTGGCGAGAGACCTATTTTAAACTAGCCCATGCAGCCTTATGTGGGTTTAATATTCCCCCTTCTACTAACTTTCCTGGCAGGATTATTGCATGTCCGAAATGCAAACAGCCTTTCACAAACCTATGGCATGGGGTGTGGGAATGTACTCATTCCCGGTCATACTGGAGGGCAGTGGCTGACAAAATATTTTTACATTGGAAAGTTAGGGTTCCGGAGTCCCCTCAAGCGTTCCTCTTCCACCAACTCAGGCCACCAGAGGCTGAAGGGGACGCAGTAACTATACCTGAAATGATACACGTAGTATTGCACGTAGCGCTCCGATGCCTGTTCCAGGTTTGGTTGGCGGAGGCAGTCCCGGATATCCCCATGTTGGTCTCCCAATTGAAACTCCTTCTTAGAGTGGACAGAGTATATGCAGAAGGACACAAAAACCAGGGAACTAAGAAGTTCTTTAAACGCTGGAAGCCATTTATAGAATCCCACTTCCAGCCACAAGAGATAAGGGATCTTGTATATCCTTTTAAAGCTACGGAATGGTATTGCAGGAGTGATTTAGCTGATACCCTGGGTTCCCTGAGACTGCCCCCTGCCGGCCAGGCTGATGACAGGCGACTCAATACAGATAATTTTGTGGACATTGTGATCGGTGACTAACTTTTGCGTTCCTCAGGTATCTTTCTATAATTGTACCACCCCAGGACTTGGATGGCCTGCGGTCGCACCCCGTGACCCCTTCTCCTCATGGACTATGGGACTAAAAACAAAAACAACACTTGCACCTTTCCTTTTGTTTGATTAATATTTTATTGTTTATGGGTCATGGACCTTGTTGCGTGCCATAACTATTGATTGTTTGTGTTTTGTGTTGTTCTTTACAAAACAATGAAAATCCAAATAAAATGTTATTGAAGAAAAAAAAAAAAAAAAAAAGCTCTGTCCTTAAGAGGTTAAAATATGTTAACATAAATATAACATAAAAACTTTATTTAAACAATAAGTGATGAATTTTCTGATGACACAAGGGGGATTGCTGTCTTTACAAATATAGTTAACCTCGCAGGACACATGAAGTTAAATACTTTGCAAATACATTAATTTAGCATATGTGCCTCCTTCTCTTGATGCCGGATCTTTCTATGCCTTTGTTGAAAGTTGTTGTCTAGGTTACCCAACACCACTCTGCTCTAAAGGCAGTGGTCGGGCTTATATGTATGCCAGTACGACCATATATACTGTATCTATCTATCTATCTATATACACATATACACTACCGTTCAAAAGTTTGGGGTCACCCAAACAATTTTGTGTTTTCCATGAAAAGTCACACTTCTTCACCACCATACGTTGTGAAATGAATAGAAAATAGAGTCAAGACATTGACAGGGTTAGAAATTGTATGTGAAATAACATTGTTCTTACATCACACTTTGCTTCCGTCAAAGAATCCTTCTTTTGCAGCAATTCCAGCATTGCACACCTTTGGCATTCTAGCTGTTAATCTGTTGAGGTAAGCTGGAGAAATTGCCCCCCACGCTTCTAGAAGCAGCTCCCACAAGTTGGATTGGTTGGATGGGCACTTCTGGCGTACCATACGGTCAAGCTGCTCCAACAACAGCTCAATGGGGTGGTGATCTGGTGACTGCGCTGGCCACTCCATTACCTATGATAGAATACCAGCTGCCGCTTCTGCTGGAAATAGTTCTTGCACAATTTGGAGGTGTGTTTAGGGTCATTGTCCTGTTGTAGGATGAAATTGGCTCCAACCAAGCGCTGTCCACTGGGTATGGCATGGCGGTGCAGAGTGATGGCCTTCCTTATTCACAATCCCTTTTACCCTGTACAAATCTCCCACCTTACCAGCACCAACCCCAGACCATCCCATTACCTCCACCATGCTTAACCGATGGCGTCAGGCATTCTTCCAGCATCTTTTCATTTGTTCTGCTTCTCACAAACGTTCTTCTTTGTGATCCAAACACCTCAAACTTTGATTCATCCGTCCACAACACTTTTTTCCAGTCTTCCTCTGTCCAATGTCTGTGTTCTTTTGCCCATCTTAATCTTTTTCTTTTATTGGCCAGTCTCAGATATGGCTTTTTCTTTGCCACTCTGCCCTGAAGCCCAAAATCCCGCAGCCGCCTCTTCACTGTAGATGTTGACACAGGTGTTTTGCGGGTACTATTTAATGAAGATGCCAGTTGGGGACCTGTGAGGCGTCTGTTTCTCAAACTAGAGACTCTAATGTGCTTATCTTCTTGCTTAGTTGTGCAATGCGGCCTCCCACTTCTTTTTCTACTCTGGTTAGAGCCTGTTTGTGCTGTCCTCTGAAGGAGTAGTACACACCGTTGTAGGAAATCTTCAATTTCTTAGCAATTTCTTGCATGGAATAGCTTTCATTTCTAAGAACAAGAATAGACTGTCGAGTTTCAGATGAAAGTTTTCTTTTTCTGGCCATTTTGAGCGTTTAATTGACCCCACAAATGTGATGCCCCAGAAACACAATCTGCTCAAAGGAAGGTCAGTTTTGTAGCTTCTGTAACGAGCTACACTGTTTTCTGATGTGTGAACATGATTGCACAAGGGTTTTCTAATCATCAATTCGCCTTCTGAGCCAATGAGCAAACACATTGTACCATTAGAACACTGGAGTGATAGTTGCTGGAAATGGGCCTCTATACACCTATGTAGATATTGCACCAAAAACCAGACATTTGCAGCTAGAATACTCATTTACCACATTAGCAATGTATAGAGTGTATTTGTTTAAAGTTAGGACTAGTTTAAAGTTATCTTCATTGAAAAGTATAGTGCTTTTCCTTCAAAAATAAGGACATTTCAATGTGACCCCAAACTTTTGAACGGTAGTGTGTATATATATATATATATATATATATATATATATATATAGATAGATAGATAGATAGATAGATAGATAGATATCAGCAATGGGATAGAAAAAGTAACAACACCAAGAGGAGGAGGAGGTAAATTTGCTGACATGATCAGTGTTTGGAAGAAATAGCTGTCAGCCATGCATGTGTTCAGCCAGAAGCTGCCTAATGGCATGTGAACAGAGAGAAGTGACATGTCGCTTCTTTTCTGTGCACTGCACCGTCTCCCATCAAAATCCAGAGATGATTTTTTTTTTTAAATAGAGAGGAAAACCAAAATCACTTGCAAGTAGCGCACAACACTATATAAAACCTGGTCAAACCAAAAGCACAACGCAAACGTGATTCTAACATGCATGATAGAGTGATTGCACAGATCCTACTATATATGTGACCCCACATTCTAATATATATAGATAAGGGTATATACAAAAACCTGATTCACTTTACTGTAATATATATATATATATATATATATATATATATTATAATATAGGGATAGTATATATAATAGAATATATATATATATATAGTATATATAATATAGTGATAGTATATATAATAGAATATATATGTATATATATATATGAATAAATATATATATATGTAAAAAAAAATAATAAATATATATATATATATATGGTATATCATGATTCGCCTTCCCCATTTATACCTATTTATTAATAATAGACCATCTTTCCAATTACGAGGACCTCTCAGCCGCCAGTTTCTGCAGACGTAACATTGGTACCACTACTGTGCGAACCAGCAGTCTCCAAGGCAACCCATTTTAGGGACTGGTAATTGTATACATATATTTATTCATTAGTGCTATGCTATCTCGTTCTATGCGTTAGAGCTGTATACATTTCAGAATATTCTGTCAGATTTTTGCTATCCCTTAGAATGATGGGCTGCTTGCATACATTTCAATCTAGGAATAGTTTTTATTATCTCTCACTAAAGTGAAATTGCACAATAAGAATAACCCATAGTCTGCACTGTACACACTGGGACAGGTGGATCCATGGGCTGGATGGATGGCAGGACGTGCACCTGTCACACTTGCCCTATGTGCCACCATTCCCAAGAAATGTATAAGGGAAAGTGGACGGGGTCTCAGCGTCACCCTAAGGTTATGTTCACACAAAATAAAGGTAAAGTTTTATATTCAATATAATATGGGAAGTGGGAAATTGGCTGACGGTGCACACACAGTATAGAATAATGGTTATTATTAAAGGGGTACTCCAGCAAAAATCTTTCTCTTTCAAATCAACTCGTTTCAGAAAGTTATACAGATTTGTAATTTACTTCTATTTAAAAATCTTCCCATACCTATCTGCTGCATATGCCGCAGAAAGTGGTGTATTCTTTCCATTCGGACACAGTGCTCTCTGCTGCCACCTCTGTCCATGTCAGGAACTGTCCAGAGCAGGAGAGGTTTTCTATGGGGATTTGCTGCTGCTCTGGACAGTTCCTGACATGGACAGAGGTGGCAGCAGAGAGCACTGTGTCTGACTGGAAAGAATACATAACTTCCTGCAAGACATACAGCAGCTGATAAGTACTGGAAAACTGGATATTTTATATAGAAGTAAATTACAAATCTATATAATTTTCTGAAACCAGTTGATTTTGAAAGAAAAAGATTTTTACTGGACAACACCTATAATTTAGACCATCCAAATAATGACCATAACTGTTGTATTTAGCTTTTATTGTACTGGGAGTGAACATGAGTGTGACTTGTTTATCAGGATAAGGGCTATGTTCACATACCGTCCATTTTTGCCTGTTTGATGGTCAAATGGCCAAAAAAAGATGGTGTATTAACATAGCCTAAAATGGGTACAGTGAAAACAAAAGGTTTTCAGATCAGTTGGTACCAGAAAGTTATACAAATTTGTAATTTACATAAAAATCTAGTCTTCCAGTACTTATCAGCTGCTGTATGTCCTGCAGGAAGTTGTATACTCTTTTTAGTCTGGCACCATGCTCACCGTGCTCTCTGCTGCCACCTCTTTCCATGAGAGGGACTGTCTAAAGCAGTAGAGGTTTTTTTTATTTTATTTTTTGTGTGGCATTTGCTGCTGCTCTGGACAGTTCCTGACATGGACAGAGGTGGCAGCAGAGAGCACTGTGTCATACTGGAAAGGATATACCACTTCCTGCAGGACATACAAAAGCTGATAAGTACTGGAGGCCTTGATTTACCAGTTAATTTGAAACTTTTTTTTTTAACTGGATGGGTAGTGTGGTGCTACACATTTATTCACTAAATAAAACATTGTAAACATTGTTACAACTTTGTAAAGTGTGTTATTTAAGTGAATGCCCTTCCCCGTGTTCCCCTCATCCCCGGAAGTGTGGTGCATTATACTCACATAATTACAGTTGACCCCGGCGGCCATCTTGGGTCAAACACGTCATCTTCAGGAGGCTCCAGCCCTCCCTCATGTCGGCCCCCCTCTGACGCGTCATCAGCTGCTCAGCCAATGATAGGTCGACTTGGCATGGTATTTTGGATTGTTGTCATGTTGGAACATCCAAGTACGTCCCATGCGCAGCTTCCGGACTGATGTGTGCAAATTTGCCTCCAGTATTTGCTGATAATCGGCTGCATTTATCTTCCCTTCATCCTTGAACAAGTTTCCTGTGCCTTGGTAGCCCACACATCCCCATAACATCATTGATCCACCCCCGTGCTCTACAGTAGGAATGGTGTTCCTTTAGGGTACGTTCACACTTACCGGATCCGCAGCAGATTTCATTTAAATAACTGAACACAGCATCAAATCTGCACAATCAAATCTGCTGCGGATCTGCTGTAGATCTGCTGCGGATCCTGTAGGTGTGAACGCACCCTTAATCATAGGCCTTGCTGACACCTTTTTAAATGTAACATTTATGATTGTGGCCAAAAAGTTCAATTTTGGTCTCATTCCTCCAAATGACCTTGTCCCAGAAGTTTTGAGGCTAGTCTCTGTGCTGTTTGGCGTATTGTAGGCGAGATACTTTGTAGCATTTGCGCAGTTATGTCTTTCTCTCTGGCGAATTCGACCATCCAGCGCTCTCTGCTGACATCTCTGTCCGAGACAGGCAGAAACTGTCCAGAGCAGCAGCAAATCCCCATAGCAAACCCTCTTCTGTTCTGCACAGTTCCTGACATGGACAGAGGTGGCAGCAGAGAGCACTGTGTCAGACTAAAAAGAATACACCACTTCCTGCAGGACATACAGCAGCTGATAAGTACTGAAAGGCTGGAGATTTTTAAATATAAGTAAATTACAAGTCTATATAACTTTCTAAAACCAGTCGATTTGAAAGAAAAAATTAAAGCCTGACATTAAAAGGGGTTATCCGCTCAGGTAAAATACACGTTGAATCTCCTGAAGACTAATAATTCCTTCCATACTTGTTATTATCTATTCAGTCTCCTTCCTTCAGTTTTGAGCTGCTGCTTTCTGCTAAAGACACAGAAAACTGTGTGTGAGATGTTCACTTAGTCTTCCCCTCCTCCCTTCTGAGACACCTGATGTAAACAGTGTCCCTGTCTCTGAACTCTATAATGCCGGGATGGTAAATCACAGTGAGATTAACCCTCCCCCTGTTTACATGTTTCAGTAGGGAGGGGGGGGGATCAGAGAAAGAACAGCTCACACACAATTTTCTGTGTCTTTAGCAGAAAGCAGCAGCTCAGAACTGGTGGAAGGAGACTGAAAGGATAATAAGTATGGAACAAATTGTAATGGTGAATTACAGGATATAGACAACGTCCTTGCTATTCCTATTTTCTGTACAATAACTTTGGATAAGAGGAAACAAACAGCACAAGGTTTTTGTGGAGAAGCGTCTGAATTTGCCATATGAGCAAGCGTGACCTCTCCCCTTTTTATGGCATACAACAAATCATTTTATTATTCGTTTACCGTTATTTATACTATTTTAGAATTTTAATGACTGTATTTCAGGAGCTATTGGGTCACAAGGAAAGCGCCGGACATAATTGTAACCGGATTTACCCAGTGACGGCGATACATATTAACGGAGGGCGACTAACCGATGCGGCACCGCTGGCCTTCAAAGAGGGTCCGTCTATGGGGTGTGAGATTGTTGTTTGATTTCCTCGGTTTTCTTAGAACGAGTTCAAGTATAATGAGGAGACTTAATTAATGTGAACAACTCAAGCAGGACCTGTCAGGAGACACGTTCGGAGGGAGACGCTGGGTGATGTGCAGTTATCTGCTGGGGCCGCGGATCTGATTATCAAAAAAAAAAAGCTTTTAATGAGTGAATAAGGTGTTAAAATCGAGTGTTCTGCTGGAGCAGCTAAACAGCAATACTCCTTAATGGGAAATCTACAGACTGAGGAGAGATTGATGGAGGGGGGGGGGGGGGGGGGGGTGAATGACACATCGAGGGAAAGATAGATAAATGATAGCATAAGTCCAAGTCGAAAGGAAGAGAGACATTGAACGATAATGCGATAAAGAGACAGAATATTTAAGAGCGAGTGGCAGAGATGGTAGGATAAAAGGGTAAAGAGAATATGAGGAATGGGAGGGAGGGGGGGGAGGCAGTGAAGGAATGATTCAGAGAGAAGAAAAAAAGAGAAGCAAATCCTGGAGAGCAGCGAGACATGAGAGATGAGAGGGAGGAGTGTGAGAGATATGAAAGGGGGAGCGAGGGGGGTGAGGAGAGTGCCAGGGGGCGCAGACTGCTGATTAGAGATTGGCTGCGCAATGTGCTGATTGATTCTTCGCAGCCGACGCTCAGAGAGTCTGTGGCACTCAACTTTCATGTACAGAGATATGTATCTGTTCACAAGACAAGCCGCAGCCACTCACCATGGCTTTACTGGGAGATATATGGGAAATTATATAGTGACATTTACCGCACAAAAGAATATACAGGTTGTGTAGAGAGCTGCCTGGGTGCGGCGGATCTCTTGGCTCGAAACCTGCGCTTCTCCAGGGATTTACAGACAGATTATCACCTTATGGTAATATAAACCGTATATATATGTAAAGGGGCCTGTTACACGGAGCCAATATCGTGCAGAAAAACGTAACTTGGTTCGAATTTAAACGATAATTGATAATCTCGGGCAATGATCGAAAAATTATTTGAGCGCTGTCGATCGCATCTTTTATAGGTCCTATCAGACAAAGCGATTTTTAACAATTGACGATGAACGAGAAACAATCGCTAACGAGGGCCTGTGGGTAGGACCTGAAATCGTTCCCCACAACAAACAGAACGACGGTGGTTTGTTAAATTGCTACTAAGATTGTTACTACGACAGTTTACTCCTTTTGATCCCAGCAAAAGAACGACTGATGTGTACATTTAGCGAACGATTAGCGAATGACTAGTGGGCGATTAAAGAGGAACTCCAGGTAGAGGTTAAAAAAAAGAAACTTCTGCAGAAGCATATAGCATTACTTACCTATCTATCCCAGTTTTGAAACTACCAAAAATCCATTTTTTTAGGGGTTTTTTGTTCTGTATTGTGTTTCTGTACTTCCTGGTTGAGCAGTTCCCAGAATGCAGTACTGGTTCCAGAATGCAATGCTTTCCCTCAGCTGTTCATCACAGTCCACAATCCTTGCAGCAGCTGCTTCTGGCTCGTCAGAGATGGTGAATTACTCAGGGGATTGGGGGATCCAGCCGCGCCTCCTATGACATCACACCCTGCCCCCTGTCTGCATCATCAGCCTGCACTCAGCAAACACACACAATGTTAAACAGAGGCATGGAAGATTTGTCTCCTAAGGTGGGAGAACAGTGGAAGCAGGACGACTATCGAGCAGAAAATCATTATATTGCTCGAATTTAAACTATAGTTTTTACGTGTGTGTGCAGGCAACAATTGAGAAATCATTTGAGTGTTGTTGATCGCATCTTTTATAGGTCCTATTAGAGCGGTTTTTTTAACGATAAGCGATAATCACTAACGAGACCTTGTGGAAATGACAAGAAATCGTTCACCATATTACACAGAATGATGGTTGTTAGTTACAATTGTTACTAAGATTGTTTACTCCAAAGGTGTAAATGATCATGGTAATGATCGTAGTAACGGTCGCAACTACCCACTGTCGTTCTGTGTGTTATGGTGAAGGATTTCAGGTTTCCCACAAGTTCTTGTTTGTGATTGTTTATCGTTTAATGTTAAAAATTGTTTCGCCTAATAGGACCCTTAAAAAATGCAATCAACAACACACAAACGATTATCGTTTAAATTCAAACGATATAGTGATTTTCTGCACGATAAACGCTCCATGTAATAGGGCCCTAAACTGACCCTAAAATCATCGTTAATCGTCCGGTAATCGTTCGCTACATGTGCACAACGTTCGTCTTTTGCTGAGAGCAGAAGGATTAATGATTGTAGTAACAATCGCAACTAACCACTATCGTTCTGTCTGTTAGGGTATATTCACGTATTAGCGCAATCCCGTCTGTCTCAGTGTCTCATAGCCCGTCTATGGGATAGCGCACGCTCCTCTGCAGCCGCCGCTCTTCACTCAAAGCGCACCCTCTCATTCACTCACAGTAGGACTCCGCCGTATTTGCTGAGTGCGAACATACCCTTACGGTGAACGATTTCAGGTCTCGTTAGTGATTGCTTTTCATTTATCATTAAAAATGACACACAAAATTTTTTCCATCGCATACACACAAAACGATTATCTTTTTAAATTCGAACCATATATCAATTTTCCATAAGATAATCGTTCCGTTTAATAGGGCCCTAT
Organism: Dendropsophus ebraccatus; assembly: GCF_027789765.1. Classification (NCBI taxonomy): domain Eukaryota; kingdom Metazoa; phylum Chordata; class Amphibia; order Anura; family Hylidae; genus Dendropsophus; species Dendropsophus ebraccatus. The sequence continues at coordinate 149,601,093 of NC_091458.1, forward strand.
GCTGACCCTAAAATCATTGTTAATCACTCGCTAAATATACAGTACACATAGGGGGAGATTTATCAAACATGGTGTAAAGTGAAACTGACTCAGTTGCCCCTAGACACCAATCAGATTCCTCCTTTCATTTTCAAACGAGTCTGTGAGGAATGAAAGGTGGAATCTGATTGGTTGCCAGGGGCAACTGAGCCAGTTTTACTTTACACCATGTTTGATAAATCTCCCCCAGTGTTCGTTCTTTTCCTGAGATCAGATGGAGTAAATGATCGTAATTACGATTACGACTATCGTTCTTTGTGTTACGGTGAACGATTTCAGGTCGTTCCTACAAGCTCTCGTTGGCGACCCTTTATCGTTATTCGTTAAAAAATGGCTTCCTCTAATAGGACCCTCACACTGCTGCCTGCCCACTAGAAAGCAGCAAATAGGAGATTCTAAATATGTAAATCCTCCAGCATAGAGCTACCTATGGATGTCTTTATACAAATGACCCCAGACTTACAGAAGCTTCAGTATCTACAGACATGCTGGTTATTATAAGATCACCCACCTGGTCCCGCCGACTCGGTTAGGAGGCTATCACCTTTAGCATTACAGGCATTTGGGGGTTAAGCAGATAGGGATGCAAGCCTGAAGTGATAAAATATTTAGGATGAATATTAATGCTCCTCGTTTCTGACCTTCACCGCTCCCAGACCTTGCTTACAGCTAGTCTGCAGTCTGCATCCTAATGAGAAAGGGAGGAGGGGATGGATATTGGAGATAACCCCAAGTGATACAGACATATTGGGTCAAAGTTCACACGGACACATTCAAACCTGGCTTCACTTTTGCCTAACCAGTAAACGTCTCTTTTCTTTGATCTTTATGTTGTTATGTCCCATATGATTGATGAGATTCGGGATTTGGGAGCACACACTCCTACTACTTTAGGGTCCTATTACACAGGCCGATGGTCGCCCGATAATAACTTTAAACTAGCACCGATCTGCTAGATCGGCGCTTGTTTACTGGGCCTATTACACGGCCCGATAATCGTTTAACAAGGGCTGCATGGACATCGGTAACGATGTCCTTGCAGCCCTTGCTTAAATTGACTGTACCACCAGGCCCAAGCTGAAGCACTGGAGGCCGGTCGACCCACCCCCAGTGCTAAGAAACCCCAGCCCCTCCATGACATGACTCCATTAGAATCAATGGAACCCTATCATAGAGGGGCTAGGGTTTCCTCCCACTAAGGGTGGGTCATCCCGCCTCCAATGCTTCAGCCTGGGCCTGGTGGTACAGTCACTTTAAACTGTATACAACTGTATTCTTCCCTGAACCGTTTAAACTGTATACTTTACCTATCCATGCTGCAGGGCTCCTCTTGCGCTCTGCTTCTCCCCGGGTCCCGCATGCTTCAGCTTCAGAGCGGTCTCAGCTGACAGGCCCCTCAGCCAATCACTGTCTGGGGCGGTCCCTGCCTGTGATTGGCTGAGCGGCCTGTCAGCTCTAACAGGCCGCTCTGAAGCTGCAGCGCACATGACCCTGGGAAAAGCAGAGCGCAAGAGGAGCCCTGCATCATGGACAGGTAATGTATACAGTTTAGAAATTGTCAGCCGCCGGCTGCGCACCACTATTACACATAGCGATGCGCGGTCGGCGCCCGACAATTATAGGTCCAAACCTAAATCAACAATCAGCCGATGATCGTTGTCATCAGCTGATCGTTGTGTTTATTACACAGAGCGATTATGGGCCAGATAGGGCCGATTTGGACGATTATCGTTCCGTGTAATAGGGCCCTTATTTCAACCAATAACGAAGGTACATTGCTTTGTGTTTTATTACATGATCAGACCGGCACCGGCGCAGAGATGTCGGTGCCGCGGTCCTTTTTTGAACTGCCGCCCGGTTCCCGAGCACAGTGACGGTCTATTCCTGGCATGAAGCACTGGAGGTGGGCTCACCGGTCCCTAGTGTGACAATGATTGATTCTAATGGAGCCGCATCACAGAGGTTTTGCCACACTAGGGGCCGACAGGCCTGTCCCCAGGGCTTCATGCCCGGACGGTGCTCGGTTAGACTGGTGCCATGCACAGGAACTGGGCAACGGTTCAAAAAAAGGACCGCGGCATCAACATCCCCACATCCGCGCTGGTCCATTCATATACAAACACCAAGCGATGTACCTAGTGGTATATTCCCTTTAAAGTCGTCATTTTCAGCTAGCTAGGCCGACTCCCAGTGTGATATCTGTAATTCTTCTTAAACTTGACTTCTCCCTTCCCCAAAGGCTTGTTAACTGGAATGATGAGTCTCACGCGTCTGTTTTATGGCTTCATATGGGAGAGTTCATATGAATAAGTGTTAGTATGTTATCCCGCCGCCCGGATCACAGTAAACTGCAGTGTGCTCACAATTTTATATTACCATATCTCCATTTAAAAGAGCGTTATTTCTATGGCGAGACGGAATAGGGCATTACCGGAGCATGCAGAGAGTCTGTGCTTCTGTATGTTATACAAGCTTGTAATGATGACGTGTTACATTTTTCTGTATATTTCTGAACTATTGATCAGTCAGAATTGTTAGGTCATTACTTATATCATCATGTACTTATTAGAATAACACAGGCCTCATCCACACATCATTTTGTTGATTCTCCATGGCTGACTCATTAAGGGAAAATTCTAGCAAAAATAAAATAAAAATGTTTTCAAATCAACTGGTATCAAAAAGGTATACAGATTTGTAATTTTCTTCTATTTTAAAATCTCCAGTTTTCCAGTACGTATCAGCTGCTGCATGTCCTGCAGGAAGTGGTGTATTTTTCCCAGTCAGGTACAGTGCTCTCCCTGTCCCTGGCACCAGTACGCCTCACTGTGCTGTATACCCACTCCTTTGCATAGCCAGCAACATGCCCTGCCACAGTGAAGTATAGCAATGCTAGGGCCCAGGAAATCCTAAACTCCGCCTCCTTGACAAAATTCACAGCCCGAATATAAACATTGCTGCTTATTGTCACAGGGGTGTAACCACCACCAAAGCAGCTGCTACGGGGCCTGCCACATCAGGGGGCCCGGTGGCCCACTCCTTCAATGCACTGGACCTCCTCAGCTGTCATCATTTGCAGCTTCTGGTGGCCAAGCGGCCTCCTGGGTGCTGCAAATGTCCCTTTAACTCCTGATGAACAGTTGCAGTTAAATGTTATGACTACACTTGATGGGTTTGTGGTCAGTCAGGGGGAAACAATTAAAAGTTTTCTTTGGGGCCCAGCCATTTCTAGTTACGCCCCTGGGACCCATTCCAGTGTGGAAGGAGTTAAGTGCACTCAACACAGAGTGAGCAGTAAGAATCCATATAGTTAGCGTTCCCGTTTAACCCCTTCCTGGCAAACTGGACAAGAAACATAGAGTGTATGCCTCCTGCTCAGCCTAACCGAAGGTACAGGGGAGAGACGTCAGGTGGTCCTCTTCTCCTTGCTGGAGGTCCTCCCTTCCATTGGGTGCGGTGAATCTTCAGTTCCCTTGCCTCACTGATGAAATAGGAGAGCGGCTTGTGTTCTGCAAGGGAACTGTGTGAGGAAGAGTCAGCGTGGCCTTTGAGTGTCCTCTTCTGACTCGCATACGCTACTTTGACTAACAAGCTAAGGCTGGGTTCACACTGCGTTTTTGCAATCCGTTTTTTTTTTCATCCGTTTTTTGAAAAGAAAAAAAAAACGGATGAAAAACGGATTGCAAAAACGGATGCATTTGTGTGCATCCGTTTTGATCCGTTTTTCCATAGACTTCCATTATAGAAAAAACTGATCCGTGTTTTTTTTGACGGACACAAAAACGTTGCTGACACTATTTTTTTTTTGTCTGTTAAAAAAAAACATAAACGTATGCTAAAAAAGCAGTGTGAAGCCAGCCTAACAGCCCTTCTCCAGTTTCGGCCACATGTGGTGACACAAATGTGGGAACATGGCCTAAGGGTCCATTTACGTAGAACGATTATCTGACAGATTATCTGCCAAAGATTTGAAGCCAAAGCCAGGAATGGATTTGAAAAGAGGAAAAATCTCAGGCTTTCCTTTATGACCTGATCTCTGTTTATAGTCTGTTTCTGGCTTTGGCTTCAAAATTTTGGCAGATAATCTGTCAGATAATCTTTCTGTGTAAATGGACCCTAATTACTTACCAGAGGATAACGGTTAAGTACAAATGGGGACATCTTCAGGATTAGTACCTAGGGCAGCAGGAACTGTAAATACGGCCTGTCTGTCCCTGAATCCTGACAATATCTGGAACATGTGAACAGTGGCCTCATATAACCCGCTGTAATATGACGAGCTAATCTGAAGTCTGGGTACTTACTCTCTTTTTAACTTATCATTATCATAAAAACATAAAATTACGAAATGAAAAATTTCATGGGGTATAAACAATGCTGAATGAGACAAGTATGGAGGAGAATAGAAACCAAGCAAACTTTATGGGGCTTAGAATTAAAGTGTACCCGCCATGTCAAAAAATGTTTAAAACCCTGAATAGTTTTGTAGATTAATCCTTCAGAGTAGTGATAAGGTTAGTTTAGTTATCGAGCCCACAAAAGCCCCCTCTATTCTACACAGCTATCACTCATTCTCTCCATTTCAGGGGGCAGGGCCAGAGCTGAACTGTTTTCTAGTAGTATGCAGTAACTTCATTTCTCTTAGTTGCCTGGCCAATCACAGCACAGCATATACTCCTCTCTACTATGCCATGACATAGTGCTTGTGATCTGATCAGGCTGGTAGAGTGCTGGGGGCAGGGGAGAACTTGGAGTGTCAGGCGGAACCACCTGCTGATGCAAGGGGGCAGAATGCTCACAGTTAAATAATTTGCTGCTGTGACTGACAGAGCGTGGTGCAATTAGCTCACCGCTCTGCCAATCACTCTTGTGGCTTCAGGTCTTATTATGCCTCCAGCCACAAGAGGCTGCTCCCTTCCCTAGTGCTCTGGCGCACGAGTGACAGAGCAGATGCTGAAGAACTACAGCACTGTAACAGGTATGTTTTTTTTTTGTTTTAATTGCACAGTGGAAAAAGGGGGGAGGCGCTAATTACTAGGGGAGACTTTCTATAGGGAGAGGATTAAATTGGGGCATACTATCTACAGAAGGGGGTAACTACCAGGGGTTTACCTGCATGGAGGAGGCTGCCTACTGGGAAATAACCTTAAGGAGGAAGGATGCCAACATGGGGGGGGACCTCACTACTATATGAAAACACAGAGGGGTCTAGCTGCTATTTGGGAGCTCAGAAAGAGGTTTCACTACTATATGAGGGCACAGTGGGCACCTAACTACTATATGGGGGCCTTAAACAGATTTCAAATTCTAGCCTATTAACATCTGCATATGTACATACACACACCTGTATGTGTTTTTGTGTGTGTGTGCGTGTGTGTGTAGGGAGGGGGGGGGAACAGCAGCTTTGTGTAGTTTACCTTAGGCAGAAGTTGCTTGATTCACCCCTGGCTGGGAGATGATTTACAGTGGACAACTATAGATGTCATGTGGAGGGAGAAGGGGTTACTGATACACTGGCTTTGCAAGATGCTGTTAAAGAAAAAGCAGCAACACAGCAAAGAAGGGGTTACACTTAGATCCAAGGATGAAGTTAGTGTACTGTGCATTTGATGCTATGATGAAAGAGAGACCTTGATTTACCTTTTCAGAGACAGTCAGGATCGTCTGGAGAATAGGGACAAGGTCGTAGATTGTAGGTGCACAGCTCAGGCTCTTTCTCTCTCTCTCTAAGCTCTGCCTTCACTCCATGTGTAACGTCATTTTTGTAAATAAAGTAATGTACAAAAATCTTAGGAATCACATACACTTATTGTTTGAAATGACATTTAAATACAATATATTCAGAAATTCATGTACTTTCTAGTAAGACTCTCAGAGTCTTCCGCCATTCTATGGCCGAGCTGCCTTGAGACATCACGTCTCATGCGGCAGCTCTGACCAGGGAACAGACGCGGGACGGGAGTACCGGGCGGCGCGATCCAGGCATCGGCGCTGGAACGGGGGAGGTAAGTGACCTCCGGCTTCAATTGCCAACCTCTCCCCGGCAATCCTCACAAATACCCCGGGCCCGGAGTACCCCTTTAAAAAAATAAAAGGAATTTGGCTATTTTTGTTATTTTTTTATCATAACATAATGTACAGTATATTACACTATAAATAATGTGAAAGCAATAGCACTTTATAACTTTGGCTTTTTCATTTGCATATTTGACTTTTAGAATTCTGGGTCCCTCGTGTCCATTTCTTATACACTTAAGCTTTTGTCCGCAGATGTTGTGCCTTCAGACAAAAGAAAAAAAACTAAAAACCAAAACCAAATGCTGATCTAAGAAAGCATTGTTTTTATATTTCCAATTAGCCAGCAACATGAAGCAGTATACACTACTGTATAGCAGATGTTGCATTATGGAATTGCTAAACTTTAATTCTGAATTCCGTTTGAATTAAACTTTCTCGAGACAAATGTCAGTCATTTAGTGCAATTACGCTCAAATATGTCTCTAAAAATAATTTTCACCTGTCATCAGACATGTCAAAAGTTATTGATTGCATCAGGTCTCACTGCTGTCACCCGCTCTGATCAGAAGATATAGCTGGGGAGAGTTTGGGGCAGTGCGATCCTCTCCCAGGCCGGCCGCTCATTCCGTCAATATTTTCTTATAGACTTACATTAAGAATATTGACGGACTTCGCGGCCTCCTCGGGAGTGCATTGCGCGATCTCCACGGCTCTATCTTCTGATCAAACCCACTGCGATCAATAACTTTTGACTGATGTCTGATGACGTGTCAAAGTTATTTTTAGTGACAGTGACTCTTTAAGAAGTTGAAGATTACACATAAAATTGCCCTTTATTATCTTGAGAGAGGAGATAAGATGGTATAACAGAGAAAGTGTAAGTTCAAAGATGATACACCAAAACTGGCAAAGAGGACGACAATGATAAAATAGGAAAGACAGTGTGTGTGTGTGTGTGTGTGTGTGTATATATATATATATATATATATATATATATATATACAGTACATTGACTGATGCATCTCATGTTGCACAATGGAAAATGGGCCCAGTTTACATGCCAAAAGACTCTTTTGGACATTCAGATATTTGCCCTTAAAAACATTTCCACATTTATAATGTTATTGTCAGGATGGTATCTTTGCAGAGCGTTATGCGTCCCTCTGCTCGTGCTGTGCGGCCGAGAAGGCGCTGATATTCTCTTATTCTGTTCTGTGTTTTGTTTTGCTGTGTCTGAACACTGGTTTATTTGCTCTCTTTGGGAGACACACCCGACTTCACCTGCTGAATTCTGTCTGGCCATGTCAGGGTTAATCTGTGTTCTGGTTCTGCTGTTACTGACAGGTCTTCCTGCCAGTGGATCTGTCTTGTTCTCAGCTGTCTGTGCTTGGAGATCAGGGGGATGGTCCAATTACATTCTGGATCAGAACCCTGGCCTCCTATATAACTAACCCAGTCTGTGCACTTATTGCTGGTTATTGACTTAGTCTCTGCCCGCTTGTATCTTCTGTGTATTTGCTATCTCTGATTTTTGCCTTATTCCTTGACCTCCCTTGCTTGCCGCCTGCCCTTGACCATTTTGCCTGGACTTTGACTACGTTTATTGGATTGTGATTTTGTACTTTTGCTGCCCAATTGTTGTGACCCGGACTGTTTACTATTCTTCATTGTGTTTGTCTGTCTGTCTGTCTTGTATTTGCCAGTGCAGGGACCGTCGCCAAGTTGCTCGCCGCCATCTTAGGGCGGATTGTGGCAAGTAGGTAGAGACAGTGGGCGGGGCTGAGTGAGTGGGCTCACTGTCTTGTCTTGTCCTGCTGTCCGGTTCCTAACAGTTATGCCTTATTGTTATTTATTTATACCATGTTTATTGCACTTGAGGGTGGCTCTTTTCAATCATTAACCCATGCTGTGCTTACTTCCTTTTTATGTCTGATCTCAGGTACCTCCCTAAAACTCTAATGCAGGGGATGGATTATTTTTAGTGGGGGAGTATGCAGTGTCCCAGGACCCATATGACATTGCTGTTCTGTGTGTATATAGGACAGCACTGAAGTTTCATTGGGTTTAATCTGAGCTAAAGGTATCTTACTGCATTTTGGTCACTAGTTGCTCTGTATTTTCTGTCACTGTAAGCAACATGCTGAAGGAACTGTAAGAAATGGTGGTGTTGACCAATCCCAGTAAAGGTCACCCTTTATACTCTCCTGTCTTCTCTGGTTCATTCATAAAAAAAAAACCTTTTCTTTATAAGAAAAACGTGATTAATTTCCAGAATAAAGGCAATAAAGTCTTGAAACTGGGGGAGAGTGGCCAGGTATTTTTTCTTTTTAATTTTGTATTTTTCATTTTGTATTTTTTGCCCTATACTACGATGTCATAACCTTCATCCTTAGCACTGTTTCTGTGCAATTTGTAGTTAAATCCACAGGTTAGTAAGGTGTTTTTTTGCACTGGGGGTGGGGCTACCCAACCCGTGCCCTCCTGCTCCATTGAAAACAATTACACTTCCCTCCACAGCTCCAGCGATGCCGCCTACATTCTGCTGCTCCAGTCCCCTGGTATTCTGGGCGTGGGACGGGACTTAAGATGTGACAAGGCAGGTCCCCTCAGCTATTTAGTGTCTGTAGCAGAGTCCCACCTCTGCCGCTGAATGGCTGAATACAAGATATCTGTCACGGCCGCGGCGGCGTCCCGTGTTCCGGGCCGCCGCCGCGACCTCCTCCTGCCCCATGCAGCCGCCGGGGTCCTTGTGCAGGGACCCGGCGCTGCTGCTAGTTCGGCCCCTTGGGGCGCCTCACCTCTCCTCCGCTCCTGTCTCCGTCTGTGCTGGCCGGCGCGCGCCCCCGCCTCCTAGGGCGCGCGCGCGCCGGCTGTCTCAGATTTAAAGGGCCAGTCCGCCCTTAATTGGTTAGTTGCACCAATCACTCCCTATAAATCCCAGCATGCCCTGTCCCTTGTGTTGGAGCCTCTACATGCTTCCCATAGCGTTTGGCCCAGCCCCCTGTTGTTCCTGTTTCCTATCTGCTACCTGGTCCCTAGTCCTTGTTCCTGGTTCCTGCTCCCCTGTCACTTCATTGCGCCTGTGTTCAGCCTGTCACCTGCGGTTACGCCTACAGACCTCTGCCAGCACCATCTCCTGCCTACTGCTCCTGCCACGCCTCGCCTGCCGTCACTGGCATCCAAGCCAGGGGTAGCGACCTGGGGGTCGCCTGCCGCAGCAAGTCCATCCCGCCTTGCGGAGGGCTCTGGTGAGAACCAGCGGCCCCTTAGACTCCGCTCCCTGGTGAGGTTAGTGCCATCGCTGGTGACGGTCCAGTGGATCCACTACTCCAGGCGTTACAGTAGGCTCCAACCATGGATCCCGGCGAGGTGCCTGATATCCGTGACATAGCTCGAATGGTCGCCCAACAGGCGGAACAAATCCAGCAACAGTCGCAGCAGATCCAGCAACTCACTGCCGCCTTACAGCAGCATACTACAGCCCAGCGCACACCACCTCCTGCTGCTTTTTCTACACTCCGACTGGCTCTCCCAAGCAAATACTCTGGTGACTCCAAGTTGTGCAGAGGATTCCTGAATCAGTGCACCATGCATATTGAACTTTTAAGTAGTCAGTTTCCCACCGAGCGCTCTAAAGTGGCTTTCATCATCAGCCTATTGGAGGGTAGAGCTCTGGCCTGGGCCACGCCGCTGTGGGACCGAGATGATCCTGTTGCTGCCAATCTCCGAACCTTCCTAGTCGAGTTTCGCTCCGTCTTTGAGGAACCTGCCCGTGCCTCTTCAGCTGAAACTGCTCTCCTCAACCTCTCTCAAGGGAGCTCCTCTGTTGGTGACTACGCCATCCAGTTCCGCACCCTGGCGGCAGAATTAGACTGGAATGAGGCCGCTCCAATAGCCACCTTCAAGAGGGGCCTGTCCAGTCGGGTGAGAGACGTGCTTTCCGCCCGAGACCTACCTACCTCCCTGAACGAACTCATCCTACTGGCCACCAGGGTCGATACTCGTTTTTCTGAGAGAGGAGGAGGTCTGGCATGAACGGCGACTAAGCCTGTCCCGTCGCCATCACCAGCTGGCGTCGGTCTTCCAGAATCCTGACGTTCCGGAGTCCCAGTCGACTCCTGAGATTCCTATGCAGGTGGAACGGGCTCACCTGACGCCTGATGAAAGACTTCGTCGTCTGGAGCTGAATCTCTGCCTCTACTGCGGTGGTTCGGATCACTTTCGGCTGAGATGTCCCCAACGTCCTCAAGCGTCCGGGAAACTCCAGCACCTAGGTCCGGTGGGAGAGGTCTCCCTGAGTGTGAATGCCACCTCTCCAAGTTTGTCTGTGCCAGTTTCCATCCAGACACCCTCAGGACAAACTCACCAGACTACTGCCTTTCTCGATTCTGGGTCAGCAGGCAATTTTATTGCAGCTACATTGGTCCAGAGATGGCGGCTACCCGTGACCCCACTAGCCAGACCCCTGACTATCTCCTCGGTCACGGGCGAGATTCTTACCGACCATGTGCACTACCAGACCGCACCTCTAGTCCTCCAGGTGGGCACTTCACATCTGGAAAAGATCTCCTTCTACGTCCTGCCCCATTCTTCTTCCACCATCCTCCTGGGACTCCCTTGGCTGCGATTACATGCCCCTAAACTGGACTGGAGAACCGGGAAGATTCTCAGTTGGGGTCAGGACTGTTCCAACCAGTGTCTGAGGTCACCTCAGCCCAAGCACTCTATGTTGTCACCCGAGCCCGCCAAGCCTTTGTCCGGCCTACCGGCGGAATACCAAGATTTGCCCGATGCCTCCTTCTGCAGGCAAGAAAGAGGGGGAGGCCAAAGGGGGGGTACTGTCACGGCCGCGGCGGCGTCCCGTGTTCCGGGCCGCCGCCGCGACCTCCTCCTGCCCCATGCAGCCGCCGGGGTCCTTGTGCAGGGACCCGGCGCTGCTGCTAGTTTGGCCCCTGGGGGCGCCTCACCTCTCCTCCGCTCCTGTCTCCGTCTGTGCCGGCCGGCGCGCGCGTCCCCGCCTCCTAGGGCGCGCGCGCGCCGGCTGTCTCAGATTTAAAGGGCCAGTCCGCCCTTAATTGGTTAGTTGCACCAATCACTCCCTATAAATCCCAGCATGCCCTGTCCCTTGTGTTGGAGCCTCTACATGCTTCCCATAGCGTTTGGCCCAGCCCCCTGTTGTTCCTGTTTCCTATCCGCTACCTGGTCCCTAGTCCTTGTTCCTGGTTCCTGCTCCCCTGTCACTTCATTGCGCCTGTGTTCAGCCTGTCACCTGCGGTTACGCCTATAGACCTCTGCCAGCACCATCTCCTGCCTACTGCTCCTGCCACGCCTCGCCTGCCGTCACTGGCAACCAAGCCAGGGGTAGCGACCTGGGGGTCGCCTGCCACAGCAAGTCCATCCCGCCTTGCGGCGGGCTCTGGTGAGAACCAGCGGCCCCTTAGACTCCGCTCCCTGGTGAGGTTAGTGCCATCGCTGGTGACGGTCCAGTGGATCCACTACTCCAGGCGTTACAATATCACATGTTAGGTCCCATCTCAGACCAGGAAACAACCGAACACCGGGGTACTGGAGCAGCAGAATGTGGGTGGCAGCGCTGGAGCTTGGGAGGTAAGTGGATGTTGTTGTTTTTACCCATCCCCTCCCTGGGTATTTCCAAAAAAAGGGGTTCTGGCTGGAGTACCCCTTTAAAATCTACAACTAATTTTGAGGCTGCTGCATGCCTCAGTGGAGCAGATACAGGTGGGATTTTAGATAAGAGCGTTGTATAAAACGCCGCATTGTATAAAATTCCCCATCAGGTATATAAAAAAAAACTGATTCACTGATCAGGTGTCAGATCTAAGTCTCAGATGTGCATCCCTTGTTCTTTCACACCCTCAAGGAGCAGAAGAGACCCTGAAAGAATTGTAAATGTGTATGTCTTTCTGCTATATCTCTTTTATTGTATAACTGCTGATAGAAAGAGATAGACACACAGTCACACATTTACATGTTTTGTTTCATCTTATTTATTCTCTTTTTTATGCTTTTTGTAATCACTGTACCTTCTGTATTAAAAGAAAACTTTCATATGCTTGTTCCTACTTATGTGTTGAAGAATCCATAGTGTTCTTAGAGTATGTTAAAATGATGACTGCTGGAGAGCAGGGTGTGTGGAGTTGTTTATCACTACTGGAGCATGCAAGCTGAAGAAGGTGGATGCAGTCCTAGGGAGTTTGGGGAAACGGCCATTGCATCCATGTTTTCCGGGACCCCCTAGGGCTGCCTCCAACTTCTTCAGCCACCAGTACTAAAATGCTGACCGATCAGACTCGAGCATGCTCCAGTTGCGCTATTCTCTAATCGCTAGGGGGGGACCTTTACGAAATTTACGGCAGGGGCGAATACTAGGGAAAAGGGGTGAATCTGGGCACCTGCCATATCCACCACTCCCCCCAGATGGGCAAGGCGGGGAGGAGGCACAGGGTCGGGCACAAGCCGGATTCACTAAGAGGCATGCGCCTTTTAGTAAATTTGGCCAGGGAAAAGGGGATGTGGCCTAATTAAAATTTTGATAACTTTCCCCCATGGTGTTTGTCTCTAGTTATATACCTGGGGTATGTGGACTGTGATGCAGTAGGTGTGATCCATCTAAGAGTTTGCAACCTTAGTGGATGAGGAGTGCAAAACTGAATAATAGGGAACATCTTGCATATGTTTAAAGGGAATCTATCACTAGGTTTATTCTTCCTTAAATGAGGGCAGCATAAGCTACTGATAGAAGTGCTGAACAGATTGGTGTATTACCACATTCTTTCCAGGAGAATTGACTTTGTGCTGTGCCACTCCCTCCACCCTTCCTGCCTATACACAGTATAGATAGACAAGTGCCAATCAGTGGCCCGCCGTCTGAGTGTGCTCGTGCTCATGAATATCCAGGACTATTGGGCACATGCACATAATAGAGTGGCCTAGTACGCCATTATACCGTGTTTTCCCAAAAATAATCCTTCTAAAAAAAGACACCCCCAACTAGCCTACCAACTAGCCTAAAGTAAGGCATCCCCCCAAAAATAAGGCACCCCCACCCTAAACTTAGACCCCCCCCCCCAAAAGTGAGGAATCACCTAATCCCCTCATGGACCTTCACAGACTGGTCCATGTCCCCCCCTAACGCACATCCAGATGCACGCCGGAGGTCATCTGATCCATTTCTCCCCCAAAGTGCCTCTTTGGGATCAAAAATTAATATAAGGCACTGTCTTATTTTCGGTAGATAACAGAACAGCTAAAGACTTTTCTCCATGCGTCTATGATCCTATCCCAGCTCTGCATCCCTCCAGCAATGCGGTGTCCCTATATGCTCTATACCATCCTCTACAACTGCACAGTCACTGTCTCACCATCTTCTTTTGGCTCCGGCTCGCTCCTTCTCCCTCTATCCTCATTCCATTAATTCACAGTGTCACCACGGTGTCACTACCGTGTCAGTCCCGCATGGCCCCGAGACATACAGCAGAGTAGATTAATCAATTCCTGGATAGCTATTGATCTCTGCTGCTCTCTCTCTCATCAAGATCTGACCCTTGTATAAAAAATGGAAACTCACTGCCGTGCAAATTCATCTCTTTTGACAAAAGGAAGAGGAGGAGAGAATTTTGTGGGAATTTATAAAAGAAAAAAAAAAAAAAAAAAAAAAAAGCTAGAGGGTGAAACCTCGCCAGAGTGATTGGAGGCAGACCGAGAGACGTCCGTCTTTCCTGCTTCGATCTGCAGCTTTCTTTTCTTTTATTCTTTTGTTCTCACTATTGGTTTCAGAAAGAAGGTGTTATACAGTATCGGATCAGTGGTTCCCTTCCTATTAATATTACATCTGCACTCTCAAGCATTCTTACAGATGTGGATATCGTTGGTGGAACCAGTCTTCAGAAATTACTTATCCAGGCTATGACAGCTTTTCCCATGTCGTTTTCCACCCCCCCCCCCCCCTCTATTATTCATCTGCATTACTTGCAACTTAAGTGTCTAGAACTGATTTATGTAGTGAGAACGGTCGCAGTGCGAGGGTCCACCACCAGGGGGCAGTGTTCATTTGAGGAATACCCTGGGAAGCGTTAACAGTTTCTCTACAAGAAGGTTGAATACTTCAATGCAAACTAGAGCAGTGAAATGTATAGAGAATATCTAGCACATCCGTCCAGTTTGGAAACTGATTTATCAGCATTTTATTTTCTTCCTTTTGGCAATTCTGTTCAATTATAATTGATTGAAATGTTAGTTGATGTATATGCCGTGCATACAGATAATGTGTCCTTCAGTCCTAGGGTATGGATGTCTCCAATTTCTATACAGCGGTACCTTGGTTTAGGAGTAACTTGGATTAAGAGCATTTTGCAAGAAGGGATCACAGTTTTTCAAAATTGTAACTTGGTTTAAGAGCAGTGCTTTGGTTTAAGAGCTCACTTTACTGTATGGGAGGGGAGTGGGGGAGGGGCATGGCCTGCATAGCGGGGTCTACACCACTGTACACTGACCCAAGAAGTCTCCCTCACCTTCCAAATCATGGCAGATCCACTTCAGGCTGGGGCTTACATCAGGGGACAGGACTGTGGAGGTAATCTCTTCATAGCTGTCACCCCTCTATGTGCCCAAATATGCCCCGCTCATTCTTCATGCTCCCTACAGTCTTTGTCAGCGCTTGTGTTTCCCATCCTCTCTATTCCTGCTATAATGTGTCTGCACTCACACTCAGCTATGCACACTGCTGCTATAATGTGCCTGCACTCACACTCAGCTATGCACACTGCTGCTATAATGTGCCTGCACTCACACTCAGCTATGCACACTGCTGCTATAATGTGCCTGCACTCACACTCAGCTATGCACACTGCTGCTATAATGTGCCTGCACTCACACGCAGCCATTCATACTGCTGTATAGAAACATTTCTGTCACTGTCCTCCTGCACAGCTCTGTGATTCTCACTTCCTGATTGGTCCATGCTGAACACACACCCCTTCCCCATTGCTGTCATGTGACCACACAGACCTCTGACAGCAGCCCTGTATCTCTATTCTAGCCTGTTGTACTACGCTACTACATTATGGGGATCTGCCGCTCCATCCTGTATATACAAACCGCTGCTGTGTTATCAGGGTTATGCCCTTACTATACATTATACTCCACATGCTGATTGCTATACTGTACAGTAACCTATAATATCACATATTCAGCTGTTTCTGAATGTTTGTTTCATCTGTTTTACATGTTATTCAGAATAAAAAATAATATTTTTGAGATGTGGAACTAATTGTCTGCATTTCTATGATTTCTTATGGAAAAATTTGCTTTAGCTTAAGAGTGGATTTGGATTACAAGCGCCGTCCCGGAACGAATTATGCTCGTAATCCAAGGCACCACTGTATTTAGAAAAATATTGGAACAGGTGCAGATAATTCGGTCCATTGTCCACACACTGTCAAAGTGACAGACAACTTTATTGACAGCCGCTATTCAACGTTGTTATAAATTGATGGGGGGTATTTGTGGTTAAATAGCGGCCGTCATTTTGACAGTGTGTGAACATAGCCAGAAGCTGCAACTCTTTCCATTATAATTTTTTTTGTTGGCTCCATTCCTGGTTTTGGCTTACAATACTGACCAATAGGCTGTGTTTACACAAAGTTTAAAAAAAACCCTCAGTTATTGCATAATTTTAGTGTCACTGTCGTTTTTTTTTTTTTTTTTTTGCAGAAATCAATAGTACAGGTGATTTTAAGAAACTTTGTAATTTGGTTTATTAGACAAATATGTCATTATCTGCATTCAAAAAGACTTTCCCCAGGTCCCCCCCCCCCCCCCACCTTCTCTCTCTCTCTCATTCACTGCTCATTATCAGGAAATCACAACTCATTTACATCAGTCGAGCCCTGTCTGTTCTATGGAGAGGGGAGGGGGGAGGAGGGAAATTAGTCACCAGCAGAGAGCAGAGAACAAAGGATTACACTGTGGGAGCTATTCAGCGGTCAGAGAGGTCAGTGCTGACTTCAGAGGAGATAGCCCTGTGATGTAGCTGTAAATTAACTCTTTGTTGTCCTGTTTTGGTGCCTCATCTCCCTAAACCCCTCCCCTCTCCATAAGAGAACCACGAAAACAGGGGGGAGAGCTTCAAACTGCTTTTTCATGATAAAAATGCATTTTTCGTCTAATAAACCCAATTACAAAGTTTCTTAAAATCGCCTGTACTATTGATTTGGGCAAAAAATGTAAACGACAGTGACACTTTAATTCACTTCTATAAATTGGATTGAAGTCTCACAGTGTATTAAGTGATGGACGTCTTTTGAGGCGGACGTCAAATAATGTTCATCACAATTATTCTCGGACATCTTGTGCAAACAGCGGATGTTATTTTTTTGTTGTTCACACACTTTTTTTTGTCTTTTTCACCGTCCTTTCCCCATCTTTACTACTGAATTTAATGGACTCTCAATCAAAGACACATCCAAAGGCCATGGGCTAAGTTACCACAACGGTTATTCCTCTCTTTTTTTTTAAAGAAAAAATGAGGTCCGTCATTCCACTGCGTCATTCCACTGCTGTTGGTGCATTATTCTAGGTCAGGTGGACTGATTGAACTTGGGGTGTATTTTTAATTAAAAGGTCCAGGGCCGGTGTCAGCACGGAGCTTACTCGGGCAAGTGCCGGGCGACCAGAGAGGGAGAGGGGCCAGCATTCTGATCAGAAGAGAAAGGAGCAGGACCTGTCAGTGTCCAGTGTCCTGCACAGAGAGAAAAGGGTCAAGGACCTGATCACATGCAGGGCCGGTTTTAGACTAGATGTGGCCCTGGGCAAAGTTAAAGGTGGGGCCCCAAATGCTGAAATATTTTAGCAACAATTTAAGGTCCCCATACATGTTACTCTTTTGTTGGTGGTACCTGTTGCTCCTGGTGGGTTCGGCCATCAGTGTAAGGTGTATGGGGCTCTCTGGACAGTCCTCTGACAGATGATATCAGTGGACATAGGGGATCAAGCTTGATGGAAAATCAATGCCCAACCTCTTTGTTCTAAGAGAGATAAGCCGCCATCAGATCTGTATGGCTATGGCTTTACCCTCTCATAGAAAACACAGGAAAACTCAGATGTGCCAAATTTCTGTGTATGGGGAGGACGGGACCAGATGGGAGAGATAATTGTCAGCTGAAGGATTGTTCAGCCAGCAGTTATTGGAAACATACGGCCACTTTTAAGGCCGTATTACACGGCCTGATATTCTGCAGAAGTGAGCGCCAATCTGGTAGAATGGAGCTCGCTTAGAGAGCCTACTACAGCAAAAGCTATGGAGGAGATTTATCAAACTGGTGTAAAGAAGAATTGGCTCAGTTGCCCCTAGCAACCAATCAGATTCCACCTACTTAGAATCTGAGTAATGAATGGTGGAATCTGATTGGTTGCTAGGGGCAACTGAGCCAGTTTCACTTTACACCATGTTTGATAAATCTCCCCCTATGTGTATATATACAGTATATCATTAGTGATGTGTGTGCAATCCTTGCTGTATATAGTAAACAATAAAGATATATATACTACCTGATCATGTTCCCTGGTGTCCTCAGGCCTTGTCTGTGATATATACTACCTGATCATGTTCCCCGGTGTCCTCACAGAGCGATAGCGTCCTGATTCGGACAATTTTCGCTCCATGTATTAGGGCCCTTACTCAGTTCAGAAGTTTACATGCCGCTACATGTCAGGACTGCCGCTACATGTCAGGACTACCGCTACATGCCGGGACCGCAGCTACATGTCGGGACCGCCCCTACATGTCGGGACCGCCCCTACATGTCGGGACCGCCCCTACATGTCGGGACCGCCCCTACATGTCGGGACCGCCCCTACATGTCGGGACCGCCCCTACATGTCGGGACTGCCCCTACATGTCAGGACCGCCGCTACATTCTGGGACTGCCCCTACATGTCAGGACCGCCCCTACATGTCAGGACCGCCGCTACATTCTGGGACTGCCCCTACATGTCAGGACCGCCGCTACATTCTGGGACTGCCACTACATGCCAGGACTGCCGCTAAATGCCAGGAATGCCGCTAAATGCCAGGACTGCCCCTACATGCCAGGACTGCCGCTACATGCCAGGACTGCCCCTACATGCCAGGACTGCCGCTAAATGCCAGGACTGCCCGCTAGTGGTGTAAATACAAGAACTATTTATATGAATTGCTTTAAAAAAATAAATTTAAAAAAATCACTATAATCAGGACCAAATATTACCTCCATACCGTTATTGAAGAAAACACTATATATAGGCCAATATTACCACCATAAAAGTGACCGCCCCATAATGACTCTATATACACTATATACAGACCAATATTACCGCCATAGAGTGACCACCGCATAAAGACTCTATATACACTATATACAGACCAATATTACCGCTATAGACTGACCACTGTATAATAAATGACTGTATATACACTGTATACAGACCAATATTATGTGGCTGTCACCCTATGGCTGTACTATTGGTGTATATAGTGTATATATAGAGTCATTATGTGGCAGTCAATCTATGGCAGTAATGACTCTACGCTATATACGCTATATACAGACCAATATTATTGCCATAGGCTGACCCCTGTATAATGACTTTATATACACTCTATATACAGACCAATATTACCGCCATAGAGTGACCACTGCATAATGACTCTATATACAGACCAATATTACTGCCATAGACTGACCCCTGTATAATGACTCTATATACACTGTATGCAGACCAATATTATGTGGCGATCACTCTATGGCTGTACTATATATACTGTACTGTATATAGTGTCATTATGTGGTAGTCAATCTATGGCAATAAAGACTCTATATATACGCTATATACAGACCAATATTAATGCCAAAGAGTGACCACTGCATAATGACACTATATACAGACCAATATTACCGCCATAGAGTGACCACTGCATAATGACTCTATATACAGACCAAAATTACTGCCATAGACTGACCCCTGTATAATGACTCTATATACACACTATATACAGACCAATATTATGTGGGCGATCACTCTATGGTTGTACTATTGGTCTGTATATAGTGTGTATATAGAGTCATTATGTGGTGGTCACTGTATGGCGGTAATATTGGTCTGTATAGTGTCATTATGTGGTAGTTAATCTATGGCAGTAATGACTATATATACGCTATATACAGACCAATATTAATGCCAAAGAGTGACCACTGCATAATGACACTATATACAGACCAATATTACCAGCATACAGTGACCACCACCTAAGGACTGAATACCACCTTATTATTTTCTCAATAAAATACACCGTATTGCCTTAGTGATGTCATCATACACTATACATAGGAGCTGCAGCCAATCAGCGGCCTCAGTGGTCACCAGAGAATGGCTGCAGCTCCTATATACAGTCTATTCACCTCAACACTTGGAGTCAGCAGTGCTTATACACACACACCATTATATATATACATACCTCCCAACTTTTGCAAAGAGCAAAGAGGGACATGTGCGCCGCGGTCCCCATAGCCACGCCCCCCATAGCGACCCTCCATAGCCACGCCCCCATAGCAACCCTCCATAGCCACTCCCCTACAGTCACCACATGCTGCTGACTGAATAGTGCCTTATATAGTATCCAATCCCCCCAAAAATGCCCTATATAGTATCCAATCCCCCATTATAGTGCCCCACATAGTATCCAATGCCCCCACATATGCCCCACATAGTATCCAATGCCCCCATATATGCCCCACATAGTATCCAATGCCCCCATATATGCCCCACATAGTATCCAATGCCCCCATATATGCCCCACATAGTATCCAATCCCGCACATAGTGCCCAATCCCCCACATAGAATCCAATCCCCCATATAGTGCCCCACATAGTGTCCAATCCCCCACATAGTATCCAATGCCCCCATATAGTGCCCCACATAGTAGTCAATGCCCCCATATAGAGCCCCACATAGTAGCCTATGCCCCCATATAGTGCCCCACATAGTATCCAATGCCCCCATATAGTGCCCCACATAGTAGCCAGTCCCCCATATATGCCCCACATAGTAGCCAATCCCCCATATATGCCCCACATAGTAGCCAATCCCCCATATAGTGCCCCACATAGTAGCCAATGCCCCCATATAGTGCCCACATAGTAGCCAATGCCCCATATAGTGCCCCACATAGTAGCCAATGCCCCCATATAGTGCCCCACATAGTAGCCAATCCCCCACATAGTGCCCCACATAGTAGCCAATCCCCCATATATGCCCCACATAGTAGCCAATCCCCCATATAGTGCCCCACATAGTAGCCAATGCCCCCATATAGTGCCCCACATAGTAGCCAGTCCCCCATATATGCCCCACATAGTAGCCAATCCCCCATATAGTGCCCCACATAGTAGCCAATGCCCCCATATAGTGCCTCACATAGTAGCCAATGCCCCCATATAGTGCCTCACATAGTAGCCAATCCCCCATATAGTGCCCCACATAGTAGCCAATGCCCCCATATAGTGCCCCACATAGTAGCCAATACCCCCCATTTGTGTGGCCCCAGCGGAAAAAACAAAAAAACAGTAACTCACCTGTCCTCCGGTCCCAGCAGCTCCTCTCCCGGCAGAGCGCGCACTCCCGTCATCCTCCGGGGCGGGCAGCGGGGTACAGAGTCACTGACTGTGCCGGAAGTGACCTGCAGCCTCTATATGAATTACTTCCGGTACAGTCAGTGTCTCTGTACCCCGCTGCCCGCCCCGGAGGATGACGGGCGTGCGCGCTCTGCCGTGAGAGGAGCTGCTGGGACCGGAGGACAGGTGAGTTACTGGTTTATTGTTTTTTTCGCTGGGGCCACATATATTGCGGGACACGGGGGGCCGTTCCGGGACCGCGGGACAGCACCCCGAAAACGGGACTGTCCCGCGAAATCCGGGACGGTTGGGAGGTATGATATATATATATATATATATATATATATATATATATATATATATATACACACACACTCACACACCCATGAAAACACATTATACAGATACAAACCATCCAGTCCACACACTATACACAGGACATGTAACACACAGTGCATTCATGCATTATACACCTACATTCATACACATTACACACTACATGTACAGTATACTTACCCCCTTTAGCATGCTGAGTGTAGTGGTGAATCCCCCTCATGTTGCTTGCAGCAGCAGCAGGCTGTCATCCTCACCCGGCAGCCCTCTCCTCCATCGTCCCGACAGCTCCACACCAGAGGAGGAAGTCACGTGCAGTGAGAGGAGCTGGAGGGAGGGGGAGGGGGAGCAGACACCGAGCCCAGCGTCCTGCAGCCTCTGCGTGACCCCTGATAGCAGCAGCCGGGGATCACTGCCAGACGCTGCAGGACGCTGTCTGTGCTCTCCTCTCCACTGGAACTGCGGTAGGGGGCCCCTGGGGGATGGGGGCCCTGGGCATTTGCCCTGCTTGCCCCCCCCTAACGCCGGCCCTGATCACATGACCCAAAGGTCCTCAATCTTACAGTGTTGAGAGCAGCCCAACAGAGAGAAAGAGGGAGAAGACTGAGCTGTAAGTGCTGACTGATTGTCAGTGTCTGAGTGTGTCACTGTCAGTCAGTCTGTCAGTGTAAATCACTCTGTCAGCCAGTGTGTGTCAGCCAGTCAGTTTCAGTCAGTCAGTCAGGGCCCTATTCCACAGGACGATTATCGTTCGAATTATTGTTACATAATTCGGATCTAAACGATAATCGTTCGTTTGAATAGCAGTTAACGAGTAAATGAAGAACGAGAAATCGTTGATCGTTTAATAAGACCTGGACCTATTTTTATCGTTGCTCGTTCGCAAATCGACTGTATTGAATAAGACGTCGTTCGGTTGTTCGCAGAACGCAATAGCGACGACAAGACGACCGCAAGAACGATCATAAGTAACAATTATCATTCCATGTAAATGGGTGAACGGTTTCAGGTCTTTCGCAATAGCGGTCGTTTGAAATAATTTATCGTTAACGATTATGCGAACAATAATCGTCCCGTGGAATAGGGCCCTCAGTGTCAGTCAGTATAATAATGTGTGTTCGTGTATGTTAGTGGTGTCTCAAGTGATTGTGCATAGTGTATGGATGATGGGTGCATAGTGTATGGATGATGGATGCATAGTGTATGGATGATGGATGCATAGTGTATGGATGATGGGTGCATAGTGGATGGATGATGGGTGCATAGTGGATGGATGATGGGTGCATAGTGGATGGATGATGGGTGCATAGTGGATGGATGATGGGTGCATAGTGTATGGATGATGAGTGCATAGTGTATGAATGATGGGTGCATAGTGGATGGATGATGGGTGCATAGTGTATGGATGATGGGTGCATAGTGTATGGATGATGGGTGCATAGTGTATGGATGATGGGTGCATAGTGTATGAATGATGGGTGCATAGCGTATGGATGATGGGTGCATAGTAAATGGATGTGGAAGGCCAACAAAAACCTGGAGCCGATCCTTGAAAAGTCAATTAAATTTAATAGTAAAGACGGTAAAACAATGGTGAAAAAAGAAAAACTGTGTGTGAACAACTAAAAAATAACATCGGTTGTTTGCAAAAGATGTCTGAAAATAATTGTTACGATCATTATTATGTTTGCACAGACAACTTTATTATTTAATACATTCTGTGCATTGGACGCATTGAAGTGAATTAAATTGCGGCAAAAACGGACGTCTTTTTAAATAGAAAAAGTGAACGACTTTTCTGTTTGTTTGTTTTTAAGGTAATGTGAACATAGCCATATACTGACCTACATGCCATGCTTGAACGTAACCTAAAGAAGAAAAAGAAGCTCTATATATACAGTAATATGCCTCACAGTCCTGCAGAGTTCCGTACTTTTACACACTATTCCACTTACACTTTGTGGCTTCGTATAATGACTTTGACTCGTTTGAGGAGAAAATTCTGTCTTGATTAATCTGCATAAAATTATCATTAATAAATTACAATGAAAGATCGTCCTAGAACCTACAATGGTATAATATTCTCCGCTAGGAATCATTGCATCAAGCTGCCATTTACTGCAAATGTACCATGAGGACACCGGCCCGGCTCAATGGACTGGAGGTGGGCCCTCAAGTCTTCCAGTGCTTATGTATATATATGTATAGCATTGATCCATTATGCTGGTTCTCTATTGGCTTAATAAAGAGTCAGGCAGCCATGACAGTGCCATTTGAAAACATTTGACAGTGGCATTTAAAATCTTAAATAGCCAGCACGGCAATCACACCATGCTGGCTATTAGCAGCTGGGAGTCATGGGTAGTAATAAGCGAACATCCCGGTGTTTGGTTTGGATCCCGAACATGAGGATAAAAAAGGGAACCTGTCACCCCGGCTGCCAGGGTGAAGCCCGCCCTACCCCCTGGTGGAGCCCCATATACTTCCCCCCCCTCTCGAAGTCCCAGGTTTACATTTACGCTTACATCTATGTTATATGTACATTTCTTAATTTATATGCAATTGGTTACCTACATACTTGTGTGTAACTTTATAATGCCTGTAACTTTATTTTTATGTTGGAGATTGCCGAGACACGGTGCGTGTGTGAGTTGGTGGAAGAGGAAGGCTGCAGGGGTTCAGTCTGCTAAAGAGGGTCATGAATTTAGAAGATTGGTAGTAATGGTAGGTTATTTTATTTATGTATACTGATTTATTTAATTTCACCTCTTTTTTTTTTTTTTATCCAGTGTTAGTTTTTTTAGTATAGTTCGGTTGTCCGGTTCTGCCTGGTTGGGGGGGGGCGGCCCTCGAGCGGGTGGGCATATACGGAGACCCTTTACAGAAAGAGTAAGATGGTGATCGAATAGATAGTTGGAGGTGTAAGGTACAGGTAGTCATGAGTCGCCTTAGGTAACAGAGAAATGCTAGTCGGTGACTCACGGGGGGGCTCCATGGGAAAAACAAGTTTTGTATTGATTCCTGGGCCTACATGAATAAGTGCTCCTTGGGTGGATGGGTAGGGGTATTTATGTAATAGAATTATTGTTTGTGATTTTAGGGAGTATGATGGTTGTTTGGTAAAATTAATAAAAATTAAATTAATAAAACAAAACAAAAAGAAACCTTTATTTTTGGACTTTTGAATAAAAACAATTGTAAAAGAGAAGAGAAAAAGTAGAGGTGAGTTATCCAAGTGAGAGTGATGGATTGATGGCAGGAAAGGAAATTGTTGCAGTAATCTAGATGAGAAATACTAAGGTCCATGGAGTGTCTCGGTACTTGTATCCCAACCTTATGTTGCTTAGGATCTAAAGGTCGTATTACACAGGCCAATAAGAGGAAGCAAGCAAGCACCGACCTGTCAGATTAGCAATCGCTTGCCCCTCCTTCCCATCTCACTGCCAGCGCTATTACATACAACTTGCTAAATAGCTGTGTTTAAGTATTGTAAGTTTCTTATTTATACTACAGTGGTACCTTGGTTTAAGAGTAACTTGGATTGAGAGCATTTTGCAAGAAGAGATCTCAATTTTTCAAAATTGTAACTTGGTTTAAGAGCATTGCTTTGGTTTAAGAGCTTCTGGTACTGGGTGGGAGGGCGAGTGGGGGAGGGACGTGGGCTGCATAGAGGGGTCTACAGCACAGTAATCTGACCCAAGAAGTCTCCCTCACCTTGCAAATCATAGCAGATCCACTTCAGGCTGGGGTTTACATCAGGGGACCGGACTGAGGAAATAATCTCTCCATAGCTGTAACCCCTCTATGTGCCCACATATGTCCTGCTTATTCCTTCCTGCTCCCTGCAGTCTCTGTCAGACCTTGTGTTTCCCATCCTCACTATTCCTGCTATAATGTGCCTGCACTTACACTCAGCCATTCACACTGCTGTATAGAAAGGTTTCTGTCACTGTCCTCCTGCACAGCTCTGTGATTTTCACTTTCTGATTGGTCCATGCTGAACACCCCCCCTTCTCCATTGCTGTCATGTGACCACACAGACCTCTGACAGCAGCCCTGCTTCTCTATTCTCTATTCCAGCAACAGTGGCTTCTGCATATTGTAGATTTACCTCTGATGGGGAGGTCTGGGGCTTCTTTTTGTAGAAAACAAGTTTAAAACCTTGGTGCCCCTGGGACAACAGTGTCACAAAGACAGCGCTTATATGCACCCGAGTCTCCTTTTCCTGTCTTGGTCAGGTGTTTTCACATGGATCGGGTCTGCCCCCCTCCCACGTACACATGTGGAGTCAGAGGATTTTGCCCAAGACTGAGAGGACAGTTTGAGGTGGACATATACAAGGAGTTTTTACGCAGTTTCAACTGGTGTCATAAATTTATATAGATTTGTAATTTACTCTACTTAAAAATCTCAGGCCTTCCAGTTCTTATCAGCTGCTGTATGTGTGGTGTACCCCTGGTGTGATGTTATATCGGAGGAGCGGCCGGTCACTTGCTAGGTGTTGTAGTGTGACGCCACTCCGGTGGTGGATGGCCGAGATACAGCTGGTCCTTGGGATGTTGTGACGTGACGCCAGTGCCTGGTGGGCACACAGGTGTGATTTTACAAGGCCGGTTGGACCTTTTTCCCCTGTGGTCAGTGTCCTGCCGGGTTACTACTGGGTCCCTTAGGGGTTATGTCACGGATGGCCAGAGTGGTATAGTGACTCTCCTGGATATTAGGACCCGCCACCCACAGAAAGGGGGGAATGTCCCAAGGTTGCGGTGTGTGCTGTGTCGGTGGTGGGGAATAATCACAGAGTCTTGGAATGAAGTTGAGTTTGTTTATTACTTGTGCAGCAGGTAATACAGAAGTGACAGTATAAGGTTTCTTTAGTTAAAGGAGAAGTACAGCGAAAATTTTTATTATAGTATTTTATTGTCCCCCAAAAGTTATACAGATTACTAATTCTCCCCTTTTACGGGAAATGCACATAAAGTGCTTTTTTCCCTGCACCTACTACTGCATCAAGGCTTCACTTCCTGGATAATATGGTGATGTCACTTCCTGGATAACATGGTGATGTCACTTCCTGGATAACATGGTGATGTCACTTCCTGGATAACACGGTGATGTCACTTCCTGGATAATATGGTGATGTCACTTCCTGGATAACACGGTAATGTCACTTCCTGGATAATATGGTGATGTCACTTCCTGGATAAAATGGTGATGTCATGACCCAACTCTCAGAGCTGTGCGGGCTGTGGCTGCTGGAGAGGATGATGGCAGGGGGACACTGAGGGACACAGGGCACTGGAGGGACACTGAGCATCCCCCTGCCATCATCCTCTCCAGCAGCCACAGCCCGCACAGCTGTGGGACTGAGGTCGTGACATCACCATTTTATCCAGGAAGGGACATCACCATGTTATCCAGGAAGTGAAGCCTTGGTGCAGTAGTAAGTGCAGGGAAAAAAGCTTTATAAGCATTTCCCGTAATAAGTGTATATTGGTCATTTGTATAACTTTTGCAGGACAATACAATACTTTAATAAGCTGTGCAGCTTCCATATACACATACATAATTCTGTGACATCTAGTGGCTAACTTTTAGTATTCTTTCAGCACAATAATAATACAATAAATACAGACTTTTGCGAAGGGTGTATATAACTGCAACACCCCAAGTAGGAGACCACATATGTCCTGCAGGAAGTGGTGTATTCTTTCCAGTCTGACACAGTGCTTTCTGTTGCCACTTCTGTCCATGTCAGGAACTGTCCAGAGCAGGAGAAGTTTTTTATGGGGATTTGCTACTGCTCTGGACAGTTCCTGACATGGACAGAGGTGGCAGCAGATAGTGCTGTGTTAGAATGGAAAGAATACACCATTTCCTGCAGGACATACAGCAGCTGATAAATACTGGAAGACTGAAGAATTTTAAATAGATTAGATTTTGAAATTTACATGAGAAACTGACATGTCAGTTTTCTGCGTCTGCTATTCATTGAATATCGGCCGCACAGAACCTGTCCGTTCACAGAGTGGAGCGCGTGGCTCTGGATGCACGCTCCATAGTGTGCAGCGGTGAATTCATATGTGGGCGCACCCAGGTGTACATAAAGAATACATAATACATAAGGCAGTAATATACAAGTATGCTTATGGAAGTATATACATTCCGCTATACTCTTCCACATTGTTAGTGATCTCTCTTCTTCATCTTCTCTATATCATCCAGCTCCACTGCCACATTTCTCCGTTGTGTTTGTGACGGTATAGACTTGGCTGCCGCATTCACTCCCATATGTTGAGCTTGACTCATGTTTCATCGAGTTTTGAGCCAAATGATACGCATTCATCTTAAAGCAGCACAATCTATGGCTTAGAAGCTATACTTGATGATTTTTTTTAAATTTTATTTGTATAGTCACAGTCTAAGAAGCCTTTCTCTATTTTCCTTGCCGCTCGGCATTCCTGCACTGAAAGGGTTAAAGGAGGATGGTGACACAGTTACCCTTGGGGACAGGTAATTGGCGGTGACTCTGTATCACAAGCGTCACGCTCTATGGGCCTGTAATTAACCAAGAGTGATTTAATGACAGGGGGACAAGTCTGTCACTCCTGCCCCCTCTTTTTCTATATCCCTTTTTTTTCTCGAATTTTCAACGTCTCTCCCTGTCGTTCTTTCTCGACCTTTCTTAGACTCCTAAGTGAAAGAATTGGCTATTTAATTAGAAAAGCATATAACATATTATAATACTTTAGATTATAATACCTTTTTATCGTTCCCAAATGGCCCATCAGGTTAGTAACATAAATGAACGTCAGGTTTCTGATCCTGTTTGTTCTGAACATTTGGGGAATGAATCCCATTGGTTTTGATAGGATACCCAGTCAGACTTATAGCAGGAGATGTGAAGGATTTATTACGACCTTTGAGGATAACAGATTAACCTGCTCTTCATCATGGTACTGTTGTATATTGGTTATATACAGGTTTATGGTATTGACTTTGTACTGTAACAATAGGATTATTGAAATAATATCAATTAGATCGATATTTGCACAATTTTTCTTACCCATTCATTTACCGTTAGGACAGAGGGGAGGGGATATGTACAGCATAGAAGATCTAATCCAGAGCAGCCGTGCACAGTGCAGAGCCCAGAATCAGGCATCTAATATTAAGCCCACAATATATTATAGACCCCAGCAGGCCGGTATTTGGAGTTTATGCTGCCCTAGGGTGCGTCTGGGCCAGCAAGGAAAGGGTTAGGCCTCCTTCACACATCCGGAAAATAATATAGGATAATATAATCCTATGGGTGTGGAAATCCGTCCGGATTTCCTGATAAGAAATCCAGACGGATTTCTGCACCCACAGGATTATATTAAGGCCCTATTCCACGGAATGATTATCGTCCGTATTCGGCCCATATCAGCCGCTACGGACGATAATCGTCCCGTGGAATAGAGTGCAACGATCAGCCGACATCGTTCATGTTGAAAAACAAGCGACTGATATAGCAGCAATCTGCTGCCGTCGCTCCGTTGAATAGGAGCATCGGCAGCAGACGCTGCTATATCCTATGGGCTGCCCGGACGATCAGCGATCACCTGGGCAGCCCCCCCGCAGCTCCCCGCCGCCCCCTCCAGCACTCACCCGCTCGCTGCAGCCGCGTAGAATAGCGGCGGCAGCGAGCGGGGAACGAGGAGCAAACGAGCGCTGAGAGCGCTCGTTTGCTCCTCTTAACGACCCGTGTAATAGGCCCTTTAGTCACAGACACTCTTCAGGACTTTTCCTAAATGTTATCTGTTCAGGAAAATAGATCAGCATAATTCAGATCCTGGCCTATTGTCACCCGGTGTAGCAGGCCAGATTAACCCCCGTCCAGATTATACCGGGGTATAAAATAGCCAAGGCCAGAGTATACCCCGGGGTATAAAAAAGCCTAGGCCAAACTATACCCCTCCAGGCCAGAGTATACCCCGGGGTATAAAATAGCCTAGGCCAAACTATACCCCTCCAGGCCAGAATATACTCCGGGGTATAAAATAGCCTAGGCCAGAGTATACCCCAGGGTATAAAATACCCTAGGCCAAACTATACCCTGGGGTGTAACATAGCCTAGACCAAAGTATACCCATCCAGGCCAGAATATATCCATCTAATGTTGAACCAAGCCACAGTATACCTTGGGGGATAAACTATATACCTGGGGGTGTAAAAGAGCTGAGGCCATGCTATATCTCTCCGGCCATAATGTTATTACTTCACTGGTCTTCTTACCCCTGGCCCAGGCCACAGTATACACCAGGGCATATATTTTCATACCCAGGGGTGAAATATAGCCTAGGCCATACTATAGACCTGGGGACAGTCTAGCTCAGGCCACAATATACCCCGCCAGACTATATCCCTCCAAGTTATCATGTCACTGTTTTTCTCACTTCTAGCCCAGGCTACAGTATACCCCAGGGGATATATTCTATATCAGGGGGTATAAAATAGCCTAGGCCAGAATATACACTCACCGGCCACTTTATTAGGTACACCATGCTAGTAACGGGTGGTCTTCTGCTGCTGTAGCCCATCTGCCTCAAAGTTGGACGTACTGTGCGTTCAGAGATGCTCTTCTGCCTACCTTGGTTGTAACGGTTGGCTATTTGAGTCACTGTTGCCTTTCTATCAGCTTGAACCAGTCTGCCCATTCTCCTCTGACCTCTGGCATCAACAAGGCATTTCCGCCCACAGAACTGCCGCTCACTGGATGTTTTTTCTTTTTCGGACCATTCTCTGTAAACCCTAGAGATGGTTGTGCGTGAAAATCCCAGTAGATCAGCAGTTTCTGAAATACTCAGACCAGCCCTTCTGGCACCAACAACCATGCCACGTTCAAAGACCTCAAATCACCTTTCTTCCCCATACTGATGCTCGGTTTGAACTGCAGGAGATTGTGTTGACCATGTCTACATGCCTAAATGAGTTGCCGTAATGTGATTGGCTGATTAGAAATTAAGTGGTAACGTGCAGTTGGACAGGTGTACCTAATAAAGTGGCCGGTGAGTGTATATCCCTCCAGGTCATAATGTTATCACTTCACTGTTTTTTTCGCTTTATCTCTAATTTGTTGAAAAGTGCGCAGATTTTTTTTTTTTTATCATCATACTCAGACACACAGCTGCTTCCTCTTGATAAGTTTTTTATGGGCTGTTCAAAATTTTACGGTTGTTGCGCAAAAATCATCATTAGACGAAAGTGGCGTGATACATCTTGCAAAATTTATTGCACAATTTATGCGTTTTTTGCAGTCCTTTTTTTTTCATCCTTTTTTGCAACAAAAAAAATGTATTGAAAAACGGATCAAAACGCATTTTTTTTGTGTACACAAAAATGCGGTCAACCACAGTATTTGTGTACGCAAAAAAAAAAAAAGGATGCATTTTTTATCCGTTTTTTTATTATGGAATGGAAAAACTGATGAATGGAAAAACTGATCAAAATGGAGGAACACAAAAACTTCCTTTTTCTCATCCACTTTGCAAAAAACTAATGGGGGAAAAAAATGGACTGCAATAACACAGTGTGAACCCAGTCTAAAACAGCTTGGCTACAAAGCTACGCTTTGCGGAAAAAAAAGAAAATTTGCACTTGACAAATCTAATAAAAACTAGTTAATAGAACCACCCCCTCTCCCTTGCATTTATTGAAAAAAGGTGCAGGCATTGAAAACTGATGTAAAATAGTGCAAAACCCTTAAGTCTTGGACAGGTATTTATGAACTGCACAAATATCTCCTTATTAGCCAAAAAACCCCAATAATAATAAATGTCCCCGTTCACACTGAGCAAGAATGTCGGAATTCCGCATCGGAGCGCTGCGCTGTGGAATCCCGCCGTGCTCAGTGTGCTGCTTTGAGTGGAGAAGAGTGTGCGCGCTCCTCCGCTGCCGCTGCTCTCTGCTCAAAGAAATGACATGTCAGGACAATGACAGGAGGAAGCGGACGCCTTCACTCTTTCACTCACAGTGAGACACTGAGCACGGTGGGATTCCACCCTTCATTCCTCACAGACTCTTTGGAAAATGAAAGGTGAATTGGTTGCTAGGGGCGACTGAGCCAGTTTTACTTAAGACCATGGGGGAGATTTATCAAACATGGTGTAAAGGGAAACTGTCTCAGTTGCCCCTAGCAACCAATCAGATTCCACCTTTCATTCCTCACAGACTCTTTGGGAAATGAAAGGTGGAATCTGATTGGTTGCTAGGGGCTACTGAGCCAGTTTTACTTTACACCATGTTTGATAAATCTCCTCCTATGTGTTTAGATTTTTAAGATTTCCATCTGTAGCTTCTCACTACTGTTTTCATGGGGGTATAAAATGGCCTGAGGGGGTATGAATTGGCCTAGGCCGAAATATGCCCCGGGCATACCTCCCAACCGTCCCGGATCCAGCGGGACAGTCCCGGTTTTGGGGTCATGTCCCGCTGTCTTGGAACGGCCCCCATATGTCCCGCTGTCCCCCACCCCGGCATCGGCAGCTGACGGGTGCAGACTGCGGCCCTTACACTGAGAGCGCTCCTAATGAGCGCTCACAGCGACACCTACTGGCCGCGAGTACGCCGCTCCCGACGCTGAGGAGGCCAAGGAGGTGATGCACAGGCTTCTGGTGTAGGCTTCCTCTTCCAGCCCTGCGGCGCCCGCACTCCTCTCCTGATTGGCACAGATGATGTGAGAAGAGTGCAGGGCCATGGAGCTGGAAAAGGAAGCCCATAGTTGCCAACAGTATGACCCGGTAAGCCCCGCCTCCCTGCGCCCACCGCGGGGCTAACTAACTAGCAGAGTACACAGGGCCAGAGGAGGAGAGACGCCATGGACAACAGGAAATATGGTAAGTATAATGGGTCAGTCTCTTACCATATTTCTAGTTGTCCATGGCGTCTCTCCTCCTCTGGCCCTGTGTACTCTGCTGGTTAGTTAGCACTGCGGTGGGCGCCGGGGCTTACCGCGATGGGGGCGTGGCTTACTGGGTCATACTGTT
This sequence comes from Dendropsophus ebraccatus, assembly GCF_027789765.1. Classification (NCBI taxonomy): domain Eukaryota; kingdom Metazoa; phylum Chordata; class Amphibia; order Anura; family Hylidae; genus Dendropsophus; species Dendropsophus ebraccatus. The sequence goes on from NC_091458.1 coordinate 149,633,177, forward strand.
TGCAACTATGGAAGCCTGCACCAGAAGCTCCACGAGATTGAGAGAGGCATAATAAGGGGGTACTAAGGGGGGTACTAAAGGGCATACTAAGGGGGTACTAAGGGGCGAGCTAAGGGGCATACTAAGGGGGTACTAAGGGGCATACTAAGAAGGTAATAAGGGGCATACTAAGGGGGTACTAAGGGGCATACTAAGGGGCATACTAAGAAGGTACTAAGGGGCATACTAAGGGGGTACCAAGGGACATACTAAGGGGGTACTAAGGGGCATACTAAGAAGGTACTAAGGGGGTACTAAGAAGGTACTAAGGGGCATACTAAGAAGGTACTAAGAGGCATACTAAGAAGGTGCTAAGGGGCATACTAAGAAGGTACTAAGGGGGTACTAAGGGGCATATTAAGGGGGTACTAAAGTGGCATACTAAGAAGGTACTAAGGGGCATACTAAGGGGGTACTAAGGGGCTACTAAGGGGCATACTAAGAAGGTACTAAGGGGCATACTAAGAAGGTACTAAGGGGCATACTAAGAAGGTACTAAGGGGCATACTAAGAAGGTACTAAGGGGGTACTAAGGGGCATACTAAGAAGGTACTAAGGGGCATACTAAGGGACATACCAAGAAGGTACTAAGGGGCATACTAAGAAGGTACTAAGGGGCATACTAAGGGGGTACTAAGGGGCATACTAAGAAGGTACTAAGAGGCATACTAAGGGGGTACTAAGTAATATACTAAGAAGGTACTAAGGGGCATACTTAGGGGCATACTAAGGGGTACTAAGGGGGTAGTAAGGGGCATACTAAGGGGGTACTAAAGGGCATACTAAGGCGGTACTAAGGGGCATACTAAGGGGCGTACTAAGGGGGTACTAAGGGGCATACTAAGGGGGTACTAAGGGGGTACTAAGGGGCATACTAAGGGGTGTACTAAGGGGCATACTAAGGGGGTACTAAGGGGCTACTAAGGGGCATACTAAGGGGCATACTAAGGGGCATACTAAGGGGGTACTAAGGGGCATACTAAGGGGGTATTAAGAGGCATACTAAGAAGGTACTAAGGAGGTACTAAAGGGCATACTAAGGGGTACTAAAGGGCATACTAAGAGGGTACAAAGGGGGTACTAAGAGGCATACTAAGGGGGTACTAAGAAGGTACTAAGGGGGAACTAAGAAGGTACTAAGGGGCATACTAAGAGGGTACTAAAGGGCATACTAAGGGGGTACTAAGAAGGTAAAAAGGGGGGTATTAAAGGGCATACTGAGGGGGTACTAAGAGGATACTAAGAGGGTACTAAGGGCGTACTAAGGGGCATACTAAGGGCATACTAAAGGGATACTAAAGGAATACTAAGAGGCATACAACATAGGGGCATGCTATATACCAAAGGCTAAAAAGGAGGGTTTATATTATGTGGGGGCTATACTATGTGCTTTTTGGGGGCTCCTGCACAGGAATGGGCCGACACGGATGCCCCCATAGAAGTCCAGGACTTCACCAGTGAGGTGAGAAGTCCCTGGCCTTTAACCCCCCCCACACACACACACACACACACTCACACACACCAGCAATGAAGGGCTGAGGACAGCCTTACCGGACAAGATGAGGCCAGAGCAGGAACCAGGACAGGTGAGATTACCCCCTAAAACTGCTGCTAACTGTTCATAGTGGGAGTTGTAGTTTAGCAGCCCGTAGCCATCCAGCTTGCAGAACCCCCATCAAGCCCTATTGCAAGTTCATAATGGAAGTTGTAGTTCTGCTACTAATTAGAGAATGACACAGTATAAGAAGGGGAAGGCAGTGGCTCAGTATAACTACATCTCTCAGCATGGTGTGTGGTAATATGCAGGACTACATCTCCCCTAATGGTGCATAGGGTAAACTGTAGAACTATATCTCCCAGCATGGTTTATAAGGTAAGCTGTAGAACTACATCTCCCAGCATGATGTGTCGGGTAATATGCAGGACTATGGCACATAATGGTTGTAGTTCTGCATTAGATTAGAGGATGATGCAGGACATGAGGTGAGACGGCGGGTCAGTACACGGGGAGACGATGGCACAGTACATAGGGAAGACGTTGGCACGGTACACTAGGAGCCTTGAGAATACAAGTGTACATGTAGGGTGCATGTGATGTACAGTATATGGAATGTATGTTGGTCATATTGAAAAGACTTTTTTTTCCTGATCAAGAAATTCTGAAAGCATTTCCTGATGATTTCCTGAAGCCTTCCTGACAGTAACAACTGACACAGACATATAAAGTGGCCCTTTGGTGGGGGTTTCGCAGCATTGCAGCAATGCCACTTAACCCCTGGGGGCCAGACAGTAAGCAGGGATCTATACAGATATCTTGCTGCTTACTGTAGAGTAGCAGAACACCTGTCAAAATTACAGGTGCTCTACTCCTCAGCCAGGACTTAGCACTTGCTCCTCTTTGCTCTGGCTGTGTCTTCAGCTGCACTGCAGCCTGTGGTAACCATCACGTGATAGCTAGAGGCTGCAGTGCAGAGGAACATTATTAAAATCAAGCCTACACCTATCTGACTATTAATTATCATACTATAATCATCAAACTGTAAGCCCAAGGACAAAAACTGAAAAAAAGTGTGTAATCAAGGCATCCTATGTAAAAAAAAACTTTTAGCAGTACCTGTCAGTGCCACAGTCCTTTTTCAAAACGCAGCCTGGTTCCCACATTTAGTGTTGTTTTGTTCTTGTGCACCGTCCCGGCTTTATGCACTGTAGGCAGACCAGGCATCCCCAGTGTGACAATATTCCCTCGGTGACGCGCCTCCATTAGGGTCAAGCAGGGCACGTCACCAAGGGGAGGGGATATCGTCACACTGGGGATGCCGGCCCACCTCCAGTGCATAGGTCTGATGGTACATTTTTTGAATTGGCTACAGCTCATCTTTATCTCCTTACACTGAGCAGGAGACATACAAAGGTGTCTAATTAACAGCAACCAATCACAGTTCAATGTGTGATTGGTTGCTATCTGTGTGAGGCAAAAGTGAGCAATGTTTTTTTTTTTTTTTTATTTCAGACAGATTGATATATCTGGGCCAATGTTCAGTATATAGTCTCCTGGTGGACAACAATATTGTGTTTAATCTGCTAGATTTCCCTAGAAAACTCTGAAAAGGGGGGGTAACCCTGTATAGCTTAGGGCTAGAGCCAATCTCTGTGAGTCTTTAGTTAGTTAGCCCAATTAGGAAGTTTATAAATAGTTTATAAATCTCCTGTTCTCACATGAATTGCTGTTTCAGATCTGAGTTTTCAAGTCTTCAAGTGAGAGCTACAGCTTTAGTCTAGTCTTCACTCTTTGCTGGGCACTGTTAGTTACCAAGTTAGTTGCCAAAGACTACCAGGATTGCATGCACCTAGGATCAGAGGTGGATTATGATATGGGCAATTCTGACATCTGTCAGGGGTAATGGTCCGAAACACCTGTATTCTGCACGACCACTGCTCCAGTAATCCAGGGGCCCCTCCACCCCATGGGGCCCTTTCACTGTAAATGCTCCAGAAGAGGCCGCTTCCTCCCCCAGTGATGTTACTCGTGTGCTTGTGTGGTGCCCCACCACAGGTGTCGCTATTTGTTACACCCTTCATAAAAGCCTGTACTTATTGTGATGAAGGTAGTGATAAAGTTTTGCCACTAGATGTCTCTGTTATAGATGTATGTATTCAGATGCTGCGTGGCTGAAGGACAAGAGGGCACTGCCTCCGCCTCGAGAAAAAATGTTCAATCTCTGGCCTTCTTGTAAAGCCTTCTTTATAATGAGAACTGTGAATCTGTGAAACAGTCTACCATAGGATCTTGTCCCAACAAAAACAGTAGAGGGCTTCAAAACCGGCCTAGACAAGTTCTTAGACCAAAATAACTTAAATGCAAATGTATAGAATCTATCACCCCTCCCCCTTCCCTGTATCCATCCCCTCCTTGGTTGAACTTGATGGACATGTGTCTTTTTTCAACCGTATTAAAGGGGTAGTGCGGCGGTAAACAATTATTCACAGAATAACACACATTACAAAGTTATACAACTTTGTAATGGATGTTATGTCTGTGAATGGCCCCCTTCCCCGTGTCCCACCACCCCCACCCGTGTAACCGGAAGTGTGGTGCGTTATACATTACCTGTCACGTGCCGACTCGTCTCCGATCTTTAGTCAGCAATGTCGTCTTCGGACGGCCGGGCCGAATCCCTTCGAGCGTCCTGATTGCCGGCCGCCCTCTTCAGGGTCATCAGATGCTCAGCCGCGATTGCGATTCCTCAATCGCTGCTGAGCAGCCGATGACGCGGCAGAGGGCGGCCGGCACTCAGGACGGACGGAGGGATTCGGCCGAAGAAGACATCGCTGACTGAAGATCGGAGACGAGTCGGCACGTGACAGGTATGTATAGCGCACCACACTTCCGGGTACACGGGCCGGGGTGGTGGGACACGGGGAAGGGGGCCATTCACAGACATAACATACATTACAAAGTTGTATAACTTTGTAATGTGTGTTATTCTGTGAATAATTGTTTACCGCCGCACTACCCCTTTAACTATGTAACTAAGTGTGTGAAGGGTTATTTTTTGTTCATGTGTCACATGGATCTGTGAACCTTTTGGGAATCTTTTCTTCTATCCTATCATCTCTCTCTTTACTTCTTCTATTGCACTCTTCATCCACTCACAGCACATGTTAGTTACACTGAGGAAGGAAGTCACATGGGTAGAGGAAGTGCATGAGTCTTTTGTATTGGACATTGTAGAGGAAGGACGCAAGCTAGAAAGCTCTCTACAGTGGTCCTCTCTGGGCCCTGGCCCTCTGCCAGGTCCCCTACTCTCAAGAGTTTGTCTTAGTTAGATCCCTGTATGGGTAGGAAGCTAGACAAGACCCAGCTCATAGTTTCTTCTCAGCTAACTCTACACAACACTATGCAGTGTTAAGCCTTCACAGGAGAGGATAAGTCAGAGATCACCCCACGCCGTGGACTAGGATAGTCGCAGAGCAGGACAGTATCCACAGACAGCAGTAACCTAGGAACTGATCCGGAAGTAGCAAAGATGCTAAGAGCCTAGGAACTCTATCTCGCAGCGCAGTTGTCAGCAGATAACCCTCAGCATTCCGCTCATCCCAGATAACGAGGTCTGGGGCCTTGTGTCACCCTCATAGGACGGGTCACCCGACACTGGTGGGCATTAGGTGGTGTGAAGACCCAAAGGTCAATATACGGTCACATATATTCTCTTCTTCTTCTAAGTATTCTTTTACCTCATCCTCCAACATCCCGGCAGAGCACAGTACTACTTTGGTTGGGACTCTCATGACATCTTCCTCTCTGCTACTTTGATTCTTTGTATCTCCCAACACGCTACTCAGTCAGCACGACTGTACCCTTCACTACATTCCTACCACAGATCTGGTTATTGTATTATCAAGTGTCTTATCAAATGTATCATACCCTGTCAAGGAAAAGCTGTATAACTTGCTGCACACAAGTACCTTTCAAGTAAACAACAGATTATTTATGCTAAAGAGAGTCTGTGATTCTTCACCCCACACTGACACAGTGTACACTACAGCCTTGGGACATTTCCCCTTTCTGTGGGTGGCGGTTCCGATAGTTCGGGAGGGTCACTACACTACTTCGGCCCACCATGATATCATCCCAAGGGACCCCATAGCAGCCCGGTAGGACACTGTCCACAGGGGAACAAGGTACAACTGGCCCTTTAAAATAAAAGCAGGTGTGCCACCATACCTGTGTGGTCGACCGGCACTGGCGTCACAACATAGCATCACTGGGCCCGGCTGTATTTCAGCCAACCACCATAGAGCTGGCATCACACTTCACCATCAAGCAAATGTAAGAGGATGCAAGTAATAAGAGGATTACCTACAGGTGGGCCCTACTACATTGTGGGATATTACATACCGGTGGGGGGGGGGGGACTGCCAGGGTATTACCTACAGGGGACACCTACTGGGGACAGCTAAATACCAGGGGGGAATACTACATATTGTGGGACTTCCGAGGAGTCACCTGTCCACCAGGGAGACTACCTCAGGGAGGTTTATATCGGGGATACTACCTACTGGGGGTCTACCTGGACTAACTACTATATGAGGACAGAGGGACCTAACTCCTATATGAGGGCACAGAGGGGGCCTAACTCCTATATGGGGGTACAAAGGGGCCTAACTACTATATGGAGACAGAGGGTTTGGTGGTTAAGGATAGTGACATAGGAGAAGGTTTGGTAGGTATGGATAGTGACATAGGAGAAGTTTTGGTAGGTAAGGATAGTGACATAGGAGAAGATTTGGTAGGTAAGAATAGTGACATAGAAGGTTTGGTAGGTAAGGTTAGTGACATAGGAGAAGGTTTGGTAGGTAAGGATAGTGACATAGGAGAAGGTTTGGTAGGTAAGGATAGTGACATAGGAGAAGGTTTGGTTGGTAAGGATAGTGACATAGGAAAAGGGTTGGTAGGTAAGGATAGTGACAAAGGAGGAGGTTTGGTTGGTAAGGATAGTGATATAGGAGAAGGTTTGGTAAGTAAGGATAATGATATAGGAGAAGGGTTGGTAGGTAAGGATAATGATATAGGAGAAGGTTTGGTAGGTAAGGATAGTGACATAGGAGAAGGTTTGGTAGGTAAGGATAGTGACACAGGAGAAGGTTTGGTAGGTAAGGATAGTGACATAGGAGAAGGTTTGGTAGGTAAGGATAGTGACATAAGAGAAAGTTTGGTAGGTAAGGTTAGTGACATAGTAGAAGGTTTGGTAGGTAAGGATAGTGACATAGGAGAAAGTTTGGTAGGTAAGGTAAGTGACATAGGAGAAGGTTTGGTAGGTAAGGTTAGTGACATAGAAGGGTTGGTAGGTAAGGATAGTGATATAGGAGAAGGTTTGGTAGGTAAGGATAGTGACATAAGAGAAGGGTTGGTAGGTAAGGATAGCGGCATAGGAGAAGGTTTGGTAGGTAAGGTGAGTGACATAGGAGAAGGTTTGGTAGGTAAGGTTAGTGACATAGGAGAAGGTTTGGTAGGTAAGGTTAGTGACATAGGAGAAGGTTTGGTAGGTAGGGATGGTGCCATAGGAGAAGGTTTGGTAGGTAAGGTTAGTGACATAGGAGAAGGTTTGGTAGGTAAGGATAGTGACATATGAGAAGGTTTGGTAGGTAAGGATAGTGACATAGGAGAAGGTTTGGTAGGTAAGGATAGTGACACAGAAGAAGGTTGCTGCAAAAATTACTAACAAGCTCCAGTATGGACCGTAACAGGTTGTCCCATTGAAGTATAAGGGAGTGTCTATAAAATTTTGCTTATCACTAATTTTTGCTGAAAAAACTTCCTTAATGTCCACAAGTCTGTAGAAAATACGGATGAGTAATCATTTCAAACTATTCCCAATTATTTAACTCTCACCTTTGCTGGTTCACAAAAAATATGCATTACGGATGCAATAAGGACAAATTTTTTGCTGATTGCGGGCAGAGATTGCGGATGATTGCAGACATCATATATAGTCCTGAAAAACTACTGAACGTGTGAATGTAGCTTAAAGGCCCTATTCCACGGAACGATTATCGTTCGTTTTCGGACGATATCGACCGCTACGGACGATAATCGTTCCGTGGAATAGAGTGCAACGATCAGCCGACTTCGTTCATGTCGGCTGATCGTTGCAGTGGCTTGTTTTTCAACATGTTGAAAAACAAGCGACTGATATAGCAGCGATCTGCTGCCGTCGCTCCGTTGAATAGGAGCATCGGCAGCAGACGCTGCTATATCCTATGGGCTGCCCAGATGATCAGCAATCCTCCGAGCAGCCCCCCCCCCCGCAGCTCCCCGCCGCCCCTCCCGCACTCACCCGCTCGCAGCAGCCGCGTTGAATAGCGGCGGCAGCGAGCGGCGAACGAGGATCAAACAAGCGCTAATAGCGCTCGTTTGCTCCTCTAAAACGACCCGTGGAATAGGGCCATAAGGGCCCTATTACATGGAGTGATAATCGTCCCGATTATCGCTCCATGTCATACAGACAACGATCAGCTGATGAAACGATCATCGACTGATTGTTTCCTTAGGTCCAGACCTAAAATTATTGTCCGCCAAACACGCATCGCTACGTGTAATAGCGGTGTGCAGCCGACGGCTACCAATTGAATAAACTGTTCATACATTACCTAACTACACTCTTGTTCTTCTCCTGCCTTCTACTCTCTTTCTGGCACTGTGTGCTGCAGCTTCTCTAAGCTGACAGGACGCTCAGCCAATTACCGTCCAGGACCGCCGCAGCCAGTGATTGGCTGAGCGGCCAGTCAGCTCAGAGAAGCTGCAGCGTGCTATGCTGGGAAGCAAGCGGAGGGCAGGAGAAGATCGGGAGCGTGGACAGGTAATGTGTGAACAGTTTAGGGCAAGGTCTGCTTGGACATCACTAACAATGTCTGTGCAACCCTTGCTAAACAAGTATGGGGCTGTATAATAGGCTCAGTAAACAAGCGCTGCTCTAGCAGATTGGCGCTCATTTACATTAATGATCCGGCCATCATCGGCCTATCTAATAAGACCCTAAGAGTGGTGATTCCATAATTTTTGCCAGGATTTGTTGAGTACAATAAATGTCAGGCCTGAATTTCAGCCACGACATCCTTTCCAAAGGGTTTCAATTATGTCCAATTATTTGCAGTGAAAAGATGCAAGCTGTAGGTTGTGCATCCTAGAATTCGTTACAAATCAAATTTGCCCGTCTAATCTTACATAAAGATAAGAATGTTTAAATCTTCTAACGGAATTATCTAGAAAATCCAAAAAGAGATTCAATATTTTTAGTCATTCATAATATTAGTCTGTCCAACTGGTGTCCTGTGCACCGAGTGCCAAAAGACTGGCATGAATGGAAGTTGTATTGTATTATAGTGCGCTAATTTATTTTACAGAGCTCAAATCATCTAGATGTTGTCAAATTCGTTGCCAAATTTTCAGCGGTTGCAAATTAACTGCAAACAAATTTGAAGTGCAAAATGAGGATAAATTACCAAATTTCCTTTTTTTTTTCTTTTTGGCATATTTGTCCATTGTTAGCTCTTTGGCATCACTTGGATGGTCTTGTCACTAATTCTTTTAAAATGTATTATTTGAAAATTATTTTTAGTTTCATTATGAATGTGTTGATGGTGACTGGTGAAACATTTGAGATATATATTTTATTTTTAGCTTTGGCTGAACCTACTTGGTGAGAGGATGGAGAGGGGCAGCGCATAGATATGGAAGACGACAAGTGTCAGCTGAAGCAACAGCAGTTGACAGATCTGTCAGCAACTGCTGCTTCAGCTGACACTTGTCTTCTCCCATAGCTGTGCTTTCTATGTCCTCTGGCCAACCAGAAGTGCCTGGGGAATGGCTCCCCGGAGCTCAGGTAGACCAGCATCCGTGTCCCCCATGGGGGAAGAGAAGCAGGAGTGGCACCGGATCAATGGGCGGTGGTTTGGGGAAGGAGGCTCATCGCCGGTGGCCTGGAGAAGGGTCCCCAAAGCTCAGGGGGGAACAGCGGCGGTGTCTTCTGTGGCCGGAATTGGAGAATGGCCAGTGTTATACCTATCCACAAGAAATGTAGAAGAAAAGAACCCAGTAACTACAGGCCAGTTAGCTTGACATCTGTAGTAAAAATTATGGAAACACTTCTAAAAAAGAAAATATTGGATCTTCCAAGAATCAAAAATTTGGTGGATCCAAACAAGCATGGCTTTACTGTGGGCAGATCATGTCAGACTAATCTCATTGTTTAGGATAGTGACATAGGAGAAGGTTTGGTAGGTAAGGATAGTGACATAGGAGAAGGTTTGGTAGGTAAGGATAGTGACATAGGAGAAGGTTTGGTAGGTAAGGATAGTGACATAGGAGAAGGTTTGGGAGGTAAGGATAGTGACATAGGAGAAGGATTGGTAGGTAAGGATAGTGACATAGGAGAAGGTCTGGTAGGTAAGGATAGTGACATAGGAGAAGGGTTGGTAGGTAAGGATAGTGACATAGGAGAAGGTTTGGTAGGTAAGGATAGTGACATAGGAGAAGGGTTGCTAGGTAAGGATAGTGACATAGGAGAAGGTTTGGTGTTGAAAAAGACTTCAGAGGAGAAGGATTAAAGGGTAGTGAACTCTTAAAATGAGTCACCAGTGCAACTAGGCGGTGGGGAAAGCAAATCGTATACATAGCCTTAGTATAATAATGCCGGAATGCTGTGTAAACAGAGCCTAATGCTGGTTATCTAGTCCTATAAAGATTTAGACCATGTTCACATGGTGTGAGAGACCGGCCGTTCTGTGACCCCGGCCGATCTCTGCAAAGATCCTCTGCAGTACCGGCCAGATGATCTTTCCGGCCGCAGAGCTCTGATGCGGGTGCATCAGCACGAGCCCGCATCAGAACTCCCCATAGCACACTATGAAGCAAGCGGCCGGAGCCGCTTCCTACGGCCGCTATTGACTGAATAGCGGCTGCAGAAAACTGACGTCAATTGTTTGCGGCAACGTCGGGGGTCCCGGCCAGAGCATTTACTATGTGTATACGCTCCGGCCGGAATCCCATAGACAACCAGCCTACGTATTTTTTATACGCCGTATAAATACGAAAAAATACGTTGTGTGAACATAGCCTTACCCTGTGGTCACCAGAAGCCTCAGCTAAATCAATCTTTTTTTTCATTTTTTGCAATGTATTCCAGCTGTATAAGAGTGTATGCTAGCAGAGCAGACATTTCCTCCACTGCTTTACTAGTTAATCCTTGCGTTACCCCTGCATCCTCTCTAAATTATGATGAAGCATTCATGAGATTTGCAATGCTCACATGCCAATTATACTCTGAATTTATACTTTCAATTATAATTTCATCAAAGTGTGACAACTGTTCACTGAACAAAATGCCTTGCAAGCTGATGGAATAGAAAACCTGTGAACCTCTGCATCGTATTTTATTATTCGTATATATCAGGAGCAATGGCTGATTAGGACGCCCATATCCGAACCTGGTATACGGATTATGGAGCAAGATGCTAGAGATGGTCTTTAGGAATGGATGATATGAGCTATTTCTTTCAGAAATAAAATTGTTATTTGGTAAAAAATAGATTCAGCTGTTCATTTCTATGGCAAAAGCATTGGGCAGATTGAATATGATAAGCCATATAACAGATATGACTTTATTCCTATGATTACTGGGGTTGGCAGGTTTACATAACCATTAATAGGAGTAAAAACAGGAGTAAAAGAAAACCATTAATTGTTAACCATTCAACCATTTCGAGAGAGAAAAGAAGCGGGCACTCACCAACTATATGCGTCTTTTGGCTGGTTTATTGGAGGTTACTTCATAAGTGCAGGGGGGGGGGGTGTGGAGCAAACACGTCCTTACAGGTAGACAGGTTAGTCTACCTGTAAGGACATGTTTGTTCCACACACCCCTCCCTGCACTTATGGAGTAACCTCCAATAAACCAGCCAGAAGACGCATATAGTTGGTGAGTGCCCGCTTCTTTTCTCTTACTTCTCTTCAGCGGAGCACCACTGTAGTTGCAGTCGCTGCTTGTTTCTACCCCAGACCCAGGTGTCAGAGATTGTCCGCCTTTTCCCGCATAGAGATTTTTGGCTCTTTTTTAATACAAAATGCTTGGAAAGCCGCACCACCATTATTTACTTCTAATCTTGTTCGCGTTGTGTAGATCCATGTTTTAAACAGTCGCCCAGTTCCCACGATCTTCACCGGTGTCTCCATATGCAGACAATGTCACTCGGTGCACTAAAGGCGAGCCCAGCACCCCCAGTGCACCAGTATCTCCTCCCCTAATGCGCTGAGGTAAGCCAGACTTGATTCTGAAGGCCGCACGTCACCCAGGGGAGCATATATCGGTATACTTAGTATACTGGGTGAATCAGCTTGCATATAGAGAAACTTATACAGATCGCAGGAACTAGGCGGTGGTTTGAAAAATGGATGGCACCACCAAGATATAGGCGCCAGTGCCAAACTGGTTGTATATAAATATTGTTTTACTAAGGGAAGTGGTACATTCGCTTTAAATATTTATAAAGGAAATTAATATACTGTATTATGTCTCTGTAAAACCGCCACGTTTCACAAAAATGGCACACATAGGAGCCTGGGAGTCCTATTTGCCTATGATTTTCTATCAAAAACATGTATTCTCGTCTAAAACAACATTTGTGCCATTAGCTGCCATATTACTCAAGTATTATTCCCTAGGGGGAGGCGGACGGCCGCACCGTGAAAAAAAAAAGCATTCCCTAGAAAGAATGTTATTGCAGCAGCTGAGGGGAACAGCAACCCAGAGGTGCAGGTATTAGGAGGGAAGACAGAGCAGCACATGGGCACTTGTCATAGGAGCCAGGATTAGATTACAGGAGGAGATCTGATTGGGCAATAGACTTCTGTGATAGGTAGATACTCCTGGGGTAGCTAGCTCAGGGATTGGTTTGCAGAAATCATAACAACAATAGAGACATCAGTTAACCCTTCTAGCCTTTTGACCATAAGCCATAAAATTGAACAGTGACATCTGGTGGCAGGAGTCACATACTACAGACTTCAGTCTAAAACACACATATGGTATCGACCTATACTAGAAAAGACAGTGGGGGAGATTTATCAAACATGGTGCAAAGTGAAACTGGCTCTGTTGCCCCGGCAACCAATCAGATTCCACCTTTCATTTTCCAAAGAGTCTGTAGGGAATGAAACGTGGAATCTGATTGGTTGCTAGGGGCGACAGAGCCAGTTTCACTTTACACCATGTTTGATAAATGTCCCCCAGTGAACCCACGCTGGGACACTGCACTATATATCTGAAATACAGTATAGTATATAGTATAGTATATAGTGCTGTATGGTGTCACAATATGGCAGTACACAGAGTAAATTCAGACATAGACTACATGTGTTTCTGTACAAGCTCTGTGCACTCAGTTCTGCCAAGTTTACATAGCACCAACATATTCCACAGCGCTTTACAATAATTAGTTAATTGAGAATTAAATGTTTTGTTTGAATAGAAACGGGTTTACCGATAATAAGAGAAATGTACAGTTTGTTTCAAAAGTTGTGCATTATTGAGCTGAATAACTCATCTGAAGTAACCAGGAGTTCCGGCACGCTCCGTTCCACTTCTTTGCAGCATATTTCCATGCAGGACGTTGTGCTTCACTAACCGAACGAGCAGTTACAGACAGACGGCCAGATCTACAGCTCGTTCTAGAAATATACAGGCTGAACTATGGTGGAATACCATAGCGCAGTGGAGAGTCTCTTCTATGGAGCCACATTGCTCCATACTATGGTGCGTTTACACAGACAGATTTATCTGGCAGATCTTTGAAGCCAAAACCAGGAACAGACTATAAACAGGGATCAGGTCATAAAGGAAAGACTGGGATCTATCCTCTTTTCAAATCCATTCCTGGCTTTGGCTTCTAAAATCTGTCAGATAAATCTTTCTGTGTAAACGCACCCTAATGCTTGGTTTACACGAAACGATAATTGGCCCGATCGTACGATTAACGATGACGGATTAACGATGTCGGAGTACGATATATCGTACGGAAAAATCGTTTTGCGATCGTTTTGCGATCGCGCGCCCGCAGCCCGGCCTGCCCGCAGCCCGCCCCCCACGGTCAACCGCAGCCCCCTGCGCCGCCCCGATCGCCCCCCCCTACTGCCGCTCCGATCGCCCCGGCCACGAGCATACGTTTCTTGCCCTGCATAGCAGGTCTTCGAAATCCCTGACTCCCCTCTTCAGTGCATTGATTGGCTGAAGAGGTGAGCCGGGAATTTCAAACTACTCCTCTTCAGCCAATCAGTGCTGCCGTGCATTGATTGGCTGAAGAGGAGAGCCGGGATTTTCCCACGGCTCCTTTTCAGCCAATCAGTGCTGAAGAGGAGCACTGATTGGCTGAAGAGGAGCCGTTTGAAATTCCCGGCTCACCTCTTCAGCTAATCAATCCACTGAAGAGGGGAGCCGGGGATTTCGAAGACCTGCTACGCAGAGCAGGTAACATATGCTCGGGGCGGCGGGGGCGATCGGAGCGGCAGCAATCGGGGCGGCGGGGGTGGCGATCGAGTAGGCGCAGGGGGCTGCGGATGAGCGGGGGGCCAGGCTGCGGATGAGCGGGGGGCCGGGCGGTGGGCGGCCGGCCGGACTTTCGCGCAACGACTGTTTACACGGAACAATCCCCGAATTTTTTGCAAACGACGAACGACGATTTAAGAACAAGATAAACGATCAAAATGAACGATTTCTCGCTCGTTGTTCGATCGTTCGCTGCGTTTACACGATCGTTATCGCGCAAATTCGAACGATAATCGTTCTGTGTAAACCCATCATAAGACAGTAAAAAAAAGATGTTTGCAGAGAAGGTAAGTCTGCTCCAGAGATGGAGATGTAGGGCACAGTCTCTTCTCCTCACAGATAGCTCAGACACCACAATCACAGAGCAAAGCTGAAGGGGCCCCGGCACAAGGTAGAATCCCACATCCCCATCATTGTAGTCATCAGAGAGGGTCCCAGTTTTCAGCCCCCCCCCCCCCCACTGTCTCAGCTAAACATAAGGGCAATGAGTAAAAAAAAGCTTGTCACAAGCCAAGGTTTTCCTAATCATCTCCAAGTGACTGTGTGCTTTTTGGCAACTTCTCTTCATATATCCTATTAGTACTTGTTCCTTTTTTTTTTTTTTTAATATGAGACAAGGATTGCATCTACTCCAGGACCTTGATGAACTACATAGAAGGGCAGTGTAAACCAGTGCTTCTCAATTCCAATCCTCAGGCCTCACCAACAGGTCATGTTTTGAGGATTTCCCATACAAAGAACACCTGTGATAATACCAGAGGCACTGAGTATAATTATATCACCTGTGATAATACTAAGGAAATCCTTAAAACACGATCTGTTGGTGAGGCCCGAGGACTGGAATTGAGAAGCACTGGTGTAAACAATGGATGGCCTAGACAATGGAGCACTAAGCAGTGACATCTTACATCTCTCACCAGGTCCAGCTGATCAGAAATGAGTCTATGCTATCAATTTTTGGCAGGTAAAGCCTGCTGCATGAAGGTGTTGTCTATAGCTTGGACAGTATTTTTAGTATGTGAGTTAGGCTGGGTTCACACTACGTTTTTTTCATCCGATTTTTTAAATCCATTTTTGAGTACAGTAGTACCTTGGTTTAAGAGTAACTTGGTTTAAGAGTAACTTGGTTTAAGAGCTCACAGTTTTTCAAAATTGTGACTTGGTTTAAGAGCATTGCTTTGGTTTAGGAGCTGGTGGGAGGGGGAGTGGGGGAGGGGCAAGGCCTGCATAGCGGGGTCTACAGTCCTGTACTCTGACCCAGGAAGTCTCCCTCACCTTCCAAATCATAGCAGATCCACTTCAGGCTGAGGATCACATCAGGGGACAGGACTGTGGGGGTAATCTCTCCATAGCTGTAACCCCTCTCTCCCCGGACAGAGAGCGCTGCATGTATGTGCCCACATCTGCCCTGCTCATTCCTTCATGCTCCCTGCAGTCTCTGTCCGCCCTTGTGTTTTCCATCCTCTCCATTACTGTACAGTAACTTATAATATCACAGATTCTGCTGTTTCTGAATTGTTTCATCTGTTTTACATGTTATTCAGAATAATAAATCATTATTTTGGGGGTGTGGAACCAATTGTCTGCATTTCTATGATTTCTTATGGGAAAATTTGCTTTGGTTTAAGAGTGGATTTGGATAACAAGCGCCGTCCCGGAACGAATTATGCTCGTAATCCGAGGCACCACTGTACATCTGTTTTGATCCAGACTTCCATTCTTTAAATAAAACGGTCAACCACATTTATGTGTCCACTAAATAAAACAAATGTGTTTTGATCCATTTTTTTTATTAGGTCAATGGAAACACGGATCAAAATGGATGCATAAGCATTTTTCCATCCATTTATTCATCCGGTTTTTGTAAGCCTGAGCGTGCGTCATTAGACTACCTGTGGCAGCTGAAGCTGGATTTGGCTGCATCCAAATTTTTCAGCACGCTCGGGTTCGAGTATTGTTTCCCAACTTTCATGGCCGTTGATTTTGGAAAAACATAAGGGACTACATTGCCATAAACGCACAGTGTTTTCTCCTAAATTCCCTGTTTAATTGTCTTCAGATTAGATAATGAAGATGAAGGCAATAGGGATGTAATATTACTAATATAAACTCTCGAGCAGAGATCAGGTCTGACTGTTCAGAGGTTTTATTAATACTATTTATCATTATACTGATGATGGCAGATTGCCATGAAAAGTTCCTGATTCCTTCTCTGGTGTTATTTTATACATTCTTATAAAATTCTCTTGTTTGTTCTTCAAACCATGCGACAGATTTTCAAAAGAAAACTTCACCTTTTTGTAATTTTTTTCTTTGCTCTTGCTACTTAAAGGGGAACTCCAGGTAGAGGTTAAAAAAATGAAACTTCTGCAGAAGCATAACACATTACTTATCTGTCTATCCCAGTTTTGAAACAACTAAAAATCCATTTGTTTTGGGGGGTTTTGTTCTGTATTGTGTTTCTGTACTTTCTGGTTGAGCAGTTCCCAGAATGCAGAACTGGTTCCAGAATGCAATGCTTACCCTCAGCTGTTCATCACAGTCCGCAGTCCTTGCTGCACCTGCTTCTGGCCAGTCAGAGATGGTGAATCACTCAGGGGATTGGGGGATCCAGACCCGCTTCCTGTGACATCACGCCCTGCCCCCTGTCTGCATCATCAGCCTGTACTCAGCAAACACACACAATGTGAGACAGAAGCATGGAATTTTTGTCTCCTAAGGTGGGAGAGCAGAAGGAGCAGGAGACAATGTGGATTGGCACAGAGGCCACTTTTCTACACTTCCTGGATTTCTATCAGCTACCAGTGTGGCAGAACCGCACAGATACACTAATACATTGTATAGACACATCTATATAACTTTTAATGTACTTTTAATAGAAAACAAATTTTCCTTATGTGGAGTTCCCCTTTAACCCCTAGACGACCCTGGGCGTACCCGTCCGTACACAAAAAATGGGCAATGTAGGCTCAGGTGGACTCAGTTATGTGGTGTATATATAAGGGCAGTCTCCATCCCCACCACAATTGTTGGTAACGATAGATTACATTGCTTTCAATAGGGCTATTCATACAGCCTTAATTGTTTGTCTCCGCCTTTGCTGTACCGGGGATGCTGTGTTGCATTTGCAGAGCCCTTGGGTAAACAATGTAGTGGATTCCCTCAAAATGAACCCATTTTGGAAACTACTCCTCAAGGAATTTATTCAGGCTGAACATGTACGAGTTCGATCAAACCTGCAAAATCCCGATGTTGGATCATCTCTACTTGTCATTAGTTTTTTTTTATAACAACACTGATAATTTACGCTAAATGTTTAGGATTGTGCCTCAAAAAATAAGGAAAATTACAGTTTTTCCAATAATATGCAATTTTATTAAGATTTAGGCTAGGTTCACATTATGTATCTGTGCGGCTGTATTGCGGGCTGTAAATCATCGGCCGTATTTTTCCGGTTCATGCGTACGCTGGAAAGTATACGATATACGGCTGCACAGTGCACACTATGTATGAGCCTACGGCCCGATCGTAAACGGACCCGTAAAAAATGAACAAGACCATTGTTTGCGGCTGGAAGTGTGCAAATTCACGGCCGTGGATTGACAGGCGGTGCGTACGGAGTACTTCAAAAATAGCCGGCAATAATGACGAATGCCGATGCCTCTAATAGTTAATATATTAAATTAATAAAACACATTTTCTTTGTAATAATATCCCTTTCGTTGTTCAATAATTTAATTCTAACGAATCCATCATTGTGCAATTAAATATACTGTTAAAATAAATATATATATATAAATAAATGTATATTTATATATATATTTATTTTTTGACAGTATATTTAATTGCACAATGATGGATTCGTTAGAATTAAATTATTGAACAACGAAACTGATTTTATTACAACAAAAATGTGTTTTATTAATTAAATATTAATTAGTACAGGAAGCTCCATAAGCCGTTAATTCATATTCCCGGTAATAGAGCATTCTGTACTAATCATCACTTTACTTTAATTAAAACATCAAATGTTTCTTCTAATTATGTTATCACAATAGCATTATTAGAAGAAACATTTAGAATTATATGTGCGCTCAGCTGATTGGCTCCCGCAGCACAGTGACTTCATTGTGCTGCGGACCAGCGAAGAGGACACATCGGGGTGAGTATACAGATCTCCCCACCCCCTCCCCAGCACTGCACCCCTCCCAGCAAGGAAGGGGGGTCACTTAACCCCTTCCTTGCTGGGATGGGTGCAGTCTGACATCAGTCTGGCCCCCAAGGGGTTAAGGGGGATGCAATACATCCTCCCTTAACCCCTTGGGGGCCAGACTGTAAGCAGCGATCTGTAAAGATGCTGCATACTGTAAGGAGCACAACACCGCACACAATGATGGGTGTTGTGCTCCTGTTTGTGTGTTTTTTGTGTGTTTCTCCCTTTTTGTTTTGCAGATATCGGTATCCTGGGGATTACGTCGGATTACGTGGACTACGTCGATGACCAGCGGTTGTTTGGTGTTTTTTTATGAGGGGTGTGGGGGTGTTTTTATTTGAATAAAAAATTTTTTTCACTTGTGTGTTGTCTTTATTTCTTTACTTTATAGACTTAGTAGTGGAAGCCGTCTAATAGACGCAATCCATTACTAAGTCGGGGCCTAGTGTTAGCCAATATAAAATGGCTAACACTAACCCCCCATTATTACCCCAGTACCCAATGCCACCAGGGGTACTGGGAAGAGCCGGGTGCCAGTGGTCCCGGAGCGTCAAAATTGGCGCTCCTGGACCGGGCGGCAGCAGGCTGGTAAGATTTAGGCTGGGGAGGGCCTAAACCAATGGCTCTTCCCACCCTGGTGTTACCAGGCTGCTGTCGCTTGGTTTTTAACTCGGCTGGTTATAAAAATAGGGGGGACCCTATGAGTTTTTTTTTAATTATTTATTTGACGCTCCGGGACCACTGGCACCCGGCTCTTCCCAGTACCCCTGGTGGCATTGGGTACTGGGGTAATAATGGGGGGTTAGTGTTAGCCATTTTATACCGGCTAACACTAGGCCCTGACTTAGTAATGGATTCCGTCTATTAGACGGCTTCCACTACTAAGTCTATAAAGTAAAGAAATAAAGACAACACACAAGTGAAAAAATTTTTTTATTCAAATAAAAACACCCCCACACCCCTCATTGGTGTTTTTTTTTAATAAAATGGTCAAACAACCGCTGGTCATCGACGTAGTCTACCGAATCCTACGTAATCCACTGGATACCGATATCTGAAAAAAAAAAAGGGAGAAATACACAAAAAACACACAAACAGGAGCACAACACCCATCATTGTGAGCGGTGTTGTGCTCCTTACAGTATGCAGCATCTTTACAGATGCTGCTTACAGTCTGGCCCCCAAGGGGTTAAGGGAGGATGTATTGCATCCCCCTTAACCCCTTGGGGGCCAGACTGATGTCAGACTGCACCCATCCCAACAAGGAAGGGGTTAACTGACCCCCCCTTCCTTGCTGGGAGGGGTGCAGTGCTGGGGAGGGGGTGGGGAGAGCTCTATACTCACCCCGATGTGTCCTCTTCGCTGGTCCGCAGCACAATGAAGTCACTGTACTGCGGACCGGCTCATTATATGTGCGCTCAGCCGATCAGCCAATCAGCTGAGCGCACATATAATTCTAAATGTTTCTTCTAATAATGCTATTGTGATAACATAATTAGAAGAAACATTTGATGTTTTAATTAAAGTAAAGTGATGATTAGTACAGAATGCTCTTTTGCCGGCAATATGAATTATCGGCTTAATGGAGCTTCCTGTACTAATTTATATTTAATTAATAAAACACATTTTTGTTGTAATAAAATCAGTTTCGTTGTTCAATAATTTAATTTAAACGAATCCATCATTGTGCAATTAAATATACTGTCAAAAAATAAATATATTATATATATATTTTAACAGTATATTTAATTGCAAAATGATGGATTCGTTTAAATTTAATTATTGAACAACGAAACTGATTTTATTACAACAAAAATGTGTTTTATTAATTCAATATATTAACCATGAGAGGCATCGGCATCGGCATTACTGCAGAGGATCGCAAACCCCGGTAATAGCGATTCATGTAAACTGTTTCCCTGCTTTCCCAGATGCATCCAGAGGTGTTTGCATCACTTTGTAAAGATTTTATTTGTTATTTTTAGTTGAACCAGATTTCCAAGTAAATGACCGTATGTTTTCAGCCGCATGTCTATTTTTTCCCACGGCCGTAGTTTCAGCCGCACATTTCCAGCCGCATAAAAAATACAGCCGCACACATACATAGTGTGAACATAGCCTTAAGCCTAATTCACACATCAGTATTTTTCATCCGGTTTCCCAGACCAGGAAAAACAGAATCCATTACAACCCATTATTTTCAATGGTGCTATTCATACATCCGTTGTTTTTTTTGCGGATCCGTGTCAAAAAAAAAAAAATGGACATGTAATACGGTCCGTAATTACGGAATGGACCCCCCAACAGAATGGAGAGCACAAAATTTGCAGAGAGTACATTGCAATCCGCAAAACCATTCGTATTACAGATCCATTTTTTTTGTTACATCACCAAGCTCCTTCTGCCAGAAATATCCTGCCTGATAGAAATGACTGTAGAATGACCCCCAGGTGACCTTTTTTGGGGGGTTGGGACAGCTTCTGATATAATTTTTGCCACCCCCTCTTTTTTCTTTACTACACTTTTCTTTGCGGATCCGCAAAAAACGGATAAAAATACGGAACACAATACGGATGCAAAACAGATGATTTTTTGCGGATTGCGGATGAAAAATAGAGGATCCAGATTTTCATCCAGGAAAACATATGGACGTGTGAAAAAGGTCACAGAGTAAAGCAACATCCCATATTTAGTTATAAACTACTTTTTGGAAACTTTTTGAGCTCAGGAGAGAAGAAGCATCATTTAGAATGTTTAGTGTAGATTTTGCTGGAAAGATTTTCAGGGAATGTGGAAATGATTGTGAAATATTACTTGTTCATTAGGGTTATGAGTGAACAGGCAAATAAATGTTTTTTTGCCTACTGTTCATTGCTGTTCTGTAATATATATAAACATTTATTACACACGTTGTGGCATAGGGATGCCAGATTTGTGGGGTCATTCGTTTTCTTTTTAACCGCTTAACGACACAGGGCATACTTGTACGCCCTGGCGTCCTTAAGGGAGTTCAGAGGGGGGTCCGTACTCCGTTCTGAACTGCCGCAATCCGGGGTGCTATGTGCTTATATTCCCATGCCTGTTGGTCTAGCGGGGGGATCACCCCCCGCAACGTGTTTGCGGAAGATTGATCCCCGCATCTGTACCAGGCCGGGGTCTGCGCCGTAATGTCGCTAATCCTGACTCGGCATTCTATTGCTCTCGGCTGCAGCAGCTGAGAGCAATAGAACGCCTATCTCATTGATCTATGCAGTATATCTATACTGCATAGATCTCAATGAGTGATCAGAGCAGTGATACTAGAAGTCCACCAGGGGGAATAACCCTAACCACAGGGGGGCTTCTAGTATGTGTGTAAAAAAAAATGTAAATGTTTCTTTTTAATAAAAGCTTGAATCACCCCCTTTTTCTAATTTTATAAATAAAAATAAACATGTTTTGTATTGCCGCGTGCGTAATCGCCGGAACTATTAATTTATTTCATTCCTGATCTTGCACGGTAAACAAATTAAGTGCGAAAACATTTCGAAGTGCAAAATTGAGCATTTTTGGTCGCATCAAATTGAGAAAAATTGTAAGAAAAAGTGATCAAAAAGTCACATATGCGCAATCAAGGAATCGATAGAAAGTACAGATCATGGCGCAAAAAAGACACTTCACACGGCCCCATAGACCAAAGGATAAAAGCGCTATAAGCAAGGTAATAGAGCAATTTTAAGGAACATTTATTTTTTTAAATAAGGCTTTAATTTTTTAAAAGCCGTCAAATAAAATAAAAGTTACACAAGTTACAAATCATTGTAATTGTAACAACTTGAGAAACAGGGCAAAATGGCGTAAACACGAAACCTCCCCAAATTAAAAAAAAAAAGTGTTTTTTTTTTCTGGTTTTGCAGTGTACTTTATGCAAAAATTCAGCCCGTCATTGCAAAGTACAATTAGAGGCGCAAAAAATAAGGGCTCATGTGGGTCTCTAGGTGAAAAAATGCAAGCGCTATGGCCTTTTAAGCACAAGGAGGAAAAAACAAAAGCGCAAACATGGAAATTGGCCCGGTCCTTAAAGGACAACTCCCATGAAAAACTTTTTCCCAGTAATTGAAGCACATTACAAAGTTATATAACACTGTAATATACTTCAATCCCCTGTCTGTCCTCCTTCCCTGTCTTTTCCCCCCTCATCCCCCACCAGGAAGTGTAAGAAACTCCTTCATACCTAATTACTGTCGTCACCAGGCTCCTCTATCAGCTCCTTCTAGTGACGATGTGTCATCAGCAGGAGGGCTGCTCTAGCTCCTGTTACACCAGCCTCCCCCTCCCCTGCCTGGTCAGGTGACTCAGCTTGCTCAGCTCCCATTGGCTGAGCAACTGTAAGCCATCTGTCATTCTGCAACTCAATAATGACTGGTGACTGACTCCCAGCACATAACCAGCTACAGGACCCCCTCCCCCATACTCCCTCCTGCTGCCGAGTGGACTCAGTGAGTGAGTGATGTCACTTGCTTATCTTTCTCCTCACTCCCGGCATGTCAGCTACACAGACGTCTTATCTCTCCCCTGCTGCCCTGACCTAATCCTGCAGAATGTACACTACAGTGAGGTGACAGTATGTGTGTGCAGCTTCACTGTGTGTATATAGCAGCCTGACTGAAGAGAGCCAGAGAGGGGGTCATGTGTAGTGTATGATGGGAGTTGTAGTGAATGGACGGGCAGGCACTTGCTGTGTCACAGCAGGGGGCTGGCTTGTCACAGCAGCCAAAGTGCATCATGGGAAGCTGAAACCAGGAAGCAAGGAAGAAATGAAGAACAAGACTAGAAATCAGAAGGTACACAGACAGTGGGAAATTCAAACAGTGACAGCTCAGGAGGGATGGTAAGTATAAAAGCTATGTTTCTGATTGTTTTTGGTTTTTTTCCTTAGCGCGGGAGTTGTCCTTTAAGGGGTTATAGAAATGTCAACTTCAACTTTCAAGAAGGAACACCATGGAGGTGCCAAGAACACACAATTTTTCGCTATGCCCTGCCCTTTTATATATTTTACATAGCTGCAGCATCTGCCCAGGGCCAGATTAAAGGTGTCTAGGGTATTGACATTTAAATCTATCCTCTCAACTAGCACAGGCCCTCTACTAACTCTAGTGTGGGAACAGTCACCTATGCCTTTTGAGCTATGTGCTATATTAACATCAGTGGTGTTTTTAGAGTAACAAAGCTACACTATCATCACTACTACAGACTATATAAGTATATAAGTGATTACAGTGCAGTTACATTCAGTGATTCACAGGTAACATCTTCTCTGATCAACGTTTCTTCTCCATCCAGCCTATACCACCATGACAACATCTCTCAAACAGTAATAATGCCCTCCTTGGTGTTCCACACAGTAGATTGGGGAGCTTAATGGCTAAGGGTAGACTGGAAGGTGGGTCACCAAATATGTAGTTTCTGTTGTTGTTGGGGGGGGGGGGACAGTAAGTAGTTTGCCGAGTAGTTACCGAATGTTGTGAGATATATTTATTGCAGCCTAACATATGCACAGACCAATGACCGTTTCACTGTTCACAGCTTTCACAAGGTTCCCTGTAGGTAGTGGTCACCTGTAAGTAGGACCTCCTCTTTGTAGATAAACTCCCCAGTAGGTAAATGTCCCCCTATGGCCAAAAGAGTGATTGTCATAGCAAGAATTCAGTATCTCTTCACTGTCAAAGCTGAGTTCCGCCATAAAGCAAATGGAACTCCGCCCCTGGTTGGCCTAGGTGCGCAGATCCTGGTGGCGCCATCTGCGCCGGTTTCTTCATATGCACCTAGGGCAGCTTGGTGTGCTGGAGATGGGCCCAGCCCCCAAATACTTCCTTCCCTGGGTTCTGAAGGATGTCCCCCCCATGTCAGGGGGAGGAGATAGCAGTGCACTGGGGGTTCTGGGCTCGCCTCCTGTGCACCGAGTGACCCTATTTGCATGTAGAGAAACCAGCGCAGATGGCAGGAACTAGGTGGCAGCTAGAACAATGCAAGTTACCACCATAATCTTTGCGCTGATGCCGCTATGCGCTATGTGCTGACGCTGACCAGGTCATGAAAATATATATATATATTACGGGAAGTGGTATATTCGCTTTAAACTTTACGCACATTCTTAGGATGTACTTACAAATAAATGTGCTGTGCAAAGCTTTTGGCGGTATAGTAGGGGGTCCTGTCTTGAGTTCTCCAGGTTCTTTCCAGGTGGTCTTCTTCAGGAAGGTTTCTATAGTTTGTGAGTTTTAACCCTTAACTGCTTTCAGCTACGCCTGGTACATAACACAGGATCCCCAGTGGGACACTGCCCCCTTCTCATCACCCACTCTTTTAGCTATAGCAGACAGAGGAAGTTTTTTTTTAGGCTCTTTATAAAGGAAATATATCACCTTTTTCATAATTAATACCAGATACTGATAATTTTTTCTGTCTTGGGGGGTGCGGGGTGTAGTTAGCCGTACTGCCTGAGCTGTTGTTAATAGCATTTAGAAAGATGCTTTACAGCAGTCACATGGGCTATAGGAGCCTGTGAAGAGGAGAGGTTCATTAATATCTATGGAGAGTTTTCCCTCCCTACTTCTTTCTTTGCAATCCTGCCTGCAGTGATAATGAGAAGACTGCTGAAAAGTGATCTCTACAGAATAGAAAATGTCAGCCTACTATTGCGCTTAATGGCCAAAGTAAAAATAACAAGATTACAGGATTTAAAGGGGTTTTCCCATATCATAGCTTCCCGTTATAACGCTCCAGATGAAGCTTTTCTGATTTCCATTCACCTTAGGCTGCCGAAAACAGGATGGACGGGGGCCAGAATGCCATGATATTGCAAGTTGGGAAAATCCCTTTAAAAATAGATAGTGGCATGGGAAATAATAGAAAAAAAAAAGAGACAAAAATTTCTAAAAATATGTTTAAAGAAACACAGCAGCCGATGGGTTAAGTAGGCAGTGGCTCCATTGTGATTATCATTCCACTGCGAGAATGCAGAGCCATAGGCCACAACACTACAGAGTATCGCAGCGGATTCCACTGAGAAACTTGCAGCGTGAAATCTGCTGATTGCTCTGTATTTTTTAACCCAAACCAGGAGTGGATTGAAAACACAGGAGGGCTATGTTCAAACACTGTTGAAATGTAGTGGATTGACACCATTTAATGGCTAATAATTGCTGTTATTTTAAAACAATGGCATATCACTTTTTAATCATCTTTTTCTGAGACAAAAAATTGGTAAATTTGCACTTTGGCAGGTTTTGGCACTTACACCGATTACCGTGCAAGATCAGGAATGCGATATCTTAACAGTTTTTGTGATTCCACTTGCAACAATACCAATTATATTTATTTTTATTTAAAAAAAACAGGAAAAGGGTAATTAAAACATTATTAGGGTATGGATTTATATTAAAAATATAAAATATATATATATAAAAAACTTTTTTTTATTTTTTACAGATTTTTTGCAGTGCCTCCAGAGGACATCTAAAAGCAATGCTCTTAGAGATCAGTGCAGTGCCCACATACTGCATTGATCTATCATTTCTGCACTTGATTGCTACAGGCAGCTGAAGGCACTAAGTAGGACCGCCCACTTGACTACTTAATCAGAACGAGCGGAGATAAAATTCCATGAACAGAGTATTAGTTATCTTGAAAGTCTTCCTGTAAAATCATATATCAATCTGCATAGCAACTCCTGTTCTGTAACATGATTGTAGTGATTCGGTATGGGCCCTTAAGTTTTTATTGCACCTGAGTAAGGTAACTCTCTCGGGTTCACACAAGTGGGATGAGGTATTTACTGCAGTTAGTGTTTTTCCCACTAGGTGCTGTGTTTGTTTGGGGTCTATTCTATGCACAGCTGAAGCCTTGCAAGGGTTAACTATTGTGTGTCACATGTTGTCTTTTGTCCACTCAAAGGTGCAGGTGCTTTCCCTCCTATTCTAGCCTATCTTCTGCTCTCTTTGTCTCTGCACACACACAGCCCACCAATCACAGGCAGGGTTAGACGGACCCCTGTAGTAAGGACTTAGTTCCTGGTAGGAGGAGTCAGTTCAGTTGGCGTCAGTTGTATTCTGGATTCAGTGTGAGAGGGACACAACTAAGCAAAGCTACAGTTTCTTCTGTATGAGCAACAGAACCACTATGCAGTGCTACAACTCTACAAGGGGAGAGAAGCCATACAGCGAACATGCCAGGAACTTCTCTAAAAGAGCAGGGCAGTTACCTCCGCAGTCATAGGAACTGACCCCAATGGAACAAAGGTACGGCAGTGCAGGACAACTGGGAAGTAACTTGCAACTTGCAAGTGACCTTAGACCCACTCAGCTACCAAACCACCATACCAGCTGACCCGGCAGAGGGACCAAACATCTGCCCCATTATGGCACTGTGCCACTGTATGATGTTCACAAATTGCGCCAAATTTTCAATGTGATATTTCCTTTGGGCTATGTTCCCACAGTGTCTTTTTTTTTGTCCATTTCACAGCTATTTTTTGAATGGACATCATTTTGGTGCCAAAAAGCGTCCATTTTATGCGTTTTGTCTCCAAAACCATGGCCGTCTAAAAAAAAAAAGTCCAAAACCCGACAAAAAAAGAAGTTGTGGGAACCTAGCCTTAAAGCGAATGTACCACTAGGTACATTGCTTTGTTTTTTTCACATGAACAGACCCGCGGCGGGATGCCGGTATTGTGGCCTTTTTTTTTATGTACACAGCGCCAGTCTATTCCCGAGCACTGGCCTGGCATGAAGCACTGGGGGCAGGCCCCTGTGGTTAGGGGAAAAGTTGATTTTTCCCGAAATACCTCTTTAAAGAACAACTCTGGTGATAACCTTCTTTACGGTGACTGAATCACATTATAACTTTGTATTGTACTTCAATTACAGTTCTCCCCCGCCCTGTGTTTCCCCCTCTATTAATCCTCCCCCTCCCCACACTGAAGTGTAATAAAATCATACTTACCTGATCCTGGATGTCATCAGTAATAAAGGGAGGCTGGCCTTATTAGCATTCCTTAGTTAGGCCAGCCCCCCCTCTACTATGTGTTCAGATTACTCCTAGATTGCTCAACTTAGATTGGATGAGCAAGCTGTCACTCATGTGAAATTCTCCAGCACAAGAACCAGGAAGTGGGGAACAAACGAACACAGCGGCCATTCAAATGAAGATGAAGTGAGGGTAAGTATGAAATCTGTGTTTTTGAGTAATACTTTTCGGCAGAGATCACTTTTCAGCAGTCTCAGACAGGCTTGCTATGAAAGTTAACACCAACACATACAGTAGACAACATGGGAGCACGCCACTGACAAGAGTTGAAAAGCACACAGGATCTTTGGAGGTCATTGTCGCTGCTATAAAAAAAATGAAAATAAAATAACATATATATATATATATATATATATATATATGTGATTGCTGTTAACACTATATCACTATACTTCCAAAGTATTTTAAATAAAAGAATGAAGGAAGTCTGCAATAGACTAATTTGCCAGAAGTTCCATAGGCTCCCATCTATTACAGAAGTTATAGCGGAGATGAAAGGTCAGAGCACACGCTGCTGAGCCAGTCTACCCCTTCATTCTAGTGATCGGCGGGGGTCTCAGCACCCGGACCCTCACTGACACACACTTCTGATATGTCACTGATCAGACATTTGTTTAAATGATGGGAATCTGACATCTTCAGGTACAATAAAATAAAGAACTTTTTTATTCTTTACAAACATGCCGAATCACAGAACAAAAAAGATCTTCTCATACTTAGCTGCTGTATGTCCTGCAGGAAGTGGTGTATTCTCTCCAGTCTGACACAGTGCTTTCTGCTGACACCTACTGTATTTCCGAGGCAGGAACTGTCCAGAACAGCAGCAAATCTCCATAGAAAACCTCTCCTGCTCTGGACAGTTCCTGACATGGACAGAGGTGGCAGCAGAGAGCACTGTGTCAGACTGGAGAGAATACACCACTTCCTGCAGGACATACAGCAGCTGATAAATACTGGAAGACTGAAGATTTTTAAAAAGAAGTAAATTACAAATCTATATACATTTCTGAAACCAGTTGATTTGAAAGAAAAAAGTTTTTTGCTGGATAACCCCTTTTAATAGGTAACAGGAAACTGGCAGCACTGATATATGCATATGCATGCTGTTAGTTTGTGTATATGTGGATTAACACTATATCTGACATCATATGTTTGCCATTTTAGGCTATGTTCACACAACGTGAGAGACTGGCCGTTCCATGACGCCCGCATCAGAACTTCCCATAGCACACAATGAAGTGAGCGGCCAGATCCGCTCGCTTCACTGTTTGAACTGACAGGGTTTCCTATTCCCGCAATTCAATGAGTTGCGGCCGCAGAAAACTGACATGTCAGTTATTTGCGGCGCCGCACGGATCCCGGCCGGAGCGTATACGATGGGATCCCATAAAGAAACAGGCAATGTTCACAGGCGCATAAAGTACGGCCCTTGTTGCCGATGGCAACAACGGCCGTACTTTCACGTAGTGGGAACATAGCCTTAAACAGATTGGGCGGGGGAGGGGCAGAGACTAATATCTATGGTATCTGCACATACACTGGATGAGATCCTGCTCTTTTCTGTCTCTGTGTACAGCCTAAAGAGCAGCAGCATGGAAGCCACAATAAGGCAATGATCACACATAGTATTTTCGTTAGTCTTTTAGGCTATGTTCACACTACATAAAAGTACGGCCGTTGTTGCCGATGGCAACAACGGCCGTACTTTTGCCGCGGTGGAACAATGCCTTACTTTCAATGGGATCCCGGCCAGAGCGTATACACATCATACACGCTCCGGCCGGGATCCCATACGGGGCCGCAATTAACTGACATGTCAGTTTTCTGCGGCCGGCCGTGACCTCGGCCGGTCTCTTACGTAGTGTGAACATAGCCTTAGTCAGTATTTTTTCAAGCAAAAACAGGAGTGGGTTGAAAAGACAATAAACTGTGCAGATCTTTCCATTATAATTTTGCCCTCTAAGTTCCACTCCTGATTTTGGTTGACAAAATACTGACTAAAAGACTGGCAGAAATACTATGTGTGAACATAGCCTAATGCTGGAATGAGCTGTCTAAACTGTGTATAAAGCCCCGAGGTGGGATCTCTAAGAGTCCTATTACACGGAGCGAATTTTAACGATTAATGACAAAAATCGATTGCAGACGAGATTGTTTATCGTTAACCTGAGATCGTTCACCATATTACACAGAATGATAATCGATCGTTACTATGATCGTTTATTCCTTCTGATCCCAGCAAAACAATGAACAATGTGCAATTACACTGAACGATTAGTGAACGAATGCGGAACTTGATTAAACGAATGTGGAATTACAGCGAACGATTAACGATAATTTTAGGTTCAGATCTAAATCAACAATCAACGACATACAAACGATTTTTGCAATTACACAGAACGATTATCTCTTAAATTCGAATGATTTAACAATTTTTCTCAGAATAATCGTCCCGTGTAATAGGGCCCTTACTGTACTGTGTGCCCATGGGGGCCCGATAATACCTGTAAACAAGCGCCGATTTGCTCTTTTACTGGACCTATTACACGGCCCGATAATTGTTTAACAAGGGCTGCAAGGACATTGTTCTTGCAGCCCTTGCTTTGACTATATACATTACCTATCCACGCTCCAGGGCTGCTCCTACGGTCCGCTTCTCCCCAGGTCCCACGCGCTCTAGCTTCAGAGCGGCCTGTCAGCTGACAAGCTGCTCAGCCAATCACAGGCCGCGGCGGTTCAGGGACCCAGGGAGAAGCGGACCGCAGCAGCCGCCCTGGAGCGTGGATATGGTAATGTATATTGTCAGTCGCCGGCCGCGCACAGCTATTACATAAAGCGATGCGTAGTCGGTGCCCGACAAGTATAGGTTCTAACCTATATCAACGATCAGCCGATGATCGTTGTCATCAGCTGATCGTTGTATTTATTACACGGAGCGATAATCGGCCAAATCAGCCGAGTCGTTCGGTGTATTAGTACCCTTAGTTTAGCTGGAAGAAGGGGAGCAGGAACATGCTAGATAGCAAAAGGAAGCTTTTTTTGTCTAATAAGATATATTACTATATTCTTATATTTGCTTCAACTATTATTTTATGCAAAGTTTGTTACAATCATGGCGCCTAACCAGGTTGTCTTACAGATTATAACTATTACATCAGCTTCCAAAAGAAAGGAATAAAAGAATTTCACTGCTGTATTGGAAACTGCAATGCAGCTGCAACACAACCTAATGGTGTGGTTTCACCCTTAGGCAATTTGCAAAGTTTTTCATTGCACACAATCGGTTACAAAGATGGACCCTTAGGGCATGTTCATATGTAGCCTTTACAATGCGAATTTCATACAAGAAAATACCCAGGTAAAATCCACAGTGTGTAGTCAGCGAGTATTAATATTTACTTTATCCCCCTTTCAATCATTGAATACAGCATAAAATCTGCAGCATGAAATCCAAAATTTAAAATCTCCAGCATGAAATCCTCACCATCAATCAACAATAGAATAAAATCACTCAAAAACACTAAGTGGACATACCCTAACGCACTAAATTAGAATACAACTAATGTGGATGACGTAAATGTATACATCCTAGATACATAAACTATAGCGAAACGAGACTGCATCTAGGAGTGCAGAAAGAAATTGTGTGCATTGGGCACAATTTGTCTTTTACCATACTTACCCATCTCTAAAAGCCTTTATTTTTTATCTACTCTTCTTTAGGGCAGAGAGAGGCTTAAAGGAATATTCCATTCAGAATTAATTTTTAATATATTGCTGTCCAGGCAGAGGACATAACAAACAGCCTATACTTACCTCTCTGGGCTCCCCCAGTGTTCTCCTATGTCATCTTCAGTCCCCTGCTGAGCAATCCTGTTTCCTCTTTCGAGATGGACACGCTTGGCAATGACAGCCTGCTCAGCCAATCAGTGACTAAGATGGGACAGCGCAGTGGCCAGTGATTGGCTGTGACTGCCAGGCCTGGGACTGGACAGTTCCTGACAAAGACAGAGGAGCAGCAGAAAGCACTGTGTCAGACTGGAAAGAAAGCACTTATTGGAGGACATAAGTATGGGAAGACTGGAGATTTTTAAATAGAGGTAAATTATAAATCTATATAACTTTCTGAAACCAGTTGATTTGAAAGAAAAAGAGTACCCCTTGAATACTTTGTACACACAACTTCTGTTCTCCTATACCCTCACACACCACACAAGATTGCGCTCCCCCAGCGCTCTCCCAGTCTACCATGTTAGTTGAGATTCCTTCCTCTGACCATTCTATTCACATGCACTCCCCAAACTCTCATTCCCCTATGAAACGTGCACATTTCCACTATGGTAGCGGCAGTAAGATTTTGACTGCAAGGAGCAATTAAAAATTAAAATTTGTCTCACTGGCGTGCAGAGAAGAGGCAGCTAGTTACCATAGCAACGGGGAGATTCAGGAAAACGGGAGAGAGGTAGAGAGAACTAGGAGGAGAAGGAGAGAAACTGAAAGATTGTGTGTGAGAAGGAACTCCTCCCAGCCTCAGGCTACTGTACATGTATCCCCCGGCCTATATCAGCAACCACCAGCCTCCCATTCTCCTCACATCATGGTGCCAACGTATATTGTATATATGTGTCCCCTATGTGCTGAATTGGTAGTGTAACTCTTCGGAGCTGCTATATATTAGTGTTTGCTTCCTGGTAACTTCAGTGCATGTATGGGTGGGGAACCTTCTGCCCTCCAGCTATATAAAACTACAATTGGCGTCACGCCCGGAGAGCCAAAGCTTTGGCATTGTATGGCACTTCCGGTAATTCTGTCCTTTACCCGCAACAGAGGAGGACCGCGCACCTGCAGGATTTGTTTAGAGTGTCCTGATGTGGTCCTGAAGTGATCGGTACATTTTAAGGTCTCTTACGCATATTTATAATTTGCAGTATAAGGCTATGTTCACACTACGTGAACAACCTGCTGTTCCGTGACCTCAGCCGGGTCACAGAATGGCCGGTCTTAGCCCGAATCATCCGGGTGATCTTTCCGGCCGCGGAGCTCTGATGCGGGCGCATCAGCGCGCCCGCAACAGAGCTTCCCATAGCCCACAGTGAAGCATGCAGCCGGCGCAGCTTGCTTCACTGTGTGAATTGACAGGTCTTTCTGCGGCCGGAATTCACTGAATTCCGGCCGCAGAAAACTGACATGTCAGTTTTCTCCGGCGTCGCACGGGATCCCGGCCGGAGTGTATACGATGTGTGTATGCTCCAGCCGGGATCCCATTAAAAATAAAGCTATGTCCCACCCCGCAAAACTATGGCCGTAGTTCTGCGGCGAGAACTATCGCCGTAGTTCTGCGGCGGGAACTACGGCCGTAGTTTTACGTAGTGTGAACATAGCCTAAGACCTGTTAAAATCTATGGGCCAGTGAACATGATATTGAGTATTTTGGGTATTTCACCCAAAAACTTCTTTCTATTGGTAAAAAGCCCACCCATAGGTTAACATATTGCTCAAAGCAAGTAATTATGTGTTTTGAGCTGTTGTCTGGCTATTTCCCCTAACGTACCCCCTCTGGACACAAAAAAGGTGCTAAACTGAGTCCTCTCCGTCTTGCTCTGTGCTTCTGGCCCCCACCTTTTAGGATGAAGCAGATTTCAGCAGATTGCTGCTGCGGATCCTGTACTGTGAAGCTGAATGGGTCCCATTCATGCTGCGTCTTTAACCCCCTGGCCGCCTGCCCGCAGCCCCGGCCCTGAGCATACATTACCTCAGATCCCCTTGCTCCTTATCAGCCAATTAAAGAGCTGATAAGCCTTTAGTTGGCGCCGAGCAGGTAATGTATGCTTGGGGCCAGGGCTGCGGGCGGGCGGCTAGGGGGTTAAAGGGGCCAGGGCTGCGGGCGGGCGGCCAGGGGGTTAAAGGGGCCGGGGCTGCGGGCCGCCGGCAGCGGGGGGTTAAAGGGGCAAGGTCCCATACACGTTGTGTGTATGGGACCCATTCAGCTTCACACTACAGGATCCGCAGCGGATTTCACTGCAAACTTGCAGCGTGAAATCCGCTGCAGATCTGGTACGTGTGGAAGCTACCCTTAAAAATATACTGTAACCCCTTTACTCTCGCTTTATTTCATCAGTGGACAATGTCACCTAGGCGGGGTTTCACAGTAGTTGGGCCCACTGGCGTAGCTACCATGGGGACAGGGTACGCCGTCGCTATGGGGCCCGGGGGGGGGGCGGGGGCCCGGGCCCCCGAGGTAAAACTTTAATGGTGGGTGCTAATAGTATCCCCCCCCCATGTGACATTGCGATCGCGCGTGCAGCCGTCCCTCCCGTGCATTACACGTCACCCGATCCGACCAGCAGCTTTCCTCCATGACAGTCTGCCTTCAGCCCGATACAACGGCTCCTCTCCTGATATCGTGTACCGGAGGTCCCAGGTGTCCGGAGGAAGAGGAGGCGGCAACCGCTGAAGGAGCTACGTTCGGTGCTGGAGTTGCAGTTGATGGAGATGTACAGCGGGATCGGGGGTCTGCACTGCGCCCCTCTATCCTGCTGTACATTTCCAGCAACTGCAACTCCAGCTCCGAACGTAGCTCCTTCAGCGGCTGCCGCCTCCTCCTCCTCCGGACACCTGGGTCCTCCAGTACACGAGATCAGGAGGGGAGCCTGTGTTCTCAGGGAGGAGATGCCAGGTGTGTGCCCGGGCCGGTCCCTCTGCCCAGCCTGCTCCAGTCTCCTTCCCAGCTCTCCCTCTGCCCCAGTCGACCCCCCCAGCTCTCCCTCTGCCCAGCCTGCTCCAGTCTCCTTCCCAGCTCTCCCTCTGCCCCAGTCGACCCCCCAGCTCTCGCTCTGCCCCAGCCCCCAACCCAGCTCTCCCTCTGCACCCACATCTCCCTCTGCCCCAGCCCCAGGGCCGGCGTCAGCACCTGGCATACTCGGGCAAGTGCCGGGGCCCACGGCCGCCCAAGGGGCCCCCGACACTTGCCCAAGCAGTGAGCCAGACGTCCGCCGCATCACCGACCCCGGACACCTGGGGGGGCGGGTGCTGCCGACCCCAAGTCTGGGGGAGGGCTGGAGGGGCTGGGGAAGGACCTGCCGTGTTTGCTGCACTGGGGAAGGACCTGTGGTGACGTCATAAGGGGGTGGGGCTGAGAACGGGAGAGGATGCAGGTGGATGAAGGACCTGTGATCATTGTCATGTGACATGAGGGGGCGGGGCTCACTTATACCTTCCCTCTGTATGCTGTGAGTTTTAGTCCTCCTCTTATATCTCCTTCTGTAATGTCCTCTGATCTCCCATAATAACAGGCTGGACATGCTGGGAGTTGTAGTATTCCTCTTAAATCTCCTCCTGTGATGTCCTCTGATCTCCCATAATAACAGGCTGGATATGCTGGGAGTTGTAGTCCTATTATATCTCCTCCTGTAATGTCCTCTGATCTCCCATAATAACAAGCTGTCCATGCTGGGAGTTGTAGTCCTCCTCTTAAATCTCCTCCTGTGATGTCCTCTGATCTCCCATAATAACAGGCTGGATATGCTGGGAGTTGTAGTCCTATTATATCTCCTCCTGTAATGTCCTCTGATCTCCCATAATAACAAGCTGTCAATGCTGGGAGTTGTAGTCCTCCTCTTAAATCTCCTCCTGTGATGTCCTCTGATCTCCCATAATAACAGGCTGGATATGCTGGGAGTTGTAGTACTCCTCTTAAATCTCCTCCTGTAATGTCCTCTGATCTCCCATAATAACAGGCCGTCCATGCTGGGAGTTGTAGTCCTCCTCTTAAATCTTAAAACTTTATTTGGTAGGTGTGCCCCGAGGTGTGCTATACAAAGGGGCCCGCTGAGGCTCCACAAAAACCTGGAGCCGGCCCTGCCCAGCCCCCACCCCAGCTCTCCCTCTGCCCCAGCCCCCACCTCTCCCTCTGCACCCACCCCCACCCCAGCTCTCCCTCTGCACCCACCCCAGCTCTCCCTCTGCCCCAGCCCCCACCCCAGCTCTCCCACTGCCCCAGCCCCCACTTCTCCCTCAGCACCAACCCCAGCTCTCCCTCTGCACCACCTCACCTCTCCCTCTGCCCCCACCTCTCCCTCTGCCCCCCCAGCTCTCCCTCTGCACCCCCACCCAGCTCTCCCTCTGCACCCATGCCAGCTCTCCCTCTGCACCCACGCCAGCTCTCCCTCTGCACCCACCCCAGCTCTCCCTCTGCCCATTCACCCCCCCCCCCCCTGCTCTCCCTCTGCCCCAGCCCTGCTCTCCCTCTGCACTCCACCCCATTCAAGGTTTCATGGGGCCCCATGCAGTTTTTTGCTATGGGGCCCCATTACTCCTAGCTACGCCCCTGGTTGGGCCCCATTTCCTGGCTGGGGAGAGTGCACAACTGTTATAAAGCTCCGCCTAGGTGACACTGTGCACCAATGAAATGGAGCAGAAAGAAGACGCAGACAAGTGTTATACAGATATATATTAAATGTGCAGCATCTAGGCTTGTGGATGGTGCGGAGAACCCCACATAGGATAAGGGGGGGGAGGGGGGGTATCACTTTAAACACTTCAAATTAAAAAAATACATGTTTTTTTTATAAAATGCTCTATTTTGTTTTTGCTTATTTGTCTTTTTTCAATGTAAAGACCCAAAACTCCGGTCCCATATGTTATATACAGCGTTCAGACCCCCTATCATATACACACCCCAGACTCTGACCGCATACATCATATACAGCGTTCAGACCCCCTATCATATACACACCCCAGACTCCGACTCCATATGTCGTATAGAGAGCCCAGACCCCCTAACATATACACACCCCACACCCCATATGTCATATACAGAGCCCAGACCCCCTAACATATACACACCCCACACCCCATATGTCATATACAGAGCCCAGACCCAAACCCAATATGTCATATACAAAGCCCAGACCCCCTATCCTATACACACCCCAGACTCAGACCCCATATGTCATATACAGAGCCCAGGCAGATTGGTGCGCTAAGGGTTTAAGAATAAGCATATGAATAAAAAGTATTTGACTAATTAGCATATAAATAAAAAGTAAGAGACATATACCTGTTTACTTCACAGAAGTCTAGGGTTTGTGTTTCCACAACGAGGCAATTATCAGGCAATTTATTAACTATATCACAACTCAGAACAAAACATAACAATTAGATGAGTTTTCTAATGATACAAATTATAGTTATTATATGAGGAAATTCGCAAAAACAAAAAAACAAAATGGCAGCCACACATGCTGTCTGGAGCATCACTGAGTGGGAGAAAGGAATTAACCATAATGCCTAGCGCCCGTCCAATCAGCTGCAGGCCCCTCTGTGATGTCAGCTCCTCCCTCTCTATATAAGGAGGATCGTTAAGGGAGGTGGCCAGTCGACTGTGTGTGGAGGAGAGAGCAGGATGGCAGCAGGCAGTTACAGCAGAGCACGGAGAGACTAACAGAGCGATATAGGGACAGAGAGGAGAGGAATGGCAGAAAACGGATGACTTTTTTTATTGTGATTTTCCAATTTTTTACGCTTTTACAACAACATGCTTTAACAAATTCCCCCTTCTGTAATAGTCCCAGTATTGTAGCTACTATAGTTTTGGCTGTTTTAAAGAAATGTGTTAATATTCGAATATTAACCAAATTGACCCAAAATTCACGAAGCTTACAAAACGAATTTCCGCCTGCTTCGCTTATCTCTAATATTTAATGAGGAACCATTGAAACATGTGCCGAATAATGCCTTCTGTGAGTTAATGACTTGCTTACCCTTCCTCTCCTCTTTCCCTATCTCTGTATTTCTCTCCCTGCTGCAACCTGCTCTCCACTATACACAGCCGACTGG
This sequence comes from Dendropsophus ebraccatus, assembly GCF_027789765.1. Lineage (NCBI taxonomy): Eukaryota > Metazoa > Chordata > Amphibia > Anura > Hylidae > Dendropsophus > Dendropsophus ebraccatus. The sequence goes on from NC_091458.1 coordinate 149,670,431, forward strand.
CCGCCTCCAGGAAGCCAATCAGCTTATATAGAGGAGGAGGTGGAGACATCACAGTGAGGTTTGTAGCTGATTGGACGGGCACTAGGGATTATGGATAATCCCTTTCTCCCGCCAAAAGACAGTTCTGTAAACCAACATGTGCGACCGCCATGTTTAAAGAATTTGTAAATCACTGCGAAGCAAATTTAATGCCCAATTCGCTGCAAATCAAAATTCGTCAGATTGTCTTCGCTCATCTCTATACTCAATTGAATTTAACTTGCAGTCCTATATCAACTTTTGCTAGCTCCCTTCTGCTTACATCTATTACAACTTATCCCGAATAACTTTTTGTCTCACTTGACTCCCTGTAAGAACTTTACATCAAGTCAATGAGATTGCGCAGCTTGTTTGTATCTCTGTATCACGTAGGGCTTCTACATCTGCCTCGTGGTTGAGGGGTTTGGGGATTCCCCGTTTGCTGTAATTATCTATTCCGCGGCTCCCTTTAGGGTTGGCTGGCGTATGTTTATTGCTCAGCTCCCCTGGTGCAGAAGGAAGGTGTTGTGAGAAAAATCTTATAGGAACCCCCTGCAGGAGCAGAGATTGCATCAGAAACCGGGAGACATATGTTGTCTGTTTATATTAATTACAAGATAGTTGTACAGAACAACCGGAGAAGTGTGGGGTGTAAAAAAGTTTTATGGACGGTGCTGTAGGGACTAGATATCAGCTATAGACTTGATACTAAGCAACTTTATGGCAAAAAAAAAAAAAAGTATAACGAGCGAGCAGTACTAAAGCTTAGTAAAGCCATAGGGATGCTACACGGTAAAACACTTAACCCCTTCCTGCTGCAGCAAGTTTTTTTTAGTGGAGTTTTCTTCTTCTACTTTTTTTTATAGTTCTGTCAACAAAGCCAGATGAGGACCTGATCCTGCCATTTTATCGGCATTTCGTTTATGCAGTATTTAGTGTAAAAACTATATTAACCCCTTCATGACTGAGGTCATGACTTCCTCCGTGCGGTCCAATCGGCGATCTGCTGCACTGAGCCTGCACAGTCAGGCTCAATGAGCAGATCGCCGATAACCCTGATCAATGCTATGCCTATGGCATAGCAGTGATCAGTGTGTACAATCACACTATTGTATGTAAAAGTCTCCCATTGTATGTAAAAGTCTCCTATTGTATGTAAAAATCTCTTCAAATGTGTAAAAGAAAAAAAGTTAAAAACACTAACACACACAAAAAAGTTGAAATCACCCCCCTTTCCCATTATATAAATAAAACACATAAAAATAAATAAACAAATAAACATATAATATACCGTAGCATATGTAATTGTCCAATCTATTAAAATATTACAAGCGTCATTGCGAACGGCGAACGGCGTACACGAAAATAGTGGAAAAATTACCGATTTAATGTTACATTATATATTTTTTTAAAAATTAATAAAAAGTGATCAAAACGTCCGATCTTCACAAATATGGTATTAATAAAAACTAGAGATCATGGCGGAAAAAATGACACCCCATACAGCCTCATAGGTGAAAAAAAAATGCTATAAGCGTCACAATAGGGCCATTTTATTTATAAATAATTGCCCAAAAAAAGGATTTCATTTAAAAAAATATATATAACATTAGAGAATCTGTGTAACCTGCATATGGTTGTGTTCGGACTGACCTATAGAATAATAGTATCATGTCGCTTTTACTATATAGTGCATTAGGTAGACACAGGAACCCCTCAAACGTTACCATATTGCATTCTTTTTTACGATTTCACCAATTTATATCTTAATAAATAATATATTTGGGATTCCGTCATACATGTTATGGTAAAATGAAAGACGCCATTACAAAGTACAACTATTCCTGTAACAAATAAGCACTTACATGGCCTGTAGATAGAAGACTGACAGTGCTAGAGCTCTTAGAAGGGGAGGAGGGGAAAATGAAAACACTAAGATCAAAATTTGCGCGGTCCACTGGGTCATTTTGGGCCTGGTCCTCAAAGGGTTAAAGGGGTACTGGTACCAACAGATTTGTAAATTATTTCTATTTAAAAATCTCAAAACTCCCAGTACTTATCAGCTACTGTATGTCCTGCAGGAAGTGGTGGATTCTTTCCAGTCTAACACAGTGCTCTCTGCTGCCACCTCTGTCCATGTCAGGAACTGTCCAGAGAAGTAGCAAATCCCCATAGAAAACCTCTTCTTTCTGGACAGTCCCTGACATGAACAGAGGTGGCAGCAGCGAGCACTGTGTCAGACTGGAAAGAATACACCATTTCACGCAGGACATACAGCAGCTAAGTACTGCAAGTATTTAATATTTTAAATAGAAGTAATTTACAAATTTATATAACTTTCTAGCTCTACTTGGAAAAAAAACACTTTTTTTGGAGTACCCCTTTAACGGCCTAAATTCCACGGTTGCTAATAAACTATAAGGAGGAACAAACGGAGACCAATCTATGGGCAAAGTATAGAAGTTAGGAGATTGTACTGTATACAGATCAGATGTGTCATGGTTAATAGTCTAGATTATAATACACAATTTATTGCCTAGTAATTATTTTTCTTGTGAGTTTTCTAGAAATATTTTATTCTTCTACGAGACCTCGGTATGAGTAAGAGTTAATAATATTAGCCTGTCTGCTGGGTCTTGGGTCTCAGCCTTTAGCTGAACCTTATCTATTTAAGCTGTCCGCACAGTGAAGGCTGTTAACTGGCGGTGTTGTGTTGTCATGACAACTAGGCCCATTGACAAGATGGTGGCAGCCAGGACAGAGGAAGTGATGGGAATGTGACAGTCTGCGGAGTTAGCTTTGCATATGTCAGCTTGGTTGATCTCCTAGTTTGACGCCCTTGATAACCATTTGTGGAGGTTTGACTTATAATTTAAAGGAGTAACCCTTTGTAGATCAAGTCGCATGCTGAAAAGCTTGACATTTAAGTGATCGGGTGGCTTGCAGAAATGTTGTGTAAGTTTTGAGGTTAGAGTCCAGTAGGAAGGAGGTCTGAAATTAAAATCCATGTTAAAATAATCAACGTTAAATATCATTGTACAAGTCACCTTTGTACGTCCCTTTAAATGTTACACAAACTTCTGAAAGGAGATGTGGTAAAATGGTCGCTTACTAGGATTTACACATAAGGCGATAAATAAATAAATAATTAAAAAAAAAAAAGCATAGGGTCCCCCCTATTTTTATAACCAGCTGGGTTAAAAACCAAACGACAGCAGCCTGGTAACACCAGGGTGGGAAGAGCCATTGTTTAAGGCCCTCCCCAGCCTAAATCTTACCAGCCTGCTGCCGCCCGGTCCAGCAGCGCCAATTTTGACGCTCCAGGACCACTGGCACCTGGCTCTTCCCAGTACCCCTGGTGGCATTGGCTACTGGGGTAATAATGGGGGGTTAGTGTTAGCCATTTTATACCGGCTAACACTAGGCCCTGACTTAGTAATGGATTCCGTCTATTAGACGGCTTCCACTACTAAGTCTATAAAGTAAAGAAATAAAGACAAGACACAAGTTAAAAAATTTTTTTATTCAAATAAAAACACCCCCACACCCCTCATTGACCATTTTATAAAAAAAAAAAAAAAAACAACCGCTGGTCATCGACGTAGTCCACGTAATCCGACGTAATCCACAGGATACCGATATCTGAAAAACAAAAAGGGAGAAACACACAAAAAACACACAAACAGGAGCACAACACCCATCATTGTGAGCGGTGTTGTGCTCCTTACAGTATGCAGCATCTTTACAGATCGCTGCTTACAGTCTGGCCCCCAAGGGGTTAAGGGAGGATGTATTGCATCCCCCTTAACCCCTTGGGGGCCAGACTGATGTCAGACTGCACCCATCCCAGCAAGGAAGGGGTTAAGTGACCCCCCTTCCTTGCTGGGAGGGGTGCAGTGCTGGGGAGGGGGTGGGGAGTGCTCTATACTCACCCCGATGTGTCCTCTTCGCTGGTCCGCAGCACAATGAAGTCACTGTACTGCGGACCGGCTCTTTATATGTGTGCTCAGCCGATCAGCCAATCAGCTGAGCGCACACATAATTCTAAATGTTTCTTCTAATAATGCTATTGTGATAACATAATTAGAAGAAACATTTGATGTTTTAATTAAAGTAAAGTGATGATTAGTACAGAAAGCTCTATTGCCGGCAATATGAATTAACAGCTTACTGGAGCTTCCTGTACTAATTAATATTTAATTAATAAAACACATTTTCGTTGAAATAAAATCAGTTTCGTTGTTCAATAATTTAATTTAAACGAATCCATCATTGTGCAATTAAATATACTGTCAAAAAATAAATATATATATAAATATACATTTATTTATATATATATTTATTTTAACAGTATATTTAATTGCAAAATGATGGATTCGTTTAAATTTAATCATTGAACAACGAAAGGCACTTTATTACAAAGTAAATGTGTTTTATTAATTTAATATATTAACTATTAGAGGCATCGGCATTCGGCATTATTGGCGGCTATTTTTGAAGTACTCCGTACGGACCGCCTGTCAATCCACGGCCGCATTTCCAGCCACAAACAATGGTCTTGTTAATTTTTTACAGGTCTGTTTACGATCGGGCCGTAGATTCATACATAGTGTGCACTGTGCAGCCGTATATCGTATACTTTCCAGCGTACGCATGAACCTGAAAAATCCGGCCGATGATTTACCGCCCGCAATACAGCCGCACAGATACAGAGTGTAAACCTAGCCTAATAGGCTATGTTCACACTACGTATATTTGAGGCTGTATATTTGAGGCTGTATAGCAACCAAAACAAGGAGTGGATTGAAAACACAGAAAGGCTCTGTTCACATAATGTTGTAATTGAGTGGATGGCCGTTATTTAAAGGACAACTCCGACAAAAAAAATTTTTAGCTTATTTAACACACATTACAAAGTTATATAACTTTGTAATGTGGTTAAATACCCGGTCTGGCCCCCTTCCCCCACTTTCGGACCCCCGACCCCCCCCGCCCGGAAGTTAAAGAATGTATACATTACCTATTACGGTCGTCACGGTCCTCTTCTCCCGGGCGGCATCTGGTGACGACGACGTCAGAGCCGGGGGGCGGTCCGGGTCTTCTTCCTCCTCGGCGTCTTCATAGAGAGGGAATAGGACGGAAAAAGCTGCTGGTGCACATGCGCACCAGCAGCCTTTTCATTGGCTGGAGCGCATCACATGGCTTCCAGTTGGCTCAGCCCTGATTGGCTGAGGTTGCTGGAAGCCATGTGATGCGCTCCAGCCAATGAAAAGTTGCCGGTGCGCAAGTGCACTGGCAGCCTTTTCCATCCCCAGGACCCGGAAGTCAGAGACATCGCTGGACGGCGGTGATGGTGAGGCGGACGGCGGGCGAATGGAGTGGCGATCGTCACCGGAGGAATGGTGAGTATGGTGTCTATGTGTGTCTGTGTTTTTTTTTGGGGGGGGGGTTCCGCCAGAGTTGTCCTTTAATGGCAAATATGTGCTGTTATTTTAAAACAACGGCTGTTGTATTGAAATAATGGAAGTAATTTACCGTTATATGGCGGCCATCCACTCAATTACAACATTATGTGAACAGAGCCTTTCTGTGTTTTCAATCCACTCCTAGTTTTGGTTGCTATGAGGACCTGACATGAGGACCAAATACTGCCTGAAATATACATAGTGTGAGAGTGCTATGAGAGTTCTGATGCAGGTGCGCTGATGCGCCCATATCAGAACTCTGCGGCCTAAAAGATCATCCGGCCGGTACTTAAGTACTGACCGGAATGATCTTTGCAGAGACCAGCCGTTCCGTGACCCGGTCGGGTCACAGCGCGGCCGGTCTCTCACGTAGTGGGAACATAGCATAAGGGTAGGTCCACACATACCAGAATACCAGCGGATTTCACACTGCGATTCTCGGTACTGTCAGTTTGGATGGGTTTACATACTGGCATAAGATTTTTTATTTCGCTGCAAGTATGTAAAAGCCGCCCCCCCCCCCCCCTTAACCTGACGCAACCTGGTGTATACTTTGCCGCTCCGTGCCCTAGCCTGCTTCTGTGGCTCCCAGCTACTGGTGTCCTGCTTAGGCTGGGTATACACTACGTTTTTGCAATCTGTTATTTGCAAAAAACAGATTAAAAACTAATTAAAAAAAAGGGATGCTACTGTGTGCATCCATTTTGATCAGTTTTTCCATTGACTTCTATTATTAAAAAAAAAACATCAAAATGGATCAGTTTTTTTGACGGACACAAAAACGTGCTCGACCTCATTTTTGTGTCCGTCAAAAAAAGGATCCGCTTTTTTTTTACAATGTAAGTCAATGGAAAAACGGATGTACACACATGCATCCGTTTTTTCCATCTGCTTTTCATCCGTTTTTTTTTTTTTAAATGGATTGCAAAAACGTAGTGTGAACCCAGCCCAGTGGCGCACTGATTGGCTGAGTGGGACATCATGTCAGGATGTCAGGAGCCACAGAAGCAGGCCGGATCGTGGACAGGAAAGTATACACCAAGCCACAGTCACGATTTTAATCTGAAACCAGTTGATTTAAAAGAAAGATTTTCGCAGGAGTACCCCTTTAAAATACAGCCGTCGAATTAATACGGCCTTTATTTTCATGGTGTGCGTGTCCTTGTCATTTCAAGTGACTTTTTAGAATAGGCTGCCCTGTGTGTGCACAGGAAAATATCTGTACATTATTTATACTGTATACAGCATTCATCTGCATTATCTGTCTTTTAGCTGTCATTCTCTCTTTTGTGTGTCTGGATGTGTTCCTAGGCACTCCACTCCACTGAGCTACCCCCCCCCCCCCCCCCCCCCTCAATGTGAACATCCTCAGCTAGCAACAATTGGTAACCAGTGAACAAAAGTCATTGCTAAGTTGATTTTTTAAAGGGGATAACAGTTTAGTCTGGGGAGGTAAGATGTTTAATAACAGGAGAAGGAAGCATTTTTGCCTGATAAGATATATTACAATTTTTCTTTTTATTTGCTTTTAGTATTGATCTTTGACAGTGCCTGTTTGCATTCACATGGTTCAGATAAGTTGGGATTTTTCTACTACAGATGCCCATACAGCATATTATAGAATTACAGTCCTTTGTTGTTTTTGGACGACCAGGTGCTGCCCCCCTGCAAGGTGCTGCCCTAGGCACCGGACCACGGGTGCCTAATGGTAAATGCGGCCCTGGGCCTAATAGTTATGTATCCTGCCAGTGACTGCACCCGATCACTGCTGTGTTTGCGATGCCCTGGCCCCTGGGGGCCACTTCCGCAGTGCTGGTGTTATGAGCGGGCAATGACCGGGGCAGCTGCAGGGGTTATACTTGTCACGGTATAGGCCTGAGGGCAGCACAGCTGTAGGGCCGGTCTGAGGAATCTGCGGGTGATGATGGGCATGCGATTCTTCGCTGCACTTAGTCAGGGCACCAGTTAGTGGACACCAATGCCAGGGTTCAGTAACAGCGGTTTTATTATAGATGAGGTAACTAGTAGCAACAGTCTCTCCGGATGCAACCGGGTATATAGCAGGCTTTGACAAATAAGCAGGTGTGGTGCTGCATAGGCTGTGAGAATACGTGCCGGATGATGGGAGTTGGAGTATGAGAGGAATAGCGTTGCTGGGTGGATTAGCTTGAGAATAATACTTGCTGTGAATCCTTGCAGCGATGATAAGAGATAACGGAATGACACCCAGATGAGAGAGAAGACTCCGGACACTTGAGCAGGCAGGTACAGCCGAAGACTTGAATATAGCAGAGCACCTGATCCACACTTCTAGTGGTGAAGTGGGAGCTGCAGAGAAGAAGCCCAACTCCTCTGAGGCAGGAGAGGGACGACACACATCCTCCTTGCTTGGAAGCAGGGGGAAGACTAACTTGTTAGGAGGAAGTGGGAGGTCACATGGTTGCTCCTGGCCAGAACTAGTCGGCCATTGGAGGAACCATGGTTACAGGTCACGTGATCAACAGCCTTGCATACCACTGTACAATGTAATAATACACAGGAATACATGAGAATACACATGAGAATGCACATTACCAGAGAATACTAGGGGAAAACCAGCAGCAGTTGCAGTGCAAACACTTACCAGAACAGGCATTGACACAGCAAGAGAAATGGCCATAATAGGAGTAGTAGTCTGCATGTTCTGGGACACTGCATGTTCTCTTCTATAATAGTAGTATCCAGCCTGTGACTGCACCCGGTCACTGCTGTGTTCTCTTCTATAATAGTAGTATCCAGCCTGTGACTGCACCCGGTCACTGCTGTGTTCTCTTCTATAATAGTAGTATCCAGCCTGTGACTGCACCTGGTCACTGCTGTGTTCTTTTCTATAATAGTTATGTATCCTGCCTATGACTGCACCCGGTCACTGCTGTGTTCTCTATAATAGTAGTATCCTTCCTGTGACTGCACCCGGTCACTGCTGTGTTCTCTTCTATAATAGTTATGTATCCTGCCTGTGACTGCACCCGGTCAGTGCTGTGTTCTCTTCTATAATAGTTATGTATCCTGCCAGTGACTGCACCCGGTCACTGCTGTGTTCTCTTCTATAATAGTTATGTTACCTGCCAGTGACTGCACCCGGTCACTGCTGTGTTCTCTTCTATAATAGTTATGTATCCTGCCTGTGACTGCACCCGGTCACTGCTGTGTTCTCTATATAATAGTTATGTATCCTGCCTATGACTGCACCCGGTCACTGCTGTGTTCTCTATAATAGTTATGTATCCTGCCAGTGACTGCACCCGGTCACTGCTGTGTTCTCTTCTATAATAGTTATGTATCCTGCCAGTGACTGCACCCGGTCACTGCTGTGTTCTCTTCTATAATAGTTATGTATCCAGCCTGTGACTGCCCCCGGTCACTGCTGTGTTCTCTCTATAATAGTTATGTATTCTTCTATTTGTTTCCTTCAAATACATGTAGAAAATCCTGGCAGAAACGGTGAGCATATTCTTCTCATTTATTGCTAGATTTACTGTACCTTTAATAGGCAAAAATATGCAGTAGTTTTGACAAAAGCTTATAAAAGCCTGTGTGCTTTGCATTTAAAATTCACCATTGCTCACAGATAATCCAATTTTGCAGCGTTTGCAGCACTATCACAAAGAGAAGGGGAGAGCAAATACTCATATATTTGTCTATTGTACTGGAAAAATATAAAACAATAAATCTTTCCTAAATCACATGACCATATATGTAGACAAAGATTTTTGGCATCAAAAGGGGCTTCTTCACAGTATATCGGTCATCAGACTGTGCTGCCCTATTAGACAAAATACAACAATCTGGTCGGCACTTGGGTCTCATAGCTGGTGCATGTAGAATGAAACTGAACAGCAAAAAAGAACTCGGCACTCAGGATTTCTCTTGCTCCAGACGGTTTATTCAGCTGAATTACTGGCAGGCTGTAATGCTCGGGTGAAGCCGCAACGCGTTACAGGGTGCCAGCAATTCAGTACTGAGTTCTTTTTGCTATTAGACAATATGGCACATCTGAGGGGGATTTATTAAGACCAGCATATCTGTACAACGATGTAACCTAAATCCCAACCCACATGGCCCATGCTGGGTTTATTGAGAGGCACATGCCTCTTAGTAAATCCGGCAAGACTGAAATTGTGGTAGTCTCAGAAATCTAGCCTAGTAGTGTTGAACAAGCCAGTGGGCTCTGGTGTTTTGGGGCAACTTGTCACGGTGCCCAGGAGTGCTAATACCCACCCCCAGGCACAACTTCAAGGCAATTTGAAGCAAGATATAATAGAAATAAAGCTGTAGTAGTAGATAAGGGCCAGATAGTGGCCCTTGCCTAATTAGTCTTGTATTCTATGTGTGTGACGTGTGTGACTTGAAGAACTCCTCGTACTTATGTTTAGTAAGTCTCTGTTATCTGACCGCCTTCTGCCTCTCAGTATTGGTGACTGCCCTGCAAGGTAGCACAACTCCAAGGCTTCTGTCTCTGGGTGAAGCTAACTAGTAGAAGGTTTCCTATATAGTCGAGCATAGTCAGTAGAGAGCGGCTTACTTGCATCTGTGCTCTACTGCGGATCAACCTTACTGCTTTTTAACTCTAGGGGATGACTGTCCATAAGTAAAGTTCCACAGCGTAAGGAAGGGGTTACTCCTAGTACTCTGGTTACCCCACAGTGTATGACTACTGTAGTCTCTCACACTTTGGAACAAGTCTTTACTCTTCCTTGTCTAGACTCCAACTTCACTACACAGGAAGTATGTGTGTGATGAGTGTGGACAGTCTAACCTTACCTCCTAAACTACAGCTGTGCACGGGGGGGTTGAGACACCTAGTGGTTGGAGCAGGGCACAGCACCTGCACAACCTACCCTGTTTCTCAGAAAATAAGACAGTGCTTTATATTAATTTTTGCTTCCAAAGATATGCTATGTCTTATTTTCAGGGGGTGTCTTACTTTTCCATAAAGAAAAGTTCACACTTCTTGTTGAAGAAAAAAAAAAAAAAATTAACATTATATACTGTACAGTAGTTGTCATCCTAAACCATACTAACAAGACAACAAAATTGACAGTATTTCTAAAACAGAACCTGTCACCACTTTCCCTGATATCTAGGTCACTTCTTACAACTAAATCACCAGGTTCATATGTCTTTCACCCCCGCGTTCTAAGGGAGTTAAGTATCGCGATAGACCTTTATTTAAAATATTTAAGGAATATTTATAGTGACAGGTTAGGTTTGGGCCCTAGTTTCTTTACTATATTTAATTATGACCATGTAGAGAGATTGCACAGTAAAATGTCAATCTTTGTAGTTGAAACTAATCTGTGTAAAGCAGTTAATATAATAGAGGACAGTATACTGTTACAAATGGATCTGGATAGGGTCGAGGCAGATGAGGTTCAACACTGACAAATGTAACTATACATATGGGGAGGAAAAATCGAGGCTTGGATTAAAGGAAAGGGAAACTTATTTTTTATTTTATGTTACATTTTTTACATTTTCCATTCCTCCATTCTTTCCATTATAAAATAATCCTAACATCTTGCAGTTTTCATTCTCACCACTAGGGCTAAAACGAAGCAGAGACTTCCTGTTGTGTCCATGATGATAAGAGGAGGCTGCTGTAAGGTGATCTGTACAGCATTGCATCGTTACACCAGTAGACAGAGAAGACAATAGCAGCTCCCTGTGGAATTACTTCTTCAAAGGTCACAGAGTAAACACAGTAATGTTTCACATTCATCTCAAGGGGACAGACTCTGTCTATTGACTTCTATGTCCATAAGTCTTGCCGTAAAGCATGTCACTAAATGCTATTAAGAACAGCCCAGGCAATATGGCAGCCTCCTTAACAATAAACAAAAAATTAAGTAAAAATAATTACAGCCAGAAAATAGAAACAGAAAAATTTTTCGTACCTAATTTTAATCAGTAAAACAAAAGTTTAGGTGACACATCCCCTTTAAATACTAAATGGGAAATTACTGGGAACAACTAACGTGCAAGGGGTTAGGAGTTTCAGTTGAAAGTAAATTTAACCATAGCAGCCAGTGTCAGACAGCTGCTGCCAAGGCAAGTAGGATCAAGGGGGGGGGGGGGGGGGGCATCGAAAAGGTCATAAATGCACATGACAGAAAGACATAGTAGAGCTGGAGAGGGTATAACCAATAAATAATAACTTATAAATGGAAATGGAGGACTATGGGACCCAGAAAGATTATTAAAACTAGGGTTATTTCGTTTATTAAAAAAAAAAAAAAAATACAACTTAATAAATATAAATGAATATATCTGAGGTCAGTACAAAGGTCTCTCCCATGATTATTTATACCCAATGTATATAACAAGGGGACATCCTACGCCTAAAGGGAGAAAAAAAATCTTTACTGTAAGGCAAAGGAACTCTCTGCTAGAGGAAGTTGTCATGGTGAATTTCATAACCGAGTTCAGAAGGGGCCTGGATGCCTTTCTGGAGTGTTATAATATTACAGGATACAGTCACTAGATTCTGGAGGAGCGCTGCCGATCCAGAGATTTATCCTCCAGATTTCGAGCTGGAAGGGAATTTTTGTCTGTAAAATAAGGCAAATTTAATTTTTTGCCCTTCCTCAGGATAAATAAAATTGTAGGGTAATAAGCTGAACTGGATGGTCATATATTTTTTTTTATCAGTCTTTAAAGCAAATGTATCACAAGTACATCACTTTTTTTTATTTTACATGGGTAGAACGGCGCCGGCATGGGGATGCCAGTGCCACAGTCCTTTTTTTGAACCGTGGCCCAGTCCCCGTGTTAGGGCCACTGAGCACTGGCGGGGGTTAAGCACTGGAGGCAGATCCCAGTGTGGCGAAACCCACTCCCCTTGATTCTAATGGAGGCGCATCACAGAGGGGAGGGCTGTCACACTGGGGGCGGACAGGCCTACCTCCAGAACTTCACCCCCGGCCTGTGCTCGGTAATAGACTAGAGCCGTACACTGGAACTAGGCTGCGTTTCAAAAAAAGGACTGCGGCACCGAGATCCCAGTACCGCTTTAGTTTTATCCATGTAAAAATCACAAAAGCGATGTACCGGTGGTACATTCGCTTTAAAAACTATGGGGGAGATTTATCAAACTAGTGTTAAGTAGAACTGTCTCAGTTGCCCCTAGCAACCAATCAGATTCCACCTTTCATTCCTCACAGACTCTTTGGAAAATGAAAGGTGGAATCTGATTGGTTGCTAGGGGCAACTGAGCCAGTTTCACTTTACACCATGTTTGATAAATCTCCCTCATTATGTTACTATATAATTAAACATTTACATGCAACAGTCCCTCTTGGAAACCTAGCGAGACCTGCGCCTCCTGCACTGCGGGCACACTAATCTCCTGAGCAGGTGTAGATTTCTGGCATGATTTACACCAGCTAGCAGGCGGAAATCGTGGTAAATTAGGCCCAAGAGGAGGACACACCAGACTATGAACAGCGGCCTTTGTTTACAGTCTGTTCACACACTGTATGGCCGTTTTCATGGCCGTACATTGTATTGAGGTCAATGGTCAATTGAATTGCAGGCACACCCAAAGGTACACGCAATTCAAATAACCATTCAGTAATCTTCCTGCGGGCGATATGGAAGTTTGGCCAAAAGAACATGTAAAAATGCGGCCCGTACCGTGCTGTAATACAATACAGTGTGTGAACATAGCCTTAAAGTGCAGTTGCATTTTTGCACATGGATTGGGGGACTCTGATCCGCCTATACACAAACTATTATAAAAGGGGGTCTCTCTCTTTAGAGTACCTATAAATTAACCCTTGTTTATCTCATGGCCAAATAAAATTTTACAGGGCCCCTTTAATTATAAAAAAAAGCATCATATTCTAAACATACCAGCAAATTGGCAATGTTCTTTATCGGAACGCGTCAAACGTCTAGATGGAGTGACATGGAGTCATGGGTAGTATCTGGAAGCCACAGTAATGTAAAAATAGATCTCTCACCCTAAAGGTATGTATCACTGCAGCTGCGTCTTTTTAGTGCACAACCGTCACAGATAAACTATCACAGCCAATTCATTCGGGTTTTTTCACATTTTTAGTATTTAATATAGAACAAAATAATTGCTTAAAATGCGCCATTCGAAACTCATAATTCTAATTTTGTACTTTTATTGTGAAATGCAAAAAAATATCGTAATGCACGGAGCGATAGTAGATTCTCAGAGGAACAAAAAAGATATTTAATCAGGCATCAAGATATCTCACATCAAGATAATGGAAGGTTATTAAGGCTTGGCAACAAAGCCGGAAGTTGCTGGGACTTCCCTTTGTAATGCGATTTATGGCACCATCCCGAGTTTACCCAGGGTGGTCAGAACCAAGCGTGGAGAACAAGAGTCAAAAAGCTTCTGGCTTAAAGGGGTACTCCAGTGACAATCTTTTCTTTCAAATCAACTGGTTTTGTAATTTGTAATTTACTTCTATTTTAAAATTTTAAGACTTCCAGTACTTATCAGCTGCTGTATGTCCTGCAGGAAGTGGTGTATCCTTTCCAGTCTGACACAGTGCTCTCTGCTGCCACCTCTGTCCATGTCAGGAACTGTCCAGAGCAGGAGAGGTTTTCTACGGGGATTTGCTACTACTGCTCTGGACAGAGGTGGCAGCAGAGAGCACTGTGTCAGACTGAAAAGAAAACAAAAATGTCTGCAGGACATACAGCAGTTGATAAGTACTGGAAGACAAGATATTTAAATAGAAGTAAATTACAAATCTATATAACTTTCTGAAACCAGTTGATTTGAAGAATTTGGTACTACCCCCACGTCACTAAAGGGATGACCCCCACTCTCTTTAATCCCATCCACTGTAAAAGATTTTTAGCAAATTTGTAACTCCTCATATTCAAAGATCTAGATCTTTTTGCACTAAGATCTGTACTTCTTAGGCTGGGTTCACACTGCGTTTTTGCAATCCGTTTTTTTAATCCGCTTTTTGAAAAAAAACGAATGAAAAACGGATTGCAAAAACGGATGCAGTTGCGTTTTTCCATTGACTTCCATAAAAAAAAATAAAAAAAAAACGGATCAAAACGGATCCGTTTGTTTTGACGGACACAAAAACGTTGCGGACACAATTTTTTTTGTCCGTTAAAAAAAATGGATCCGTTAAACGGATTGCAAAAATGCAGTGTGAACCCAGCCTTATTGGTACCAGACGTGGGTGCATAGGACATTTTATTTGCCTTTTGTTCTATTTTATCTAATAGATGATATCACCAAAAATCTGCAAATTTGGCGTTTGGTATTATTTTTCATCTACGTTGATCAAAGTGTGGGATCAATAACGGTTTATTTTAATAATTCAGACAATTCTGAATGCTGCGGTATCAAACTTTTTTTTGCTTGGTACATTCTTCAACAAGTAGTACTCCAGGTGTAGCCAATACCTAGTGGAGACAGAGTAGGTGTGGTCCCTCTACTCCCCCCCCCCTCCCCTCTCATTTGCTAGCGTGTCCTATTACACACAGTGATTTTTACCGATTAACGATAAACAATCGCCAACGAGATTGTGTATCAATAACCTGAAATTGTTCACCACATTACACAGAACGATAGACGTTAGTTCCGATCATTATAACAATCGTTACAACAATCGTTTACTCCACCTGATCCCAGCAAAAGAAGGAACTATGTGCAATTACACTGAACGATTAGAGAACCAATGTGGAATTACAGGGCACAATTAGCGAATGATAAATGATGATTTTAGGGTCAGACCTAAATCAACGATCAACAACACATAACATTTTTTGATCGTTGCCTGCAATTACACAGGTCGATTATCATTCCAATTCGAACAATAAAAAGATTTTCCTCCCGTGTAATAGGGCCTCCTCTCCTCCTACTTCTTCATTGTTCCTTCCCCTCCCTATCTCTCCCTGCTGTAGGTCGTCATTGTTTAACGTGTCTTGAACACTGGCGACCTACAGCAAAATCCACAAGTGGAAATTTTTAAGCCCATTCAGAGGAATTTATCATTAATTTTGTGGCAAAATCACACGAATTGTTTATATAATCTCTGTTTTGCCAAAAAGGATTTGCGAGAAGTTTGTGCAACAGTTTTGCATAACAGGATTATACAACATCCTCAAAATGAAAATCCATCACAGTGTTTGGCTGAAGATGTCAGTTGTTCCCAATGCATATAAAATTTGGTGCCAGTATAAACAAAATGGGAAGGTTTAACAAGGCAAATATTTCAGTATACCGAGGAAGATGTCAAAGCATCAGGATAAAAAAAACAAACAAAAAACTTAAAACAATATTTCTTAATAGTAAAAAATGCTCAATAAAACAAAAATTTGAAAAAGGAGTGAATTTTTGAGGCATAACAGTAAGAAAGCAGCTGAATGGAATAATAAATATTTCAACATTAAAAAAAAAATGGAAACCTGCACTAACACCTAAACAGAAGAAAACATAATACAGTTGGATATATAGTGTGGAGAATTGGATGAAAGTGATATTCAGTGATAAATCATCAATTTTCATTAGACAAGGGGATAATGCTCTAACATTTTTATGGCTCCATTCTAAAGAAATTTTTAAAAATGACACCTGATGAAAACAATCACATTTTCCTTCTCACTTATTATATGTCAACTATATGCAAGGACAGATGGTAAAAACAGTTTGATATAGTTACATAGTGTATAATAGTTTATTCTTGATATGGACAATTGTTTATGATTAGTTCACACCTTAAAGGGGTATTCTGCTCAAAATTTACTTTTAATATGTTGCTGCCCTTGGTGAGAACATAACAAACAGCCTATTCTTACCTTTTCATACTCCCCCCGTGTCCCCCTTTGTCACGGCAGTGAGAGCTGCTTAGCCAATCACTAGCCACTGTGCTGTCCCGTCTCAGCAGTGATTGGCTGACAAGTCAGTTTTAAAAGTGGAGGCAGGATCACCCAGCCGCGATCTGAAGGTAAGAATAGGCTGTTTATAAGTTAAAGAGGTTGTCCAGGAAAAGGAGAAAAGTAGGAGGTCAATCTCCGTATCAGCCTCACTGGCTCTGTTATGAATAAAAGTGAGAGAGCAGCACCCGCAGACCTATTCATTCCTATGGAGCCAACGAGAAGAGTCAAGTACATCTCTCTTCCAATGTACTCAGCTCTTTACTCTACATAGGAATGAATAGAGCTGCGGGTCATGTGCCTGAACCGTGGCTCTATTCATAACAGAGCCAGTGGGGTCCAATACGGAGATCGTCTGGGGGTACCGAGGTCGGACCCAACTTGACCTCCTACTTTTTCCCTATCCTGTGGATAAGGGAAAAGTATATTCTTTTCCCTGTAAAACCTCTTTGATTTTGAGTGGAATACCCCTTTAAAGAATTCAGATTATTGTTAAAGTGTAAATGTCATGTACAAGCGATTTAAAAAAAAAAAAAGCCTCTTTCTGTACTCAAAAGCAGTTTCCCAGCCTCCCCCCTGACTTCTTATCTGTTCATTATCAGACAAATTAGTCTTCATTACAGAGAAGCCAGTGAAGACGGGTTCTGTTGTGTCCATTATATCCTATGGAGGGCGGAGGGGCCGAGGGAGATGAGTGAGCACGAACAGGAGACATGAAGGTCCGCTGTTTGTAGATTGTCTGGGCATCTAAAACGCTGGATTCAGGGGTGAGAAAGGTCGATGCTTATCTAGGAACTTGCTGAGAAAAGATTGCAGGGTGTTGTGCTGTGCAGGACTCCTCTGTGCTTACTCACTCCTCTTAGCTCCTCCCCTCTCCATAGAGCATAATGGACACAGAAATTCTGCTTCTTCTGCAGTGAGGGGGAGCTAGGAAAAGAAGGAAACTCTTTTGTTAAATAAAACCTATTAGAGTCTTTTTTTAAATCACTTGTACATTTAAATGACAGTTACGCTTTAAAGATTTTTTGGGTGGCTGATTCCATCATTTTTTCCCCAACATTTAATGATTCCATAAACTGTATTTAAAATATTATCGTTGCCTCTGTTAGAGGTAAGTTTCATCAAGCTACATCTATTAAAAAAAAAAAAAAAACAACACATTGCTATGTAACCAAAAAATCTGGGTTAGCATCCTCTAATTTTTTTTTTTTCAGGGCTTGCACAAACGTATCCCGCTTAAGCATCTGTCTGGGCAGTAACGCAACAATATATATAAAAGCTTCATGTAATTTGTATTTGACAATGTAAAATATCAGAAATACAGATAATCGAATAATAAAATACTTATAATACTAAAATCTGTACATAGAGAATAGATGTTGTAGCAGTTCCTTAAGTCATTAATTATTTATTCCTTGTGTCCTTGATATGTTCTAGTGTTTTGGTGCTAATGAAGGCACAGCTATGTGTTAACATTAGGTTCTAGCATAGTAAACGTATAGAACCCACCTTCAATAAACCATCGTACGATGCAGTAAATTAAAATCTATCTTTTTTTATATTTCCTTTTTTCTACATCCTATCTAAATACATGGTATAGTCACAAATCCATCTGTGTGTACTCAGTGTGCCAATGTGTATGTGTGTTGGGAAGAGGAGGGAGGGGAGGGGGGGATTCAGAGCGGCCTGTCAGTGTTCCACAGACTGCCTCATTAACATGCAAATTAGCCGGCTCTGTCTGACGATCCTTCTCTCAGACAAGCTACACGGATATGCAAATGCTAACGAACCTCTTGAAATGGCAAGTTTGCTTCGTTAGTGAAGAAGCACAGGGCAGGAGGGGGGGGGGGGGCTAAACATGAGGGGCTCAAATCTGACAGCGTTACGTCTGCCGTGGGGTCTCGGAGGATTACTAAATGCTTATTCTAGGTATTTCTCCTTAATTTATGTCACTACAAACCTGAGCTATTAGTTTTACTTGACCTCTACAAGTAGGTCAATGAGGAAGAGAAAAGAACCTAATTTAATCAAATATATACATTTAGCGGTTATTATTCCTTCTCATCATACCTTTATGTTCATGTGTTTATCAATGTCCCTAATTTTTTGGAGGGGATCTCACTTTCACTGTTTAACACCCATCACTATACAGCTGAATAATCTAATCGCTCCATAAAACATCTCTCTCTCTCTCTGTCTCTCTCTATATATATATATATATAAAACTGTCCTATATGTCTCTTATGTGTCAGTATAACCTCCTCCTTTTGGTCCATATGTTTCACTATACAGCTGAATAATCTAATCGCTCCATAAAACATCTATATATATATATATATATATATATATATATATATATATATATATATATAAAACTGTCCTATATGACTCTTATGTGTCAGTATAACCTCCTCCTTTTGGTCCATATGTTTCACTATACAGCGGTGCCTTGGATTACGAGCATAATTCGTTCTGGGACTGTGCTTGTAATCCAAAGCAAATTTTCCCATAAGAAATCAATGACATGCCGACAATTGGTACCACCCCCCAAGAAATAATGATTTTATTTCATTGTAAATAACATATAAAACAGCTGAATGTGTCATATTATAAGTTACAGTACAGTATAGCAATCAGCATGTGGTATATAATGTATAGTATCTGTATAACTTTGATAACACAGCAGCAGTTTGTAGATACAGGATGGATCTGCAGATACCCATAATGCAGTAGCGTAGTACAACAGGCTACATGACAGCAATGGGGAAGGGGTGTGTGTTCAGCATGGACCAATCAGGAAGTGAGAATCACAGAGCTGTGCAGGAGGACAGTGACAGCAACTTTTCTATACAGCAGTGTGAATGGCTCAGTGTAAGTGCAGGCATTTACAGCAGCAGTGTGTATAGCTGAGGGTAAGTGCAGGCACATTATAGCAGGAATGGAGAGGATGGGAAATACAAGGGCTGACAGAGACTGCAGGGAGCATGAAGGAATGAGCAGGGCAGGCAGATGTGGAAACATACATGCAGGACTCTCTGTCCAGGGAGAGAGGGGTTACAGCTATGAAGAGATTACCTTCACAGTCCTGTCCTCTTAGGTAAGCCCCAGCCTGAAGTGGATCTGCTATGATTTGGAAGGTGAGGGAGACTTCCTGGGTCAGAGTACAGGGCTGTAGACCTCGCTATACAGACCATGGCTCTCCCTTGCTCCCCGTCCCACCCAGTACAGGGAGCTCTTACACCAAAGCAACGCTCTTAAACCGAGTTACAATTATGAAAAACTGTGAGCTCTTCTTACAAAACACTCTCAATTCAAGTTACTCTTAAACCAAGGTACCGCTGTATATCTGGTTTTCTTTATAGCTCCTATAATCACAATATATAATTATCTATAAATGACTGCTCCTTGTGATTCCTATAGTCATGCCCATTGACACTTATCCAGTTAGGTAACATACATATTGAATCATCCCCCCTTCTGAAGACTAAGGGTCCATTTACACAGAAAGATTATGTGACAGATTATCTGCCAAAGATTTGAAGCCAAAGCCAGAAACAGACTTTAAACAAAGATCAGGCCATAAATGAAAGCTTAGATTTGTAATCTTTGTGTAAATGGACCCTTACAATTTGTTCCATACTTGTTATTATCTTTTTAGTTTCCTTCCCCCAGTTCTCAGCTGCTGCTGTTGGTGAAAACACAGAACACAGTTCTCTCCATCTCCCCCTCCTCCCCCTTTACTTTCAAGACAGCTCATGTAAGCAGCCCAACCTGGCTGGCTTTCTCTGCACTCTTAGATGCTGGGAGGGTTATTAGAAGGTCAATTTGCTGCTGACCTCACTTGGATTAACCTTAAACGGCCAAGGACTCTGTTTACATGAGCCATCTTTCTTGGAAGGTGGAGGGGGAGATGAAGAGAACAGCTCTTGCACAGCTTTCTGCATCTTCAGCAGAAAGCAGCAGCTCAGAACTGGAGGAAGGAGACCGATAAGATAATAACAAGTTTGGAAGGAATTGTTAGTGTCCAGGAGGGGGGATGGTTCAACATTTTTGTTTTACCTGATGGGATAACTCCTTTAAAAGAGAAAGATCAAAAAAGCTGAACTCATCTGCAGCAGATCCCTCACCATACCCAGCTTAGATCCCAAAATTATTTCGGACCCTTAAACAGAAGCCTAAATGAATTTAGACTCTAGACCAGATCTTCAAAATTATTTTAAACCACTCAACCACACCCCTTATAGACTGATACCCCAGACCAGACCCCCCACCCCACATTACTTTAGACCACCAACCAGTAAAGAGAACCACCTTAAAGCAATGGTCACCACCATGTAGGCACTTGCTGCTCCTTTGCATTATACCAAAAAGAACCAAATTTCTCAGCTCACGAGGTTCACAAATCTTAAGGTATAGCAGTGAATGTGTTTTAACCCCTGCCTGGAGCTGTGATTAGTTACACTACAGTATTTAGCCCCATTCCTCTGCTCCCCTTATCTGCAGTTACACTCTGTGGGTGTTTCCAGGAACTGATGGCATCTGTCCTCACAATCTTCCAGCTTCATTTCCCTATAAACTTGTATAACTTGATCTATTAAAGGGATGGTTCAGTAAAAAAAAAAAAAAATCTTTCAAATTCCATCTCCCCCCGTTCCTGTCTCCCCAGCTTCTGTCATCGCTCCCGTCTCTCCCCGCTTCCTGTCACTGTTCCCGTCTCTCCCCCGCTCCCTTCTCCTCTGCTCCTTTCTCCCCAGCTTCTTTCACAGCTCCTATCTCTCCCCCGCTCCTGTCACCCGTTCCTGTCTCCCTAGCTTCTGTCACTGCTCCTATCTCTCCCCCGCTCCTGTTACTGCTCCCATCTCCCCAGCCCCTGTCACCGCTCTCGTCTCTCCCCTGCTCCTGTCACCGCTCCCATCTCTCCTCTGCTCCTGTCCCTGCTCCTGTTTCCCCAGCTCCTGTCACCTGTTCCCGTCTCTCCCCAGCTCCTGTCACCTGTTCCCGTCTCTCCTCTGCTCCTGTCACCACTCCTGTCACCGCTCCCATCTCCCCAGCTCCTGTCACCTGTTCCCGTCTCTCCTCTGCTCCTGTCACCACTCCTGTCACCGCTCCCATCTCCCCCACTCCTGTCACCTGTTCCCGTCTCTCCTCCGCTCCTGTCACCGCTCCCATCTCCCCCGCTCCTGTCACCTGTTCCTGTCTCTCCTCCGCTTCTGTCACCGATCCCATCTCCTCCGCTCCTGTCACCTGTTCCTGTCTCTTCTCCGCTCCTGTGACCGCTCCCATCTCCCCCGCTCCTGTCACCTGTTCCTGTCTCTTCTCCGCTCCTGTCACCGCTCCCATCTCCCCCGCTCCTGTCACCTGTTCCTGTCTCTTCTCCGCTCCTGTGACCGCTCCCATCTCCCCCGCTCCTGTCACCTGTTCCTGTCTCTTCTCCGCTCCTGTCACCGCTCCCATCTCCCCCGCTCCTGTCACCTGTTCCTGTCTCTTCTCCGCTCCTGTGACCGCTCCCATCTCCCCCGCTCCTGTCACCTGCTCCTGTCTCTCCTCCGCTTCTGTCACCTGCTCCCATCTCCCCCGCTCCTGTCATTGCACCCCCGACCCCCAACCCAGCGCATCCAAATGGATGTAAAACTGTTTTTCACGGAGAGGACAAAATCACACTCCGTGAAAAACACTGGAAATGTGAATGAGGCCTTAGGGCTGCATCCAACTTCTGCAGCCACCGGTATTTAATGCAGAGCATTGAGGTTTGGACTAACCTGAACGTACTCAAAGTTTACTCATCCCTATTCAATATAAATACTCAACACGGTTCCATTGGGGCAGTTATACTCAACTTTCCCCAGCTGCTAAGTCTACATATATATATGGGAAACCTGCGTTCTAGCGACTACACTTTGCGCTGTAATGGCGACCATATTGACTGCCACCCAGCTCAACCCACAAAAAGCAGCCGAAAACCTTTTTAGAATCCTATTCCAATCCCCTTTGTAATCGGACATGTCAGTAACCAACAGGCAGGAAATGGTTAAAGACTTATAAACTTGTGTTGAATCCTAAATCCTCTGACAGGCTTTCTGTGTTTGAAAAGTTCAGGATGGCTGCTCTCATGTCTAAAGGAAAAACAAAATGGCATTTGGGGTTTGACTTTTTTACGCGCTGACCCTTCTCTTCCTCATGTGTCTCTCTCTCCACGGGGAAAAGGTCAATCTGTGTCCAACCGTCAAACTGCCCTCTACGGAACCCATTAATGCTTCCTCTTCATTATCAGCAGACAGAGCGTTTTGGAGGTGATTTCCTATTGTGTCGGAGAAATCTGACCCCATCGCGCAGAGTTGCTGAATCACACACCTCGAGAAAATCTAGTCCATGTACCTGGCTCGTAGTCATAGTCTTGTGGCTGCCCCCCCCCACTAAGGGCCCTATTACACGGGGTGATTATCGTGTGGGAAATCGCTATATCGCTCGATTATAAACGGTAATCATTCCGTGTAACTGCAGACAATGATCGGAAAATCATTCGTGCGTCATTGATCGTTCATTTAGGGTCCTATTACACAGGCCGACTACGGCCTGATCAATTTTGTAAACAAGCACCGATCTGCTAGATCGGTGCTCCTTTACTGGACCTATTGACAGCCGAATAATCAGGCAGTAAGGGCTGCATGGACATCATTAGCGAAGTCCATGCGGTCCTTGCCCAAACACCTGATACCTTACCTTTCCCAGCTCCTGGTCTTCTCTCCAGTGCTCCGCAGCTTCGTCTAAGGGCCCTATTCCACTGGACGATTATCGTTCGCATAATCGTTAACGATTAACGATCTCAAACGACCACTATTGCGAAAGACCTGAAAACGATAATCGTTACTTATGATCGTATTTGCGATAGTTTTTTCTTCGCTATTTCTTCGCTATTGCGTTCGTATCTACTGCGAACGACCAAACAATGTCTTATTCAATGCGAACGATTTGCAGACGTTTTGCGAACGAGCAACGATAAAAATAGGTCCAGGTCTTATAAAGCGATCAACGATTTCTCGTTCGGTCGTTAATCGTTAACTGCATTTCAACCAAACGATTATCGTTTAGATTCGAATGATTTAACGATAATCTGAACGATTATCGTCCGGTTGAATAGGGCCCTAAGTGGCCTGTCAGCCAAGAAGCTGCTTAGCCAATCACAGGTCGGGACTGGTGCGGCTGACAGGCCGCTCAGACGTTGCTTCTGCCGAGACTGGAAGACCGTGGAGCACATGAGAGAAGACCGTGAGCGGGAGAGGTAAGGTATCAGGTGTTTGGGCAATCGTCAACGGTCGGCCGCGCATCGCTATTACACGTATTGATGTGCAGTCGCCGCCCGGCGATTTTAGGTCCAAGCCTAAACCAACAATCAGGCGATCAGGCTGATCACTGCCTCTATTACAAGGAGCGATAGTTGGATAATTGTTCCTTCGTAACAAACGACTATGGTCCTGTGTAATATGGGGAACGATTTCTAAGTTAACAATAAATAATCTCGTTAATCGTGAAAAATCGCTTTGTCTAATAGGACCCTTACCTAGACAAAAGCAGTTGCAAAATTCTATCCTTAGAACCTGCACCACTGTTCCGGAATAAATCACTTGTGCATGTGCCGGCCGAAAACGATAGAAATTCCTAAAATAGTAAAGTATGATATCGATATCACCCGGCCCAGCAACCTCATTACGACCTCCTATGCTTTCTATAGGTCACCATCTTTTCTTCACGCCATCTGATTTCATATATTATTGAGCTCCTGTTTTATATTTCAGTCACTTGCACATACTTCAAGCAAATCCTTCTTTCGATACATGAACCTTCTCTTGCACACTCAAACTACCCCCGGGCTCTATACTGCTAGTTATACACACGCACTGCCTATAAACTGTACACAGAATAAGAACAGATAGTAAAAACTCCATTTGAATTTCTATTAGATCCTCAGCCCTTTGGCTAGGAGTCTTTAATGTTCAAAGAGCTGTGGGAGGGAGGGTAAGAGATAGGGAAGAGAAGAAGAGCTGAAATGATAGCAAGAAAATGAGTAGAGAGATGGAGAAGACTGTGTGCATGCTTAGAGGAGAGGAGGTAGGCTATAGGAGAGACAACACATAAGAGAGTAGAAATAGATATATATAGTATACAGTATAATTAAAAAAAAAAATTAAGGGACATGGACGATGATATTATTGGTATTATACATTAAAGGGAAATGTATTCGCATTTTAAAAGCAAAAATATAAAGTCAATAAGAAAATAATTGCAAAAAGTTCTTTGAATGCCATGAGCCGTATTACACTATATAGAAGATGAAATGACATTACTTTACATTATTAAAAAATATGAATTTGTATAGTGATATTACCCATCCTAGAATTATCATTACCCTATATTACGGAGCCGTTAGAAATCAATGTGCCATTTGTTGGATAATTGTGGACTCGGTGTAAGATGTAGGCCCATGTGCAGTTGCTACTTCTATAACTCTCTATTATAATATGCTCAAGTCGGATTGATCGACATTTGATTACCGGTGGCTGAAGAAGTGGGATGCCGCCCTAGGGAATCCTGGAAAACATGGATACAACCTATGGCCTATGGCAATTTCCATCTTTTCCAGGACTCCCAACTTCTTTAGCCACTGGTATTCATATGTCGAACGATCGGCACGCTCAAGGTACGCTCATCTCTACTTGCATTGTATTTGGATGTATTTTTGGAGAATTGCGCTCCTGTACCATACTCCTTTTTGGGGGGATCCTGCACCCTACCATAAGGGAAGCTTAGAATTTGGTGTTTCACCAGTGGCATAACTAGACTCCGATGGGCCCTGCTTTCCCAATATTATCAATAATACTACTACAGTATATCAATTGCACATATTATTATCACCACACATATTACCATCACATGCTGACCAGGTTATTACCGCATGGTAAATAAATAGGAGGGACTAGCTCTACTCAATCTCTGTTGACCGTATAAGTGATTACGATACAGTTACAGATGCTCACGAGGACGTCTTCTCTGATCAAAGCTGCCCTTTTTTGTCATCTTTTCCATCTGGCCAAGACTTCTATGAAATCTTCTTCCAGACATGACTTATCTCATGACACATCGATTGTGTCCAAATTGTACTAATGCCCCATACAGCAAAACGTGTTTGTTACCTCACTGGCTGCCTGTGATGTATAACATGGCATCATACACAAGTAGAGCCGCCATAGTGCCCTCCATGTCCAAAAACTTTCACTTCTCCAGTCCACCATTTTCACTTTGTAACCTTGCCGTGGATACTTGCAGGGTTGCCTAATTTTGAGATACAGTCTACTGGAGGGTGCTAATTACCAGGGGAATGCCTACTGGGGAGGGGGACCTACCGAGGGGGGGGTGCCTACATGAGAAATGTAAAATGTTTATCTGGCAGATTCTGCGGAGACGAGGCCTCAACAGGAGAAATCTTTATGATGGCCAGGCCAGAAGAGAAGAAAAATTTGCGATTCTTATCAGAGAAGATATCTCCCTAGTAGTCACTGAATGTAACTGCACTGTAATGGCTTAAGGGGGGATAGCCACAACATAGCCACTTTCTCCCAAAAACAGCTCCACACTGGCTGTGTGCGGTATTACAGCCTGGCTCCATTCACTTCAGTGGAACTCAAAGTGGATGAATTACCTACATTTACTGATTAGAGATTGAGTTCCCCTGAAGTGAATGGAGCCAGGTTGTAATACCGCACACAACCAGTGTGGAGCTGTTTTTGGGAGAAAGTGGCTATGTTATGCTTATCCTGAATAACCCCTTTAAGTGATTACAGTGCAGTTACATTCAATGACTATTAGGTAGATTTTTTAAAAGTAATAATTTACAAATCTGTATACTTTTTTGAAACCAGTTGATTTATTTTTTTTTCCTTGCAGAGAACACCTTTAAAATGGAAGAAGGTTGATACCTGACTTACTTGCAGTCACATCTAAATCCATTGATTTTCTGTGGAGGGCAACTTTACATTATTCTGTACTTGCCATCAAATCCACCACAGGTTTAACCAACCATGTCCTATTTAAGATATATACTGACAGTGCTGCAAACTGACACATGCATTAATAATAATCTGATACATGTCACAGTGAGAGAGCTAAAAGGTAGGATACAGATCACTCACTACCTGGTGTAATATCCACTGATATACCTATAGGTCGGGGGTAGGGAATGGCGTGATGGGAGTTGTAGTTTTGCAACAGCTGGAGAGCCAAGGTTCCCTACTCCTGCTATAGGTGATAATCTGAGGTCCAGTCTTTAACCATTCACTTTAACCGGTCACAATTTTAGAAGGTTATCTTGGTGCGAGGGTTGCGATTAAATAAAACCTACGAATCTGTCCAATTCGTTTAGCTATAAGGGTATTAGTAAATTAGACGGAATCCCGCCTGTCTCAGTGTGTCATTGCCCGTCTATGGCCCGTCATGTCACTCCTTAGAGCGCAGAGTGGTGGCAGCGGAGGAGCGCGTGCTCTCCCATAGACACACGAAGAAAGGCATGATTCTCCGCCGTGGAATTCCGTTCAATTACTCAGTGTGACCATACCCTTATATGCAGCATATCAACAGAATAAGGATGGGTTCACACTACTTTTTTGCAATACGTTTTTTTTTCACCCGTTTTTTTGTGAAAAACCGATGCATTTGTGCGCATCCGTTTTTCTATTGACTTCCATCATTAAAAAAAAGGGTGCGTTTTGATCTGTTTTTTATTATTATTTTTTATAATGGAAATCAAAGAAAAACAGATGCACACAAACGCTTTGGTTTTTTTGCAAAAATGAATGATTTAAAAAAAAAAAAAAAAACGGATTGCAAAGACGTAGTGTGAACCCAGCCTAAGCAGGGAAATACAAGGAATCAAAATGACCAATTTAATTTTCCTTTAATTATTGGATACTATTACCATGATCGGCATAGCCGCTATATAAAAGATTCCATAATTCCTCCGCTCTCCCCAGCTACCCCTTCCTCTCTCAGCCCCCCTCTCATACTCTCACCATATCCCACCTCCCTCTCGTTCTCTCTCTCTCACGCTGGTCTAATTGTGCGTGCAGAATCAGATGTGTATCCGACCAGGCGAAATAACCGTGAGCAGAGACAGCGATTAACATTACCCACTAACCTCTCACCTGCTTGGGTACCCAGAGGAATAAGTGATAATCAAAGAGGGCTCTGACCTTGTGTGACCTCCCACTCACAAGATGATGGGCTTGTTATCCTAAACCTATTAGTGGGGGTAAAAAAAAAAAAAAAGACACAAGGAAAGTAGTAGATTGGTGCATCCCCTCCTTACCATGCGGCGTCACACATACACATGGATGGGGTGTGCATTGTGAATGTCTTGTATGTCAGGCTGTATGCTTGGCTGCCACAGACTCCTGGCTTCTGTGAGCCTCAGGCTGTGGATGTGACACTAGGAGACATGAATGCATGTGAATCACGCCGTGTCCCTGCCAGCCTCGCACGACATGTGACACAGACACAGACTGTGTGTCACCATGCAGCACGCAGACCGCCAGCTGTGGAGGACAGACACCTATGGGAATTTCTGTATACTAGCTATACTAATATATATATATATATATATATATATATATATATATATATATGCATTTGCACACATGCAAAGTGTTAGTGAGCAGTGAGTAGCGACTCCTCTGTCCCCTTGGATATTCATTAATATTTCATAGCTCTATCAATTATTCCCTCCTCTACCATCATCTGTCTGCAATAAACAGTGTCTGAGAGAGAGCACTCACCCATAGCATGCTGCACTCCCACACATCCCTGTATAATGACGCCGGCTAGCTAGCTATAGCTATCAATAGTGAATATATCAAGCTGCATCTCCTTTTAATGAACATGCCACATTATAGGGGAAAAAAATAATATATATATTAATGAGCATCTGCAATATCTTCCTTCAAGTCTTCCTTTTACCTTTTTCATCTGGTCAGTCTGGCAGCTTGAGAGTTACATTCTGATCTGAAACTGAAAATGGAATAAAATGAAATTTATGTCTGAAAGAATGCAGAAAAATAGGCAGAAGTTGGCAGAGAGAAACAGAAGGCAGGAGGGGAGCAGATGCAGAGAGTGGGAGAAAGACAAGGGGGGGTATAAACATTACTTTTATATATATATATATATATATATATATATATATATATATATTTATTTATATATATATATATATATATATATATATATATATATATAGTGTATATATGCAACTAAAGATATATATATGTGTGTGTATATATAACGTATATGCAGGGTTCATATGTTATTCTCCTTGATATACAGAACAAACTGTTTTTTTACAATGTGTTCACATTGAGCAGATACGCTGTGGATTAAAATCTGCCGTATATAATGTTTCAATCTTTTTTATTAAACAGTTGTAGTACAAGCAAAGTGGACGAGAAATCAGATTTTGCTTCAGAAACGCTGCAGGAAGGTTCAGATTTACAGTAAAGTGCGGGTTTTAAACACAGTGGCCAAAATTTAGTATTGCCAATGCACAATTTTTGGAGCAATTTTTGCTAAAAAAAAAAAAAAACTCTTTATGCCACTAAACATGGAGATGATCCAGGTTTATCAGATCTTCACCAACCAATAACAATTTTCATCATTTTTTAGAGGCAAGCCTACAATTACAGGGGGGAACCCCTAAGGTTAATCTCCCAGTGAGAGCAATCCATGAGTATCCAGGTCACAAATTTGTCACATACAACTCTTAGGAGCCTTTTACATGGCCCAATTATCGGTCAGTTTCCAGATCGCACAGCAGTACATACTTACCTAGTGCGCTGCTGCTGTGATCCAGCACCCTGTTCTCCAACTCTTACATTTAGCCACTGTATCATCAGGCCACTGCCTTCTACAAAATGATTGCCACCTGGGGCCTGAAGACATAATGGCTGAAAGGGAAAACAAGAGAAGAGGATGCCAGATCACAGAAGCAGTGCACTAGGTAAGTATGTACTGCTGTGTGATCTGAAAACTGACAGCAGGAATATATGTGTATATGTGCTGTCAGTTGCCATGGCTGCACAAACGCACAATCTCACAATCTCGAAGATCGATGCTTGTTTGCAGCAGC
Source organism: Dendropsophus ebraccatus (assembly GCF_027789765.1). Classification (NCBI taxonomy): domain Eukaryota; kingdom Metazoa; phylum Chordata; class Amphibia; order Anura; family Hylidae; genus Dendropsophus; species Dendropsophus ebraccatus. The sequence goes on from NC_091458.1 coordinate 149,699,999, forward strand.
CTGTGTCCAAGAAATCGCTTAATGTAAGGCTCCGTTCCCACTGTTCATTCTTCAGCGCGTACAGAGCAGGAGCGCGCGCCTCCCATAGACTCCCATTATGAGCGGGAGGCTAACGGCATTCCGCGGCAGACAATTCCGTCGCGGAATTCCGCTACCTTTGCTCAGTGGGAACGGGGCCTTAAACTAAACTATCTTGTTGACATCTTTACTGAAAGAAAATCAAAGGAACCCAGGGGAGGGAACACATACAACAATAAGACCTTGACCTAAAACCTTGAACTAAAGTGTTTGATTCTAATAAAACCAGTGAATAAGGGAGTAAGCTGGTGATCATGGAACATCAGGACTATCACTTTTGTGTCAAGCTTCTGATGGATCATTCAAATTAGTACTTACCATGGATCCCACAATATGTTTACTAAGAGTGGGCACTGAATGTAACATAATTAGTAAAACAAAATGTAACTTCTCGTTTCCCGACAGAATATAATCATGTGGTGGTATAGTCTGTTGTGCGCTCGGATAGTGATGTTAATTGTTGTGACGCCAGTTCTAGTCCAGCACACAGGTGTGCTGTTGGTACCTGTTTGTACACAGCCGGCTTGTATTCCCCAAAATGGTCTGTAACCTTCCGGGTTGTTGTAGGTCCCTTGGCCTTTTGTCACAGCAACCTGGAGTGACAACTGACCCACCTGGGATGTCGGTACCGCCACCCACAGAAGAGGGAAAAAATAACCCAAGGTGTGCGGGTGTGTGTGTGTATTTGTGTGTTGGTGCTGGTGCAGACAGAGGTAGACAGAGGTCCATGCATTTGGTACATAAAACTAAAACGACTTTACTGTAAAACTTTGTCAGGATAACAGTACACGTTTTGCAGACAATAATAATCTTGACTCACACTTGAGTGCTGATGTAGTGCTTGAAGTAGGTGCTTGGAAAGAGTAGAAGTAGTAGTAGTGCTTTGTAGAGGTAGAGAGAAGAGGAGAGGAGTTTGCCAGAGGAGCCCTAAGCTCAATGTAGCCTTTGTACTCTGCCGGAACTATAGTAGAGATCTGTAGTGAAGTGATACTCTTACTTACATTTAGACAATGTCTGACCGCCTTCTGCCCCCTAGTGTTGTAGAAACTGTCCTAGGTGGGTAGCACAAGCACTAGTTGTCGGTTATCTGGGTGTAGCACTATCTGGGTGTTATCTGCACTGCGCAATAGGATACGTAGACTATCTTACTACGGTAGCTTTGTCCTTCTGGGATCAGCTCCTATTTCTTCAGGAATCTGTCCTGCACTTTTTTGACACGTCCCTGGCGTGTGCTAGGGTGTTTCTTGGTGGTTGATCGCCCCTACTTTAGCACTGCTTAGCACTGGATAGTGGAAAAGGTTGCTTTAGAAGAAGAAGAATAGAGTCTTTTGCTGCATCTGTGCTTGGTTCATGTCAGGGGTCCTGGCAAAAACCAGGCCCTGGCTTAACTACAGCAGGAAGTTGGTTTTGTGTGTCCTCTCTCACTAAAAAACTAGGTAAGACTGAACTCACTTCCTCCCACACAGAGCTAACTCCTCCTACAGGACTGTGTGTAAGAGAGGACAGACAGGATAGGGGAGGAAAGAAAGAACACCTGTGATAGGTCAGCACATAACACATGACATAGAAACTTGACCCATTACTTTCTTCAGCTGTACATAGGAATAATACATATAAGAAATACTGACACCTAGTGGGGAAACTTAAAATACCTCATCCACCACTTATTTAACCTGAGTGAGAACTTTAGGACAGGTGCATAAGAGAAACGCTAGTAGTGGGACACCACAATTGGAACAAAATAGGCCTACGGTTTACCTCTGAAATGAATAGGCCTACACTATGCTTTTTGATATTACAATCACAAAGAATGATAGAAGGGCTTATGATACTACCATCTACATAAAACCCACGGCAGTCAAAGACGGGACTGCCAGCTACCCGCTAAAACGAGGCATCCTGAGACGACAGTTCCTTTGGGTGAGGCACATGGGCTCCACCATGAGGGCTTTCCAAGCTGAGGCCACCAACCTGGGGGCTCACTTTAAGGAAATGGGCTATCCAGGGGCGCACTTACTTTACCAAAGGCCAAGCCTAGGCCCCCCACCCAACTGTAACTATGGCAGCACTAGCATGGTGTTCATAGTATAGGATAGATAATGTCATAATGCCCTGATTTGTGCAAAATTGTGGATTTTTTGCAAATCATGGCAGAACAGTAGCCAGGTGACAGTACACCACTTAAAGTATAAGTTTTTTTGGGTGGTCATGGGCCCCCCCAGGGGCTCAGGGCCCGGGCTACCACCCGAAGCGGACCTGTTATATTCCGCTACTGGGGCTATCCAGAGTATTTTAAACAAGACTTATTTGGCCCTTCAACTCCATCAGGTACATGGTTTGACTATAAAGTGAAAGGTACATTCTGATGCAGGCAATGCAAGGCATGCCAGTATGTCAGATGTCCAAAAACAATAATACAGGGAAAATACTTTGGCAATTGCTATACATAGGGGGTTGTATATCTGGCCTAATGATGGTGCCCCAAAAGCTATGTTGGGAATACCATCAAGGAGTTCCATAGACGTGTCTAAAGACAAGTGGAAGACATAAAGCACTCTAGGGCTACTCCACTATGGTAAAAACACACTTATTCTCCATTGGACATTAAAGCGGTTGTCCAGCGCTACAAAAACATGGCCTCTTTCCCCCTACTGTTGTCTCCAGTTTGGGTGGGATCTTGTAAAGGGATTAGTGTGTTTCATTCAAGTCATTATTAGAGATGAGCGAACCTTGAGCATGCTGGAGTCCACCCCAACCCGAACTTTCGGCATGTGATTAGCGGTGGCTGCTGAAGTTGGATAAAGCCCTAAGGCGATGTGGAAAACATGGATATAGTCATTGGCTGTATCCATGTTTTCCAGACAACCTTAGAGCTTTATCCAAGTTCAGCAGCCACTGCTAATCAAATACCGAACGTTCGGGTTCAGATCGACTCGAACCGAACCCGGTTCGCTCATCTCTAGTCATTATCTTATACAATAATTAGACTACTATATAATATTCTTGGAGAAACAAAGAAAGAAAGAAACTATAAGAAAATATGATTTTTGGCACCAGGAAAGCGACTTTTTTGTGTGTTTTTTATAAAATTGAAAAGATTATCTTTGCACATAGGATCTTCAGCTGCATTTGCATCCCCCTTCACACGTCTGTGGTCGTTTTCACAGTCAGAAAACACTGATCAGGAAGCTTCAGGAAACAATCGGTGTTTCCTGGATGTAAAAATAGAAAAGCATTAAAAAAAATCATACTCACCTGCTGCAGTGTTGCTCCCGGTCGGCTTCTCCTTCGCGCACGAGTGACATCACTCATGTGCTGCAACGTCGGGGGAGGGAAGCAGTGACCTCTTGTGGCTCGAGGTCTAATGCTGCCTCCGACCACAACAGTAAATGACAGCGTCGGAAGCCAATGGCTCCCAGCCCTGTCAATCAAATCACCGCTATTGACTGTATGCGCTCCAGATTAAAAGCGCATACAGTTATGGAGCCAGCATTAGCTCCCAGCAGCAGTAGTCCGGGTGCTGGAGCTAGCCATATCTAGCTATGCAATGCATCCAGGGCTGTCCAGAATTCTTAATGCCCCTATAGGATTCTATCAAGGGTATCCATGGCCAATAGAACCTTATGGGTCTGAAAACTTATCCGGATTTCCTGATAAGAAATCCAGATACATTTTGCAGACATGTGAAGTGGGGGTCTTAATCTGTTAAAGTTGGTGTTCAGCTGTTTGCTGGTCTTCTTTTTCCTCCTCTGCATTTCATGAGGCATGAATTAGTGCTACCTACCTTTCCCAGACTCCAGAACGGCAGCTCTGCCTAGTTATGTGCTGATATTGCCCACATCTATACACCAGCAGAACCAGGTAGATTTTGTCTTTTTGGGAGTCAGGACAGATTGGAACCACAACGGGGAATTGTAATTGCAGCTATTTCTTTTCATCACATGGGGACAATGAATAGTAATAAATAGGTAGAAATATAATAATAGTTATACATAAGGGCAGGTGCCAAATTGTTTGTGCATTCCATTCAATTGAATGTCCGTGTTCAACGGTCCATCTTTGTTCGAAGGGTCTCCTGACCACAAGCTGATCTCACAGTGTCCTACCACAGGAATCTCCTGCAATTGTCTAATGAGTCCAGCCCTAAACCAGAATAACGTTTACCTGAAAAACTCCTGAGTGCAATACAAAACAGGTGAAATGATAATCACAGAAAAGGTTTAAAGAGAAGACCAGCGAAAATTTCTATTAAAGTATTGTATTGCCCCCCAAAGGTTATACAAATCACCAATATACACTTATTACAGGAAATGCTTACAAAGTGCTTTTTTCCCTGCACTTACTACTGCGTCAAGGCTTCACTTCCTGGATAACATGGTGATGTCACTTCCTGGATAACATGGTGATGTCACTTCCTGGATAATATGGTGATGTCACTTCCTGGATAACATGGTGATGTCACTTCCTGGATAATATGGTGATGTCACTTCCTGGATAACATGGTGATGTCACTTCCTGGATAACATGGTGATGTCACTTCCTGGATAAAATGGTGATGTCACAGCCCCACTCCCAGAGCTGTGCGGGCTGTGGCTGCTGGAGAGGATGATGGCAGGGGGATGCTCAGTGTCCCTCCAGTGCCCTATGTCCCTCAGTGTCCCCCTGCCATCATCCTCTCCAGCAGCCACAGCCGCACAGCTCTGGGAGTGGGGCTGTGACATCACCATGTTATCCAGGAAGTGACATCACCATGTTATCTAGGAAGTGAAGCCTTGATGCAGTAGTAAGTGCAGGGAAAAAGCACTTTATGTGCATTTCCCGTAATAAGTGTACACTACTGTTCAAAAGTTTGGGGTCACATTGAAATGTCCTTATTTTTAAAGGAAAAGCACTGTACTTTTCAATTAAGATAACTTTAAACTAGTCCTAACTTTAAACAAATACACTCTATACATTGCTAATGTGGTAAATGACTATTCTAGCTGCAAATGTCTGGTTTTGGTGCAATATCTACATAGGTGCATAGAGGCCCATTTCCAGCAACTATCACTCCAGTGTTCTAATGGTACAATGTGTTTGCTCATTGGCTCAGAAGGCTAATTGATGATTAGAAAACCCTTGTGCAATCATGTTCACACATCTGAAAACAGTCTAGCTCGTTACAGAAGCTACAAAACTGACCTTCCTTTGAGCAGATTGTGTTTCTGGAGCATCACATTTGTGGGGTCAATTAAACGCTCAAAATGGCCAGAAAAAGAGAACTTTCATCTGAAACTCGACAGTCTATTCTTGTTCTTAGAAATGAAGGCTATTCCATGCGAGAAATTGCTAAGAAATTGAAGATTTCCTACAACGGTATGTACTATTCCCTTCAGAGGACAGCACAAACAGGCTCTAACCAGAGTAGAAAAAGAAGTGGGAGGCCACGTTGCACAACTAAGCAAGAAAATAAGCACATTAGAGTCTCTAGTTTGAGAAACAGACGCCTCACAGGTCCCCAACTGGCATCTTCATTAAATAGTACCCGCAAAACACCAGTGTCAACATCTACAGTGAAGAGGCGGCTGCCGGATTTTGGGCTTCAGGGCAGAGTGGCAAAGAAAAAGCCATATCTGAGACTGGCCAATAAAAGAAAAAGATTAAGATGGGCAAAAGAACACAGACATTGGACAGAGGAAGACTGGAAAAAAGTGTTGTGGACGGATGAATCCAAGTTTGAGGTGTTTGGATCACAAAGAAGAACGTTTGTGAGACGCAGAAGAAATGAAAAGATGCTGGAAGAATGCCTGACGCCATCTGTTAAGCATGGTGGAGGTAATGTGATGGTCTGGGGTTGCTTTGGTGCTGGTAAGGTGGGAGATTTGTACAGGGTAAAAGGGATTCTGAATAGCCTTCTAACCTTGTCAATGTCTTGATTTTCTATTCATTTCACAACATATGGTGGTGAATAAGTGTCACTTTTCATGGAAAACACAAAATTGTTTGGGTGACCCAAACTTTTGAACGGTAGTGTATATTGGGGATTTGTATAACTTTTGGGGGGCAATACAATACTTTAATAAAAGTTTTGCCGGACTTCTCTGCTAAGTAGGTTAAGGAGTTAAGTAGGTTAAGGAAGTGTATCTGAGTTGAGTAGGTTAGGGGGGGCTTGGAAACCGTGCCTAGGTAGTACAGTACTCTGCCGGGATGTCTTTAGTGACTTTGTGTAGAAGAAAAAGACTCTCGTACTCAATGTTGAGAATAAGTAGATAAGAGAAAGACTGCCTTTTTCCAAACAAGTCGAGTGTCAGGTTTTGTAGTATAGTCCCAGGCTTGAACAACTGGGCAAAGCTTACCTCTCAAGATTACCTAATTAGCCTGAGCTAATCCAATGGAGTACTTCAGCTTATGCTATTTGCCCCACTGCCGACAAATCCTAACAATGGATCGTCCCAATGAGTTTTTTTTTATCTCTGGCATAGGCAAGGTTGAACTTAGGTGACACTCACCCCACCTCTGTGTTAAGCAGTGCATAGTACAGTAGTTTATCTCTCAGTCCTAAATAGTGGTGACCGGGTCTAACTTCCTATTGGTGGGGTATGTGCTAGAGGAAGTGAGGTGTAAGAGTGTGATAGGTAAGCACAATGTGTGGCACCCAAGCTAGTGACTAGCTAACACAGAAAAGTGAAACAAACCAACTTAACCCTTTTCTTTCAGCTGTGCACAAAGAAAAGGGGAGAGTGAGACACCAAGTGGTGATGGTGCGGAAGGGCACCCATCATCCCAGAGTGTGACACCTGACAGAGATACCTTTTCACAGGTAGAAGGCAAAATGTAGTGGCAAACCTATACTGGGACACTACATTTGCATTCCAGAATTTGTGCAAAAGCCATGTTTGGTTTTGTTGTGCAGTTCCTGGCCACACAGAATACTACCAGTGTGTGTGCAGGCAGCCTTAAAGAGGTTCTCCAGGCAAAACTAACTTGTCCACTATCCACAGAATAACACAGTTGTGCATATGTCTATTCTGCATTGCTGTGTGATCTGGCTCTCCTGCCCTGCCCTCTGGCCACTGCTGTATCTTCAGCAGCGGGACAGGAAAGCCAGAGAACGGGATGCCGGATCACACAGCAGTGCAGAAGATAAGTATGCACTGCATAAGTGATCTGGAAACTGACAGCATTAATATAAGCATATCTTTCCTGTCACTTTCCATGGCTGCAAAAATGATACAAGGATCATTTGTGCAGACCGGCCACCGCCCTTCTGCATGGGGGGCAAAAAAAGACTATATTTTCAGCTGCCAGAAGGGAAGTTCTCTATGCAGGTCCTGAACCTAGTACAGATTAGTGGCAGCACCAATGCTAGACACACTGGCCATTTGTCTCCTCCAGAAATTTGGCTTAAAAAGTGGCGCACAGGACTTTTCTCCACATATATTCTGCATTTTAGATACTTTTTCACATAGTACAAAAAAGGGGTGGAGTTTATGCAAGAACGGGGAGTGGTCTATTTCACACCAAAAAATGCACCTGAATCTGGCTGAAAATTCTGGCCAATAGATGATGTAAACTTTGCACCAAAAAAACTAGACCGTGTTTAAGTGTGACAGATTTATCAAAAAACCTGATACATCTGGCACATTTAGAGATTGTCTAGTCTAAGTTTTTAAGTTTTAGTAAATGTGGGCCACTGTACCCTAGTTTTTATCTATTACCAGCCTCTAGACTTTTGGTATAGAAATAAATCCTGGGATAACCCCATTAAACAAATGTGTGTGTATATATATATATATATATATATATATATATAATCTGCCTATGACACGAATATACACTACCGTTCAAATGTTTGGGGTCACATTGAAATGTCCTTATTTTTGCAGGAAAAGCACTGTACTTTTGAATGAAGATAACTTTAAACTAGTCTTAACTTTAAACAAATACACTCTATACATTGTTAATGTGGTAAATGACTATTCTAGCTGCAAATGTCTGGTTTTGGTGCAATATCTACATAGGTGTATAGAGGCCCATTTCCAGCAACTATCACTCCAGTGTTCTAATAGTACAATGTGTTTGCTCATTGGCTCAGAAGGCTAATTGATGATTAGAAAACCCTTGTGCAATCATGTTCACACATCAGAAAACAGTCTAGCTCGTTACAGAAGCTACAAAACTGACCTTCCTTTGAGCAGATTGTGTTTCTGGAGCATCACATTTGTGGGGTCAATTAAACACTCAAAATGGCCAGAAAAAGAGAACTTTCATCTGAAACTCGACAGTCTATTCTTGTTCTTAGAAATGAAGGCTATTCCATGCGAGAAATTGCTAAGAAATTGAAGATTTCCTACAACGATGTGTACTACTCCCTTCAGAGGACAGTACAAACAGGCTCTAACCAGAGTAGAAAAAGAAGTGGGAGGCCGCGTTGCACAAATAAGCAAGAATATAAGCACATTAGAGTTTCTAGTTTGAGAAACAGACGCCTCACAGGTCCCCAACTGGCATCTTCATTAAATAGTACCCGCAAAACACCAGTGTCACCATCTACAGTGAAGAGGCGGCAAAGAAGAGTGAAGAGTGGCAAAGAAAAAGCCATATCTGAGACTGGCCAATAAAAGAAAAAGATTAAGATGGGCAAAAGAACACAGACATTGGACAGAGGAAGACTGGAAAAAAGTGTTGTGGACGGATGAATCCAAGTTTGAGGTGTTTGGATCACAAAGAAGAACGTTTGTGAGACGCAGAACAAATGAAAAGATGCTGGAGGAAAGCCTGGCGCCATCTGTTAAGCATGGTGGAGGTAATGGGATGGTCTGGGGTGGCTTTGGTGCTGGTAAGGTGGGAGATTTGTACAGGGTAAAAGGGATTCTGAATAAGGAAGGCCATCACTCTGCACCGCCATGCCATACCCAGTAGATTGGAGCCAGTTTCATCCTACAACAGGACAATGACCCTAAACACCTCCAAATTGTGCAAGAACTATTTCCAGCAGAAGCGGCAGCTGGTATTCTATCATAGGTAATGGAGTGGCCAGCGCAGTCACCAGATCACCACCCCATTGAGCTGTTGTGGGAGCAGCTGGACCGTATGGTACGCCAGAAGTGCCCATCCAACCAATCCAACTTGTGGGAGCTGCTTCTAGAAGCGTGGGGGGCAATTTCTCCAGCTTACCTCAACAGATTAACAGCTAGAATGCCAAAGGTGTGCAATGCTGGAATTGCTGCAAAAGGAGGATTCTTTGACGAAAGCAAAGTGTGATGTAAAAATAATGTTATTTCACATACAAATCATTATTTCTAACCTTGTCAATGTCTTGACTCTATTTTCTATTCATTTCACAACGTATGGTGGTGAAGAAGTGTGACTTTTCATGGAAAACACAAAATTGTTTGGGTGACCCCAAACTCTTGAACGGTAGTGTATACTGAAGATATGACTCACAAAGGCATGAATATAAAATGTATGTTACAGCAGTCACAACAATAAAATAACCATTATTTACATAGAAGAGCGGCCATGAAAAGTCCATGTTTGTATAAATAATTGTTCTATTTCCCTGTACTTAAAAATCAAAATGACAAATAACAATTGATACATGATTTAAAGGGGTATTCAGGCCCTCCCTGCTGCCCTCAATGTCTGTGTCAAGAAGTACAGGGATACTCAAGCCCTGGGTCCTGCACAGTTACATGTTGCTAGCGCTCTTGCATGCGATATGTAACTGTGCCAGGACCAGGGCTTGGGTAGCCCTGCAGTTACTGACACAGCTTTTGGTGGCAAAAAGGGGCCAAGGTGCAGAGAAACCTGTTGATAGCTCCCTATTGCATGGGCGCTGGCTGAGACTGACCTTTATCCTCTGTGCTGTTTCCTTCTGCCCCCAGTTACCTAGCCGGATTAGTGCTCTGGGGGCATTAGCTCCGCCCCAGTGCTCCAATCGGCCGTACTAGACCCTGGATTAAACTACAAACAACATGCAAGAGACATAACTCCAATGTACCAGCAGGTACGCAAGCCCAGCCTGAAGCACTGGAGGTGGGCCCGCCGGCCCCCAATGTGACGTTCTGCCCTCCCCTATGTGAGGCGTCTCCATTATAATCAATGGAGCCAAGTCACAGAGGGGGTTTCATCACACTAGGGGCAGGCGGGCCCACCTCTAGTGCTTCAGGCCAGCCGGTGCTTGGGAATAGACCAGTGCCGTCTGTGGAACTAGTCGGTGGTTCAAAAAAAGAATTGTGGCACCGGCCTCCCCACGCCAGCACATGTAAAAATCTTACAGTGTTGTACCTGCTGATAGCTTCCCTTTAATGTAAAAATCTTAAAAGAAATATATATATTTGAGTGAGTGCCGTCCTTACTTTCTCAATATTTATTTATTTGCTTTACATACTGCCGATCAGGACTGAGCACCACAGAGACTCCTTAGAAGCATGGTCTGATCCGTGCTGTGTGCATTGGACTGGGACTGGAGCTGTGCCGTCTACTATCTTCTATCATGGGTCTCCAAACTGCGGCCCTCCAGCTGTTGCAAAACTACATTTCCCATCATGCCTGGACAGCCAAATCCAAAGGTTTAGCTGTCTAGGCATGATGGGAGTTGTAGTTTCACAACAGCTGGAGGGCCGCAGTTTGGAGACCCATGATCTTCTATGGTCAACTTCATAGTCTTCATACATAGACACAGTTCATCAGCTTGGTCAACCTTAAGAGAGTGCTGATATTCTGTTCGAACCAGAACGCTCTAAATTGGATTACTGGTGGCCAAAGAAGTTGGCTGCAGCCCTAGGAAAGTCCTAAAAAAACACATGGATACAGCTTATGGCCAAGACCAAGACTGTGATGATCATAATTATTTTTTTGCAAGAAAATGCTAAATAATTATTTAAGCAACTAACAATGTGAAAACCTGAAATAATTTTTTTTTTTATAGATTATGTCTCTCACAGGTAAAGTGTATCTATGATAAAATAATACACCTCTCCATTCTTTGTAAATGGGAAAATTAGTAAAATTGTCAGCGTATCAAATACTTATTTCCCCTACTTTTTGCACCACAGGTCCAAGGCTATTTTGCATCTTTATAACTTTTGGATCCTGTACATGTATTGATGGGCACATATTGGAGAATAAAGGGCTGGTGCAGATTCTTTGCTTTTTATTGCATGAAGAAATGGTCATAAAGGCTTCATTCCATCTAGTCATATAGTGCTGCGTAATTAGATGATAGATAGGAGATAGATAGATAGATAGATAGATAGATAGATAGATAGATAGGAGATAGATAGATAGATAGATAGATATCAACTGTAGAATCGGGTAAGCAGCACCACTTGTAAGCTGAATTGCGGGTGCCTGCGGATGGTTGTGACCAGTAACCTTCACATATATACTCCAAGGAATCGTCCACAGCACTCCAATATCGGTGAAACATCAAACGTGATTTATTTCAAATCATAGTGGTACAGCACAGCAAAATAGTCAATCAGCAACGTTTCAACGACCACTGTCGTCTTTTTCAAGCATGCTTGAAAAAGACGACAGTGGTCGTTGAAACGTTGCTGATTGACTATTTTGCTGTGCTGTACCACTATGATTTGAAATAAATCACGTTTGATGTTTCACCGATATTGGAGTGCTGTGGACGATTCCTTGGAGTAGATAGATAGATAGATAGGAGATAAATAGGAGATAGATAGATAGATAGATAGATGATAGAGAGATAGATAGATAGATAGATAGATAGATAGGAGATAGAGAGATGATAGATCGTTTTAACACTTAGTAACAGAAGTAAATATACACTTTTGGAATGAAGCGGAGCATTGTCTTCATACAAAAATAAAGAAAAATTATTTTTGGCAATGAAAAAAATGGCTATATGGAGTTCTTAGTTGCCAAACTAAAAGATTTTCCGGAGCCAGACGGAGACTGTTCTTTCCAATCTGCTCCTCTCTCAACAATAAAATTATGGCTTCATTATTTTATGTCCAATTGGCGTCCTCCACCCCCACCACCGCTCGCTGCGTCTTCATCCTTACCTCTTTATGCCCAGATCCATTTTGGCCACCTCAACGGTTTAACCCAATCCTGCCAGCATCCAAAATCATCGCCGCCAGAGATCTCATTCCATATCATGTTATAAGAATTTCTCCACATTTTTACTTTTTGCTCTTTGTCTTCGTGCGTCCAATAAGCTGCAAATAGCTTAGAGAGACAAGGAATAGAAAAGAAAACCTATAGGTGAAGCGCAAAGAATAAAGAAACTTTTCTACCTCTACAAAGGACCTTGCCCCAGTGTACCCCCTTTTCTGTAAGTCTTAAAGGGTTAATGACAATTCAGCTATTCTGTCCACCCTGCTGACTCACTAATTGCAGTCCTTTTAACGAGTCAGAAGCTCGTTAGCGGCCAGGAAACAGTGTGAGAGAAATTACCATTCACCTGAATGCGTAATAATTATTAGGGCTAATGGTTTATCCCTGCCAAATACTGGTTAACCCCTTGAATGAAGAGCTAGTGCTATACCATTATACCGCTGATCAATTCACCTCCTATATTGGGGCAAATTATTCCGTATTTCGTGTCAGCAATGTCTAATATATTTTCTACACATCTGGACTCTGCACACATTTCTATATATATATATATATATATATATATATATATATATATATATACACACACTGTTCTTATTATACTAATATTTACAATATAATAATCGACATATCTACATCCATAGTAAGTGTCATCAAGTGTCTTTAAAGGGAATCTGTCACATAAGGGCAGCATAAACTAGTGACAGTAATGCTGAATAGATCGGTGTATTACTTACACCATTATGTTCATCCGTTCTCCTAATATGCAGGAAAATAGAATTCTTGCCACTCCCCTCCCCCCCGCCCTCCAGCTGCTGATTGACAGTTGACTGCCTGTATACAGCATGGATAGATAACTGCCAATCAGCAGATGATGGGCGGAGTTTTCTGCTTCTCATGAATATCCAGGACTACTGAGCTCATGGACATAATAGAGGCGACAACTTATTGTCCATGTTATTCAGAAAGATTTCTCTGGATCAGCTGCTCAGAACAATGTAAGTGATACATCATTCTGTTCAGCTTCTTTGTCACTAGTTTATGCTACCCTTATATAGGACAGCATAAACCTACTGACAGAGTCTCTTTAAAGGGAATCTATTAGCACCTGACTTCTTTCAAATGAATTAGTGTCGGAAAGTTATACAGACTTATAATTTACTTCTGCCTAAAAATATCCAGTCTTCCAGTACTTATTAGCTGCTGTATGCCCCACAGAAAGTGGTGTATTCTTTTCAGTCTGACACAGTGCTCTCTGCTGCCACCTTTGTCCGTATTAGGAACTTTCCAGTGCAGTGGCAAATCCCCATAGAAAACTTCTCCTGTTCAGGATAGTTCCTGTCATGGACAGAGGTGGCAGCAGAGAGCACTGTGTCAGACTGGAAAGAATACACCACTTCCTGCACGCCATACAGCAGCTGAGAGGTACTTGGTGACTGGAGATTTTGAAATTTTGTAAATTACAAATCTATATATGTACCATAACATGAAAAAAAATCTAGTCCTCAGAAGGTCCAATCACTCAAATGCCCTAGATTGGATAATAATGATGATAAGCAAATGAGACCACCTCTATAAAAGCAGAAGTTTTGGAAGTTTGTTAGTCCGGAGCATTCGAGCATGTGTTAACACAATGTCAAGAAGGAATGACATCAGGAATGATCTTAGAGGAGCAATTGTCGCTGCCCATCGGTCTGGGAACGGTTATAAGGCTATTTCAAAACAATTTGAAGTCTATCATTCTACAGTGAGAAGATTACTCAAAAGTGGAGAAAGTTCAAGACTCTGCAAAAAAAACCAGGAGCTTCAGCTCAGGCTCCACAGGCCTAAGCAACTTATATATTATATTAAAAAAAAGACTGAACAAGTATGGCTTTTATGCAAGGCTTTTGTTTCTAAAAAGAGTATGGCAGCCCAGCTTAAACTTTCAATGTTACCTCTGGATGAACCACAAGACTTCTAGAACAATGTCCTGTCACCATGTTTGACCATAACGTACAGCACCCCCTTTTATTAAAACCAAATACAGACCAACTGTAAAGCCCCTATTATATGGGGCGACGGAGAAGAGCAAACGAGCGCTGTTAGCGGTTACGGGGGGGGCTACCTGGGTGATCGCTTGATCGTCCGGGCAGCCCATAGCAGGTAGCAGCGGTCTGCTGCCACCGCTCCTTTTCCACGGAGCAGATCACTGCTATATTAGTTGTTTGTCTTTCAACATGTTGAAAGACAAACGACAGCAACGTTCAGTCGACATCGTTTATGTCAGCTGATCGTTGCCTTCTATTACACAAGACGATTGTCAGCCTATCATCTCGTGTAATAGGGTCTTCAGCTACCGTGCTAGATAGGGTATGATTTCGGCTTTTGTTGCGGCTGCAGTTCCTAGTTACATTTTACTTAATGAGTTACAATGCAATTCTCTTTATACCAAAGTATTCTAGAATCAAATGTGAGGCTATCTTCCCCAACAGCTAAAGGTCAGCCAAAACTGGATCATGTAACAGGACAATGATCTCAAGAACACCAGAAAATCCACACCAAAATGGCTGAAAACGAAAAGAAAACACAACAATCACTGAGCTCAGGGAGATCAGCAAAAAAAAAAAATCCAATGGAATACCCATTCAAGAGTCTCCATTGATACAAAGACCCCTATAAAATTTTATAGGGGTCCGTGGAGCCTCGGTTACGAGTCTCAAAACACGGAATAGCCAGATATCCCACCAGGGAAGGTAACCTGTTGCTAAGGGGTGGAACGTAAGGGGCTGCGTACTGTATCAGGGTGGTTTGGTGATCTCCCATAATTATATATACACATATAAAACCATAGAATTCAAGAAGCTTGGACTTTCTTGTTTTCATCTTGCTTTTATGACTGCTTGGCTTGCATGGTAAGAGCCATACTGTTCTCTGCCAGTTACTGTCTGTGCCATTTACAATCATGTTTGTTAGACTAGACACTACAGCTACGAAGAACGGGTGACTGTACCCTATTAATAAATTTATGAATAAATGAGGGAATTCTCCTTACGGCCCTGATCACACAATGTATTTATTCAATAAATAACGTCCGTTGTTGCAGATTGCAACACCAGCCGTTCTTTATTGAAAATCACAATCTAACTTCTCCAGCAAAGCCTAGGCCAAAGAGCTGAATAAGGACACCAAGAGCAAAATTGTAGACCTGCACAAGGCTGTCAAGGGCTACAGGACAACAGGAAAGCAGCTTGCTGAGAAGGAAACTGTTGACGCAATTATGGAAGAAACACAAGATGACTGTGAATCTTCCTTCTGAAAAAGGTCAGGAATCAGCCCAAAACTACACGGAAGGACCTCGGCAATGACCTGAAGAGAGCTGGGACCACAGTCTCAAAGATTACTGTTAGTAAAACACTGCAATGTCATGATCAAAATCCTGCAGGGCAAGCAAGGTCCCCCTGCTCATTCCAGCACATATTCACCCCGAAGTTTGAAGTTCACCAATGACCATTTAGATGATCCACAGAAGGCATGGAAGATCATGTTGTCAAAAAGACCAAAATAGAATATTTTGTTATGAACTCCACTTTTTGGTATCAACTCTGCTGTTTTGGAGGAAGAAGAAAGATGAATACACCCCCAAGGAAACAATTCCAACTGTAAAGAATGTAAAGAATGGGGGTGGAAACATCATGCTTTCCTGCATAAAGGGAGGATGGATTGGGTCATATTTTGGCCAACAGCATCCTTCTCTCAGTAAGAGTATTTAAAGCGACTCTGCACCCACAATCTGCCCCCCCCCCCAACCGCTTGTACCATCAGATAGCTGCTTTTAAAAAAAATGTTTAAACTTGCAGGCCTGTGTCAAATTGGCGTGGCTTAGAGTGTCTGCGCCCTAGGCCTGCAACGTCTCTCCATCCCTCCTCCCCGCCCTCTTCATTATTAGGAATGCCTCTGGGTAGGATATCTTTTATTCATCACTTGTTTGAATACTGCACATGTGGTGGATCGTTAAGGCCCATGCGCAGTTTTGGTGTCCCACCACAGGGGTTTTTGTGTCTCCTGTGCATCTGTCAAAAAGCCTTTTCTTTCAGGTTAAAAGTGGTGATGATGTATTCTGAAGTTTCACCACTAGGTGTCAGTATTTTATATGTCTATGTATTGCACAGCTGAAGTCAGTAATGGGTTAATGTTTTATGTGTACCATGTGTTTATTATTGACCAATAGGAGGTGCTCTTTACTTCTAACCTATCTCTTTTCTCCTTTCTCCCATGCACACTCATCCCCACCACTCACAGGTAGGCATACAGAGGCCTCTGTAGGAGAAGTTACTTGGTGGAGGAAGTGCAGTTCAGTTCTTACCAGATTCTCAGACAAGGAAGACGCAAAACTAGCTGTTCCTGCAGTAGCTAAGCCAGGGCCTGGCTGCTGCCAGGACCCCTGACAGGGACAAGCAAGTTCAGTCTAGTCTAGACACCACAGTGCGTAGATGCAGCAAGAGACAACCAATTCTTTTAACACTTCTACTATATCTACTATACAGTGCTAAGCACTTTAAAGGAAGAGTATTCAAGGAACACCCTAACCCATGCCGAGAACACGTCTAAAAGGAGCAGGGCAGTACCCTGAACACAAGGGGAACTAGCCTCGATAGGACAAAGCTGCCATTACTGAAGGCCTACGCATCCTATCACACAGAGCAGGTAACTGGGACACCCCCGGACACTTAGCTACACCCAGATAACCACAACTGGAGCTTGTAATACCCTGACAGGACGGGTAGCTCAACACTGTAGGACAGAAGGTGGCCAGACCAAAGTCTAAACACAACTACAAGCAACTATTCACTACAAAGTATATCTTCAAATTCCAGCATTGTACATTGCTACATTGGGTGGGCCTCCTCTGACAAACTCCTCTCCTCTACTCTTCAAGCACCGCTACAACTACCTCTCTTCTACTCTACTCTCAAGCACCTCCTTAAGCACAGCAACGTTCAAGCACTAAAAGTCTGTGTCTAAGATTTATATATTCTGCAAAATACTGAAGAACTTGACAGTAAGGGCCCTATTACACTGGACGATTATCGTGCGAAAAATCATTATCTTGTTCGGATTTATACGATAATCGTTCTGTGTAATTGCAGGCAACAATCGAAAAATCGTTGGTATGTCGTTGATCGTTGATTTAGAGCTGAACCTAAAATTATCGTTAATCGTTCGATAATCGTTCGCTGTAATTCCGCATTTTTTCACTAATCGTTCAGTGTAATAGCACATTGCCCATTGTTTTCCTTAGATCAGAAGGAATAAACGATGGCAATAACGATAGTAATAATAATAGTATCTAATGACCATCATTCTGTGTAATATGGTGAACGATTTCAGGTTAACAATAAACAATCTCGTTTGCGATCGTTTATCGTTAGTCGTTAATCATTAAAAATCGCTCCGTGTAATAGGACCCTAAAGCTGTTCTATTTTTACATCATTGGGACTCACCAGCACCCATACACACAAACCGCACACCTTGGGTTAATTTTCCCCTTTCCGTGGGTGGTGGTACCGATAGTCCGGGTGGGTCAGAGTCCAAGGGACCCATCACAACCCATCAGGTTACCAACCATTTTGGGAACACAGCCAGCCACACGAACAAGTAGGTATCAACATCACACCTGTGTGCTGGAAAAGTACTAGTGTCATGACACAACACCTTAGGCTGAGCTCACACCAACAAAACCACCCTCTGCCTACCACACAGTGTTCAGACAAGTGATGATTAGGAGAGATCCTAACCAGGGGCATTTGTTATGATAATGAGGGTGAGGAGGAGGGATGGAGGGGCAGTGCAAGCCTTAGGCACAGACACTCCGGGATACACCAATTTGACACAGTACTGCAAGTATAAAAGTTGCTTTTTAGGGCAATAACTGCATCACCTGCTGAATGGACCCTAGGACAGAATGTTGATTAAAAAAAAGCTATCTGATGGTAGAAGCGGCTTGGGGTGGGGTGTTGCAGAGTCACTTTAAGATGGGTCCTGGCTGGGTCTTCCAGTTCTTGTGAACCTGGTCAAGAACTACAGGAAACGTCTGACCTCTGTAATTTAAAAACCTCTGTTTTTCTATTGTATCAAATTTTCATTTCATGCAATAAAATGCAAAATATTTCTTTAAAAATTAAACTTTAATTTTCTGGAATTTATTTTTAGATCCTGTCTCTTACACAAAAACTTCCAAAATCGTAAGTGTATGAAATCCTTTTTTCCCCCCTACTGTGTGTGTGTGTCTATATATATATATATATATATATATAATATTTATGTGCACTTCACTATATATACCATGCTTGATAACGGCCTCGCCGCAGCGCACTGATTGGCTGAGCGGTACGAGAAGACATTGGGAGCCCCAAAGCAAGCCAGAGCGGGGTCCAGTTGAAGTATAGGTTCCGGCGGCGGGGGGTTAATGGGGTGGGCTGTGAACAAACTCGCAGCAGGATGTGCATCCTGCTGCGAATTTGTCTGCCCATAGAGTTTACTGGGCAGGGATCCGCAGCGGCTCTTGCTGCGAATACGCAGCGAGAAACCCGCCGCGGATCCAATACCCAATCCAATGTGAACGTACTCTTAAACCTTTTTCAACCAGGATGACCATTGTCTATTTGTTTTATTAAAGGGGTACTTTGGCGAAAATCTTTTGGGTTCAAATCAACTGGTTTCAGAAAGATATAGATTTGTAATTTACTTCTATTCAAAAATTTCCAATCTTTCAGTACTTATCAACTGCTGTATGTCCGGCAGGGAGTGGTGTATTCATTCCAGTGTGACACAGTGCTCTCTGCTGCCACCTCTGTCCAAGTCAGGAACTGCCAAAGCAGGAGAGGTTTTCTATGGAGATTTGCTGCCGCTGGAAAGAATACACCACTTCCTGCAGGGCATATAGCAGCTGATAAGTACTAGAAGACTGGAGATTTTTAAATAGAAGTAAGTTACAAAGCTATATCACTTTATGAAACCCTTTTATATCATTGAGAGATACTGCCTACTTACATCTTAATTCTAATAATGCCTCCTCTAGATCTTTGTTTGCACCACTTCCTGCAGGGCATACAGCAGCTGATAAGTACTGGAAGACTGGAGATTTTTAAATAGAAGTAAGTTACAAAGCTATATCACTTTATGAAACCCTTTTATATCATTGAGAGATACTGCCTACTTACATCTTAATCCTAATAATGCCTCCTCTAGATCTTTGTTTGCAGACCTGACATAGCTGCATGCACATAACACAACATGTGGAAGCAACCTGTGTGACACTGCTCGAAAGTTTTCATTTTGACCATTGACCCAAAAACTCAGTGAACAGTGACGTTCGGCGGTAATATGCATATTTATTGGGAAGAGCTGGAATCTTGATATAAGCTGTCATGATCCGTTCAGATGCAGAAGAGATCTGCATGCAGCTGAAGCCCTTCACATGGAAAGAAAATACACTTGCAACTAGGAAACCCGCCTGAGAGTATTCAAGAGCCTCTGGTCATATCTGCAAATGAACATCCCACTTCTGAGGATCACACACACACACACAATCACAGACTCCGCCATAGAAAAGAGACAAAGGCGTAATCATGCTGCTTTTTATCCTGAAGTCAATGAGAAAAACACAAAACTCCGGGCTTAGAAAATATTGTAGTCACCAAACTAAGCTTGTAGTCACGTTTTCACATGTAAAAGACGACCAAACCGAGTACCGACGGAGAAGAAATTGAACAATCAGTTTTCGCTCAACGTACTAGAGATAAGCGAAGCAGCTGGAAATTTGTCTTGCGAGTTTCACAAATTTTGACTCAAACTTTACAAAATCTTAAGGAAACAGCCAAAACTATAGTAGCTACAATACCGGGACTATTACAGAATGGCAAATTTTTTTGTAAAAATGTAAAAAATCGGAAAATCACAATTTAAAAAAATGTCAATCAGCCAGTGAATCATCCAATTTCCAATTTTCCATGGACAGCAGTGGACCTTGGTGAATCAGTGTCATAATATAATTTTTTTTCCCACGACAGGAGTGGAGGGCAAGCACACAGTTCAGTAATGAAACCTAGCTTGTATAACACAGTAGCAGTGGAGTGCGAGCACTGATTATGTAAGGGACATACTCAGTTTAGTAATATAACCCAAGTTGTATAACACAGTAGCAGTGGAATGCGAGCACTGATTATGTAAGGCGTATGCTCAGTTCAGTAATGAAACCCAACTTAAATAACACAGTAGGAGTGGAGTCCAAGCACTGATTATGTAAGGGACCCACTGAGTTCAGTATTGAAACCCGAGTTGTGTAACACAGTTGGAGTGGAGTGCGAGCACTGATTATGTAAGGGACCCACTGAGTTCAGTATTGAAACCCGAGTTGTGTAACACAGTTGGAGTGGAGTCCAAGCACTGATTATGTAAGGGACCCACTGAGTTCAGTATTGAAACCCGAGTTGTGTAACACAGTTGGAGTGGAGTGCGAGCACTTATTATGTAAGGGACCCACTGAGTTCAGTATTGAAACCCAAGTTGTGTAACATAGTAGGAGAGGAGTGCGAGCACTGATTAAGTAAAGTGCACACTCAGTTCAGTAATGAAACCCAACTTGTATAACACAGTAGGAGTGGAGTACAAGCACTGATTATGTAACTGATCCCAGTAAATTGGAATAACTCAATAGGAGTTTACAGTGCCCAGTGAGTGAATAATATGGCCTGTGTCTTCACTGGTCCCAGTAAATTCCTATAGGCACCCGGTTACTTGGTAAACTGGACACTTGGTTGGCAGCTACAACAATCCCCTACAATCAGCCCTCCTATTCTCTCCTCTCTGTCCCTATATCGCTCTGTTAGTCTCTCCCTCTTCTGCTCTACACACAGCTGACTGGCCGCCTCCTGAACAAACTGCCTTATATAGAGGGGGAGGTGCTGACATCACAGAGCGGCCTGCAGCTGATTAGACAGGCGCTAGGTATTAGGGTTAATCCCTTTCTCCCGCCCAGTGACACTCCATGCAGCTAACATGTGCAGCCACCATTTTGTTATTTTGGAACAGAGCAGAATTTCTAATTTGCTGGTCTGTTCCCTATGCAGGTATAGATAGATAGGATTTACCTGGGATTTCCCATAGATGGGCCATAAATGTCAGAAAACGGGGGGCACCTTCTGGTGGAGTATCTTTAGACAATGCAGCTACTTATTAGCGAAGAGCGTGCGTCCACTCACCTCTTATGGTTGTGCAGATGACAGTAAATGCTTTTTATGAGATGACTGCTGCTCGTTGAGGATCACCACCGGTATACATCCCCAGGGTGCACAGAATGAGGAAGAAGCTAACCCGGACCAGTTTAACAAAGTGAAACTCCTCTACTTGGACAAGCGCAAATGACCACCTTTGCAGGAATCTACCAGGACCATCATATGTGTATGGCATAAACAGGAGCAAATGGGAAGAAACCTACTTTAAAGAAGTTTAAAGCTGCAACGTGTTTCGACTCCGAGAATTGCATAGAGCCTTCATCAGGTGTACCAATGTTGACTTCAGCACTACACTCCCTCCCTGCCAATTTATTCCAGACGATAGAGAAATAATTGGACACATCACTTCGACCGTATTTACTAGACATGCTAGATTATTATTCATCCATGTCAAATAATAAATAATGTATAATGATATAACAAGTATAAAACAAATAATAATTAATAATACCGCTAATAAATAATATATAAATAACACTAAGTAACAACACTATTTAATATTATTTTTACACCATTTCGGGCCTTCATCAGCCAGAGATGAACAAATATACAAGTGTCAGCATTTCTTATAACATACATGGTCATACAGACGCGTGTCATCAATTGGTAAGTTGCTTTTCTCATTATTGAGGCACTGTTCACACCTTTTTTATGCAACTGTCCACGTTATACTCTTTAGTTAAACAGCGGTCTTAAATTAGGCCCTGCCTCCAATTGCCCCGCCGGCCTGACCTGGGCCTTCCGTATAGCAGGCGCAATAATCTACAACTGCTTCTGAGCTGGTGTAGATTTCTGCCATGATATACACCCGCGAGCAGGTGTAAATAATGGTAAACCAGGAGCGTGAGGAAGCCACGCCTCCTCCCCGCCTTAGAACACCACACTAGGTGTGGCTGTCATTTAGAGTGGAAAACCAGTCACAAAAACGATGGTTTGTTTAAATATGTCGGTTATGGCGGGTTTTAATTTTTCCACCTACAGGGCTGGTTTGCGCCATGCTCTTTTTTTATTATTATTATTATTATTAGTATCATATTGCTGTAAAAGAAAATTTTCGATCGCTATTTGTAAAAAAAATTTCTGATATATAATTTAAAAAAATCAACAATCCTGGTGTTTTTTTTTTTTTTCATTTTGTTTACGCCGTTCACCGTGCAGGAACAGTAATGTTGTATTTTAATAGATTGGACAATTCTGCACGCTATGATATGTAATATGTTTATTTATTTTTTTTTACATATTTTTATTTTTAGAATGGGCAACGAAGTAATTTCAACTTTTATGGGGGAGGGGGGGTATTTATAAGAGTTTTTTTAATACTTTAAAAAACATTTTTGAATTACACTTTTATTTTACAGTTAATCATGCCATAATTAGATTGCATATACTGATCTATGGTCTGCCATAGCATAGCACTGACCAGTACTATCCCTATGGGCGATCTGTACATAGAGCCTGCCTGAAAGCAGACTGTATCTACAGATCGTCAATCCGACAGTATGGGGGTAAGCCTGTCGATACAAACCATACTGCGGGGGTCCCTATCAGTCAGTGACAGGTGCTTAACCTGTCACTGACTTCCTTAAAGGCTGTGATCGCTATAAATCATGGCACTTACGGGGTTAATGACAGGCAGCTGAGGGATCTCAGCTGCCTGTTATTATCTTTGGCTCCGGACACACTGATGTATGCAGGGCTGCTCACACTACAGCGGTCCTGCACACATCTAAAGCCCCTCACAGTCAGGAATGTGTATATATGTGAAGGGTTAATTGACACCCACTTGGCTTTTTTTTTTTTACGAAAATGACTGGTTTGTCAGGTTTTTGGGAAAATTGTGTCACACACCTTTAGTAAACATGTTGGAACACCAAACCGACAGGAAAATGGACAAAAAACTGTAAATTTTCTGATGGGAACACGCTGGTAAATCATCGCCATTATGCCTATTTACAAGGGAAGCTTCTAGCCCACACCTCAGACACTACCAGCTGGACACTAAAATCACGGACCAAGAAAAACACTGAATGTGTGAATGCAGCCTAAGGCTTTAGAGATAGTCCACCTTGGTATTGCTGCTATAAGCTAGAGTTGTGTAGCCTACGTACAGTACATCATTCTCCTTTATACTAAGCTACAGCAGATGTCTTCTACTTCCCCCCAAAAACGTTTATTCTTCTCTCGAATTGTCTTACATTTTTCTTGATAATGACACGAGGGCCTAGGGGAGTTTTTTTTAACTCCTCATAGTTTAATTAGTGTGTAACACCTGTCCTAATTTGCAGGGGGACCAAAACCCAAATGTTTGTGCCTCTTGGAAAGAGGAAATGATCATTTCATAAGTTACACACATGTTATCTCTTCTGCATTAGTAATGGGCTATACTTGGTGATTCTGATAATCTTTGTAGTGACTTGAAGGGATACATCGGTAAAAAAGTGTTTTCTTTTAAATCAATGTATGTCAGAAAGTTATACAGATTTGTAATTTACGTCTATTAAAAAATCTCAAGTCTTCCAGTACTTATCAGCTGCTGTATGTCCTGCAGGAAGTGGTGTATTCTTTCCAGTCTGACACAGTTATGCTCAGCCAATCGCGGCTGAGAAGCTGATGAAGCGGCAGAGGGGGGCCGGCATGTGGGACGGCTGGAGCCGTCCGTCCGTCCTCCCGAAGATGACGTTGTTCGACCCAAGATGGCGGCCGGGGTTGACAGTAATCTGGTGAGTATAATACACCACACTTCCGGGGGTGGGGGGACACGGGGAAGGGGGCCATTCACTTACATAACACACATTACAAAGTTGTATAACTTTGTAAAGTGTGTTATTTAGTGAATAATTTTTAAACGCCGCATTACCCCTTTAAATTCTGATACTGATATGCTGAGGATTGCCGTATGTCGGATTAGGTGGATTATGTCAACGATGAATGGATTTAATGCTCTAATAAAATTGTCTGTGAGGGGTATAGGGGTCTTTTATTTCAATTTAAGCCTTGGTTTGTTGCTTAGTAAAAGGTGTTTCATCACAGATTTTGCTGCTTACTCTGTGGTGTCACTGGGCATGAAGCATAAAAAGAATCTCAGGAACCTACAAGAGAAAAAAGCAGGGTGAGGCTTCTATGAGTGAGGACAGGGGAATAGGGTCTATACTGGGGCCGGACAGGGGGCATTACAGGCCCTGGAGACACTGGGATAATGGGGGTCCATCTACTGGGTTCCCCCACAATTCGCTGACATTACCATAGAAATATTGGGGGGAACTCTGGGGAAAACTCTTCAAGTGTTGATTATAGCAGTGTAAATGACAATATCTCTATATCATTGGTAAAACAAATAGTTCCTACAGGGGAGAGGGGGGTCCTTCTTACTACTTTTATTTGGTTCAATAGGAGAAAATGGGGTCAACCAGATTCTTGTACTTACCTCAATGGTTGTCTATCTTCTCTGCTGTTTAGAAAAGATAAGAATTAGTGATTTTGAATAGTCAGGGCAACAATAAGGGACTTCCTGGGGCCCAGAACAACCCTTTATCCATGGGGTAATAGATATAGCTACCATTAGGGGGGGCTCATTGCATACTGCTCTACTATACAACTCAATAATTCCTGTGCAGTGAGCTCCCTCTAGTGGTAGCGGAATCAGGTAAATTATCACTCACATGTTCCTCTCTCGGCGCCTCCTGCAACATCTCGGTAACCAGGACCGACGTTGTCTTCTTCTAAAGAAATGAGACAAATAGATAAGATCAGCCTTTACATTGAGATTGTCCTGTCTCATGTGAAAACTCAGTGAGGCAGAGATTAATGCACAAACGTGTGACCCCCTGGGCTCCTGCATTGTGAATCCAGTCATATGTCCTATATACTTACCGGGCTTCTATCATCCTGACCCACATAAGTGCTCTTTTATCATATAGGTCTTCTTCTTCTTCTTCTTCATCATCATCACTATAATAGAAAGCACAGAGATTAATCCTATCATCCTCCCTTTTATGTCTGTATATAATGCCTGTGTATAATGCTCATCATGTCTGGACTTTGTCCTTACCTCCATCTTTCTTCCTCTAGATCTTGCTCAATTTTATCCTCCTCCTTGATGTTATTCTCCACTCTCTCTACTTGCTTCTCCTCCTCCACCATCTCCTCCACTTCCACTTCCTCCTCGATATTATTCTTCTCCATTTCCACTTTCTCCTGCTCCACCATTTCCTCCACATCCACCTCCTCCTTCTCGGTGTTACCCTCTTCCACATCCTCCTTCTCGATGTTACCCTCTTCCACATCCACCACCTCCTTCTCGATGTTACCCTCTTCCACATCCACCACCTCCTTCTCGATGTTACCCTCTTCCACATTCACCTCCTCCTTTTTGATGTTATCGTCCTCTTTTTCTTCCTCTTCCTCCATGATGTTATCTTCCTCCTTAACTTCAACTTTCTCTTCCTCCTCCTCCATGATGTTATTTTCCTCCTTCAGTTTAACTTTCTCCTCTTCCTGTTCCTCGATGTTATCCTCCTTTACTTGAATGTCATCCTCCTCCTCACTGTTAACCGCCTTCACTTCCACTTCCTCAATATCATCCTTCTCCACTTCCACTTTCTCCTGCTCCACCATTTCCTCCACATGCACCTCCTCCTTCTCGATGTTACCCTCCTCCACATCCACCTCCTCCTCTTTGATGTTATCATTCTCTTTCTCCTTCACTTCAACTTTCTCCTTCTTCTCCCTGATGTTATCCAGCTTCACTTCCATTTCCTCCTCCTCCTTGGTGTTATCCAGCTTCACTTCCATTTCCTCCTCCTCCTCCATGTTATCCGCCTTCACTTCCATTTCCTCCTCCTCCACTTCCTTCTCCTCAATCTTCTCCTTGGTGTTATTCTGCCCCATCTCCTCCTCCTTCTCCTCCTCCACCTCCTACTCCTCCTCGCCTTTCTCTCTCCTGCAAGTAAAGAAGAACAGTCAGGACATACGCAATAAACTTTACAGATTAACAACAGACAGTAGTCGATATAAGCATAAAGGACAATTTCCACATATCCTACTTGTTCTTAAAGGGGCTACTACCCAGGTTCAGAAAAACATTGCCACTTTCTTCCAGAAACAGCACCACTTTTGTCCTCTGTTTGGGTGTGGTATTGCAGCTCATTTCTTTTTAAAGTAAATGGAGCTAAATTGTAATTCCACACACAGGGGTGATGCTGTTTTTTCAAGAAAGTAGCTGTGCTTTTTTTCCCTAATCTTGAAAATGTTTTTAACTTGTATCTACACCTTAATAACTAACTTAATCCATTACTATAACTCCATCATCATACCAGTGATGGGGAACCTGTGATCCTCCAGCTATTAAAAAACTACATTTTTCATCATTCCTGGACAGCCAATGCCAAAGGTGTCGAAGACCAGCCTCCCCCTCCACCATATACAATGACCTATACCTATAGCTGGCCCCCACTGCCCACCGCATTCTGTCTACTGGGCTCTGGGGGCCTGTGAGGCTTCTACATGTGACCCAGTGACTGCTGGCAATGGTGATCTATACAGTGAGGATAAGATATACCTACCTGACTCTCCGCAACTCAATTCACAAATGCCAAACCTGAAAAAAGAAAGAGACGTAAAGCAGCCGCCATTAATGAAAAGAAGACATGATAGAAGAGAAGGTAGCATCAGGAACATCGGGACTCTTCTTCTTACAGTGTTTGGACTTAAAGGGGTATTCCTACCTCATCCAATATACTTATACTTGTACGGTGTCATAATAAAGGGGTATTCCTACCTCATCCAATATACTTATACTTGTACAGGGTCATAATAAAGGGGTATTCCTACCTCATCCAATATACTTATACTTGTACAGGGTCATAATAAAGGGGTATTCCTACCTCATCCAATATACTTATACTTGTACGTGTCATAATAAAGGGGTATTCCCACCTTATCCAATATACTTATACTTGTAGGGTGTCATAATAAAGGGGTATTCCCATCACAACTAATATACCTATACTTGTAGGGTGTCATAATAAAGGGGTATTCCCATCACAACTAATATACCTATACTTGTACAGTGTCAGGATACATGGGTACTCGAGCTTACAGCAGATCAGGGCTCAGGAACACCTATCTGACACTGGACTGGAGAACAAAAGCATTTTCTATGTTCTGGAAGCACAGACAGATATGTGGAAGGTCCCATGTGTCTTCTTATCCTAACAGCATCTAACAGGGTCAGCAGTCTGTAAGGTTAATTCCATCTGTAGGATACCCTTTCCCAGCACTATTAGGCTATGTTCATAAACTACTTTTTATGAAAACAACGGCCATTCTTTTCGTATTATAATGATTAGCATTGAAGTCAATGCAGACAACGGCCGTTGTTTACACGTGTTACAATGTTACCTATAATATCCTAGTATAATAGAAGAGAAGGAAGGACACAGCAGACTTACCTCCACCAACTCCAGCCCTCAAGGGTAAATTCTAGAGCTCTGCAGCTGCTTATATACTGTGTGTGATGTCATCATGAGCAGTACAGGAGCCATGCGTGATGTCATCATGTGCGGGGGAGGGGCCGACAACCTCAACATAACAATGTACAGACAATCAAGTCCATTGGTGATGAATAGTGTATCTAAGCTCATGATGTGTGATACTGTGTGCTGAGCTGTGTATCTTAATGTATTTTGAGGGATATTGTCTGCTGAGCTTTGAATCTTATGTGCAATACTGTTGAGCTGTGTATCTAAGCCTATGGTGTGTGACACTGTGTGCTGAGCTGTGTATGTAAGCCTACCATGTGTGAGATACAGTTTGCTGAGCTGTGTATCTAAGCCTGTTCTGTGTAATACTGTGTGCTGGGCTGTGTATCTATGCCTGTTCTGTGTGATACTGTGTGCTGAGCTGTGTATCTAAGCTCATTTATCAAACTAGTGTAAAGTAGAATAGGCCTAGTTGCCCCTAGCAACCAATCAGATTCTGCCTTTCATTTTCCAATGAATCTGTGAGGCATGAAAGGTGGAATCTGATTGGTTGCTAGGGGCAACTAGGCCTATTCTAAATTTCCCCATTGTGTGTGAAACTGTGGGCTACGCTGTGTATCAAAAGCTATCATGTGTCATACTGTGTACTGAGTTGTGTATCTAAGCATATTGTGTGTGATCCTGTGTATCTAAGCCTATGATATGCGATACAGTGTGCTGCGCTATGAATGCAGTTCTATTATATGTAGGATACTGCGTGCTAAGCTGTGTATCTATGCTTGTCATGTGTGTGATACTGTGGGTGTGCACAGCTGTGTATCTAAGCTCATCATGTGATATACTGTGGGTTAAGCTATGTATCTAAGCATATGTTATGTGATACTGTCTGCCAAGCTCTAAAACTAATCTCTATTTGATACTGTCGGTTGGGCTGTGTATCTAAGCCTATCATGGGTGATACTGTATATCTAAACCTATACTTTGTGCTTACCTGTGTATCTAACTGTATGTAAATTATACCTATGTGGCCATCAGGGCGATCCTCAGTGGCTAAGAAGCCACAGATGTAGTCGGCGCTCAGGGAACGCCCCTCTGTGACGCTACTGGCTCCTGTGGTAAGAAGAGGCGGGATTACCGCCAGCCGTGAGGACCACCCTGATGTCTATATATGTATAATTTACATACAGTACGGGACATTTACAAAGTACATTTTCGGCCCATATAGGTAACACTGACCGCAATGGTTGGAAACACCGCTGAGGGTTTATATTACATTATATTTATAGCTGCAGGAACCATTTTCTTGCGATTGGTTCCCTTTAATATACAGGTCCACCAAAATAAGTAATATTAGTAAGGATGACCAAGAAAAACACTAACATGTAGAGTTGTACAAAGCAAAATAACACAAAGGAAGCAAAAGTGCAAAGTGCACTGTACTTACACAATATTTAAAGGGAATGTGTCACCTTTTACTGATTTTATTTCACAATTTGCACATTGTTATGGGGGCTGCCATCTTGCCTGGGCTGTTTTTAACAGCATTTAGTGACATGCTTTACAGAAAGACTCATGGACATAGACGACAATAGACAGACTGTGTCCACTTGAGATGAATGTGAGACATTACTGAGCGCGCTCTGTGACCTGTGAAGAGGTCATTCTATAGGAGCTGCTATTGTTTCCTCTATCTACTGGTGTCACATGATGCTGCAATGCTGTACAGATCACTTTACAGCAGCCTCCTCTTATCACCACAGACACAACAGGAAGTCTCAGCTTAGTTTTAGCCCCAGTGGTGAGAATGAAAACTGCAAGATATCAGGGTTATTTTATAATGTAGATAGAAAAATGGAAAGTTAGTACAAATGTCACCAAAAATTCTTAAAAAATATGTTTAACATAAAAACATTATTTAATAATAAGTCATTTTCTGCTGACACATTCCCTTTAAATCTGTCAATTTATTCCCATTATGTATGTGACCAAACTATGCAGAGAGCAGTTCTAGAGCTGAGGAACGGATAGGGGTCCTGTGTCCCCTTATATTTCCGTCATCCTTTATATCACTATATGATTTCTCCTTTAATTTAAAGCATACCTGTACTTTCTCATTCTCTACATTTGGGAGGAAGGGTGGACTAGAGCTGAGCTGTTTGCCAGTAGTACACACAGGTTATTCCTATCCCTTACTTGTCTGGCCAATCACAGCACAGCACCTTATCCTCTCTATAACATAGTGCTGGTGAAATTGCTCTCCCGTACCTACAACCTTGGATAACACTGGAATACTATATTCACACAGATCACTTTATTTACTTTTTTTTTCTTTCAAATCAACGGGTTTTAGAAATATATTTGTATATTAATTCTATTTAAAAATCTCCAGTCTTCCAGTACTTATCATCTGTTGTATATCCTGCAGGAGGTGGGGTATTCCTTCCAGTCTGCTGCCACCTCTGTCCATTTCAGGAACTGTCCAAAGCAGGAACATTTTTCTATGGGGATTTGCTGCTGCTCTGGACAGCTCCTGAAATGGACAGAGGTGGCAGCAGAGAACACTTTGTTAGACTGGAAAGAATACACCACTTCCTGCAGGTCATACAGCAGCTGATAAGTACTGGAAGTTTTGAGATTTAAAAAATAGATAAAAGTAAATTACAAATCTAAATAATTTTTTTACACCAGTTGATTTAAAAGAAAGAAAGAAAATCACCGGAGTACCCCTTTAAATATTACTTTACGTTGGGGTTTCTCGTAGTAGAAAAAGATTGTTTAGCCAAATGGAATTATTCAATATTCATTGAAACAGAGTAAAAAAAATCACTACTGAAACCAAACACTTTTAGGATACAGAGATTATTGTAAGCAACAAAATGTAAGATTAAAAAAAAAAATTTTTATATATATATATATATATATATATATATATATATATATATATATACACACATGCACACAATGCATGTAACCCATATATACTAATATAAATGATTTCTACAAATACAAAAGCTGTAAGTAATAATTTATTAGCGTGTTAGAAGGAGCGGTGTGTTGGTGTACAGCTCCCTCCCTCCCTCTATCATTACTGTCACACTCATATGAACCCTGATAACGCGTTGCCTCCATTCCTGGAGCATGAATCCACCGAACATATGGTCTTCTGTGGAAGATGTATCTTCGCTTTACCAGATGGCGCCGTGTGATTAAATGGGAATCAGACCCTGCGAGCCAATCACAGATGGGGGCTATTTTCACTTAATTAATAAAACAAAGAAAAAAAATTCCTAAAAGCTTGGGATGGGAAAGCACAGTATGTCTGTCTTACGCTGAACGCTGTGTGTAGGTATGTGTGAAAGCACAACGCTTAGCATGCTTCCATGTTATTTTTATGTGCCTGTGTATAGAATTCATTATTTCTGTGGTATATTTCAATTATATTGCATTGTATTTCTGCATTTATGTCGTGTCGGTATAATGTTAGGTATATAGGGCTCAGCCTGAATATTTACCAGAGTGAACTTTGACCTACTGCTTCACAATGCAGACTACAGCTGGTACTGAATGTATACCCCTCAGGCCCAGGTGCAATAGCAGTGTTTTCACACTTGGATAAGCCTCATTAGGCGTTTATCATACGGTGTTTATGACATTTATAGCAATAAATTGAAATATATTTTTAACACATTGCACAGACATGTTAAAAGTTAAAGGGTTGTCCGAGAAAAGTTCATACTTAGTCATGTTGCCGGGGCTGAGGGGGAACATGTTGGTAATGTATACTTACCTGTCTAGCTCCCCAGGTGCTGCTGTTCCTGGCCTGCCTGCTCTATGCCGCTGTCAGTGTTTTGAAAACATCCAGTGGATGTTATGAAAACACAGACAGAAGCAGAGAGTGCGCAGTCTGGGAACCGGCATTGACTAGGGAGCAGGACAGGTAAGTATACATTACTGACACATTCCCCGCAGTCCGGCAACATGGGTAAGTATGAACTTTTCCCAGACAACCCCTTTAAGAATGGTCGGGGTCTCAGTTCTGAGACTTCCCACAATTTTTGTTTAAAGCCAAGTAAAGCTCACACCAGCACACTTTACATTTGAGGGGGTGGGGATGTAGAACATCCACCGCCATATTCTGACCCCTATAACTTTATTATGTCTACATAGCTGTTTGGGTGATAATTTTCTGCCACCATGACCTGTAGTGTTTGTCTTTACCATTCTGGTGTAGATGGGACTTTTTGATCACTTTTGATTCAATTGTATTATAGAATTCTGGCGTTTAGTATTTAGTTTTGTTTACACCTTTTACTCTACGGGATCATTATCATTATATTATAATAGTTCAGATAATTCCATGTATGTAAAATGGGAAAAATGGGGAGATTGGAACGTTTATCAAAGAAGGGATTTTTAAATTTTAAAGAACATTTTGAATGGTAAAAAAGACTCTGACCCTTTCTTCGGCCTGCCATTCCTTCTGGTTTGGCCCTGTCCGCACTGGCTCTGTATCTGGTTCTGTTGGGACACTGTCTGCTGATTCTGACTTCTGACTTTTCTCTGGATCCTACCCGTCTGGTTTTGGTCTGTCTGATTATCCCTGTATATTGTAAGGGCCCTATAACACAGAGCGATAATCGGCCGATCAGCGGATGAAATGATTATTGGCTGATCGTTTCTTTAGACGCTGACCAAAAATCATTGGGTGCGCATCGCATGTGCCTCTGACAACTGAAAATTGAACAGTTAATACATTACCTGTCCACACTCCCAGTCTCCTCCTGCCTTCTGTTCTCTTCCCAACACCCAGGGCCGTATTACCAGCTGCTGCTGCCCTCAGCACTATACATGTAGACCCCCATATCTTCACTAACCAATAAGCATCAGTATTTTCTAGTTTCTGAACATCATATTGATATCTGATCAGTCTTAGGCCACGTTCCCATATTTACTGTACATCACCACATGCAGCCGAAACAGACCCTCATGCGGTAACCAATAGGCGTATGGCCAGTAATCCTGGTAACAGCACATGACTACTGGGGAAGAAATGGGAGTGTGGTTTCTGCCACATGCATTTCTCTAAGTGTAGAAACATTGTCGCTGCTAGACCTGACCAATACCACCATACTGTGACTGGATAACACCGCCACACCAGACCTGATCAATACCGCCATACTATGACTGGATAACACCGCCATACCAGACCTGACCAATACCACCATACTGTGACTGTATAACACCGCCATACCAGACCTGACCAATACATCCATACTGTGACTGTATAACACCGCCATACCAGACCTGACCAATACTAGCATACTGTGACTGGATAACACCGCCATACCAGACCTGACCAATACATCCATACAGTGACTGGATAACACCGCCATACCAGACCTGACCAATACCGCCATACTGTGACTGGATAACACCGCCACACCAGACCTAACAATACCACCATACTCCCAACCCCCTCGAAAAAAAACAACAGATTTACTGGTAAGTCTGAACAGGAGGTGGGAGACTAAAAATAAAAAAAAAGTTGTCTCCTTCCCCCTGCTCCCTGGTGCTTCCCCACCCCTCTCCCCCGCAGGGTGCTGCCCTAGGCACTGGACCGAGGGTGCATAGTCTTAAATAGAGCCCTGCCAACACCACGTTCTGCAGCTTTTTTAAGCTGAAAGGCCGCAGCGGTCCTGGCCAGTGATTGGCTGAGAGGCCTGTCAGCTCAGAGACTGCTCTGAAGCTGTAGCCGTGCGACTGGGAAGCGAGCAGAGCACAGGAGGAGACCGGGAGCGTGGACAGGTAACATATTAACTGTTTGGGCAATGCCTGCACAGACTTCACTAACAATGTCCGTGGAGCCCTTGCTAAATGATTATCGGGCACTGTAATAGGCTCAGTAGATCGACGCTCGATTACGATATTGATCGGGCCATCATCGCCCCATGTAATAGTGCCATAATCCACTTGCACTTAGTTTGTGTAGGGACCTTGGCTCAGTAGGGGGCCACCAGTTAGCAAGGGTTTGTCCAAATATGTAAGGACTGTAGGGCAGGCCCACTTTCCCCCTTCTTGTGGGGTGGGCCACACTGTCCCCCAACTTATGACATTTAGGTTTAGTATCTATTTAGAAATCAAATTCTGTGACAGTCAAGTACTTTTTTTAAGGAAAATTGATATCAAGCTAAAATGAAGGACATTTAAAGGGGTATTCCACTCCAAGACTATTATTATTCTATTCTATTAAATAGCTAATTCCATGCCAAGTTCTCTTTGTACTATACTATAATCACGCTATCCGTGCTGTTCCTGGGCTTCTGTGCATCATTCCCCACCCCCTCCCCCAGCTGAAGACTCCTCTTCAGCTGTCCCTCCCCATCTCCCTCTTTTTTTCTCCCCCCTCCCATGGGAGACGGCATGGTTTTCGTCTCGTAGACGTCTCACGCTCACATTGCTCCTCATTGATCCCTGTGGCAGAGGGATGAGGGGCCCTGATTGGCTGGTTACACGCCTCCTGCCCTATCGGTGCATCCGTGCCACATTACCGCCGCCCTCTTGAACACCGCTATATGTAGCCTATTTAGAACTAGCTCCGCCCCCTCCAAACTTTTTTTTGTTTATATTTTCAGCAATGAGGCACGCAGCATGCTGGGAGATGTAGTTTGAATTTCTAACTTTTGGAGCAGACACACAGGTGTATGGTAGAAAGTTAGGAGAAAATTAAAAAGTGATCTGGAAATTGTGAATTTTAGAACTAACCTTTAAATGTAGAATATCTTTTTTTTTTAAATGCCTGCCATGTGTTGGTAAATTTCCATAAGCCTAGAACAACTGTATATGATCATATGGCTGTCAATCAGCAGAACAATCGTTTCCCTGCACAGGCTCTTGTAATGAATTAATCATAAATCTGTTCTTGAATAAAGGTAACAATAATCACTTCAGAGATTCAGCCTTATAAAGACAGAGGCATTCGAAAATATACTAGATATACAGTATATACTTTATATGTATACAGGTCAGATGGGTGGCACTACTACTTGGCATAGACCTGATGCATATATTGTGGCATCGAAACTGAAGGCAACATATATGTTCCTGTCACATTGCAGTGAAACATTCTATGACTAACCTTGACACTCCAGCTGTTGCAAAACTACAACTCCCATCATGCCTGGGCAGCCAAAGCCATATCTTTGGTTGTTCAGGCATGATGGGAATTGTAGTTTTGCAACAGCTGGAGTGTCAAGGTTAGCCATCACTGCTATAGACCAAAGAGATCAGGGAAGTATACTATACTATAGTATATATATATATATATATATATATATATATATATATATATATATACACACTATAGTAATATAAATATTTTGATTTATGTTGGCTTTATAATTTGCTCTTCAAGGACTAGGCCCCCTGTCTATGGGTCCATCTAGAAACATGGAAGATTGTCCAAGAGACCATCTAGTTGGCTCTATTAGCATTTCCTTTCTTTTTTTTCTAAGGATAGATATATGTATATACCAGGCAGGTTTACATTCTGTTAGGGTGTGTTCATACCTACAGGATCCGCAGCAGATCCGCAGCAGATCCGCAGCAGATTTGATGCAGTGTTCAGTTAATTAAATGAAATCTGCTGCGGATCCGCAGCAGAAAATACGCTGAGGATTTACCTGCCACATCTGCTGAAAATCGGCCTAACTAACCTCTCACTGTGTCCTCTTGTTTACTTCCCTCCTGTACTTGATTTAGTCCTTTAACATATTTAAAGGTGTTGATCATTTCCCCCCTTTCCCTTCTTTTCCTCCAGACTATACGGATATAAATCCTTAAGTCTTTCCTGATAAGTTTTATTCCTGACACCCTCCACCATTTTTGTGGCCCGTCTTTGGACCTGTTCTATTTTATCAATATCATTTTTGTAAATGAGGTCTCCAGAACTGGACACAGTATTCCAGATATATATATACAACCCAGCATACCATTATATATACACAGCCCAGCATACCATTATATATACAGCCCAGCTTACCATTATATATATATATATATATACAGCCCAGCATACCATTATATATACAGCCCAGCATTCCATTATATTTATACAGCCCAGCATACCATTATATATACAACCAAGCATACCATTATATATACAGCCCTGCATACCACTATATATATATATATATATATATATATATATATATATATATATATATATACAGCCCAGCGTACCTTTATATAAATATATACAGCCCAGCATACCAATATATTACCTACCAAACCTTCTCCTATGTCACTATCCTTACCAGGGCCGCTTCTGCCGTGAGGCAGAATGAGCATTCTGGCTCAGGCGGCAAATTCTCTGCTCCACTAGAGGGCGGCACAATCACTTACTGTCATTTTAGCTAAGGCTGAGTTAGATAAAATAACACCAGCTGCCTTACTACCATGCCTCCCAACTTTGACTTAGTGCAAAGAGGGACATAGACACGCCCCAAACAAACAAAAAACATGCCCCTAACCACGACCAAATACTCCTGCAATCACAGGGTAGCGCAACACTCATTTTCTTATGCCACTGCTGCTACTGAATAAAATCCACTATACAAGGATCAATATCACCTCATACAGTCATATAGAGGTGGACGCAGCTTTACACATCTCTGTACACCATATACATTATAGTGCAGTTATATCCAGTGACTCACAGGGGACGTCTTCTCTGATCAGAGTTGTTCCCTTTTCATCTTCTCCATCTGCTCTGGGCCATCATGAGAACTTCTCCGAGCCACGACTCCACAGAATCTGCCTGACAAACATATTAGGCTCTTCGCTCTGGCACCATCCTCATCTCTATACTAACTGCATCTCTACATCTGTATTGGCCCCTTTACACCTTTATTTAGTGGGTAGGCTGACTCTGTGATCCTCCTTATAGTATATGCCCCTCTCTGTGTAGCCTCCTTATAGATTGCTCCCTTATACATGTCCCCCTTATAGATTGCTCCCTTATACATATCCCCCTTATAGATGCCCCCTTGTACATGTCCCCCTTATACATGGCCCCCTCATACATGTTCCCCAGACAAAATAAAAAAAAAAACGTACCTAATACCTCGCTCCCCCGCTGCAGCTGTCTTCTTCTCTCACCCTGTCGGCCTGGCCCCTGGCTGATACGCGCTTTCTGGGGATGTCCCGGGGATTCCCCAGCAGTAGAGATGATCGAACATCGGAAAATATTAGGTTCGATCGAACTCGAACATTCTCGAACCTGCCACATTTGATTGCTGATGCCTTCCTGGTCTGTGCAGAAGGAGGAGCGTGCCCCGGGACTGCCTGAAATTCTGGGATTCAGCCTTGGTAATAGGCTGAATCCCGGAATTCCAGGCGGTCCCCGGGCACGCTCCTTCTTTCGCACAGACCGGGAAGGCATAAGCAATCAAATGTGTCAGGTTCAAGAATGTTCAAGTTCGATCGAACCTACGATTTTCCGATGTTCAATCATCTCTACCTAGCAGAGCGCGCACCAGTGACCTCTCAGTGTGCACCAGGGCTGGTACTTCCGGTACAGGGAGCTCTCAGTTTTTGTGAGAGCTCCCTCTACCTGAAGTACTGGCCAGCGGCACACACTGAGAGGTCACTGGTGTGCGCTCTGCTGGGGATTCCCCAGAGAGCGCGCGTATCAGCCGGGGGCCAGGCCGACACTGCCCCCAGCCCCACAAGCGTACTAAAATCTAAGTACTGTACGCCTATGGGGCAAGAGGCAGTGCAGTGGGGAGTGGGACACTACCCCCAAATCGGGACTGTCCCGCCAAATCTGGGATGGTTGGGAGGTCTGCTTACATCTCCAGGAAGCCCTGCGTATTCACACACACAATATATATATATATATGTGTGTGTGTGTATCTAATCTGCCCTGTATGTACAGTACATGTGCCCTGTATAAGTATGGGGTGATCTTAGTAGCTGAGCCCAGTCTATGCCCTGGGTTGCCAGCTGCTGTCACCAGTGACTGGCATTCTGTTGTGGGTTTTTTTTATTATCTCCCCCACAGCCTGTACACATATTCACCTTGCTGGGGAAGCAATAGAAAACCCTTGATTCCATAGTTATAGCCGCACACTGTAATAATACCATAAGAATTTGTATTCACTACTTACATTATTAGCATTATTAGTGCAGAGTACTGTAAGAAGATGTAAAAAAAATAAAGGAATCCACTGTATAAAAAATGAAAATTCCAACTTTTCCCTATTTTTCAAATTAAAAAATCTAAACAAAAATATATACAACAATGAGTGTATGTTCACACTATGGAATAAGCCCAGAAATTTTAAGCGGAGACAGTGCTCAATTCTCTGGGCAGACGACAGATTGAGCTTAAAGTGACACTGTCACCCCCTTTTTGCATTCATGCATTTGGCTACATAGATTTCTTAAATACTAGGTTTGGTAGGTGCCATTTCAATTCTCGTCTCAGGCAGCAGAAATCCTAGAATCTGCCCTGATTCTTACCCACCAAACCTTCTTCTATGTCACTATCTTTACCTACCAAACCTTCTCCTATATCACTATCCTTACCTACCAAACCTTCTCCTATGTCACTAACCTTACCTACCAAACCTTCTCCTATGTCACTATCCTTACCAACTAAACCTTCTCCTATGTCACTATCCTTACCTACCAAACCTTCTCCTATGCCACTATCCTTACCTACCAAACCTTCTCCTATGTCACTATCCTTACCTACCAACCCTTCTCCTATGTCACTATCCTTACCAACTAAACCTTCTCCTATGTCACTATCCTTACCTACCAAACCTTCTCCTATATCACTATCCTTACCTACCAAACCTTCTCCTATGTCACTATCCTTACCCACCAAACCTTCTATGTCACTATCCTTACCTACCAAACCTTCTCCTATATCACTATCCTTACCCACCAAACCTTCTATGTCACTATCCTTACCTACCAAACCTTCTCCTATGTCACTATTCTTACCTACCAAACCTACTCCTATATCACTATCCTTACCTACCAAACCTTCTCCTATGTCACTATCCTTACCTACCAAACCTTCTCCTATGTCACTATCCTTACCTATCAAACCTTCTCCTATGTCACTATACTTCCCTACCAAACCTTCTCCTATATCACTATCCTTACCCACCAAACCTTCTATGTCACTATCCTTACCTATCAAACCTTCTCCTATGTCACTATACTTCCCTACCAACCCTTCTCCTATATCACTATCCTTACCCACCAAACCTTCTATGTCACTATCCTTACCTACCAAACCTTCTCCTATATCACTATCCTTACCTGCCAAACCTTCTATGTCACTATCCTTACCTACCAAACCTTCTCCTATGTCACTATCCTTACCTACCAAACCTTCTTCTATGTCACTATCCTTACCTACCAAACCTACTCCTATATCACTATCCTTACTTACCTACCAAATCTTCTTCTATGACACTATCCTTACCTACCAAACCTTCTCCTATGTCACTATCCTTACCTACCAAACCTTCTCCTATATCACTATCCTTACCCACCAAACCTTCTATGTCACTATCCTTACCTACCAAACCTTCTCCTATGTCACTATCCTTACCTACCAAACCTACTCCTATATCACTATCCTTACCTACTGAACCTTCTCCTATGTCACTATCTTTACCTACCAAACCTACTCCTATATCACTATCCTTACTTACCTACAAATCTTCTTCTATGACACTATCCTTACCTACCAAACCTTCTCCTATGTCACTATTCTTACCTACCAAACCTTCTCCTATGTCACTATCCTTACCTACCAAACCTTCTCCTATGTCACTATCATTACCTACCAAACCTTCTCCTATATCACTATCCTTACCCACCAAACCTTCTATGTCACTATCCTTACCTACCAAACCTTCTCCTATATCACTATCCTTACCCACCAAACCTCCTATATCACTATTCTTACCTACCAAACCTTCTCCTATGTCACTATTCTTACCTACCAAACCTTCTCCTATGTCACTATTCTTACCTACCAAACCTTCTCCTATGTCACTATCCTTACCTACCAAACCTTCTCCTATATCACTAACCTTACCCACCAAACCTTCTCCTGTGTCACTATCCTTACCTACCAACTCTTCTCTTATATCACTATCCTTACTTACCAACTCTTCTCCTGTATCGCTATCCATACTGTACCTACCAAACCTTCTCCTATGTCACTATCTTTACCTACCAAACCTTCTCCTATGTCACTATCCTTACCTATCAAACCTTCTCCTATGTCACCTTAAAATATATTAAAAAGAACAGGACCCAGAATAGACCTTGTTAATAAGTTGGACAACCCATTCTTATTTCAGTTACTTCTTAAACCCACTTTACTTTATTTCACCCTCCTGCTTACACGCCTACAAGATTACTAGAGGCATACAAGCCACAATATAGGCTTCTGAGTGCCCTCGCCAATGGTCTACATACCATAGAGGCAGTCAAGGACGCTGCAGCAGGGCACTTGGACGGGTGGCAATTTTCCAAATAATGATGAAGAAGGCATTAAGGGGGAAATACCATTGAACCCTTTTGTCCTGAGATGTAATACGTGCACAGTAATGGTCCTTCTTATGATCTCTCCCATATGGCCCTTTTGTTAATGTCATACCATTCTACCTTATAAGCAATGCATTTTGTGTATCAGCCTCTGGCAGCTGCGTTGGACGTCCGTGGAGAAGAAAAGATCAGCCAATGATTGCCCTCCTGTTCCTTCTTGTTGGCATCGACATTCTACTGGATTCCTGCAGTTTCTGCCATCAGCCAACTTGTCTATCAGAACCGAAGGAGCCGGCTGAAGTAAAATGAAGGCATTTTGCAAATTGATACCGGTATATATTGCAAAACGCCTTTGTGTTCTTCACTTAAACATAATGTAGGAGCCTAAATAGTGGGGATTTAGCCGCAGTAAGACATTCTTCCAATGCGGTCGGGCTTCTTTTTACCTTTTAGGCTGTTTATTCAGATGAAGGCTACACAAAAGCCCTGACAGGTAAATGGCAATCAAATTATAACCTGCAGATTAGCCGTCTATCACGCTGCCTGTGGTGGTTTTTCCGCGGCAGCTATACCATACGCGTATGAAAATCAATGTGTGCGGTATGTTTGATCATGTTTCTTCCTCCTCCATGATTATTACCGGTTATTGCAATAATCATGAGCGCTAATAACGGCGCCGGAAGAAAAGAAGAGAAATTCGCCTAAACCATCAATGACACCTTTTACCAAATGAAAGGGAATGTTTATATCTAAAGAGAAGAAAACCTGTTGTAATTTGATCAGGAAACCCTTTAGACTCATTAATGGATAATTGTTTGACTCGTTTTTCGATAAATCACCACCTAAACGTGTTCAGCAATCAATTAAGACGTCATACACCTCCATCTCCATGTCCTTATGGAGATTTGGATCTTTCACCCACAACTGTTCCCAGGAAGCAATGCACCTAGGATTTCACTGCATTGAGCGCTTTCACTAGCAGCCGGCAGTGTTATGGTTTGGCTTGTCTCCCTGAGATCAGTGATCTGTTTCTCTTATGGCTCTACTAGGCATTCCTCCCACCTAGCCAGACTCCTGCTCCACACTGATGAGGGGCAACACCCCGAAACAGCTGTCTGTGGAT
This sequence comes from Dendropsophus ebraccatus, assembly GCF_027789765.1. Classification (NCBI taxonomy): domain Eukaryota; kingdom Metazoa; phylum Chordata; class Amphibia; order Anura; family Hylidae; genus Dendropsophus; species Dendropsophus ebraccatus. The sequence goes on from NC_091458.1 coordinate 149,741,606, forward strand.
GAATACCTGGTCTTGGTTTTTCCCTCGTCATTACATTGACTTATAGGGCCAATTAATATGGTGGTTTCGGTGGTTTCCCTACAGGAGCCACCCCATGGCTGGGTCCTTCACGGAGGGATATCTGGCTAGTCCTGTGTTTCCAGACTCTTAAATGAAACTTCCTTTGCATATTCATGTTTCCCAGGGAGCAATGCACCTAGGATTTTACTGCATTGAGCGTTTTAACCGGCAGCTAGCAGTGTTATCGTTTTGGCTGGACCGCCTTGCAGCAAGGGCTGTAAAGATAGATAAATATATTGTTAGTGATGTCCGTGCAGCCCATGCCTAGTAAAGTTCATACATACCTAACCACGCTCCCCGGTGTCTCTGACTACTCACTGGTATCTTCCTGTCTTTTGCCTGGTCCCGCAGCCGCTGTGAGTACTGCAGAGTCGGTCTCTGAAGTGACAGGCCGCGGCCAGTGATTGGTTGGGTAACCTGTCACTTCAGAGGCCAGCTCTGCAGTTCCACCGATGGCTGTGGGCAGAAGACAGGAAGGTACCGGGGGTGGGGGCCAGAAGCATCGGGGAGCACGGTCAGGTGTGCATGAATTTGATTATTTTCCGTACACATTAATCAGCTATTGGCTGCACATTGCTATTACATGTAGTGACGCAAGCCCGATGGCTGATGATTTTGGATCAGGACCTAAAGACACAATCAGCCAATGATCGCTGTCATTCAGCCGATGATCGCTGATCGTTGTCACAGAGACACAGAGAGATGATCTGCCGAATTGGCCTGATTTGGGAGATTATTGCTCAGTGTAATAGGGCCCTAAAAGTGACATTGATCAGCTAAGGAGCGTGAAACCACCTGATTGTATGTTTTAAGCCTGCTTTATAAATGATCAATAACGGTCGCACATCTTCCTGTGTAAACGGGGGATGTGCGGCCGATAGCAAAGCGAAACTGACACAATGAATATGCATGTATCTCTGCTGTCAGTTTCCAGATCACACACCTTCTGCGCTGCTGGACGAGCTGGCATCCCGCTCTCCAGCTGTCCCATCCAGCTCCTGCAGCCGCTGTATCTTCAGGCCGCTGCCTCCTCCAGAATGACTGACATATGGAGGAGACAGGGTGGTCTGAAGATACAGAGGCGGTGGCCTAAAGATGCTGGAGCTTCTCGGAATGGGTTGTCATGGCTGAGCAGCTGCATGCAAGCCTTTTATCATAGAGAACAACACCAACTGTCAAATGGAGTGGTATGAAACACACTGCCACTGAAGCAGAGGAAATGTTCTGTGGAGTGAGGAATCACACTTCTCTGTTTGACAGTCTGATAGAGTCTGGGTTTGGTGAGTGCCAGGAGAACGTTACATGTCTCACTGCACAGTGCCAACTGTTTGCTGGAGGAGAGATACTGCTATGGCGCTGTTTTTGATAGGCTGGCCTGGGCCTCTTATATTGAAGGAAAATATTAATATTTCAGTATATTAATACATTTTAGACAATTTGCCCTTTTCTGTTCCAGTATGAATTATGGATAATCTCTTGCACCCACTCTCTTGATGTGATGTACAATGTGCAGCCGCCATCTTTACGAACTTGTTCCCAACTTTTCAAAAAGTTTGAAGATATAACTCAGAAATCTGGTTTAGAAACTACTTTAGGGAGGAAATTCTGATGTAAGACTATCTGGATATTTAGACTTTCCAATTCATGACACATTTCCTCACAACCCGGGATGATCGTTCTCCTTGTTCCAGTATATAATGTACCGTCATTGCACCCTGTACTGTGGTGTGCCTTGTAAACTAACGTTCAATGTTTCATCAGGTTCCTGTGAATGTCCCTTTTGTTCTCCATTCATCATGGTCTCTAAGTATTGGGCTGGTTTTCTCACAAAGGAACTAGTTTCCCAATCCACAGTATTGCCCTTTCTGTTTGTTTCATTTGAAGTCACCAAAGTCTAAAGGTATTTTTACACGGCCCAACATGGGGCTGAGCAAGGACGTAATCCCCAATCAGCTGGATCGGCACTAGTCGGCAATGCCTTTACACAGCACAAAAAATCAAGCATCTGGGCCGCACGAATGGTTCTTGAATCATTCATGCAGCCGTGGAAACTGACAGCACATATAAGTATACAGTATATCTGTGGTGTCAGTTTTCAGATCACGCAAGCAGTGTATACTTACCATCAGTGCTGCAGTGTCATCCTGCCACAGCTGTAACTAGAGGCCGCCGCACCACCTCCTCCATAATGATTGACAGACGGAGGAGGTGGCTCAGTGGCCTGAAGACACCAAGGCAGGACTGGAGCTGACAACAGTGCTGATGGTAAGTATACACTGCTTGTTCTTTGCTGTTGGCTGCACATCTCCTGTTTACACAGTGAGATGTTTGGGCCATAGTGATAAATTTTAAAGCTTCCCCAAAAGATGTGATCAGCCGAGGATAGGGCAGGTTTGCTCCATCCTCATCTGATCACTGTCTCTTTTACAGAGGTTGATTATCGACCACAGGAGGGTTTCTAATAACGCTCACGGTCGATAATTGACCTTTTTTAAAGGGCCCTTATAACTCTCATTGTTGCTCTGATTCATTCATGATTTAAAGGGAAACTATAAGCAGCTTAGAGGAATCTAATCTGCTGATATGTCCCTATTGTGCACGGGGTGCTGAGGATGAACGTATGTCTCTTACCCTAATCCTTAGCGCTGATCCCGTGCAGTTTCTAGTGTAATCCTGCATCCAGTAAGGCCGCTTGGAGACTGGGGCACCCATTGTCTCGTTCTGGGTTTTACTTACCCAGTATAATGACTGTCACCCAGTTGTTGCTGACCGCTTAGGGTCAAGCTGACAAGTAGGCAGGGGCAGTCTTGTGGGGCCTAATGCTAGACCTCACACCATCTATCTGTCCCTCTATTCCTGGGCTCCCTTACAGTTGCTGGCCTAGGATCCCTATAGTTCTGCTTGTAACTTAAAGATGATGGATATATAAGGAGTCTCCAGCATTTATAGTCTGTTGACTGTAACACATGCTCTTCGTTCTTGGTGACAAAATTCAGTTACTGTATGTCTCAGAATTAGTAGCAGTGATACACAGTGACATATATATATATATAGTTATGAATGTACCTGTTGGCACCTTGGTGCAGTCCTCGGTTTGTAAGGTACGATCAAGACTTTTGGCCATGATCCTGCGCTGATTGCTTTTGGCCATGATCCTGCGCTTGTTGTGTGGTGATTGATAGGTTCCACCACACCCGTCTCCACCTGCTTAGTTCTCTGGCAGTTTCAGATGTTACTGACAGGTCTTCCTGCCAGTCAGTTTGTCTTGTTACAGAAGTTTCTGTCAGGATCAATCAGGCTAGGACTGGATCCCTGGTCTGATATATATACAGTAAATATATATATATATATATCCTCAGTTCACCACTATGGTGCTGGCTATTGAGTTTTGCTACTGCTAAGCATCTTATATCTCTGCTTTGTATCTTTGACCTTCTGCTTTGTATTCTGACTATCCTTGTTATCCGCCTGGCCCGACCTTTTTGCCTGACCTCTGACTTTGTTTTGTTTGTCAATTTTGTACTTCTTTTGCCCGGCTGTTGTGACCATGTACCGTCAACTATTCTTTTTTGTTAAACTGAGAATAGTGAGAGATCGGATCAGCTCACCTGGAGATTGCGGACAGCTGGTTCCCTGTATGCCGTGGGAGGGATGGGTGGGTGCACGGATCCCTATCGTGGCCGGGCGTGGATTCACAAGTGAAGCAAGATAAAGGTTTCTCGGTCCAGCACTCTATACTTTTTTGTGTTTGTTCACCTGTCCACTTTATGTTACGCCTGTCTAGGTAAGGGACTGCTGCCCAGTTACCTGCTGCTGCCTAGGGCAGACCGTGGTAGGTAGGCAGGGACAGGGGGGCGGGGACCAGCCAAGGTCAGATTGTGGTATGTAGGCAGGGACAGGGGGCGGGAATCAGCCTAGGGCAGATTGTGGTATGTAGGCAGGGACAGGGGGCGGGGACCAGCCCAGGGCAGACCGTGGTAGGTAGGCAGGGACAGGGGGGGGAATCAGCCTAGGGCAGATTGTGGTATGTAGGCAGGGACAGGGGGCGGGGACCAGCCCAGGGCAGACCGTGGTAGGTAGGCAGGGACAGGGGGCGGGATTCAGCCTAGGGCAGATTGTGGTATGTAGGCAGGGACAAGGGGCGGGAAGAAACCTAGGGCAGACTGTGGTACGTAGGCAGGGACAGGGGGCAGGGACTAGCCTAGGGCAGACCATAGTATGTAGGAGAGGGTGGACGGGGACCAGCCCAGGGATCACAGTACATGTCTGATTCTTTATCCTGTCTACCCGACTGTCCTAACACACATACATATGGCATCTAGAATGTATTCTGCGAATGCATAGAGAGGGATTGACAGTTTCTTAAGTTACAGATTCACCTCCAGGAAGACATACAATATTTAAAACAATTTTATTCCTGAAAATATTCTGTACAGTCAGTATACATATGTTTATGTTACATCTGAAAATTCACACACTACAACAACACACCCAAAAAACGTTACAATCGCTTTACACTGCAGTGAGGAGGACAAGGGGGGATCCAGATGGGCAAGGTGAAGCAATGGCTAGCGATACTGAGCATTGGTACACTGCATGGTGAACTGAGATCCGGATACTCGTAACCATTCGACAATGCACAGTTGTTCATGATCAGAGTTTAGATATTCAGTAGAATCATACAAGGAGTTGTGTTCATTTACAGAAGACATTATTGTAAGTGTGAGATACTACATGGCATTTCCAGGTGCAGTAAGGCACTTTCGGAGTTAGCCTTGTAGGTTCCCCCCTTCCCTAATAGACACAAATCATAACTCACCTTCCACCATTTTTGTTCTAGAGGAAGGCATTGGTAAACATGACCTTTCAAGCTTATGCCCCTGTTATAGTATTTCCAGCCTACATTATGCCGCAGGGTACACCGATGCAGCATTGCCACAATTTAAATAAAAACTCAATACAGAGGACATAAAGATTAACAGTCCTTAAAATCTGAACTCAAAAAGGTTCATACAATAAAAAAACAGTAAGATACAAATGAAATAAAATGAATAACCCTAATATAGTTCTGTATGTACATGGTTTTGTATATATTAAATTCTGTATACGAAATAAAAAACATAAAAAGTAACATGTAAACAGCCACAATATTCAGAAGTAGGGCCACGAACACACAACGTCTTTTTTTGGCCATTTGACGGCTGTTTTTTTTGGTGGGGACCGCCGCCATTTTGAGCACAAATAACAGCCGTATCATGTTTTGAAATAACGGTCTTTATTTGGTTTAGAAATGATGGTGTCCAAAAAAAATAAAAATCTGAGATGGCCAAAAAAAACGTGTGGTCATGGCCACGGGGTGATTTATGGTAACCTAGATTTAGATAAATTTGTTTCCACGGGACAGGACCAAGTATGACTGGAGTAGTTTAACAATTGATATACACTTCATATTGTTTTTTCTTTTCTACCACGGCACAGATGTCAGAAGTGGAAGGATTGGCTTTCATGTCTGTAGCGTATATATGTGTTACAGCAAATATTAACCAGTAAGGTGAAAAGACCATGGCAATGCAGTCTCATAATGTGTACACATATAAACCATGGGAAGAGTACAGGTACCAACAGCAGTTTGACTATATTCATCCAAGTAGAATACCTAATTAACCAGAATGGAGTAAATCAATGAGGGTGTGTTCCCACAGTCAGGTTTTATAATTGAAGACAAAGCCAGAAACATATTATACACGGAGAACAGGTCATACATGTAACACTCGGATTTCTCCTCTTCTCCATTTTCTTTTTTTTTTTTTTTTTTTTACTAATTGCAATTAAAAACCTGAATGTGACCGTACCATTAACCCCTTCACTTTAAACCTGACTACCTGTTTCTTTATGAATGGTTCGCTGATGGACATACTTTTTTCAGCTTTGTGCCTTTTTCTTGCATATTAGGCTTCTTCTCTCTTTGTGAAATATACCAAAATAAACCATTTTTTCTAACTTTCTATTAACTTATTTGTGTCATTAAAAAAAAAAAAAAAAAAAAAAAATTATAATAAAATCAGATTTGAAAGTCAGTTCCTAAGTCCCATTTCCTAAATTTTAGTTACAGACTAAGCTCCCACTTCAAGAATATAGTAAGGAAAGGCGGCCGTCTTGTAATATATGATCATTATTAGCAGGCGCCTATATTACGAGACGGCTGCTTTTCCCAAAGTGGGGTCATAGCCGTATGTAGCAGCAGTTTGGTGCCGTTTTTGATGTTTTTGTAAGCCGCAGAAGCTCGGCCTAAAAACTTTACTCTCTTTTCTCTACCAATTCCTTGTTAAATAAAAAATAGACTGAACTGTGTGGACCTGTTTTATACTATAGCCTCTGGCAAAAAAAATCTGGTATCAGCCAATATATTAGGAGGTCGTGTACCCGGCCTTTCTACTTTGCAGCGAATATAAAAATGTTACATGTTTAGGCTATGTTCACACTACGTAAAAAAACAAGGACAAAAACACGGACATATTTCATAACAAGGGACGAATTTGCGGAAATAACGTCCGTTATTTCCGCAAATATGGCCGTTGTTATGAAATACGGCTGTGTTTTTATGTAGTGTGAACCCAGCCTTAATGTGAACGTTCTGGCCTCATGAAACACACCTCAAATAAGTAATCTTCACACACTGTGGTTTTACGGCCATCTTTTTTGGGTGGCCGTCATTTTGATCACGATTTGTAGCCATAATTATCAGGATGGCTTAAAAAAAAAAAAAAAAAAAAAAAGACAAGTGTCAAAATGACAGTGTGTGACCATAGCCTTAAAGACTTTTTTTTTTTTTGTTTAACTTAAAGAGGTTGTCCAAGCAAAACTAACGTATCCCCTTTCCACAAGACAAGGAAGGGATATGGGGGGGGGGGGGTCTGACCTCCGTACCTCCCTCCAGAACGGCCCACTGGCTCCTTTGTTATGAACATAGCCGCTAGTGACCCATGGCTCTATTTACTCCTATGGAGCTGCCAGAAAGAGCTGAGTACAGCACTCAGCTTTTTCCCGCGGCTCCATGCTAAAGCTTCTTCAAGATGGCAAAAGACATCAAAGACTCAGAATAGACAATGGAAGGCAGTATGTCGTAAAAATAGAAAATGTTCAAATGAAAAACAAATTGGTAGAAACCAGAGTCAACCACATTGATATACGGTAAAACCAATGAAAACCGTTAATAACACCCAAGGGTGCAACTGAAAGCTGGGCAAATGGAGCCGGTTCCCCCTTGGCCACTGCTCGGATTCTGTTGGGGGGCCCTTGCCTGACCACACACTATCTCAACCAGGCGACATAGTACAAAAGACCATTTGATGCAGTATCCACCTACCCTGGCACACTGATGAGGAATTTTAAAATTTCAGGGCCAAGTTTGAAATGTAAATTGAAGTTTGTATCCAATTTGCAGTTAAGATCCTAAAACTACCATGTAGCACATGCGGCCACCACTTGGAGGTCTGGATGAAAGTGATACTTAGTGATGGATTACTAACTTGAACTGGACATGGTGACACAAGTCATATTGATGACATATTGATGACTGCCTGAGGAAAATATTTACATTCCCATGCTCATTTCATTTCCATGATATATGGGCTTGTACATCAAGGAAGGTATCAAGGGAGATGGCAATCATTACCACAGCAGTCAATGGACTGGTGTACGTTTCGGAAACTTTCCTCATTGCAATGATAGAAAATAACTTTGATGTTGATGCAGTCATTGTAGACAATAATGCATCTCTCCTCTTAGAAAAAGCACATCACCCCAATGACATGGCCGGCAACCAGTCCAGATCTCAATACAATTAAATATTGATGGAAATATATATTTCTAATTATTTGTGAAAATTTAAAAAAAAAGTACGGTACAGCAGGTTCGCCAAACCTAGAATTAAAGTTCCTCCAACTGTGCGGCTGCCATCTTTCCAAACCCGTTCCAAACTTTGCAAGAAGTTTGGGTACCCAATTGAACTTTTTGCAATCGGAATGAATCATGGTTGGTAAGATTCGGCTCACTCATCTCTACAAGGGTCCAACCTGCAAAGCTGTTCTGTCAACTGCAAAGTTGAAACTTGAAGCTTGATGCAGAATTGACCCAGAATCAATCCCATCCCAGCTTTACTTTAATCATAAAAAATTTGCTATAGGTAAATCAGAGATGAGTAGAGATGAGCGAACCGGGTTCAGGTTCGAGTCCATCCGAACCCGAACGTTCGGCATTTGATTAGCAGTGGCTGCTGAACTTGGATAAAGCTCTAAGGTTGTCTGGAAAACATGGATACAGCCAATGACTATATCCATGTTTTCCACATAGCCTTAGGGCTTTATCCCACTTCAGCAGCCACCGCTAATCAAATGCCGAAAGTTCGGGTTCGGATGGACTCGAGCATGCTCCAGGTTCGCTCATCTCTAGAGATGAGATGTCTCAAAAGCCGGCGGAAGTGCGACAACGTACTAACCAGGAACGTCATTTTTTTCCCTCAACATTTTGGATTCCAACATTTTTTTCCTCGACTTAAACCGCAAAAATCCCATTCATATAAATAATTTATTTTGACTCATTTGATGGCAGTTTCATAAAGCCAGAACATTCAGCCATTACACAATCATTGCTTTGTGTCATGTTCAGTATGTGATTTATACATTTGATCTGGGCAATTCCTTAAAGAGATCCAGCCAGACCCATTTTTTAAGCAAGTGCTGGGGAGGATAAAAGAAACATACTCTTACCTCCCCTGCTTCAGCACTGGTGGCCGCATCCTGCAGCTGCGGTACTCAGGTCCCCGGACACTTCCTGGTCTAAGTTGAGACCTGGGTTGTGACGTGTCATGTTCATTCAGCCAATTAGTGGCCGAAGCAGGACCCCACTACAGCCGCTGACTGAATGAGAGGACCTCACACATCATGACTCGGGTCCCTGCTCAGACCAGGAAGTTGCCGGGGACCGGAGCAGCAGGATGCGGCCACCCACGATGGAGTGGGGCTTCCCAGCACTTACTAAAAAAAAGAGTCTCATCGGACTTCTCCGGTCGACTTTGCCGAGGTTTGTACTGTCGGATTCCTATATAAGCTTCCAGGAAAACAACAGTAAAAATATATAACTAAGATACATATATATTACCAATGTATATCAATAAAATATCTGAATAAATAATGTTTTTAATATGGATTCACTATATTTGTGGGGATGGTCTGGAATTAAGGTACAATGGCCAACCCTTTCCTCCAAGTAACAAAGAATTACAGAAGATACGGGTTGTTAGATTGTCAGCTATGATCCTGTAGAAAATTCTTACTAGCTTATATAAGTTCAAATATATATTATATACATTTCATATATAATATATAGATTTGTTAGGTGTGTATTGATCAGTTCATGGTGTCTTGTAGAGACAGAACTATAAAGTGCATGGCATATATGGCATTTCATTTACATAATGAACTATTCTTTGCAGGATCCTCTGGTCCTTATTAAAAAATTTTGACAGGAGCGCAGTATGGACTCACTTGGTAATTTCATTTTGGTTAGGTGGAAATGTGGGGTTGGGGGGCAAGACATACTAAACTGTGGGAACCTAAGGACGACCATCAGCAATTGCGTTGTGGCATTATTTTTTCTCTTCGCTAAAGTATCATGTACAAAGAAAGCTAAAGTTCTGTTTTAAAGGGGTTGTCTGGGGTGCAGAAAAGGTCTTAAAGTGAATCTGTTGTTGTTATAAGTCCAAATCAACAGTAGATTTGATATAAAGCAAGTTTGCAATTTACATTCATTATTTTTGTTATCATGCTGTTAAACGAAGCCGTACTTACCTGTGTCCAGGTCCAGTCTCCTGAAGGCGGCTATATAACAGCTATACTTACCTGTATCCAGGTCAAGTCTCCTCTTTTTAGTCTTGTGCTGTTTTTTTTTTTTAAAAGACTAAACACATGAAGTCCCGACCAGTACAGAGAATAACAGCTTAATGTGAGCTCAATCAGAAGACTACTGCCTTCTCTGTGAGTGAAGATGACCTGGGAAACACAAGACTTCCTGTGTTTAGACTGTTTGAAAAAAAAAAAAGTATGAACAGGAAGTGCTGTGTTGTCCATGATAATTAGATAAAAATAATAAATGTAAATTGCAAACTTGCTTTATTTTACATCTACTGTTGATTTAGGTTTTGAAAGTTATAACGACAGGGATACTTTAACTGTTCTGCTTCCCAGTGCTCCGCTTCCTCCCTTTGGCCTCTTGGAAGTATATTTTCCTTCCTTATACCCCATACTTTTTGTTGCCCATACTCCAAAAGTATTCTGTTAGATGTATGAAAAAACAGGTGCGAATTGAGTGTTATTATCTCTTACGCTATGGTCACACATCCTGGAGTAGTGGTTTTCTTTGAAGGGACTCTGTCAGTGGGTTTAAACTGCCCTATCTAAGAGTAGCATAAACTAGTGACAGAGAAGCTGAACAGAATGATAGATTCCTTACATTGTTCTGTGCAGCTGATATGCAGTCCTCTTCATTACAGATGTAGCCAGGGTTAACTTGATCACAATGACGCATTTAACTCGACACTCTAATTGACTTAGCATAGCTCTCTGACACAATTGTTGAGTCAGGGATCATGTTAACCCTGGCTACATCTGTATGTGCATGTGCTCAGTAGTCCTGGATATTCATGAGCACTAGCAACTGATTGGCAGTTATCTATCTGTACTGTGTATGGGCAGATATCTCAATCAGCAGATATGCTATGTCCATACATGCCTTTATAAGAAACATATGCCTAAGGTGTCAAGGCCATAAACCTAGCAGATTTCTGTCAAGATGCCTTTCTTGACTATATAGAAAAACATGGCTTACAGGTCTTTTCAAAACAACAGGATAACACGAAAAAAGTATATGTTAATGTGAATGTAAATGGCAGACGTGTGCCATATATTTGCACTGCATATGTTAAGATCAATCTGATGAAAAGTCAACTGTATAACTTTTTTAGATGGATTAGTCAAAGGGATTCCAAAAATAGATACTTTTGGAGACTTACATGACAATAATCATTGAATTGTTTTAAATGTAAACTGTCAGGGTGGCAAAAAGAATCTTTGAAGGCAAGGGGCCCATATGAAAAGAGCTTTACCCTTGTGGCAGAGAAATGCACAACATGGCCCAGAACCAGCATACATTTACATCACATATTAACCTCCAAAACTTATCAGAAAACAGCTTACTACTAGAGATGGGTGCAACTCGAGAAGGCTCAAGTCCATCCAAACCCGAAATATTTCATTACTGATGGCTAAAGAACTTGGATGCAGCTCTAGGGAGTCCTGGAAACCATGGATACAGCCATAGGCCACAGGCTATACCCATGTTTTCCCAGACTCCCTAGGTCTGCATACAACTTCTGCAACCACCGGTAATCAAATGCTGAGACTTCCAGGTTTAGACGGACTAGAACATGCTCAAGCTGCACCCATCTCTAGTACCTTTGATACATATGGTGCACGAGGAATGGTCCATTAACCATGGCACCTTTCATCCATCAATCTGCTGCACATTTCTATGCCAGTCATACTGTCAGTACAGATGTCTCCATCCTTATCTTTCCTCTAGATCAAGAAAATCCCATATTGTGTCATGAGATGACTCGCTTAGTAAAAAAGAAAACCTGATTTTGTGATACTCTGTTGGAAGATGTATATGTGTCTATGTGTGGCCAGCCAATGGCTTTGATGTAGAGGGTTGATGTTGAGTAATGCACTTATATCATGTAAAAATTGGATCATTAACTAAATGCAACATAAGGGTGGACACAACTGCATAGCATCTTCAACAATAGTACGTTGTAACTGGGAGCGCTTTGCCATGAAGCTTCTCCCCTACAGTCAGGAATATATAGAATGGCCTGTTTTGTACTTCTTTTGGGTTCACTTTATTTATGAAAATTTATATATATAATTGTTCCCTATAGTGGAGGAGAGTTATGTAATCCTGGGCACATGGACAATGAAGAATGTGCTGATATCAACCAAGTAAGTTTCTAATTGTATTTTCCAATATGTCATAAAAATTGACCATGATCGAACTGGCGACTATAAGCAAAATGGCTGCTTTCATTTCATAAGATTTCATAAATACCCTATTCGAGTCTAGAAGTATTTGGACAGTGACATACTCTTTATAGCCAAACCATGATGGATCTAAAACCATCAATAGGGGATTGAAGCAAAAATTTTAGCTTTGGGTCAAATCAAAACAAACATTATTGTTTAGGAATTACAGCTCTTTTAAAAAAAATTTTTTACATAGTCCCTAAATATTCACAGGTGCAAAAGTAACTAAACAATTGGCTGATAAGTAGTTTCTTGGTCTGGTGTGTCTTGTTACGTTTCTATTCCACAAAAGACACAGGTTCCATGTGCGGTCTGTCAATATGGAAGATGTTCTATGGAAAAAAGTTCAGAGTTCCTGGCACCATGATTCCAGGAACTCCAAATTCTGTTCTATAGTTCTATATAATTTTATATCTTCCATATCTACAGACCGTGCACGGAACATGTGATTGGCCCTTGAAGTGTCACTGTTGTTTGTTTTTTTGCAGAAATTAATAGTACAGGCAATTTTAAGAAACTTTGTAATTGGGTTTATTAGGCAAATATGCCATTATCTGCATTCAGAAAGACATTCTCCAGCCCCCCCCCCCCCTTCCTCCTCTCTCATTCACTGCTCATTATCAGGAAATCTCGACTCTTTTACATCAGTCGAGCCCTCAGTAACCTATGGAGAGGGGAGGGGGGAGGAGGGAGATTAGTCACCAGCAGAGAACAAAGGATTACACAGTGGGAGCTGTGTGAAAGCCGGTATTCAGAGGTCAAAGAGGTCAGTGCTGACTTCAGAGGAAATAGCCCGGTGATGTAGCTGTAAATTAACTCTTTGTTGTCCTGTTTTGGTGCCTCATCTCCCTCCACCCCTCCCCTCTCCATAGGAAACCATGAAGACGAGGGGAGAGCTTCAAACTGCTTTTTCATGATAAAAATGCATTTTTCGGCTAATAACCCAATTACAAAGTTTTTTTTAAAAATCGCCTGTACTATTGAGTATTGCAAAAAAAATTTAAACGACAGTGACACTTTAAGGTGATAAATGGTCTGGAGTTAATTTTTGGGGGGTGAATTTGTATTTGGTAGCTGTTTAAGGGAACGCTCAATATTTGGTCAATGAAAGTAAAGAAGGTCATGAACAGTCTGAAAAAATTCAGAGTAAAAGCAAACACTTTAGGTGTTGGCAACCCAACCTCCACCCCCCATAAATAAAAACACTTGGTTCATATTGGTCTTGTTTTAGACCCACTGCGGTGGTGTGCAAAGGACAAACTATGAGAAATGTCTCCCTGTCCAAATACTTGTAGACTTAACCATACGTTGGTTGAGTGTAGGTAAAATAACCCATTGGATATAGCACCATAACAAAAAGGGACGTGCAAATGTATTGAATGAAAATGCCCTTTTACCGCCATTCCAACTGCAGGCGCTCCCATCTCCCTTGTTTGTGCTCGGTGGCAGAATAAAGTAGCGGTTTCAGTAAATTCCTTGTTTTAATAGAAGGGAAGAGAAGGCTGTTAATAATTAGCAGTTCACATCAAACGACTCATTTAGTGCTGCTGAGTGCTGCTCCGAAGTGCAGTCATTCCTAATGTCTTCTGTTCATCGTGCCATCACTTTTCCACTCAACAGTTTATTTTCATACAGGAAAAAAGGGATATTATACGGGGCCGGTTCCAGACAGCTGTAATGAGACAACATTTTGGTGTCCAGATTATGGCCGTAAGACCTTAAGCAGTTTGTTGGTGATATCAATTTGGTCCGACAGAACTACGGGAGATCTGAATGATAATATCATGTAATATTTTAATAATGTAATATGGAGGCTAAAATGAGGCCGGATTACAGCCATCGAAAACTGGTTTAATTACAGTCAAAATATTCATGTAATAACTTCAATAAATATAATATGTGAAATGGACCAATTGGATAAAGCAACACACGGCCACGACCACACAACCTCTCTTTTTGGCCATTTGAGATGTTTTTTTTGTTTGTTTTTTTTTGAACGGCTGTCATTTTGCAAGTAACGGCCGTTATTTTAAAACAACAGGCATGATTTGTAGAATAACGACCGTTATTTTGAAATAACAGACAAAAAAAAAAAACGGCCAAAAAAACCTCATAGTTTTGTACAGGTTCATATGATTTTTTAAAAACTTTATTAGGCCATGTTCACGCGGCGTAAAACACCGGCCAGCCAATTCACCATAGCCGACAGTGAAGCGTGCGGCCAGGGCCAATAAATAGCGGCCGGACAAAAATGACATGTCAGTTTTCGTGTAGCCTCTTGGGATCCCGGCCGGAGCGTATATTATGTGTATACGCTCCAGCTGGGATTCCCTCAGCCTGCAGGGCACGTTAGTTTTAAATTAATGACGGCCATTGTTGAGAAACGGCAACAACGGCCGTGATTAATTCAAAACTTACGTTGTGTGAACATAGCCTTATGTTGATTAAACCAAGTTTGTCCTTTTTAAGGTATTTTTGATGCAATGAGTTTTTTTTCCATAAAAATTACTAGGAAATATATTTTTGTTATTCAACAAAATAATCACACATAAACATACTCTCAAAAGACAAATTCAGCTCTACTTCATATGATCAAAAAGGTGGCAACCGTCCAGCTTTTACAAGTTCTACCAATCCTCTGATAACAGATTTTATGAAGGCTTGATATGAATAAGGAAGATTTTTTTGTTTTTACAAATCAAATCTTGTTACATACTTGCTATTTCTCTACTTCAATATTCCTTCAATCTAGTCTTTAATGAACTCAAACAGGTTGTGTTTTGAAGGGTTCCTATGAAGGGAACAGCTATGGCAATTACTGATCTAATGAACATAAATAAAGTCTGTGCAATAATGAATCCTCAAAACCTGACCTGTTAGGGTTCCTTAAAGGGAATCTGTCAGCTACAATTCACCTTCCAAACTGCTGACACTGTTGGATAGCTATTAGGTCAAGGACAAACATGGTACCTTTCATAAATCCATCTGTGCTTGCAGAAAAAATGTAGAAAAAATGCTGTTATACCCTCCCGATTTAATGGCTTCTTATGGAGCTGTGTCATGGAGGGGCAGGGGTTTCCTCCCACTAGGGACAGGCCGGTGGCACCGGCATTACCGTGCCAGTGCAGGTCTATTGATGTATAAATCTTTAAAGGGGTAGTGCAGCGCTAAACAATTATTCATAAAATAACACACATTACAAAGTTATACAACTTTGTAATGTGTGTTATGTATGTGAATGGCCCCCTTCCCATGCTAAACCCGGAAGTGTGGTGCATTATACTCACCACATCTCGTGTCGACCCCTGTCCGCCATCTTGGGACAATGACGTAGTCTTCGGGAGGCCGGGCCAAACCGCTCCACCCTTTCCTCATGCCGGCCCCCCTCTGCTGCGTCATAACTGTTCTCAGCCGCGATTGGCTGAGCACAGTTATGCTCAGTCAATCGCGGCTGAGCTACTGATGACGTGGCAGAGGGGGGCCGGCATGAGGGATGGATGCAGCGGTTAGGCCCGGCCTCCCGAAGACTACGTCATTGTCCCAAGATGGCTGACGGGGGTCGACACGAGATGCGGTGAGTATAATGCACCACACTTCCGGGTCTAGCGTGGGTAAGGGAGAAACACGGAGAAGGGGGCCATTCACATACATAACACACATTACAAAGTTGTAATTGTTTAGCGCCGCACTACCCCTTTACATGGGCCGTTTATTGTTGCTAGAAACCCTATTTTGGCTGATAATTATAATGATTATAATCGGCCTGTGTAAAGTGACAGCGATCAGCCAAGGAGTGGGAAGACACCCAATCTTTGGCTGATCACTTCTTTGGTGCGGGCTGTAAAATAATTAGCTACCGGCACATCTACCTGTATAAGTGTGCGGCCATTTCAATATACTGCTAACGGACGCACAAACGATACAGTGATTGTTTGTGCGGCTCGGCCGCCCAATTGATCTTGCCTTCTTAAGGCAATGCAAACAAACTTGCACAACCCCCCATCAGCATTCTAGCTTGTGACGGATCAGGAGTTTGCGGTATTCCTGTGGAAGTACAGATGGATATATGAAAGGTACCATGTGTCTCCTTGACCTAACAGCTACCTGCAGCTACAGTAAATAAAGCGCATTGTCATAGTTCATCATTTGCTGCCAGTTAATCTTTCCACCTTTTTGGGACTTGAGAACTAAGATTAGATAGGATGTAGAAGTAGTACCGTACATCTAGTGCTCAGAATGGCTTACACACCTTAAAGGGACCCAGATAATGTTCTCATCTGATACAAAATGAGATTAGTTAATGATGTGTCTTATACAAAGTGATATATCCGAATCTAAACTCTGCTGTTCTGACATTACAAAATAAATACACGGTAATGAATACGCTTAACATAGTGCACAGGAACTGAGATTCCTTTCTTCGGGATTTAAAAAAAAAAAAAAAAAAAAAAACACTTCACAACTTATCACCCGTAAAAAATGGACCTTTGCAGTGGGAACAAACTCTTCAGACTTCAAAAAAGGTCGAAACAAAGGCAACTTTTTCACAAACGTTTTTGTTTTGTGGGAGAACAAACTTTGGAACAAGACGTGTTTGGGCGTTAGACCTCGGTATTGTCAGAATTTTATCCCACAAAACAGCTCTAAAAACCTAACCATTTATTATTTCACCATCCAACAAAAAAACAAAAAAACAAAAAAAAGGTCCAAATAAACCAATATAATAATATATCAACCAAACATTTACTTATGGTCAGATAAATATTTGCCTGATTGCCTTAAGGAAAATGCATCTAACCTAAGATCGCAAACTGGCTTTCGATGCAATTTAACCTTGTACCCAGCTCTGATTTGCCGGCTGTGCCGTGGCAGCCATGTTGAACCCTCCTTGTGGCGGCAGAGCAGAGTCAAAGTTGAAGTCCATTTCGTCATTGTCCATGAAGTCATTGAGAATGATGGATTCCACGTCACATTCTAAAGTCCCATTGAACATATCTAAGTCTAAGTCTGTCGGGAATCTGTCCTGATTGTACACTTGAGGATGATGATGGTGATGGTGGTGGTGATGGTGATATGCACCTTGGTATGGCCCTTCTAACAGGCTTCCATGTCCACCCTGACTACTGAAGTACGGGTGATGTGGAACAGATGACAAGCTGCAGGATTCGGAATTGATCAGTCCACTTGAGCTAGCTAAGGCACTGTTGTTAACAGAGCAGTGATGATTGAGAGTGGGTGGGTGGTATAGGTTGTGGCTTTTTATTAGACTGGCAGAGTATGGCACTTGTCCTGAGTCACAATTGTTTAGGATGCCCGTGTTCTGCCTATGGTTACGCTGTGGCCCCAGCATGGTGGCTAAACCTGGATCGCTCTGTACAATCCCTTCCTTATGTCCATAGGACATGGCAGTGAGGAGATCCTGGAGGGATGAATTCCTGTAGGTACTGCCTGGAGAGAAAGCAGCTTGTTTGTTCTCTTGGATTGTTTGCATGGGTAACCGTCTCATCATTCCCATAGCTGGCTGACTATAAACAGTGCCGCAAAAAGCATTCGAGCTGTTGTTTAAAGTTGGGCACTTGGATGTGAAAGAGAATCCAGGGCTGCGTTGGCGTAGGGCGGCAGCCGAGCTCACACTGTAACCATCCTGTAGCTCATCCATTAAATGGTCGGACAGCCCCTCTCCCATACCTATATTACCACTTAGCTCTGCAAGCCGTGGCATTTCAACTGAACAACGGGCATTTGGAGACAGGGCGCTAGATGGGCTGGGGTACATGAGAGGGGAAGAGGGTGTCACCTCATCATCATCCAGGTCATCTGGCTCATCATTGCCCATAATGGGTGAAAGCCTTCCACTCATATTCCCTGCCACAGTGTTGGCTCTGTTGTGAAATTCAGCCCAAACATCGAAGTCATCACTGGCGTGGGAAGATGGACTTTCGGACCACTTTGCTTGTTGAGAAGAAGGGCTGCCTTCTACTGTTGGCTCTGGTGCCGTCTGCACCTGTTGCTGCTTCTTCTTTCCTGCTTTTCCCTTTATCCTTAAAAATTTCCCACTGGTGCTGTCCATAGAGGCTGCTCTCCTCCGTGGAGTCTTCCCCGTCTTTCCACCTTCTGGGTTTAGCATCCACCAAGAGCTCTTTCCCGTTCCTTCATTTTGAACACGGATAAAGCGCGTGTGCAGGGAGAGATTATGTCTGATGGAATTCTAAAAAGAAGAAGAAAAAGATGCTTAGGTGAAGTGCAAACTCATTCTTTATCAGGTATAGTACCCTCCATTAGTAACCAGTAAAACCAATCTACTATATGATGAACATGGTCGGCAACATGCTCTAACTCCAACATCACATAATAAGAAAAAAAAAGCATACTAGAAAAGTGTGGCATTGCCACTTCTATACATATTAAAGTATGACTATACATTGTTTCAGGTAAAGTGAATCTGTACCACCGGACAGCCTACCAAACTACAGATGTCCTCATCAAGACATGTCCGCTTCTTTTTAGCACACTTCTGGGCTGGATTAGGGCGTCCCAAAAAAGAAGGCTACGTTCTTTTAAGGCAAAAAACATCTTTATGAGGGTATTCATAGAATAAAAATATGCTGTCAGGGTGAGGAGGAAATAGAAAAAAAAGATACTTACCTAGCTTCAGCCCCTTGCTGTTGCCTCTGTCTAGTACCGCAATCTTATTCCTGCTTCCAACACAAGTGCCTTACTGGCCAAGATGGGACACTGCTGTGGCTGAGGAGGCAGAGCCTACTCCCAAGAGCTCATCTCAGAAGCAGAAAGAAGAGAGAAGTTCAGGGAACCGGATAGGGGCCAACAGAAGTTAGTAGGGAGCAGCAGGGGACAGTGGCTAGGTAAGTATTGTTTTCTTTTCTTTTGCTACTATTATCTCCATTATTATTGCATTATCATTTCTATTGTCTATTGCCATAAAGCATATCCGTTCTATGCTTTATTGCCCTTTTTTTTATGGCTACTCCGGGTATTAAGGCTGCTTAAGGCTTTGTGCTTATAGCACAACACCTAGAGGTGAGCGCACACCTTATTTGATGCATAACTGCATTAGTGTATCAGGTTAGTTGCACACAGAATGCCAGCTTTGGTTCTTTTTTTTCTCTACTAATATATTATACTTTAATATAAAACACAATATTATTTGATATGTTATGTCAACCATACATAAAAATAAAGCATTTGGCTAATATAACAAATAGATATGGACAAGGGTCTCAACAGCTGCCTGTCAGTCACCTACTTTCTGCCTGTTGAAATTGACCATTCGGTCCTGAAAAACTAGTGAACATGTGAATGTAGCCTATAAGGGGCATTCATAATTTTTATGAATACAGTCCATGCAGGGAACATGTGCTGCGGACCAGGTTCAAGGACCTCCCGGCATCATGTATCATTATGATGTTAAAATCTTTGCGGCACTGTACTGCCAAAGTCATGGGGAACATTTAAGCTGTTTTGGAGCTCCTGGCATCATAATGATATATGATGCCGGGATCTCCTTGAATCTGTCCATGGATCGTATTTACGAAACATGTGAACGCATTTTACAGACCAGCATTGAGCTAGTGATCTGTATTTATTCTTGATAATGTTTGCGCAGCTGTATCTGAAAAACCTTGAACTAAAGGCGAATGTACCACCGGTGCATTGTTTTTTACATAGACTGGCACGGGGATGCCGGTGCCATGGTCCTTCTTTTGAACTGCTGCCTGGAGCCGGGTTACAGAGGAAAGGGGGTTTCGTCCCATTGAGGGCCAGCTAGCCCGCCTCCAGTGTTTCATGGTGGGCGGTGCTTGGGAATAGACTGGCGATGTGGGTGGGAACCAGACAGCAATTTAAAATAAGGGCCGCGGCATCGGCATCCCCACGCTGGTCTGTTCATGTAAAAAGCAAAAAAGCGATGTACCGATTGTACATGCCTGCTTATACCCTATGGAAGCCATAGTTGATTTAATGTGTAAACTCTAAAGCAGAAGCAGCGTTCCCCTTTAGCAGGCCACATCTTTTATCATGAGTAGAAGAAAGTTTTGCAGCGACAGGAGGCTGTGATCCAGAGATAATTACTCGCTAATGAGCGGATTCGGTTAGATTAGCAGGACCTGCGTCCTACACTGGGACAATGTGCGCAGGCAGAGCATGTGGCTTGTGACTAAATGACATCTCAGATCTACAGATTTGGATTCAAAACTAACAATATTATTTAAAAAGATGCAAATTCCAGTTCTAGGATTTTTAAAGAAGCTTTGACAAAAAGCGTCTGGTTTTCCTACAGCAACCAATCACAGCTCGGCTTTCATTTCTCAAATCGCTCTGGTTAAATAAAACCGTAACTGTGATTGCTTGCTAAATGAAAACTGATTATTATTATTTTTTTTTATTTATTTAAAATCTCGGACAGATTGATAAATCTGGGCTAATCTGTCGGGAAAAAAAAAACTACGAACATTCAATGACAAACTAACAAAGTATGGACTAAAAATATGAGATATTTTAGGCTATTGATTCAATATCATATCTTGTTCTTCAAAGATGGTAACAAAACCAAGACAACGTACTCATATAATAAAATACTTCAATCAGTTGCTCTTCACTCCAACGGGTTTCACTGGGAGGGAGGATACCTCACAGATCATCAGGGAGCTACTCAGTATTATAGATTAGATACACTATGTAGGAATCTAGATCTCACAAGCCCACATTTGCCAACAAACATGCCAGCCTCAGCTAATAGTACAATATATAGTAATCAATGGCAAAATGGAAGCCCGTACGGGGCCGCAAATAACTGACATGTCAGTTTTCTGCTGCTGCAATTCAATGAATTGCGGCGGTAGGAAACCCTGTCAGTTTACACAATGAAGCGAGCGGCTTCGGCCGCTTGCTTCATCATGTGCTCTGGGAGGTTCTGATGCGGGCGCGCGCTTATGCGCCCGCATCAGAACCCTGCGGCCAAAAGATCATACGGCTGGTACTGCAGTACCGGCCGGGATGATCCGTGCAGAGACCGTCCGTTCCGTGACCCGCCCGGTTGTTACGGCCGCGGCGGCGTCCCGCGTTCCGGGCCGCCGCCGCGACCGCTACCTGCCCTATGCAGCAGCCGGTGTCCATAGTCGGGGACCCGGCGCTGCTGTCACCTCGGCCCCGGGGGGCGCCTCACCTCTCCACGCTCCTGTCTCCCGCTGTGCCGGCCGGCGCGCGCGTCCCCGCCTCCTAAGGGCGCGCGCGCGCCGGCTGTCTCAGATTTAAAGGGGCAGTGCGCTCCTAATTGGTAGTTGCACCCAATCACTCCCCTATAAATCCCAGCATGCCCTGTCCTTAGTGTTGGAGCCTCTACATGCTTCCCATAGCGTTTGGCCCAGCCCCTGTTGTTCCTGAGTCCTATCTGTTACCTGGTCCCAGTCCCTGTTCCTGAGTCCTATCCGTTACCCGGTCCCCAGTCCCTGTTCCTGGTTCCTGTTTCCCAGTCACTCCATCTGTTCCTGCGTTCAGCCTGTCACGTGCGCTCTCACCTGCAGACCTTTGCCAGTGCCATCTCCTGCCTACTGCTCCTGCCACGCCTCGCCTGCCGTCACCAGCAACCAAGCCAGGGGTAGCGACCTGGGGGTCGCCTGCCGCAGCAAGTCCATCCCGCCTTGCGGCGGGCTCTGGTGAAAACCAGCGGCCCCTTAGACTCCGCTCCCTGGTGAGGTTTGTGCCATCGCTGGTGCCGGTCCAGTGGATCCACTACTCCAGGCGTTACAGTAGGCTCCAACCATGGATCCCGGCGAGGTGCCAGATCTCCGTGACGTCGCCAGAGTGGTCGCGCAACAGGCTCAACAAATCCAGAAACAGTCACAGCAGATCCAGCAACTCACTGCCGCCTTACAGCAGCAGACTACTGCCCAGCGCACACCATCTCCTGACGCTGCTTCTTCACTCCGACTGGCCCTCCCAAGCAAGTACTCTGGGGACTCTAAGTTGTGCAGAGGATTCCTGACTCAGTGCACCATGCACATTGAACTTTTGAGTAGTCAGTTTTCCACCGAGCGCTCTAAAGTGGCTTTCATCATCAGCCTATTAGAGGGTAGAGCCCTGGCCTGGGCCACGCCACTGTGGGACCGTGATGATCCAGTTGCTGCCAATCTCCGGGCCTTCCTATTTGAGTTTCGCTCCGTCTTTGAGGAACCTGCCCGTGCTTCTTCAGCCGAGACTGCTCTCCTCAATCTCTCTCAAGGCAGCTCCTCTGTTGGTGACTACGCCATCCAGTTCCGCACCCTGGCAGCCGAATTGGACTGGAACGAGGCCGCCCTATTGGCCACCTTCAAGAAGGGCCTGTCTAGTCGTGTGAGAGACGTGCTCGCTGCCCGAGACCTGCCTACCTCCCTGAACGAACTCATTCTACTGGCCACCCGAGTTGATACTCGTTTTTCGGAGAGGGAGGAGGAGGTTCGGCATGAACATTTACTAACCCGTTCCCGTCGCCATCCCCAGCTGGCGCCAGTTTTCCAGAATCCTGACCTTTCGATGTCCCAACCCTCTCCTGAGATTCCTATGCAGGTGGAACGGGCTCACCTGACGCCTGATGAAAGAATCCGGCGCCTGGAGCAGAATCTCTGTCTCTATTGCGGTGGTTCCGATCACTTCCGGCTGGGATGTCCCCTACGTCCCCAAACATCCGGAAAATGCTCGCACCTAGGTCCGGTGGGACAGGTGTCCCTAGGTGTGAATGCCACCATTCCAAGTCTGTCTATGCCAGTTTCCATCCGGACTCCCTCAGGACAAAATCATCAGACTACTGCCTTCCTCGATTCTGGGTCAGCAGGCAGTTTTATTGCGGCAACATTGGTCCAAAGATGGCGGCTACCCGTGACCCGACTAGCCAGGCCCCTGACTATCTCCTCGGTCACAGGCGAAATTCTTACCGACCGTGTGTACTACCAGACCGCATCTTTAGTCCTCCAGGTGGGTCCTTCACATCAAGAAGAGATATCCTTCTACGTCCTGCCCCATTCTTCCCCCGCGGTCCTCCTGGGACTCCCGTGGCTACAAAAACATGCCCCTCAGCTGGACTGGAGAACCGGGGAGATTCTCAGTTGGGGTCAGGACTGTTCCCACCAGTGTCTCAAGTCACCTCAGACCAAGTGTATTATGTCATTTCCTGTCCCGGCCAAGCCTCTATCCGGCCTACCGGCAGAAGACCAAGACTCGGCGGATGCCTTCTCTGCCGAGGTGTACCCTCTCCCCGTACCCAAGACTAAGGTCGTATCCTCTCACCACCGGAAGAACTTACAGAAGGTCCCTTGCCACGTTATACCGCCTGATCGCCTAGTACCAGTCGTCACCTCCACTCTTCAGAGAGTACCCCCCGGAAAGACTCATGTTCACCCTGCGCTTCGAAGAGGTATTTTGAACTGGGGACATTCCTCGTTGGAGGCCGGGCACCCGGGAGTCCGTAAGACCGGCCAACGGATCTCTCGCCACTACTGGTGGCCCAGCCTATCCCAAGATGTCAAAGACTTTGTGGCTTCCTGTGCCATTTGCAGGCAAGAAAGAGGGGGAGGCCAAAGGGGGGGGGTACTGTTACGGCCGCGGCGGCGTCCCGCGTTCCGGGCCGCCGCCGCGACCGCTACCTGCCCTATGCAGCAGCCGGTGTCCATAGTCGGGGACCCGGCGCTGCTGTCACCTCGGCCCCGGGGGGCGCCTCACCTCTCCACGCTCCTGTCTCCCGCTGTGCCGGCCGGCGCGCGCGTCCCCGCCTCCTAAGGGCGCGCGCGCGCCGGCTGTCTCAGATTTAAAGGGGCAGTGCGCTCCTAATTGGTAGTTGCACCCAATCACTCCCCTATAAATCCCAGCATGCCCTGTCCTTAGTGTTGGAGCCTCTACATGCTTCCCATAGCGTTTGGCCCAGCCCCTGTTGTTCCTGAGTCCTATCTGTTACCTGGTCCCAGTCCCTGTTCCTGAGTCCTATCCGTTACCCGGTCCCCAGTCCCTGTTCCTGGTTCCTGTTTCCCAGTCACTCCATCTGTTCCTGCGTTCAGCCTGTCACGTGCGCTCTCACCTGCAGACCTTTGCCAGTGCCATCTCCTGCCTACTGCTCCTGCCACGCCTCGCCTGCCGTCACCAGCAACCAAGCCAGGGGTAGCGACCTGGGGGTCGCCTGCCGCAGCAAGTCCATCCCGCCTTGCGGCGGGCTCTGGTGAAAACCAGCGGCCCCTTAGACTCCGCTCCCTGGTGAGGTTTGTGCCATCGCTGGTGCCGGTCCAGTGGATCCACTACTCCAGGCGTTACACCGGTCTCTCACGTTGTGTGAACATGGCCTTAAAGTGGAACTGTGGCAAAAAAATTATAATAATTTCACATCAACTGGTGTCAGAAAGTTATACAAATTTGTAAATTACTTCCATAAAAAAGTACTTACCAGCTGCTGTATGTCCTGCATGAAGTGGTGTATTCTTTTTAGTCTGACACAGTGCTGTCAGCTGCTACCTCTGTCCATGTCAGGAAATGTCCAGAGCAGTAGTAAATCCCCCCATAGAAGTTCCTGACATGGACAGAGGTGGCAGCAGAGAGCACTGTGTCAGATTGAAAAGAATAATGCACTTCCTGCAGGACATACAGCAGCTGAAAAGTACTGGAAGACTTGAGATTTTTAAATAGAAGTAAATTACAAATCCGTATAACTTTCTAACACCAGTTGGTTTTTATCTCGTGCCCCCCCCCCCCCCCCCATATTCCTGCAGTTATAACTTTTGTATTCGTTTTTGGCACGTCATA
This sequence comes from Dendropsophus ebraccatus, assembly GCF_027789765.1. NCBI lineage: Eukaryota > Metazoa > Chordata > Amphibia > Anura > Hylidae > Dendropsophus > Dendropsophus ebraccatus. Next base: position 149,766,580 of record NC_091458.1, read on the forward strand.
CATACAATTTCTTAGCTTTGCTGTGTGAGGTCTTTTTTGAATAAGTCCTTATGATTATACTTAATATATAAATACTTTATTGGTAGCTGACATTTTTCCTTGTGTTTATTGTATTCTTTGCCATGTACGTTTTTTTTTCCAGGTTATTATTCCATAGTTGAATGAATAGACGGACACCATGTCCAGAGGCACAGATCGCCTTTCATATATGACGTACCAAAAAGGGGTTATAGATATAATTTATGTAAAATCTAGTATTTTTTGTTACTTTAGTTCTGAAGACCTAGTAAAATAAGATCCCACAGTAATACGGTGGTGTTCACAGCTTTTTGTGTATTTGGTGTATGTGTATTCCCTCCCAGTACTATTCTCTGTGTATTTCCCATCCCCCACATCCCCGTGCCCAGTGTGTCTCTCTTGTCACATCGCTAAGACACGCTACAGGCTGCGTTATACAGTGAATTTAGGAGCGAGTAGCTATGAATATTAAATGTTCTGCCTCTCTCCCCCTGAATCTTATATATTAGCAGATTATTAGATATATTGAAATAAACTGCAGATTTTTTTTTCATTGCAAATAGCTGCAATGAGTTATATTATAAAAGGAATAATATATATATATATATATATATATATATATATATATATATATTTATATATATATATATAATTAAGGCATATAATGACTCGTTATGCTCACACACCCTAAAAATTCATAAAATAGCGACCGTATTGGATGGCCGTCATTTAATGGCAAATAACGGCGGTTATTCGTACAATTTTTAAAAAATAATTATTGCCATTATATTTGCCATGAAATGATGGCCGTCCAATAAAAACGCCCATTTTATTATGAATTTTGACGGTGTGTTAACATAGGCTGAGGCTGCACTATTACCCCAGCTTAAGGCCCTATGCCACGGAACGATTATCGTTCATAAACTCGTTAACGATCACTAAACGATTTTTTTTAGCGAACGATAACACACAACGTGAACCATATATGTAGTGTAACAATTATTTTGCGGTCGTTAAAAACTTTCGCCGGGGTGATCATGACCATACGACACACCTACTTTTTTTTAAACCTTTTTTACGAACGACTGAAAGATTTCTAATTTTACACATCGATTTTTTTTGACATGCTGAAAAACAATTTTAATTGACAATATAACGATTTTGCCTTTGTCGTTCGCTCGTTTACACCAATTCCACGAAGCGATTATCGTTAACGAGCGGTCGTTGGAGCGAGTTTATGAAAGATAATCGTTCCGTGGAATAGGGCCTTTAGAGAAGGGGGGAAGATAAGATGCATAATTTCGGGACACAACTTACTCCCCCAATTTTTTCCCTGTTCCATTCAAACTTTGTCCCCATTAAACGTAGATTTAAAGCTTTGGTCCTCTCAAAATTTACTGCGTTACTATACTCTCTAGATTACTTTACTTCTTTTGCACCTTGCCAGATCTACCATCCCTCTACCTCAAACAATTTCAGAGGGATATCCTCCTTATTGTGTAAAGTAAAAAGATCTGCAAAGTGGCTCAAAATGTACTATATGCACAAAAATTTAATGGAGATTTGGGTCTCCCCCATTTACTTAGAGAGGATGTACCATCTTTAGAGTCAATGGAGCCGCGTCATAGAGGGGAGGGAATTCCCTCCCACTGGGGGCGGGCCGGCCCGCCTCCAGTGCTTCAGCCCCAAGCCGCGGTTCAAAAAATGGACCACAGCACCGGCTTCCCCATGACGGCGCCGTTCTATCCGTGGGGCAGATTTAAGAGGATGTACCTAATTTAAAATATTTAAGTAAATGGGGGAGACCCAAACCTCCATTAAATTATTACTCCGAGGAAGAACCTCAGGATAAATAAACCTATAACAATGGGGGGGGAATATATGAAAACAAGAACTGACTAGTAACTAACTAAAGCTCAGCCTTCATTTCTTAATGGGCTCAGGTGGAATAAAACCTGAGCTCTGATTGGTTGCTGTTGCCCTCCAATATCCCTTAAAAATGAAGAAAACAAAGAATAGATAGTCGGAAACTATCAATGTTTATAACAGAGCCGTAGGAAATTAGTTGAATCAACTGGCACATACATATAGAAAACCCAAATGAAAACAAGCACTAACACCTAAACAAATGAAAAAAAAAAAAAAAAGGTTAAAGAGGCACTGCCCGAGTTTTTAAAAGAAATCAACAGGGTTGTGATCGCAAACAATATACTAAATTTTTTAAAAAGTTTTCTCTGTTTAAATCAATGTTACATATATGGCCACTAGATGTCTCCCTTCACTACGCATGTGTACAGCTACTGCATGTCCACATTCAGTAGCAGAGAATGCTGGGGATGCTCGCATTGTATGGTCAGCTCTCCTGTCACACAGCACCAAAACCTCTGTAACCACACAGCAACATTATACTGACTTTTTTTTTTTGTATTTTTGTATAACAAAGAGCATTGTCTCCTGGTAAGCTGCAGAGCTGATAATAGAATTACCAAGAGTTAATATAATTGCCCTCAGTTGATATACAACCTGCATGATAAACAGGTGTCTTTCCTTGTGTGAGCGGCAAAGGACGAGGACTTCCTGTGTTTGGTCTCTTTTTTGAATATCGAAAAGACCAAGTATTAGCACAGAGAGAGCATGGAGCACAGTTTGGCCGTATGTATAATGTGGATTTAAACATAGAAAAATAGAAAAATAAAGTGAGTATATTGCAAAACTGCTTGCCATTACAACCCCTGTTGATTTCTTAAAAAAATAAAATAAAATTGAAGTACGCCAAAGAGAAGTCACCATAGTGTGGATGAGTGGATAAAAGTGATATTCACTGATGAATCACCTATCTGCATTAGTGAAGCAGAAGATGCTAGAACATTATGTCTGGTGCTATTCTAATAAAACATGTAAAGATACCTGCAGAAAGCACAAGAAATCATACCTCCCCACTCAAGTATGATATGGGGTTTTCACGGACCAGAAGCGGCAGCAGCCGTTACCTCAAAGGTCATTGGACAAGTATACATAGAAATGTTAGATACTTTCTCATCTGAGTGGCAGAAAACAGCTTTAGGCTATGTTCACACACCGTCAAAATGACGGACGTTTTTATTGGATGGTCATCATTTAACAGCAAAAAACAGACATTCTTTCTAAACAACATCCGCTATTTATATAGTTTTAAAAATAACAGCTATTTGTTGTTATATAAGAGTAGCATAAACTAGTGATAGAAAAGCTGAACAGAATGATGTATCACTTACATTGTTCTGTGCAGCTGATCCAGAGATCTCCTCCTGAATAACATGGACAATAAGTAGTCCTCTCCATTATGTGCATGTGCTCAGTAGTCCTGGATATTCATGAGAAGCAGAAAACTCCGCCCACCAGCTGCTGATCGGCAGTTATGCATCTATGCTGTGTATAGGCAATCAACTGTGAATCTGAAGCTGAAGGGCGGGGGGAGGGGTGTGGCAAGAAACCTATTCTCCTGCATATTAGGAGAATGGCTGAACACAATGATGTAAGTAATACACCTAGTGACAAACTCCCTTTAAATGACTTCCATCCAATAAAAAAGGCTGGCATTTTGAAGGTGTGTGAACATAGCCTCAATGATGATGGAGTCTTTTTTCTGGATTAATGATCCTGCCACAGAGCAAAGCATGCTAAATATTCTTTCCAAAAAGACGTACAGTATATACTTAATGACATGGGCAGCAAACAGTCTGGATCTCAATTCAACTGAAAATTTATGGAGCAAATGTGAAAAAAAAAATTCCAATGACAATCTGTAAAGCCAATCTGTCAGTCGTTCCATGAGGATGTTGGCACCAGCCTACTGTAGAATATCTTTTTTCATGAGTGAATTTCATGCCGCAAACAATTCAGACCGAACACAATAGCCCAAGGAGGCGCAACAAATTTCTGAGATTTTGTCCATAATTTTTTTTTCTCAGCACTTAAAATTAAATTTGCCATTTTTCTCCAGTGTTAAAAAAATTAAAAAAATATTTGAGAAGATTCCCTTTAACATAATGGTCTTCATTTAAAAGTCTAGAAATTTACTATTTTTTTTATTAGGGCCATAGACTATAAATTGAAAGGCAGAGTACATGCTCCATCAGTGCCCCATTAAACTCCTCCTACCCTGTTTCCCTGAAAATAAGACCTAATAGAGGTTCTGCTGAATTGCGAAAGTAAGACAGAACAGAGCCGAACGGAACACCAGGGCATGCAGTTGTGATTCTTTTTAGCTTGCCGCTGTTGTCTCCTACCTTCACTGTCCATTGCAGAGCCACTGCATGCAGGACATGAAGACCGCCACCAGCCACAATGTTGCCTTCTGTGGCCGTAAGTTGTAAATGTGCAGGCAAGGCATCAAGAAGCCCGTCGCCTGTCGCCATCCCTGTTGTTCCCTACCGCCAGATGTAGAGCTCCACATAGCCTGCCACTATCCCGTCACCTGCTGTCATACCGTAAGTTGTCCCTGCTGTGCTGAACAAATGTGCTGTGGTGAGCTCCCCCTGGTGGCCGGAAGCCGCCATACCGTACGCTCTGTACCTGCTGCGCTGTGTTAAGCTCCCCCTGATCTCCCCCTGATGGCCGGAAGCCGCCATACCGTACGCTCTGTACCTGCTGCGCTGTGGTGAGCTCCCCCTGATGGCCAGAAGCCACCATACCGTACGCTGTCCCTCCTGTGCTGTACAAGTGCTCTGTAGTGAGCTCCCCCTAATAGCTAGAAGCCGCCATACTGTACTCTCTGTCCCTGCTGTGCATGTGATATGTGAATTCTTCTTCATGGAAAAAAAATAAGACATCCCCTGCAAATAAGACTCAGCGCATCTTTGGGAGCTAAAATAATATAAGACACTGTGTTGTTTTTGGGGAAACATGGTAGCTGTAGAATTGAGGGACTAAGGTTCCCGATTCTGGAGATTTATGGGTCAGACCCCCAACTATCTACCAATGATCACCCTCCAGTAGAAAGATGAAAAATGCTTTAGACCATGATACACCTTTAAGTAACGTGTATATAACGTGCATTCTTTAAGAAAGACAGCAGATGGCAACCATTTTCTTTGCATATAGACCTGTTGTGAGAAACATCATCATTCAACCAAACCATTCAATGTGTTTTAAATAGAATTAACCTGAAAATACAGATTTGTGTAAAACCTTTCCGAATACGTCACTCCCATAGAAATAATAAAAAAGAAGAAACGGAAGCCAGTACAGTCACTATATGTGGCAGCATTGAGTCAATGGTAACTAGTAATATAAGATCTTGTGACTACCGTGTACTAAGGTTACCAAATAGAGAAGAGTGAGCCCCGAGCATACCTGGGTTTGTCCGAACCGGAGCGTGCAGCATTTGATTACCGGTGGCTGAAGAAGTTGGGTTTGGCATGGCTTTGGCAAAAGGGAGTCCCAAGTAGGAGGGGGGTTTCCCTCTCTGATAGCCATACGCCCTAGGGGCATTCTGAAAGAGGTTGTCTTTTTGAGACAACTGCTTTAAAGCTTGTGTGTTATAGGCTTCTATTACAAGAATTGCAAGTTTGTCTGAAGCTGCTGAATATCCTCACTGCCTGCTCCACCCTGTCTCCACTCCTCTGTCCTCCACCTCCCTTCTGAGACAGAGGTCACATAATCTCTGTCTCTTCTGTTGCCAGACAAGCTGTAACATCTCATCTGTAATTCCGCCCACCACTGACATCACACAGTGATCACCTGACGAAGGGTGTGGAAACAGCCTCTCCTGAGTAGTATAGGGGAAAGGAGACACTGTTGTTTTATCTCTCTCTCTCTCTCATCTATCTGTGTAGATAGATAGATAGATAGATAGATAGATAGATAGATAGATAGATAGATAGATAGCAGATACTACAAGACAGGGGTGGGTGCGGGGTGGGTGCCTGGCAGTTGGTTCTGAGGTGCAATGCATGGGAGAAGTAGTTTCCTGGCCGGGTACCATGATGTAAAACTGGGATCATTTGTAAAAGTCAAAATCTGGGGCGAGGAGCACAGTAGAAAAGAGGGAAAGGGTGAGGATCAGTGAGTGCACCTATATGCCTTTTTGTGCATTCTAATTTTTTTTATGGGATCGCTGGAGTTCCCCTTTAAGTACTTTATTGCTAATAAATCTCTGTGATAATCCACAACTAGATGAAAAATAGGTGAAACCAGACAGGAAGAAACAGTTCTCCATGAATATGTCTGTGTTCCATTTTTATTGGGAGCTCATAAATAACAATCAAGAAGGAACTTTATAGTTTTATGTATATTAAGTGGAGTTTTGGTGCTAAGAGGTGTACGGGTGATGATGTCATCGCACCATTACTGAACGGAAAGCCTTCGGTCATTTGTTGCCAGGTTTTTTTTATCAGGATCATTCTGTCCCTCTATTTATTCACATTCACTAATAAAACGACATCATATTTCATAATGAACTCATTCCCATCCCCTAACTCCTTCATCGGCAATATCACTCAGGTTAGTGTACCATTTATCCTGCATTTATTTTATAGACTGTATTGCTGTATCACCTATGCTCTATTACTTTAGGCCCATGCACATGCCCGTACTATGGATCAATGTTTCACAGACCTGTAATTTGGGGCCCATAGTTCTCAATGGGCTCATACTACAACATTAAGTGATTCCACTATTATACAGCACACCAAGGTTTTGGTATGTTTTATTGCATCCCATACTATGAAGTTACAGTATATGGCCCCATATGTTATTTTATGCAGCTATAGGCTGTTTACTGGTTGCCACTTCACCTATATCCCATATCCAGGCTATTTGCTTTTTGAAAATACGTTTATAAGTTGTAGATGCCCTATATTTTTCCCCTGAGGAATCCAACAATTGGAGGAAACGTGTTGGGATCTATATAAGGCATTGACTAAGGTTAGAACTTCAGGGAAAGGTTAGGGTAGAGGTAACCTTTTGTATTGTGTTAGTTTCTGAGCAAGTAGGGCCACTACGCGCGAAAATATACGTAGTGTGAACCTAGCCTTAATAAAAAAAAAAAACTTAAGTCTTCCAGTACTTACCAGTACTGTATGTCCTACAGGAAGAGGTGTATTCAGTTATTAATCTAGTCTGAATCCCAGAATAGCATTTAGGAACAAAAGGAATTTTTCAAACACTCTATTAGGCTATTTTCACACTACGTAAAACAACGGCTGTAGTCCTCGCCGCAAAACTACGGCCGTTGTTTTGAGGTTTATAAACTTGGCTGCAATATATACGGTTGTACAATGCACAGTACGTATCAGACAACGGCCGTTGTTTATACGGCCCCGTGAAAAATGAACATGTCAATTATTTCCGGCCGGTAATGCTCCAACAACGGCCGTGGATTTCAATGCGGCCGCGAACGTAAAATTTATATCTGCCCAATTAATCTTCATTTTAATGTAAAAAATGTTCTGAGTGGTTTCTCTGGCTGGACGCAGTATTTAAAGTAAATGACCTGTGTCAGTCCGCTTAGAAACATGCTAGGAAGCAAATTTAAACAACGGCCGTAGTTTCACGACTAGCCCGTATGCTCGTATTTCTACAGCCGTAGTTTCAGGCGTATGTGTCCGGTCGGATGAAAACAACGGCCTTTAATTTACGCTGTGTGAACATAGCCTTAGGGGTTAGTTGTAGGAATGTTTGTGCATTACACTGACAGACACTGATTTTAATAAGCATCATGTAATACTTCTTATTAGAATTTTTAATTCTAATATAACCTCATAAGGACACAGTGGATTTTAGGTGGGTTTTGCCCCACTCCACCATGTTACAGGTCCCCTTTAAGGGCCAGTTCACACTGAGGAATCAGCGCTGAATCAGTGAGGAAAGTGTTTTCGCAGAATTTGCTCAGAATCTGCAAGGAAAGTGTTTTGCCCGGAATCGCCTCTTCTTTTTCATTCCAATTCCGCACTGAATTTCCGCAAGCATTCCGCACTGAAAAATTTCTGAGCAGAAACTCATTGCTCAATTCATTTAAATGGGATTCCGCCAGAAAAATTGACATATCAATTCTTCTGGCGCAAAGCGGATCTGCCGCGAAAAACTCTGCGGAAATTCCACTGTGTGAACTGCAGAGCGCAAATTCCATTGAAATTTGGCTCTGTCCTATATTTTCCGGTGGAATTTTCAGAGGGGAATCAGCTCTCAAATTCAGCGCTGATTCCTTAGTGTGAACAGGCCCTAACCCCTTAAGGACAGAGCCCAAAATGACCTTAAGGACTTTGCCAATTTTCAGTTTTGCACTTTAGCATAGCATTGATCAGTGGCCTGTGGCAGACTCTATGCATTGATTGCCGATATGACTGTCGGGAGGAAGGTAAGAGACCTCAATCAGTCAGAACGATCAGAACCCCCCCCAGGTCCCAATCGGATATTGACAGGAGTGCAGCTCCTGTCACTTACATTTAAATGTTGCAGTACTGCAGGAGTTAATGGCGAGCACCACATGAACGCGGCGGGCCGTCATTAACAGCAAGGGCACTGCTGCATATAGCAGCCGGCCCCCACATTCTATGAAGTGTGGTCAGCTCCTGAGCTGACCTCTTAGCGCCACTGGACCCACTGGAGTACCGGTACATCATGGGTCCTTAAGAGGTTAAGGACAAATCCAATTTTCATTTTTGCATTATCATTTTTTCCTCCTCGGCTCCTACTTGGCTGTTTGGGGTGTAATTAGTTGTCTAACCATCTCTAGTTTTTATTAGTATAATATTAGTGTAGATGAAAATTTTTGTTTTTTATTATTATTATTTTTATTATTATTATTATTTTTTTTTATATACATATAGATCACGTGACAAAAAAAAAAAAAATCAGCAATCTTGGCATTTTTCCCCCCTCTTTTCATTTTCAGTTGCCGTGCAGAAACAGTATTGTTATATTTCAGACAATTGCGCACACTACGAAATGAAATAAGTTTATTTATATCTTTTTACATGTTTTATTTGTAAAATGGTAAAGCGGGTTGATTTAAACTTTTATTGGGGGAAGGGCTATGTCATATTTTTAAAATCTTTTTCCCTTTTTTTTTTTATTACACAGTTTAAGTCCTCCTAGGGGACTATTACATGCAGTCATTAGATTACTTATACAGGTCAATGCTATACATCAGTGTTATGTGTGCCTCAGGCAGACTCTATGAGAAGATCTCTGATTGGACTGCATGGAGGTAAGTATAAGACCTTGAGGAAAACAACTGGAACCCCCGCAGGTCCCAATCGAGCAGTAACCGGAGTTGCCCCTGTCAATAACACTTAAACATCGCAATCAGTGGCTAATAAGGGTTAATGACAGGCGGTTATGCAATCACTGTTGTCTGTCATTAACTGTGAGGACCCAGCTACTTATAGCAGATCCTTAGGGCCCTATTCCACCGGATGATTATCATTCAGATTATAGTTAAATCGTTTGAATCTAAACTATAATCGTTTGTTTGAATAGTAGTTAACGACTAAACGAGAAATCGTTCATCGTTTAATAAGACCTGGACCTATTTTTATTGTTCCTCGTTCGCAAATCGTTCGCATTGAATAAGAAGTCGTTCGGGCGTTCACAGTAGTGGCAAACGCAATAGCGACGACAAGAAGACCGCAAGAACGATCATAAGTAACCATTATCTTTCCATGTAAATGGGTGAACGATTTCAGGTCTTTCGTAATAGCGGTCGTTTGGATCATTTATCGTTAACGATTATATGAACGATAATCGTCCCGTGGAATAGGGCCCTTACTCTCTATGAAGTGAGTTCAGCTCCTGCGCTTGATTCATTAAGTGACAGGCTACCATGGCATAAGCCGTCATAAGTCGGGAAGGGGGTTAAAAAAAATTATGTGAACGATTTGAGGTAGGTCTACTTTTGAACACATGGCCTACTTGCCTATTGAAACTATTTCAAGACATTCAGGATCAAATTAATCTTTCATTCAAAGAAGTAAGAAAGCGTTCTTACTTCTTTGAATGAAAGATTAACATCTAAAAACATTAACCAAAATGAGGTGGCATTAAAAAAAAAAGGCGAGTTTAGGCATTTCATGAGCTATGAAGGCTTCTGTAGGCTTCACAATGTGCAAATGACCTCCACACTTTCATACCACACGTTAATGCCAACCTCCCAATGAAAGGACTACCGCAACAAAGGCAAAAGCGAAGGCTAAAAATGGAACCTACTGAGGGAAAGGACAGGTTTCTAAAGGATTCTATGTGTGGCATATATTCTTTTCGCTGTAAGGCACCTAAACCTTTGTGATCATATCTCCTCTAAATGTATGTCGTGAGTTACACAGGCCTGCAATTTGAAGGACACTTGTAACCAAGGCTAATGTGCATGAATATAATGAGCGCCAAGATTTTCCTTCTAAGGAATAAGAAGCATTGATGAATAATTTTGAATCCTTTGCCAACACTTCGGTGGTTCTCATTTTAAAGGAGGCTAAATAAAGATTTGGGCCCACAGAGCTCACGGTACACTCAGTAATATGTCCATATACCTTCAGAAGTATTAAGCGAGCATGATCAGATGCTGCTCGAATAACTGACGGCTGTCACTTTTTGTTCTATATTTTGTATATTTCGCTTCTTCAGGGGATGTTTAAATAAAACATTCAAAAGTTAGGACGAAAAACGTTAAAGCTTTCTGCAAAACACATTACAAGTGAGATGGCGGCACCTACAGGGAACACATTTTTTTTCACTTTTTTTTTTTAACCCCTCCGCTGCCATAGGCACCGGCCCACGGGTGCCTAGTCCGCGCCGGGGGGTGGGGGGTGGGTTGAGTATTGGTCCTGGGGATTGTATTGATTGCCGGGGTCCAGGGCCGGCGTAAGCTTCCAGCACAGATAATCTGACAGAGGCCAGAAGCTCACAGCTGCAACCCCGCGATGCCTGAACTTCTCTCCTGATCGGCGATGACGTCACCGAGCAGGGAAGAAGTCCGGAACTGCGGGGCTGCAGCTGTGAGCTGGGGTCCGGGTGAGCTTCCGGCAGAGACAACCGGACAGAGGCCGGAAGCTCACGCCGGACCCCAGCGATTAATACAGCCCCCCCGGCCCCGGCGATCAATACAACCCCCCCGGACCCCAGCGATCAATACTCAATACCCCCCCTCCCTGGCCCCGCATGGGGGGGACCAGTCTGCCTCTGCTCCCCCTGCCCGCTCCGTCTTCCCCCGGCCGCTCCGTCTCTCCCCCCAGCCTCAACCCCTGCCCCCCACAGCCTCTCCCCATGGGCCCCAGGTACCCCAGTCCGACACTGGACTGAAGCGGTCCCCGAACTAAGACGTCCCCGGCCTCCTTCCTTTCTCCATCACGTCTGTTTGATGAGAAGAGTGGGCATCAAGCAGAGTGGCACACAAGTGCCAGGGTATATACCATGCATGTAACCAGCCAGTGTCGGGGGGGGGGCGGGCCTCAGCATGCAGAGTGCCTAAGGCAGCATGAACTCTAAATACAGGCCTGAGTGCCGGGGATCGCCTGGAATCCCCGCCGCAGTTGTAATGAGTTTTGCGGTAAGCTATTGAATTTTTTTGTGCAAATTTTTGTATATTTCGTTTAAACATCCACTGAAGAAGCGAAATATACAAAATTTAGAACAAAGAAATTGAAACTTAACAATCATTCGTCCAGAGTTAGGGTTTTCCATCTTAAAACTAAAGGCTCTATTAGACGAAGCGATTATCGTTACGGCTGATAATCGCTTTGTGTAATAGAAGACAATGATCACCAACATGCATGTCAGCTTATCGTTGTCTTTCCACAGGCTGAAACACAAACAATCATCCTAGCGACAATCTGCCTCCGTTATGCCGTGTAACAGGAGCGGCGCTATCTTCTATGGGCTCCCCCCCCCGGCCCCCCATCACTTACCTGCTCGCCAGCAAGCAGGGAACAAAGCAAACTCCTCTGAAGAAGCCTGTTTAATAGGGCCTTAACTTGTCACCTGTCCTCTGGATAGGGAACAGGTAAAAAACTGTAAGGGGTCTGACCTCTGTACCCACTCAGCTCTTTCTGGTGGCTCCATAGAAAATAAATAGAACCGCGGGTCATGTGCTGTACCCACTGCTCTATTTAAAATAAAGCAGCCGGGGGCTGATATGGAGAGGGGGTACGGAGGATGGATACCTCTTTAACCAGACCTTCTCTGCTGCCAAGTAGTGGGCACCTGGTAAAATGCTTAAGTCTCCCACTGATTTCAAGAGGCTCTGTACTCGAGTTGAGCACTTGAGCATTGAAAAATACTCGACTCGAGTAACGAAAATTCAAGTATTTTACTATCCGCTCAACTCTAACCTTTAGATGTTCTACATTGACGCATTGCAAAATGACAAAGTATCTATAGAAACTCGAGGGCTTCTTGTGCGGAGTGCATGATAAATCTAAACTTGACTTGCCCGATGTTTAACCATCTAAATATTATTTAAATATTGTATCGAGGAGCCTTCAATAAAAAAAAAATTCTAACCTTACACTGCTGTTCTACTAATAGCAGTGGCGTAGCTACCATAGAGGCAGGTTAGGCAGCTGCTATGGGGCCCGTGGGGGAGGGGGGCCTGGGATGCACAGGGAAGGTAAGAGTCTCCTGTGTTCTTCTGCTTAACCCCTTATGTACTGCAGTGTGTAAGTAACCCAGTGTTCACTTACATTCAGTAACATAAAAAAGGGTTAAAAAGCAGAAGACAAGGAGATCTCTGCTTATGGGTGTGCCCCGTACAGTTTTTTGCTATGGGGCCCCATGAATCCTAGCTACGCCCCTGACTAATAGGATTCAATGCAGCCCCCTCCCCCATAGGAGGCAACATATCCTATGCTAATTCAATTCTATAAAAGTAGAGTTCATAACCCAAGGTGACAGCGAGGAGACCTCGCATGCAGTCTGCTTATAAGGATTCTCACACATGGAGCCAACAGCTGATAATGACCATTTACTGTGGAGCGTTCTTCTTACATAGTTACAATGAGAATGTTCCCTCTCCCACCCTGCCTCCTCCTCCTCCCGTCTATAGCACAGCGTTGCGTGTTTGGTCTGTTTGGGTCACTGAATGTCACAGCCTCACCCCACGCTGTCTGTGCATGCACTCGCTGAGCACGCCATTTTCTGTGCCCGAAAGTTACGGAAGAGAAAAAAAAAATAAGAGGGAAGATAAGAAACGACTAAAGAAAGAATATACCATAGAAATGTTAATCATTCAGTCATCTATGGACTTTATCTTCCCCTAGTCAGGGTATCTAGAGACATGTTTTTCCCTTCTTCCGCTAGTGTATGCTGCTAATAGCCCCCAAATTGCTCCGCCAGATTCACTAAGAGACGCACGCCGAGTGGTGAAAGAGACCTGACCAGGCCGAGCAGATGTACAAGTCATGGAAAATGAGGCACAGGAGAAGGCCATGACTCTTCCCAGCCTTGTCACACACTTACACACCCATCGGCTGGCGCGCGCCAGGGAAAAGGGGCGAATTTGCGGTGCAGAACAGTGGATTTTATGGCGGAATATCATCTATATCTTCTCGATACCACTAAAAACTTAGATGGAGATTTATCAAACATGGCGTGAAGTGAAACTGGCTCAGTTGCCCCTAGCAACCAATCAGATTCCACCTTTCATTTTCCAAAGAGTCTGTGAGGAATGAAAGGTGGAATCTGATTGGTTGCTAGGGGCAACTGGGCCAGTTTCACTTTACACCATGGTTGATAAATCTCCCCCTAAATGTTTTTGAATAGCAAAAAAATCCTTTACTTCTTCGAGTGATATTATTCTTGGTGTATATTATGTCAAAATAGTAAAGTTTTTACTTCCTGTCTACGCTCCGCAGTGTCCTCCTGACTTCTCCCCACTCACCACGGCCCTCGCTGAGGCTTCTAAACCTGACTGTGCAGTGACAGTGAAAATGACATCCAGTGGCAGTCCGAGGGTAGTGAGAGTAGTGCTACGAGGACATGGGGATGAGTAAGTATACTTTCCTCAATATGTTCCTGCATCCCCCTGCCTGTGATTTTTTTTTTATTTTCATGGTACTTATGCTTTAAAAGGGTTGTCCAGAGAAAATCTTTTTCTTTTAAATCAACTAGTGACAGAAATTTATATGATTTTGTAATTTACTTCTATTAAAAAAATCTCAAGTCTTCCCATATTTATTAGCTGCTGTATGTCCTGCAGGAAGTGTGGTTTCCTTTTCAGTCTGACACAGTGCTCTCTGCTGACATCTCTGGCCGAGACAGGAACTGTCCAGAGTAGAAGTTTTCTGTGGGGAATCATAGAAAACCGAGACTTAGTTCCTGTCTCGGCCAAAAATGTCAGCAGAGAGCAATGTCAAACTGGAAATAAAACATTTCCTGCATGACATACAGCAGTTGATAAGTATGGGAAGACCTGAGATTTTTTAATAGAAGTAAATTACAAATCTATATAACTTTTTGATATCAGCTGATTTGAAACTAAAAGATTTTTGCTGGACAACCCCTTTAAGACCTGTATACACATTAGAGGAAAGTTGGCCAAACATGCAGATTGTAGCAGGACTGGTCCTCTGTCATATGTGTACGGGGGCCTCACAACTTTTCCCTAACAGATGATGTTGAGGAAAAGAAGGATCTTGCAGGTAGAATTTCAGCGGAGAAACTTTTGTCATCTCTAGCGAGAGATGTCTGGCGGTAGCTTCCCCCTATATACATACTCAGCTAATAGATACGTATGGCCTATGGCCTGACCTATAGCACATATTTCTTTATGACTAGCTGCTATGTGTAGACCCTGGGTGACTAAACCAGCTGGATATATTACAGCTACAATGTTAGTTTAAAGGGGTACTCCAATGAAAATCTTTTTCTTTCAAATCAGCTATTTTGTGAAAGTTATAGAGATTAGTAATTTACTTCTATTAAAAAATCTCAAGTCTTCCAGTTTATATCAGCTGCTGTATGTCCTGCAGGAAGTGGTGTATTCTTTCCAGTCTGACACAGTGCTCTCTGCTGCCACCTCTGTCCATGTCAGGAACTGTCCAGAGCAGGAGAGGTTTTCTATGGGGATTTGCTACTGCTCTGGACAGTTCCTGACCTGCACAGAGATGGCAGCAGAGAGCACTGTGTCAGACGGGAAAGAATACACCACTTCCTGCAGGACATACAGCAGCTGATAAGTATGGGAAGACTAGAAATTAACAAAAATCTATATAACTTTCTGACACCTGTTTATTTGAAAGAAAAAGATTCTTACCAAGAGAAAATGATGTTACTCTATATGGCCAGTATACGTTTATACCTCCTATATGAATGTGTATTGCCAAAAGTATGTGAACCCCCCTTATTAGTGATCTCAGCCATTTCAGCTCCAGCCATTACTAATGGGTGCATAAAACTAAGCGTACGGCGGCGCGGTCTCCAGAGGCGGATATTATCAGTGCAATGCGTCGTACTGAAGAGCTCAGTGACTTTCAGCTTGGCACTGTCATAGAATGGCACCTTTCCAGCAAACCAGTTTATCAGATTTCTGCCCCGCTAAAGCTGTCCTGGTCAACTGTAAGTGCTATTATTGTAAACGGCAATTGTCTAGGATCAACAATGGCTTTTACTGTGAAGAAGAAACAAACCCTACAAGTTCCCCCGAAGGCTGAAGGTTTCAAAATGATTGAAATTAATGTTAAAATAAAAATAAATTCTTAGTAAATGCACAAAACAAGGGCAAAAAGTGTGGACTTAATGTATATGTTCAAATGCATTGAGACTTAGCAAATGACCCCTAGAAAGGTGCATGGGGAAGATAGACAGACAGATAGACGGATGATAGACAGATGCCTCGGCATGCACTGCCAGCACCAGAGTGTGTGCGCGGCTGGAGGCAGAGAGTCCCACCACACTGGCACTGCCGAGCATTTAACCATCTACTAGAGGAGACTAAAGACACAGCACAAGGGAGGCTGGGGTCACACTACGTTTTTTGCAATCCGTTTTTTTTTTCCGCCGCTTTTGGCAAAAAAAAAGGATGCAGTTGTGTGCATCCATTATGATCTGCTTTTACATTGAGTTACATTTAAAAAAAAAAAAAAAAAAAAGGCTCAGAACGCATCTGTTTTTTTAAAGTCACTGTCATATATATATTCTTTTTTTTTGCAGAAATCAATAGTCGAGGCGATTTTAAGAAACGTTGTGATTTGGTTTATTAGGCAAATATGCCATTATCTGCATTCAAAAAGACTTTCCCCAGGTCCCCCCCCCCCCTCCTCCTCTCTCTCATCCACTGCTCATTATCAGGAAATCTCGACTCTTTTACATCAGTCGAGCCCTGTGTAACCTATGGAGAGGGGAGGGGGGAGGAGGGAGATTAGTCGCCAGCAGAGAACAAAAGATTACACAGTGGGAGCTGTGTGAAAGCCGGTATTGAGGTCAGTGCTGACTTCAGAGGAGATAGCCCGGTGATGTAGCTGTAAATTAACTCTTTGTTGTCCTGTTTTGGTGTCTCATCTCCCCCCAGAACAATGAAGAAGGGGGGGAGCTTCAAACTGCTTTTTCATGATAAAAATGCTTTTTTGGCTAATAAACCCAAATACAAAGTTTTGGACTATTGATTTCTGCACAAAAAATTGACACTTTAAAGTACACAAAAGTAAGGTCAGCCACGTTTTTGTGTACGTAAAAAAAAAAAAGATGCGTTTTGATCCGTCTTATTTATAATGGAAGTCAATAGAAAAACGGATGAAAACGGATGCAAAACGTATTGCAAAAACGTAGTGCGAACCCAGCCGGAGACAAATTAAGGCCACGACTACACAGTGTCTTTTTTTGACCATTTGACGACCGTTTTTTCCGGACTGCCTCATTTCGCACCCAAATAACGACTGTTATTTCAAACCAACGGCCATTATTTGCCAAATAACGGACATTATTTGGGCAGGAAAAAGATGGCAGTTGAATACTCGAAAAAGGCATTGTGTGTTGGTGGCCTCTCAGTGTGAAGACATTAGGTAAAACCTAATGAAGACCGTGCTCGGATAAAGGAATTTTCCAGATATAAAGAGATCGGGAAGGGGCGACGGATAAACCTATAAACAATTGTTTGTAAACAAAAGCAAGAACAGACTCCGATACCGATGAAAGCACTCCGTAACAATCCTACACTTTTGCCGGGGGAATCGATCTACTGTTTCTTTAAATCAAGTGGAAAGGCAGGGAATTCCCTCTAAGAGCGTGTGTGGAGAGGGGAGGGGGGGAGCACACACGTCGCCGTGGTTACGGGAGCCCCAGACGGTTGCCATGACGGCCGGCGACAGGAGTGTTACCATAGAAACGTGACTGGGTGTTTGTGGGGACAGAGAGAGAGAGAGACAGAGTGCTTCTGTGATCTATTCTGATACCGTGTATCACCTTATATTCCTTCCAAAGAGGGAGGTATAAGTAACGAATAAACCGAACGCTAATGAAATTAATGAAACGCTCGAAAGTCATCGAGGAGAGGATAAACCCCATCCATTTATCTCATTACCAAACACAGTTTGATTTAATAAAAGAAAATTATTTCAGTTTTACGGTTTATTTGTGTAAGGCTGGGTTCACACTACCTCTTTTTCATGCGTTTTTGGGGGAAAAAAAAAAAAAACGGATAAAAAACAGGTGCATTTGTGTGCACCCGTTTTTCCATTGACTTCCATTTTGTGTACGTTAAAAAAACGGATGAGTTTTAATCCATTTTTTTTTTTATAATGGAAGTCAATGGAAGTGCACCCGTTTCCATTATAAAAAAAACGCATGTTGTTTTTTTTTTAACGTTCAAAAATAAGGTCAGCTGTGTTTTTTTGTGTACGTTAAAAAAACGGATGAGTTTTAATCCATTTTTTTTTTTTTTATAATCGAAGTGAATGGAAAAACGGATGCACACAAATGCATCCATTTTTCCAATTATTTTCTTTTGCAAAAACGTAGTGTGAACCCAGCCTAAAGCTGATGTTTCTTATAGAAGATGAAACCTAACGTTAACCCTTTCCCTTGCTGTGATCATGCAAGCAAAAAGAGTTTACAGCAATGGACATACATGTGGGTTGCAGTTTCCAAATCAGCCCATAAGATTCCTTATTCGCTAACAGAAAGGTCTAATCTAATATTTTAAGTATATCTGCATCTTCCCACAGGCTATAAATCCCAGCCGACCATGGAATAGAACATGGGTATTGAACCTTGGCTCTCCAGCTGTTGTAAAACTACAACTCCCATCATGCCTGGACAGCCACAGCTAAAGCTTTGGCTGTCCAGGCATGATGGGAGTTGTAGTTTTGCAACAGCTGGAGAGCCAAGGTTCCCCACCCTTGGAATAGAATATACGTTGATTAGCCAACAGGTGGGGAAGACATGCAACTATTTAAAAGAACAGATAAAACTCTAAAATACAATAATAAATAAATAAAATAAATAAATAAATAATAATAAATATAATAATAATATAAATAAAATAATATAATAATAAATAAAATAATATAAAAATAATAATAATAAATAAAATACAATAATAAACCAAAACAGAGATGGGCACATTATAGGATAGTAAGAAGGATTACCACCCGGTGCATGGAAGACGGGCTACGGACCGGAATGACGGAAATCCCGGCATCATGATTCAATATGAGGTAGGGAGCTCTGAATTCACTTCAGGTCATATGCTGTCGTACAATACACACAATATACCCCCTTACTCTCACTTTATTTCATTGGTTAAAGGACAACTGCGTCAGTACAAAAAAATTAAAATCACAGACGCACACACATTTTATATTTACTATCCCCACGTTGACGATTGTCGCTATCTTCGGACGGCATCTTCGGATCTCCCTCACTTCAGGGTTCCAGTGAAGTTACTGGGAGGGAAAGGGCTGCTGGTGTACATGCGCACTGGCAGCCTTTTCATTGGCTGGAGCACATCACAGGGCTTCCAGCTTGCTCAGCCAATCAGGGCAGCCTATGTCCTGCAGCCAATGAAAAGGCTGCCAGTGCGCATGTACACCAGCAGCCCTTACTCTTCCATTCACTTCACTGGAACCCGGAAGTGAGGGAGATCCGAAGGCGCCGTACGCAGCAGCCAATGAAAAGGTTGCAGGTGAGTGCACCAGTAGCATTTTCCTTTCCCATTCACTTCACTGGAAGACGCAGAGGAGGAAGAAGCCCGCTCCCCACTCTGATGACATCAACACAACATGGTGACGTGGTCGACAGTTATTAGGTATGTAAGCTTTCTTTTACTTCGGGAGGTTGGGGGTAGGAGAGGGGGAATGGGGCCAGATAGCTTATTAACACACATTACAAAGTTATATAACTGTAATGTGTGTTAAATAAGATAAAAACACAAAATGTCGGAGTTGTCCTTTAAAAGTGTCACCTAGGCGGGGCTTCACAGCAGTATGGCATCGGGCACTGTGGAGCCCCGCCTAGTTGACACTGTCCATCAATGATATGAAGCGATTTTAGAGCAGAAAGAAGAAATGGACAGTGTTATACAGGTTTATATGAAACCAGAGAACCGCACGTAGAGCAGGGGTGTCAAACTCAGGCCCTCCACCTGCTGCAAAACTATAATTCCCATCATGCCTGGACAGCCGAAGTTTTAGCTGACATAGAGTAAGCAGAGTTGACAGTATCACTTTACATCACAGTGACATCGTCAGTACTGTAGTTTCACTAGTCAGAAATGACTTAAAGGAAAAATCCGGGCACAGTTTCAAACAGTTGGGGAGGAGGTGACCGAACAAAACAACATTCTCTGTGGAGGACAGTGCTGGGGTCCGCTGTCCTCCGCTTCGGTTCCTGGACACTTCTACGTCTGAGTGGGGACCTGGAACAGGATGTTTGTAGGCCCACTCAGCCAGTCACTGACCATTGATTGGCTGAGCGTCACATCCCAGGTCCCCACTCAGACCTAGAAGCAGCCGGGAACCGGACTGGAGGACAGCGGACCCCAGCACTGTCCTCCACAAAAAAGTCTCTGTCCGGACTTCTCCTTTAACTTTTACGCTCCAGTGGTCATGGCTTTCTAAAATTTCTAAAAATTGTTTTTGCCCTGGTACGCAATACTTTTATACATGCCATGTAGGTCTAAGAGTTTTTATAGGGTTGTTGGGTAATACTAGCAAAGTACACGTTTATTTGCATACGAGACATGGTTTTTAGTGGGTGCTAGTACTAGACATTTTTGCCTGGAGGCTCCTCAGATGTAAATCCGATACTTGTGGTAGTCAAGGTTGAATAAAGTGCACGACTGAATCAAACCATTAAGATCAAAGCAGAGACTATAATCATGCCCGGATTTTATTCTCATTAATTTGAGGATCCCCAAGTACTGCTTGTTTGTCCTTCATTTAGGCATTATAAGTTCAGGAAATTAAAGATACAATGCACTGCCTAAGCATGCTATATGCATGAGAATAGGATGCTAAAACAGCCGATAATGCCATGAAACCTCAAAGCACTCTACAACTGAAACGGCGCTCTTAAAAAAAATAAAAATTAAACAATTAGTCTGGCCATTTTGAAAATCCCTCAGCTGGCAGGAGGGAATTTGATAACGAGTGCGGACTTACCTCCCCCCCTCCCACCGTGCCAGTGGTGAGTGGCGGAAGCGGCCACTGAACCCCCGCCGGAGTTGTGATGATGTCTGTGAATGCCCAACACGGCTGATGGACTGACTGCTCAACCAATCAGTGACTGGAGCGATGTCCTTTCCCAGTCACTGACTGGATGAGTGGGCTGTCAATCAGCCGGTTGTGATGTTAGAAGCAGAGAAGATCCCGAAGCCTGGCGAAGGTCCCGAGGTCGGGCACTGGGAGAGGTAAGTCCGTACTTAAAATTGCCCCTTCCGGCTGCTGGATTTTCAAAAGGGCCGGACTTCTTCTTTAAAGCTTAATTGTAAGAATAATTGCAAGTGCATTTCTACAAATATTAGTAGGGGAGTGCTGAAAAAAAATTCGAAACATGAAACGACCCATTTTCGGTTGCATCCCTGCTATTCCCAGAGTGAGGAAGGAGTTACTAATGTATTTGCACCTAGGCCTTGTAGTAAAGGTGGCCATACAGCTTCAATAGCTGTCAGCTGTACATTCGTTCCATTATCAACCATCTCTCCCAATCTCTCATATATACATGAATGTCTGACACAGCCAATCATTCCAAGGAGAAAGAAGGGATAAGCTGAAGTCTGACAGCTCTGGCGGCAGCTTATCTCAAATAGGGTCGGGCAGCAGAAATCCAACATGTCCGATCCTTCTCTCTCCTCACATTATCTGTCGGGATTGTTAGGAAGCCTCCATAAACTATATGCCATTGGCACACCCAACCAAAGTTGGCAGGTCCAGATGACTTTTGGCTAATGTGTACGGGGATCTTAACATGTTTGGCTTTGTGAAGATGAAGCATGGCTTCACAAGAAGGTCCATGGCTTCAAATGCAAAAAGAAAAAAAAAAATGGGCCAAACTTTTCACATATAAGCTATGTTCACATACTGTCAAAATGATGGCCGTTTTTATTAGCCATTATTTTTAAAAAGAAATGATTGTACTTAGACTCCCTAGTTAAGAACAGTACATTTGTGCCAGTGTTTTTTATATTACAGCTTGTTATTTGTAGGGAAGGTTGTACGTACTATTGGCACTCTTTAGTTTACCATATAGTGTATTACGAAACCAGAAAAAAATATTACACTAATTGCAAAGTTCTATTATTGTGATGTCACATCTGGGAACACCTGCACACATGTTGGGGGGGGGGGGGGGGGGGGGGGAGGCAAGTATTTTACAAAATAAGAACATAAAAAACTGGAGAGGCCAATCCAAATGACTGTTTATGACTAAGTTCACACACCTAACACAATATGCAAAAAATGGCCAGCACTCCAACACCTCAGTTCACACTATGCAGGTTGCACACCGCTGTGGCTAAAATACAGACAAAAAAAGAAAAGTGCAACAGCAACCTGCAAGTGCCAGGACTTACCGCACATGCTCCCTCCAGCATTACACGATAAAAAACTGTTAGGGTGCGTTCACACCTACAGGATCTGCAGCAGATTTGATGCTATGTTCAGTCATTTAAATGAAATCTGCTGCAGAAAATCAGCTGCAGATCCTGTAGGTGTGAACGCACCATTAAAAAGATTTTTCAAAATTAGGTTCTTAGCAAAGTATTTGATCAAAGTGAGCCATCTCACCATGGCAAGGTGCCCTCAGAGACATGGTCCTACTCTACAAATAGCCGGCATTAGGGGAGGGAGGAGTTAAGGGGGCCAGGGTAGCAGCGGCTAGAACAGTCAGTAGTGGCTACCAGTATCGGCCTTCAGGACACTGGCCTGTACAAGTAGACCCTCTGCAAGAATTTTTTCATATGAATATTGTGCATTGTAATCATGCTTGAAGTTTAAACACTCTATCTATGATGGAGAAGGGATTTCTTTTTCAATAAGACCCCCTGATTGTTAGGCTCTGTTCACATTTGTTGTTCCTTTATTGGTAACAGAAGCCATGATTGGATTTGTTACATGATGCATGTTACCAACACACAATGCACCTCATTGACTTACAGTGAGATCTATCTGAGCTAGATTGTTTTTCTAGCATTCTGAAAGGAAGGATACCACCTCCTGCCATATCCACCTCAGAACATTTCTCGAAACCACTCTGTTTTCCACATAGACTCTCATGCTTGATTATTCCAGCTTCCCCCTTGCTCCTCCAATGTGTCTACTCTATGCTTATCCCTTTACCGGGTACCCATTGCAAACAAATGCATAACATACAAGGCGGTCCACTACTCCTTCCCTCTATATATAGTGTATGTCCCCTACTGTCTCCCTTCATTGACCTTGTAGATTGCAAGCCCTTATGAACAGGGTTCTCTTTCGATCTATATTAGAGATGAGCGCAACTGGAGCAAGCTCAAGTCCGATTGTTCATCATTTAGTTACCGATGGCTGAAGAAGTTGGATGCAGCTCTAGGGAGTCCAGAAAAACATGGATACAGTCATAAGCCATAGGCTATTACCATGTTTTCCAGGACTCCCTAGGGCTGCATACAACTTCTTCAGCCACTGGTATTCAAATGCCGAACGATCAGACTTGAGCATGCTCTTCTAAATAAAGGGAATGGCCCCACTCCCCATCCCCTGTCCTATTAGAATCTATCAACAGCATGCTCAGGTTTGCTCATCTCTAGTAACCACCTTTGAAATGGCCAAAAAAAAAAAAAAAACACGGATTGAGTGGTGGATGAAAAAGCATAGCACATGGATGGTGCATCCATATACTGTCCATTAAAAACCACGGACCTACTGACTTTTATTGGAACCACCTTTCTGCAAAAACAGACCGTATAAGTGCAGGTCCTAGTTTTTGGCAGAATGGATTGGCAGCTAAAAACGGATCCATTTGTGGATGACCATATTGAAATCGGTCCTTTTTCTGCCCGTAACATTTGCAACATTCTAGAAAATTAAATGGCAAATACCAAAAAACCTACTAAGGCAACAGGACTCTTTTCAGTTTAAATTCAAAATACCATGTCAGTAAAAAGCTAAAAATTATTCCATTTAATGTAATAGTTATATGAAACAATAGATATAGAGCTCCTAGGGCTATTGTTAGGACAACTAAATATCTGTTCTATTGTATAACTGGTTACAAATAGAGTTGGTCACGCACTGTGTGATAGTATGGTGGGAAGCCATCCACAGTCCTCATACCCCCACCGTGACGTCAATCCTACCTTTCTCTCAAGACTCTCCGTACTTCAGTTCTTTGTTCGATTGTTGTTACAGGCTGAAATATCCTTCCAAGTATGGTCAGATTTTGGATGAAATTATGCGCAGAGTATTTGTTACGGATTTCATTGCAGATTTACAGGACAGACCGGAGGAATTTCTTCCTGCTGTGTGTGAATCCAGTCTAAGCCGTACATTTTAGTAATTGGAAGATTCTGTTGTACAGATTCATTTAGCTCAGTCTTGGCAGTGAACACACGGGGAGTATTCACCTGGCGTTAGTCAACAATGTTCATCCATGTGTGAATATAGTAACCGAGCATAACATAGGAATAACCCACTCCTATCCTATACATAAAAACAGAAATGTGCCAGATAGTTGCTGCTTGATCAATAGCACAATTTTGCTGCAAATGATTTTTAGCCATTTACTGAAACTATCATTTTCTGGAGAAAATAGGGTAGTGAGCAAGAGCAGGCTGTACCCTTAACCCCTTCAGGACCGGGCTAATTTTCGTTTTTTCCTCCTCGTGTTTAAAAGGCCATAGCGCCTGCATTTTTTCACCTACAGACCCACATGAGCCCTAATTTTTTGCGCCACTAATTCTACTTTCCAAGGGCAGACTTAATTTTTCCATAAAGTAAGCTGTGAAATCAGAAAAAAATTATTTGTGCAGTGAAATTGAAAAAAAGAAAAATTTGTTTTCATTTTGGGGGGTTTCATGTGTACCCCATTCGTTTGATAGTAAAACTGACATGTGATATATCTTCCTCAGGTCGATATGTAATTTATATGACTTTTCTTTTATCTGACAGTTTTTAAAAAAAACTAAAACCTTTTTTAAAAAAAACTTAGGGGGACATTTATTAAGTCCGGCGTTTTTTATGCCGGACTTCAAAATGGCCCCGCATCTCCAGCGCTACGGCGATTTATGTAGAGACGGACTGCCTCTACATAAATCCCGTGCGCTCAGCCGAAAACCTACGCCAGCTGAGGACTGGAGTAGGTTTTCGGCGTATCTTTTGGCGGAACGGATGGTGAATCGCGCAGACTCTGAGTCCGCGCCCTCCGTTATGCCCCCTCCCCGCCCCCCGTTGTACTCGGCGGAAAGTGACTATTTGCAAAATTTTATTCGCAAATCGGCCATTTGCGAATAAAATAATGCGCAAATCGGCACTTTCCGCCGAAAATCATCCGTACACCGGATGATACATGTCCCCCTATGTGTGTATAACATTGCTCTATTCCCAGCCTTATAACGCTTTTATCCTTTGTTCTTAGTGAGGTGTATTTTTTTGTGCCATGCGACTTTTTGATCACTTTTTATTACAATTTGTCTGGATTTGATGTGATAAAAAATGCGCAATTTAGCACTATGTTTGTTTATTTATTTATTTTTATTTATAAAATGGGAAAAGGGGGGTGATTCAAACTTTTATTAGGGGAGGGGATTTTTTATGAACAAACACTTTTTTTTACAGTATACATTAACTTTTAGTCCTCCTGGGGGACTTTTAGTATTACTGCAGTGATCTCCTATAGAGATCACTGCAGTATACTTTATACAGCAATGATCGATCAGATCATTGCTGTCTTACTCTGGTCTG
Source organism: Dendropsophus ebraccatus (assembly GCF_027789765.1). NCBI lineage: Eukaryota > Metazoa > Chordata > Amphibia > Anura > Hylidae > Dendropsophus > Dendropsophus ebraccatus. The sequence goes on from NC_091458.1 coordinate 149,791,941, forward strand.
CAGCAGTCCTGGCTCGGGAAGAAGAAGGGATCTCCCCACCAGGGAATGGGGCACTTAATACATTTAAATGCAGCTGTCAGTTTTGACAGCTGCATTTAAATGTATAATTAGCGGGCGTGGCGATCACATGGCTTCCAGCAAGCTCAGCCAATCAGGGCTGAGCAAGCTGGAAGCCATGTGATGAGCTCCAGCCAATAAAAAGGCTTCCCGTGCGCATGTGCACCAGCAGCCTTTTCCTATCCTATTCACTGCTGTGGAAGACGGCGAAGAGGAAGGAGACCAGGACCGCCATCTGCTGTGACGACATCGGCCCAAGATGGCGCCAGGGAGAAGAGGATGGGGTCGACAGTGTTTTGGTATGTATACTTTACAGCCCTCACTTCCTCTGTCCCCACATCTTGGAAGTTCACCTTCAGACACATGAAGGGGCAGGTTTATATTCCAATCAGTCCAAAATGTGCACAATGTTGCAGCAACATCAAGCAGCTATTGGTCATCGCATACAAGCACGGCTTTATCCATGAGTGATGACTGGGATGTAGGATGTAGGAAGAGAGGAAGTGAGAGACATGAGCCCTATTCTGCTCTCCAGACAACCCTTTTAAGGATTGATTGATTGATTTAAAGGCACTCGACCCCCAGTAGGTGACACCATAGAGCAAATTCTTTTCCTTCTGGAGAGCTACATTGCATACCTTTTTTTTCATAGAGCACTCTTTGCATGGTTTATAAGACCCTGTGTATCAAGGAGACATCAAGTACCCTTAGTCTCAAAAAGCATAAGCAAAATTTATGGGGGGACACTGAGGGACACAGGGCACTGGAGGGACACTGAGCATTCCTCTGCCATCATCCTCTCCAGCAGCCACAGCCCACACAGCTCTGGGAGTCGGGTCGTGACATCACCATGTTATCCAGGAATTGACATCACCATGTTATCCAGGAAGTGACATCACCATGTTGTCCAGGAAGTGACATCACCATGTTATCCAGGAAGTGACATCACCATGTTATCCAGGAAGTGACATCACCATGTTATCCAGGAAATGACATCACCATGTTATCCAGGAAGTGAAGCCTTGATGCAGCATTAAGTGCAGGGAAAAAAGCTCTTTATGTACATTTCCCGTAATAAGTAAATATTGGGGATTTGTATAACTTTTGGGAGGCAATACAATACTTTAATAAAAATTTTCACCAGACTTTTCCTTTAAGTACTCTGCCCTATTTTTTCTATGAATAGTTAAGCACAGCTTGAAAAGAAACTTGAAAGATTCTCTGCCCAGGTCTGGAAGAAATAAGTGAAATGTTATTGATTTAAAAGCCTCGTCCCATGACAATGCCCTTCTATAAGATCCAAATGGAAACGCCTGTTAGCCAGAATGGAGATTTAGTAGACAATGGCTGGCATCCTACATCCGTATGCTTGTCAGCTGCCTTCCTCTCCAATATCAGCAGATGGTCAGGGGAGTTTCTGAGGTGCGACCCCGACCCAATGGTCATTTGGAGAGTTGTAGAAAGGAAAGGACATTCCAGCACCAAGATCCGGTAAAATTCTGAATTTATTGTTGTAAAAATTCCATAAAAAATAGTTACAACCAAGGTGATCATTTACGCGTAGAGCATGACTGAGTGATGACCTTGTTTGCAACTTTTTAATGAAATTTTTACAATAATAAATTCAGAATTTTACTGGATCTTGGTGCTGGAATGTCCTTTCCTTTTTACAAGTTTCCTCCCGTATGCCTCCGGGTGAAGTTCCATGCACCATCGGTCACAAGCCCAGGTAAATTGCCTATAGCGATAATTCTTTGGGGCATAATAACGGTTGCAACAGTGACTGGTCGTTTTTTAATCTGGAAGGGCTTGTATCTCTTTAAGCATGTAGTTCTTCAACTTAGAGGGGGACTATCAGCAGGTTAGACTTACCTGGTCGCTTATAGCACCCAGGATGCTGAGGAGGAAGGTATGTGTGGTACCTTCCTCCTCAGCGCCGGTCCCATGTGGTTAGTTGGAGTAATCTCCGCTTCACAGCACTGTTAGGAGCACTGCCATGTCAACCGGCTCTCCCGCTGTATTGATTATTATTAGAAGGAGCGGGTGAGAGTGCTCCAGAGCAAAGATTACACAGACTAACAGCGTGGGACTGGCATTGCGGAGGAAGAAAAACACATATATCTTTCTCCCTGGCGCTATAGGGGGCTCTCAGCTGATGGTTCCCCTTAAAGTGAATGTACCATCAGTACATTCCCTTTAAGTTATGAGCTAAAACTAAGCTGAGATTTCCCATTCTACATGTGATGATAAGGAAGAGGCTGCTGTAAAGTGATCTTTACAGCATTGCAGCAACAGGTGACACCAGTATATAGATGGCACTTGTACAGGACAATGTGGAATGATCTCTTTAAAGGTCACAGAGTGCACATTCATCTCAAGGGGACAGACTCTATTGTCATCTATAGCCATGATTCTTGCTGTAAAGCATGTCACTAAATGCTGGCAGGCAAAATGGCTGCCCCCATAACAATGTACATGAGGTGATGCCGCATATCTCCTGCTATCCTGAAGATAGCAATACATTTTGAAGCATGCCCAAGGATTCGGTCAGCTAAGAATCAGGTGTTTTCCCGCTCCTCGGCTGATCACTGTCACTTTTACACAGGAGTGTTTCTAGCAAATAATCGGCTTGTATAAAGGCCCTTTACCTTAAATACCTTGCCATATTTTCCTATAGAGGCAGACAACTCCCTGCTAACAGTGCTTGTAAGTACCCCCCCCCCTTCCCCGCCATCTACAACCCCCCTGGGACCTCCGATATGAAGGACTCCAGGTTACTTTGAGGCCCCGTTCCCACTGAGCAAAGCTAGCGGAATTCCGCGACGGAATTGTCCGCCGCGGAATGCCGTTAGCCTCCCGCTCATAATGGGACTCTATGGGAGGCGCGCGCTCCTGCCCTGTCCGCGCTGAAGAATGAACATGTTCATTCTTCAGCGCGTATAGAGCAGCAGCGCGCGCCTCCCATAGAGTCCCATTATGAGCGGGAGGCTAACGGCATTCCGCGGCGGACAATTCCGTCGCGGAATTCCGCTAGCTTTGCTCAGTGGGAACACGGCTTAATTTAGATGCCAGAAGATTAATTTCTTTTTTTTTTTTTTTTTTTTTTTTTGCTTTAAAAGGATCGGTTATTGAAATGAAAAATTCCTCATAATTCGGGAAGGTAGAGCAAGGCTTATCATGATGACAACATATTGTATTCTTGCACAGTGATTAGACTAGACAGGAGCTATATTTGGAAGGAGCCTGTGAGGCAAAATCTTACTTATCATTTTCTAAGTGTTTATTATGACTTTGCATTACTGTGAATGTGGGCTGTATGTTTAGCCACTCTTTTAGATACCGTAATCCTCCAATGTACTGTTTTATCTGTTCATCGATGTGCACCATCACTATACAGAACGTTGTGTTCATCTCTATGAACCCCTTACTCTTAACTCCTCGGTCCTTTTATGGCTTGACCGTAAAAATAATGTCGACAGTAAAGAGAAATATGCGCAGGGAGCGTCTGCTCTCCTCGGGTGACCTCAAGTTCCTGGAGCCACTGGAGGGAGAAGGAATCAATACCGAGCAGACAGGAGGGAGAGACAGCGATAAGGAAAGGGACTTTCCTTAGACTCAAGGTTCCCTTGCTAATGCACCTTACCTTTTAAATGTTCTTGCTTTTCCTTGATAACGGCTGCAGAACTCCTCCCACCTCTCATCCTTACTGCCCCAGAGGACACCACCTTATGACTCGAAACTTTACCCCCCATCTGCTCCCTCTGTGATTAAAGGGAGGATGCTATCTGAGCTGCACTTTGTGATTTTTGCAGTTTTATATATATTTTTTTTACGGAAAAAAAAAATTTGAACTTATAAATTTCTTAAAATTTTTCCTGGGTTCAGCAGTCCAGTGGGCGGTCCTAAAGAGTGACTGACAGCCCTCCATAAATAAATATAGATCAGACCGCATGTGTAGGCTATGTTCACACAACGTCAAAAATAGGGAAAAGACGTCCGAATTTGATATTTAACAAAACGACAGTTTTTGCCGCGATTTAACTGACGGCAATGGCAATCCATTGAAATCAATGGGAAGACAGACGTCCAATGCACACGATGCATTGAATAACGGACGTTTTATCCCGCGGACGTCAAAATAATGAACATGATCATTATTTTCGGACGTCTTTTGCAAACAGCGGACGTTTTTTATTAGTTGTTCACATAGAATTTATTTCGTCACCGTTCTTTTTTCCGTTTTTACTATTAAATTCAATAGACTTTTCAATTAAGCCGCAGCCAAAGGCCAATTAGTGACCCCAAACTAGAATGATGTGCAAACGCCACATAGGGCCCTATTACTAACTATAACTTATGTCATTTTAAACGGATCTGAAAAAACGTTGTGTGAACATAGCCTTAGACTGACAGGTTCCCTTTAACAACTGGTTCATATAGAAAGAAACTTGTGTCAATAATATTGGGTATTATGAGTCAATGGTGCATAAAGAATAGATGAAGATCAAAATGCTCATGGATAAATAAAAAAAATATATATATATATGTTTGTTAGAAGGACATGTTTTAAGAAGGATTTGGAAAGGAAATACCAAGTTAATATAATGTTAGTTAAAGGAGCCGTCAGGGGGGAAATTGATTACCACTAGAAACTTACCTCTTCCGTGCCCCCAGTGAGCGGAAGGACTGGCTGCGAGACCCCCGCCAGAAGTCATCCCCCCCCCCCCAAGTTGTGATGGCATGTGAAAATGCCTGTCCCGGCTGATGGTACTGGCCGCTCAGCCAATCAGTGAGCAACCATTCCATCAGCCAGGTTGTAATGTGTCGGCATCAGGGATCCCAGAGCCTGGCAGGGATCCCGCAGCCGCTCCCGCCACTCACCAGAGGGAGAAGTAAGTGCATACTTGTAATCAATGTGCCCCCTCGCCCTGGAGACTGCCAGACTACTCCTTTATGTAATGATTATGATAATCCTAGACATCCTCATGTTTTCCTATATGTATAACAAATTCATTTGTAACCTAACAATTTCAGTAATTAAAATCCTCAGAAAAAAACATTTTGGGTATTGTGCAATAATTGCCAGTGCTGTGGCAATTGTTCGCTGTAATTCCGCATTTCATACAATGTAATTCCACATAGTTCCTTCATTCGCTGGGATCAGATGGAGTAATGCAGTAACGATTATAACTAACGACTATCGTTCCGTGTAATTTCGTGAATCATTTCAGGTTAATAATCTCGTTTGCTAAGATGTTAATAGGATTCACGATTTCTCAAAAGTTCCAACTTTGACTCCTTGGCTGATGGACTGGCTCAGCCAGTCAGTGATTGGGGAGGGACGTTGCTCCAGTCACTGATTGGCTGAGTGGCCACTCCATCAGCCGAGACAGGCGTTTTTGTGAGTTGTGACGTCATCAGAACTCGGGGGAAAATGCCTTCTGGCAGGAAAGGGCAGTCGCTGGGCAATCACGCAGCCAGGTACATAACATTGCAGCTAGGAGCTGGGAACGACACCCTGGAGCGGAGCTCCAAGGTACGAGGACAGGTAATGCTGCATTTACACGGAACGATTATAGCAATTTTCACAATAACGATCGCATTTGAGCGATAATCGGCTTGTGTAAACACAGCGAAGTGACGAGCGAGAAATCATTCATTTTGATCTTTCAACATGTTCTCAAATCGTCCTTGATCGATCGCTAAAAATTCGCAGATCGCTTTGTGTAAACAGTCTTTCACCCTATGTGTGAGATGGGCTTAAGCGATCTTAAAACGATCGCAATAACGATTTTTCCAAACGCTATATCATTCCGTCTAAACGCTGATCGTTATAAAAAAACACTTTGTTATTTCGAAATCGTTAATCATTCCATTGGGCGAATTATCGTTCTGTGTAAACGCAGCATAAGTTAACACGGTTTATTTTTTTCCTCCACTCCCCTGCCTGTCTGTTTTTTGTCCGTTGCGTGGGACTTGTCCTTTAAATGGCTGCAAGAACAATACAGTGATCGTTCATGCGTACCAACCACGCAATTAACTGTATCTTCCAAAGGCACCACAAACGACGGCCGATCTCGCTGATTAACGCTCACTTGCATGGCTCAATAACGGGCCTTGTAAAAGGACCCTGAGTAGAGATGAGCGAACCTGGAGCATGGAGCATGAGTCGATTCGAAACCGAACTTTCTGCATTTGATTAGCGGTGGCTGCTGAAGTTGGATAAAGCCCTAAGGCTATGTGGAAATCATGGATATAGTCATTGGCTGTATCCATGTTTTCCAGACATCCTTAGAGCTTTATCCAAGTTCAGCAGCCCCAGCTAATCAAATACCGAACGTTCGGGTTCGGATCGACTCGAACCCAAACCCGGTTCGCTCATCTCTAACCCTGAGCCTTCCAAGATGTGGAGGGGCGGGAGCATATCCCAGTCATCACATGTGGGTGAAACCAGGCATGTGATGTCAAGCTACACTATGCCACCACAACTTCATGGAGTCGCAGGAAATGAGTGCTGGGAAGCAGAAGGCTTCAGCCATCTTTTGCAAATTAGACAAACATCTTTAACTGATGCCAATGAGGTTAGCAGTTCTGTGGATATTCATCTGGGCTGTTTTGGGAAGGTTCACCACTAATCCAAGTTTCTGGATAATAGCTATCACTTTGATTCACTACAGTCCAAGAGCTTAAAGGGAAAAAATCAGCACGATTGTGCTCATATGGTTCCCGGCAGCACAGTTTAGATCTACTTTGCAACTCCCCGAGGCTACCAGCTGTGGCTGCAGCAGTAGCTTTACATCGAGGGAAAAAGATGTTTAATTACACCATGTGAGGTCGGGAGAGGGGCGGCGACTAGTCACGGGGATGATTGACAGGCAGGGAGGCCACTAATGGGTGGACTGTGCACAGTGCTGACAGGCTCTCTCTTGGCCTCGTGCGGCATAATAAAACATCTTTTTCCCCTTTGTAAAGCTACTACTGCAGCCGCAGCTGGTAGCCTCGGGGAGCTGCACAGTAGATCCGGGAACCATATCAGCACAATCATGCCCTTTTAAACGTCTTGACACAACACTGCAAGCGAGCACCGATTAGCAAGATCGGTGCACAATTGCAGAGCCTTTAAGGCTAAAGTTATGACGCAGGTGGGCAGCACAAACGATCTTTGGATCGTTTGTGCAGTCTATTACTTTTATCTGCACATTTTTTAAAGATTTTTGGTTAGTCAGCTGATGGCTGTTTTTTTCACACAGGCCTATAGTCAGCACTGAGGACTTCTGTCTGCCAATAATCTGACTGTGTAAGAGGAACATCATGTACTGTCTTTTAATACCCCCTTTAACCTACTTCACATTGCCAGACCACTTCTAAGAGATATTTTAACAGGTCAGACATTAGTCATGCTTGGGTGTGACTGGTGAAATTCAACCCAGTTTCAAGTGCATCTGGCTGACATAGTAGTTTATCTTCCTTCAATAAATGAAGTCATCATTTAAAAATGACATTTTGGGTTACCCTTGTCTTATACTAAAAGTAAATTGATGATTTGAAACATTCAAGTGTGAAAAATATTGCAAAAAAACAACAAAACAACAGCACTGTATTAGATTATGTTCACATATAGCTTTTAATTAACGTTATTTTGCAGGGAATTGCGCAAATTCGCAGTAAGATAGCACTATTTTTGCCTCAATTTTGACAGAATTGTGCTTTTTTATAGCAATTTTTTTTATTTTTTGCATAATATCGCTAATTAACACTGATTAAGCCTCAATTAAACGCTATGTGCGAGCAAAGCCTAAGTGCACCTAAAAAGACACTGTTAGCAGGGTTACACTGTCCTATCTCAGGGTAGCATAAACTAGTGACAGAGAAGCTGAACAGAATAAGGCATCACTTACATTGTTCTGTGCAGCTGATTCAGAGATATCCTCCTGAATAACATGAACAATAAGTAGTCCTCTCCATTATGTGCATGTGCTCAGTAGTCCTGGATATTCATGAGAAGCAGAAAACTCCGCCCACCAGGTGCTGAAGTTATCTATTCATGCTGTGTATAGGCAGTCAACTGTCAATCATAAGCTAGAGGGTGGGGGGAGGGTTGTGGCAAAAATCCTATTCTCCTGCATATTAGGAGAACGGCTGAACAGAATAATCTAAGTAATACACCGATCTGTTCAGCATTTCTGTCACTAGTTTATGATGCCCGCATTTAAGACTGCATAGACCTAGTGACAGATTCCTTAACTACTTGGATCAAGTAAAGACTTTGTCCCCCCCGATTGAACAAGTGAAGATTATGTTTCTCTGCTTACTCCCTAGGGGTCAGGGAAGATTAGGGGACATTCACACGTTTAATGATTACGCTCCATGCATGGAAGATGTGCTATGGATTAGAATCAGGAATTCCCGGCATCATGATTAATTATTATGTCAGGAGCTCCGAAACAGTTTAAGTCTTCGTGCTACTGTACGGACAGTGATCACAGAATGTGTGGGTGCCCCTTAGGCAATCAGAGCTCAGCTTTCATATATTAATGAGCTTCGGTAAAATGAAAGATGGCTATGTACACACTGTCAAATAATACCAAAAACGTCCGTAATTTTGAGGTAAAAATACGTCTGTATTTTCATTGGAACCCCTCCTGAGAAAGATCAGGGCACATCCTGACATCAAGGGCCTGTCCTTCGGAGCCAACCCTGTCAAACTAGCGGCATATGCGGATGATATGCTCTTTTTTATCTCGGCCCCCCGGGTGACCCTTCCAAATCTGATGGCGGAGCTGAGCACCTTCTCCAGGCTGGCGAACTTAAAAATTAATCTCCAGAAATCAGAGGCCCTTAACATTTCGTTACCGGCAGGGCTGCAGTCTGCTCTCGCGAGTTCCTTCCCCTTCCGCTGGTCTTCCCATGCGATCAGGTATCTGGGGGTCTGGATCATTAGAGACCTGGCGGAACTGTATCCCCGTAATTTCTTGACACTTCATACTACCATACAGGCGGACTTAAGGAACTGGTCCAGAGGCCTGTATACTTGGTTTGGCAGATGTGCCATCTATAAAATGAATGTTCTGCCCAGAATTCTTTACCTGATCCAGACCCTGCCGATTAAAATCCCTAACCGCTTCTTCGGTCTCCTTTCCAGGGACTTAACCAGATTCATATGGGCAGGAGGGGCGGCCAGGATTTCGCGGACACTCCTATATGTTGGGAAAAATAAAGGTGGCATAGGCCTACCAGATATCAAAAGTTATTATGAGGCCTCTATCCTACAGAGGGTGCTGGACTGGCACAGGCATGCGGCTACTAAACAGTGGGTGCGCCTGGAACAAACCTTTTCAAATGCTCCCCTGACGTCCCTCCCCTGGATACATCCATCACACCTGGGGGATATGACGGTACATCCTACCATAGGCCCGACGTTGCTTAGGTGTCAGTCTATCTTCCCAAAAGATGACATTTCACCCCGACCTTCTCACCACTTCCCTATATTGGGTAACCCACAATTCGCCCCTGGGGGTTTGCCTGGCCCTTTTAAATTGTGGCTCCAGACGGGAAAACATAGGGCGAAGGACTTTCTCAAAAATGGGGGTTGGCTCTCCCCACGGGGGCTCTTGGACATTGAGGAACCGGTCCCCTTGGGAGACTGGAGAGTGCGGCAATTATCACATTTCCTGAGGGCCTTGCCGGAAGCTGCGGGTTTTGCCCGCACGCTTACATCATTTGAAACTATTTGTTTGGGCTCCCAACCATTGCGCCATTCCCTGTCCCTATTCTATGGCATGATTACTGCGCCCCCTGAGGGCTTTCGGCCCCCTTATGTGGGTAAATGGGAAAGGGATTTGGATCTCTCACTGACGGACCAACAACTGGACAGGATCTACCGCTTCACTCATAAATCCTCTATCGCCAGCAAATTTCAGGAAGCTGGTTTCAAGCTCCTTGCTAGGTGGTACTATGTGCCGTCTAAACTAAACAAAATATTTCCTGACTCTCCTTCTACCTGCTGGCGTTGTGGCAGGGAAGAAGGTACCATCTTGCATGTGTTTTGGTCCTGCCCGGTGTTGCGATCCTTCTGGGAGGGTGTCCATGGTGTCATTACTAATAAATTAGGGATGCAGGTGCCTTATGACCCGGCCTTCTATCTCCTGCACCTGTCTGAGATCCTGTATACCAGCGCACTGGAAGTCCACAACTCCCCCTTCCATTGGCCACTGGATTCGGAAGGTGGCGGAGCTCCAGAGGATGGAGGAGCTGACGGCGTCCCTGCGAGATACTGCTAGACGTTCTTTGGCCCCATGGGCTGCTTGGACGATCTTTGAAGGTACAGATGACTATAAACGATTGCTTGCGGTATAGAGCTCTTGGGCGGAGGGCAGCCCCGGTCCGGTGGTTCTCCCCGCTCCCCCCCCCCTTCCGCTCCCCCCCCCTTTTTTTTTTATTTTTTATTATTGTTGTATTATTATTCTATTATTTATTTATCCCTTCCCTTTCCCCAGCTGACCCCCTCTCCATCTTTCTCCCCTATCCTAGCTCCCCTCCCCTTTTTGTATTCTTTTCTGCCCTTCTTCTTTCTCCCTTCTTCTTTACTGGTTTTGGCTTCAAAACTGGGGTTCTTGAACCCTACGCTGTACCCAGGGTGATTATGCTGGCTTGAAGCCTACTGTTGTGTCTTGTTTTGGACATTCTGTCACTTATATTACTGTTGTATTACTATGCTTGCATATGTTTTTGCGGTTATGCGATTTGCATTACCCATTGTTATCTGTTATATGCAATGATACCAGTACACAAAAAGAAAAATTTTGAAAATGTTTATAAATAAAGAATTAAAAAAAAAAAAAAAAAAAAAACGTCTGTATTTTCAATATTATAATGCACTCCACTAAAGCCAATGCGAACTTGGCCAGCATTGCACAAGCGCATGCTCATTATTAAGACCTGCTTTTGCAAAATACGGACGTTCTTTTTCACCTGTTCACATATCGTTTTATCGTCACTTGACATTACAACTGTATTTTTTTACTGAGTGTGGACATAGCCTTACCCCCTAACTCTAACTGTGCAGGTTTTTATGACACTATTGGTGGTTCACTGATGGCAGTAGGAACTGGTATTTGCCGCAGGCAGAAGGGACAGTGCAGGTCCCTGCTGTTATCACTAAGGCAACGATGCACCAGGGGAAATCTGGAAGAAAAGACTACTCTTCCAGGAGATGTAATAGGAAAGGAGTTACGTATGGCTTGGGTTTACCTCCACAAAAAAGTTTTTAATCAGAAATTTAAATTTTTGCTTCTATGCAAGATATACATCTCCATGGTAACAGACAACCAAAAACCTCTGTGTAGTCTGACCCTCCCATATTTCCTTCTATCATCTATTTCTGGCTAATCTACCACATGTATGTTAACTCAAAGTAGGGACAAGAAAAAAATGGTTCTGTGTATAGCCTGTAAAGAGAACCTTAGTCCTTAGAAAAAAACTTTTCTTCAAAATGTCAAAAGTTTTGATTGGTCAGGGTCTGAGCCTGAAAAAAGTACATGCTGCGCATTCTCTCCGGCTCTGTGTTATGTGACCTGGATGGCCACATAATGGGGCGACACAGGTCAAATGGACTCAGAGCGGTGAGAAGAACAAGTGGTGGCAAGGACTTCTCCCTGCTTGTCCACCTGATCAGTCATCAATCATCAATCAATCAGTCATGGTTTGAACACTCCTCGACCAAACAAAACTTCTGATATGTCTCTGTGATGTAAAAAAGTAGAAAGGAGCCCAATAGCATCCAATAACTTCAAAGTGTCCAGATTTCATTCCATCATCAAGCAGAACACAGCTTGCTGTTTGGCTTGCTGATGGAATAAAATCTTGACACCTTAAAGTTATTAGTACTGGGATAGCTAAAATATACAAAACCGTACTGCTCTCTCCCTTAAGGTTATCAGTGCCAGTAGTTAGGGATTCCTCAATCCCATACATATATATCCAAGGAACACGGCCAGCCGCTGGATAACGCACATCATTCTTACCCTTCAGACAGGGGCGTAGTTAGGACTCATGGAGCCCCATAGCAGAAAACTGTACGGGCCCCCCTCCCCTCCACACTATATATATATATATATATATATATATATATTCGGTGATGTGGCCAAAAAATAAAATCTCTTGTGGCCAGAGGCAGAATACTGCCAGCAGCCACAACAATGCCTAGCAGAGCAGAGAGCCAATGGCTGCTTGCTCTGTCAGTCCACTGTATTTAACTATAAGAGCCCAGTAGGAGCCCTTATGGTTATATACATAGGTACAGGAGCAGACTACCTTCTGCTTAACCCCTTATGTACTGCAGTGTGTAAGTGACCCAATGTTCTCTTACATGCTGCAACACAAAAAAGGGTTAATAAGCAGAAGACAATTAGCTCTCTGCTTCACTACTCCTGTACTGATAACCCCTGACCTCTGCAGGAGCTCAGAGAACAGAGGTCAGGGGTTATCAGGGCAGTGAAGCAGAGAGCTAATTCTCTTTTGCTTATTAACCCTTTTTTTTGTGTTGCAGCATGTAAGAGAACACTGGGTCACATACATACTGCAGACATAAGGGGTTAAGCAGAAGGACACAAAAGGCTCTTATCTTTCCTGTGCATCCCTGGTCCCCCCTTCCCCCATGGCAGCTGCCTACCCTGCCTCTATGGTAGCTACACCACTACCTTCAGAGCTATAAAGGCTATAAAGATGATCAAAACGTCGCCATTGATAGCATATACGTTATATACAATCTATTCTTTCACCCACTACTGACTTGGCTGGATTATTAACTGTGTAATATCTACATAAACTTTTCCTAATTGCATATGAATTTGATTGCTGTGTTCCTTGGATATAGTACTGGGATGGCTGCCCTTCCAGCGTGCATCCCCACTACCTCTCAATGGACCTGGTTCCCTGGTGCTGTTGGACTTTCATCCATTATTACGTCTCTGTGACACGTCAAAAGTTTTTGTAGTTACAGGTACCCTTAAACTCCTTCTCACTCCTGAACAAATAACTAAATACATTCCACCCCGTCATGTATTATATCTCGTCCCTAAAACTACAGCTGGCATATCCCCTGATCCTATTACTGGATATAATTAATCTCTCCATAAATCTACGCCAGAAACACTTTCCATGCAATATATCGTAGGACAAATGGAGCAGTCCTTAAATTATGCTGCTATCTCCCTGGTAATATTTCCCATTACTCTCGGCATACTTTGCACAGACCTTCTCAGTTTTGCTGTCCAATAAATTCCTCAATACAAAGTCTCCGATACTTTATCTAGCAGGCAGCCAGCTACGCTATGGCTTGGGAGTGAGTGGGAGTGGGGCTTTATGGGGTTCATCTGAGGATAAGACCTGACTTCCTGATGCAAGGCATGTGGAGGGGATGAAATCCCTGTAGTTTTACTGCATATATAGAGGAAGTGCAGGGTCATGTAGGGACACAAAGAAGGAAACACGGAGAGTGCAATGAGAGAAAGCAAACGAGAGCAAAAGTGACAGAACCGAAAGAAGAACAGAGGGGGGATAGACAGTCCTTGGTTACAATGAAAAGCGGCGAAAAGAACGACAAGAAGAATGAAATCATATGAGATGAAAAAGAAGAAATGCATGCAAATGTCTAAACACTGAGGGATGAGGCTGCGAAAGACGAAACGCATGGCGTGCACCTCCGGGTTCTCCATAGCCTTGTTATATAGCTCTGCTGTATAATGTGCAGATATTATAATACCGTGAGCTCAGGTAGACGTAGCACAAAGAGATTCAAGGGGGAGCTATGGGGAGTGTAATGCACCCATGTGTTGCATATGCAGTGTGTAATTCTGCCTGCATGTTACAGCATTCACACACAGGGACCAATTACAGCAATAGCGGCTTACCTGCATCTGGGTGACCCTTGTCTAGATCATCGCACCACCTCCCCGCCCCACCCCCCTTTTCCGTTACTGATCATATTTCCAGGTTTTAAATGAAACCAGAAAGAGAATACCTAATGCCATAAGGTCTCACAAGACTAAACTGACGATAATAACCACTTATAAACCTGCACAGACACTCCCGAAGACGTGAGCATATCAGAGTCCTGGGCACATTGACTACTGTTCATACTGTTCATAAAATGGGGAAAGAACACCAGGAAAATTGGTGCTTGTGCACTTATTCTAATATTTGAGGGTCTAATGAGGAGTTATACATGTAGAACTGGAAGCTGGTGTATTATTAGGCTATGTTCACACAACGTATATTTTCGTAAAATCACGGCCGTTGTTTATAAAAATATACGTGCCTTTGCTGCCTATAGTATATGCTCCGTACGGGATCCCAAGCAGCGCCGCAAACAACTGACATGTCAGTTTTCTGCGGCCGCTATTCATTGGATAGCGGCCGCAGAAAACCATGTCAGTGCACACTATGGAGTGAGCGGCTCCGGACGCTCGCTACATAGTGTGCTGTCGGGAGTTCTGATGCGCCCACATCAGAACTCTGCGGCCCAGCTGGGTCACGGAGCGGCCGGTCTCTTACTGTGTGTGCACATAGCCTAAGGGATGTACGGTGGTCCCTTGAATTAGGGATCTATCGCACTAAACGATTATAGTCCATACTTGGCCAATGACCGGCCGTTGCTGCCGATAATTGTTTGGTGTAATAGGCCACGATCAGCTGACATAAACGATGTCGGCTGATCGTTGTCTTACAACATGTTTAAAAAAACAATCGCGATAGCAACGGTCTGCTGTGTAATAGGGCAGCAGACCGTCGCTCTCTCTAATGGGCCCCCCGGACAATCTAAAGATCATCCAGACAGCCCCTACTGCTGCTCCCCGTGGCCCCCCACTGCTCCCTGCTCAATGTCTGTGCAAGTGGAACAAGGAGCAAGCGAGTGCTGACCTGACCGGTTGGCGCTCGCTTGCTCCTAAACATCGGGCCATGTAATACGGCCTTTACAATATGAATTGGTTCCAGGACGACCATTGTATACTGAATATATTGTATTTTGCAACATTATAAGTTTAGGGATCACCATACTACCAAAAACTATAGGGGGAGATTTATCAAGTTGTCTCATAGAAGGAAGGTCCTTTGTTGCCCATAGCAACCAATCACAGCTCAGCTTTCATTTTATCAGGGCTCATAAATACATGAAAGCTGAGCGCTGATTGGTTGCTATGGGCAACAAAGAACATTCTTACTCTAAGGCAGCTTGATAACTCTGGCTTCATACTGATTCCTATTAGACTTTGGGCCCCATTACACAAGGCATAAAATCGGTATATCGTTCAAATTTGAATGATAATCATTTTGTGTGTATGCAGGCAAGGATCAAAAAAATTTATCTTTTAAGCTGATCATAAAATCATTGTTAATTGTTCGCTAAATAATCGCTAAATATACGCATTGTTTGTTCTTTTTCTAGGATCAGGAGTGAACGAGCGTTGCAACAATCATAGTAACAATCGCAACTAACGAATATCGTTCCCAGAATCTCTCATTTGCGATCGGTTATCGTTAACAATTGATTTGTTTAGTAGAACCCTTCAATGGATGTTGGGCTAACTTCTTGAGAAGCCGCATTTCCTCCTAACCAGTATATACAAACTATATACGCTGCAGACTTCCACAAAGTGAGAAGAAATATTGTCATAATCAAGAAATGATTACAGCCTTAGGCTATGTTCACACAACGTAAGGGACCGGCCGTTCCCTGACCCTTAAGTACCAGACGTATGATCTTTCCAGCTGCAGAGTTCTGATGCGGGCACATCAGCGCGCGCCCGCATCAAAGCTTCCCATAGCACACAGTGAAGCGAGCGGCCGGAGCCGCTCGCTTCACTGTGTGAACTGACAGGGTCTCCTTATTTGCGGTGCCGCACAGATCCCGGCCGCAGCGTATACAATGTGTATATGCTCCGGCTGGGATCCCATTGAAAATAAGGCATTGTTCCATCCCGCAAAAAGTACGGCAATGGCAACAACGGTCGTACTTTTACGTAGTGTAAACATAGCCTTATACATAGGCTCATGCCAAACAACGTTCTATGAAACCTACACGCCTTTAAAACAGTTCTTCAAAGGGTTAACCCATAAGTGAACACCAATGGGTGTTAGGGGGCATTCACGCGTTCCGCGCACAGTCCGTTTATACAGACAATGTGCTGCGGAACGGAATGCGTGAGTGAATCATGATGCCGGGGGCCCTAAATCATTTTAAATCTTTGCGCTACTGTACTGTACAGCTTGTGGCTGTATCAGTACAGTAGCACAAAGATTAAAACTGTTTCGAAAGATCCTAACATCATAATGAATCATGATGCCTGGAGCTCTGCATGCCGTTGAGCGGCACATCTTCCGTGCATGGACTGTAATCATGGAATATGTAAGTGCCCCTTAAGGGTATGTTCACACTGAGCAAATACGGCGGAATTCTGCTGCAGAGCTCTCCGCTGGCTCAGTATCCTGCAGTGAGTGAATGGGAGGGCACGCGCGCGTCCGCTTCCTTCCCTCTCCGCTCAAAGAATTGACATGTCATGGCCACGGCAGTGGAGGAGCGCGTGCTCTCCCTTAGACGGGCACACTGAGACAGGCGAGATTCCGCGGCGGAAAGTTTCGCTGTGGAATTCGGCCTGATTTGCTCAGTGTGAACATACCCTAATACTAGGCCGCTGTGGAAAGTCAGTGCTGCGCTGGTGCCCATACCACCTGTAACTTCATCAGTAATTTCTGAAAAACCCTTGGCCCAGCCATTTAACCCCTTAGATGACACAGTCAACAACAACCAAGGCAACTAACTAGTTTACAGTGGGGGGGAACTCCTTTTATCACTTCATCCCTCAGCGATACAGAACCCGAGAAGCAGATGGGAACAAGGGTAGGTAAGTATGGTGTCTTTATTAATTTTACCGGCACGGCATGGAAGTAGTTAAAGAAAGCTGGCACTACATTCTTACAGCAGAATTAAAATCCGCTGCGAGAATGCAGGGCTATAGACTCTAATGGTAACGGGCATCGGCGTGGATTTGCTGCTATATACACAGCCTCCAAACTCGTTACATGTGAACATACTCTTAATCTTTGCAGTACTGTACTGACACAGCCACACGGCATCATAATGATACATGATGCCGGGAGCTCAGTGAGTTCGGTCTGAAGCACATCTTCCATGTTGATGCATAAAGACAGACAATGACGAAGCGAAAAGCGAAATAGCTTGATCTTTGAGACCTAAAATAGGCCGGTCACAAAGGGGTTAAAGAGTTTGCCATTAAAAGTATAGAAGTCATGACAAGAGCAATAAAAAAAAAAAATATGAGAGGCGGCCTAGCAGGTCACATATAAACCTCTTCTGCCCCCCAGACTGGTTACGGCCATTAGACGGTAGAAGACTGTGTGAATCCTGATGGCCGCCTCTGGTCAGGCAATGATTGTCTAAACCAACATCATTCTGGGCACTCCGAGAACTGGAAGCTTTAGAGAACATATAACAAAAGGCTGAACATTCTTTGAAGATCCCATTGTTTTATCTCTGCACAGTGCCGGACTGCTAAATCCATGGCGAACCAGCACATCCACATGGAGTCAATGAATCTCTAGTAGTGAAAGAGTTACAGAGGGCAGGTGATGGCTTCGACGTAATGTACGGGGTTAATCAGAGCTACTGTCGAGAGACCTGTTTCCGTGGGCACACCCCTCCATTGTTAATGATGCAATGTTACAGCATCTATGCCCTTGGAGAGACAGGCATTCATGCTGGCTCCCTCCTTATGGACTTAAGGTCCCCGAGGAAATCTGATGGGGATTTCATATGTCATTACCCTACAGGAGAGTTCAGTCTGAGGTGGTAACAAAGATATGTGGGCAGTGGTGACCTGTATGGGGTTCATGTATAGCCATAGCCTCTTCCTAATAGAGGAATCAAATCTGGCACATAGTCCCCTAGAATTTAGGATTAACTATACTGTAGAGCTCTGTGACTTGGCGCTGTCATATCTAATTGCTCATATTTCTGTATTGTACTGGTCAGCTAGAAGGGTCATGAATGTGAAATTAAAATAGCACCACTTCGGTT
Organism: Dendropsophus ebraccatus; assembly: GCF_027789765.1. NCBI lineage: Eukaryota > Metazoa > Chordata > Amphibia > Anura > Hylidae > Dendropsophus > Dendropsophus ebraccatus. The sequence continues at coordinate 149,810,092 of NC_091458.1, forward strand.
TTTACACAGCGTCAACAAATCCTGTAGTGCTGCGCAGAGACTCACATGGGCGCCTGTTCCCAAAGGTGGCTCACAATCTAAATTCCATATTAAAGGGAATCTGTCAGTTTGGTACCAGGTACAGAGCTGCAGACACAGGCAGAGAGGTGATACGGGAGATAAAACATATGATGCCTTTGTCTTTGCTGAGTTATAAAATTGCATTTTTCCTTGTGCCACAGAATTGATGCTGAGCCACAGCATGCATGCCTCCTCCCTCCCACATTTTCTTTGTCTTTACTGATTGATGTACAGGGCTGAATCTTCAACCCTGTACATTAATTAGCCAAAGAAAGAAGAGGTGGGGGAGGGAGGAGGCATGCATGCTGTGGCTCAGCATCACTTCTGTGGCACAAGGAAAAATGCAATTTTATAACTCAGCAAAGACAAAGACATCATATGTTTCATCTCACCTCTCTGCCTGTGTCCGTAGCTCTGTACCTGGTACCGAACTGACAGATTCCCTTTAACCCATCTGAGTGTTGTGGAGTGGGGGCGGGGGGGGGGGAGCAGAAAATCCAGAAGAGACCAACAAAAACTTCTTGCAGACCACTAGGCCAACTCAGCCACACAAACCCACCTACAGGTGTGTTCACACGCACAGGATCCGCAGCAGATATGCAGTAGATTTGATGGCGCAGATTTGAATCTGCAGCATTTCCATCCTGTATGGAAGTACCCTAAAGCTTAAAGTGTCCCAGTCATTATGACTTTCAAAATCTAATTCAACAGTAGGTGTGATATAAAGCATGGCTGTCTGAAATTTACATTCATTTTTTTAATCCTTCTCATAGAAAACATGGCCCTTCCTGTGTTCTGACTCTTTCTTTTTTTCCCCAAACACAGAAAGTCCAATGTTTCCCAGGTCATTTTCACTCACAGAGAGGGCAGTCAAGTGACACACTAAGCTATAACTCTCTGTACTGTCTGGGACTTCATTTTTTTTTTTAGTTTCTTTTTTTTCAACCAGCACAAGACTTACTGTATCCGGGCCCAGTGTCCTGAAGCTTTTTAGCTTCAGGAGACTGGGCCTGGATACAGTAAGTATAGCTGTTATATAGCTGCCTTCAGGAGACTGGATCTGGATACAGTAAGTATAGCTGTTATATAGCTGCCTTTAGGAGACTGGACCTGGATACAGTAAGTATAGCTGTTATATAGCTGCCTTCAGGAGACTGGATCTGGATACAGTAAGTATAGCTGTTATATAGCTGCCTTTAGGAGACTGGACCTGGATACAGTAAGTATAGCTGTTATATAGCAGCCTTCAGGAGACTGGACCTGGATTCAGTAAGTATAGCTGTTATATAGCTGCCTTCAGGAGACTGGACCTGGATACAGTAAGTATAGCTGGTATATGGCTGCTTTCAGAAGACTGGTGGACCTGGATACAAGTAAGTATAGCTGTTATATAGCAATCTTTAGGAGACTAGACCTAGATACAGTAAGTATAGCTCGTATATAGCTGCCTTCGGGAGACTAGACCTAGATACAGACCTGTTTTAAAAAAAAACTAAATAATGAATGTATATTGCAAACTTGCTTTTTTTCACATATACTCACAAATACTGTTGATTTAGGGGAGAAGTCCAGCCAAAACGATAAACTTACTGCAGGCAGGGTGGTACAAAAGATACAGAACATAATAAAGAATCAATACCTACCTGTCCCCATGCTACCGCAGTGCCACATCACAGCCTCACTAAAAACCTGGCAGGTAAAGCCCGTCCCAGTAACTAACTGATTGAGCGGGAATTCCTGAGCCAGGTCATGACCGAGAGCTGCAAGAGGGCAGTGGGGGTCTGAGAGCAGGGATGCAGCACTGCACTGGCACAGGGACAGGTAAGTATTGATTCTTTATTATGTTCCTGCACCCCCCTGAATGCACTGAATTTTTTGTTTTGGCCGGACTTCTCCTTTAAGATGCACAGATTGTGTTTCTATGGCCCAGCAGGCACATAAGTCTAAGATCACCATAAGCAATGCCAAGCACTGGAATGATATGAAGTGCATGGCTACTAGAATCTAGAGCCGTACAATGCTTTATTTGGAGAGATGAATCATACTTCACCATTTGGCGGTCAGGAAAACAAACTGGCTTCGGCAGATGCCAAAAAAAAAATTACTTCCTGTCTAAATTCAACTAATGTTTCCTGGAGGAGAAATAATAGCCCTGGATTGTTTCTGATTGCTCTGAACAGCTTCATTTTTTTATTTGGGGAGAATTTTCTCTATTTGGGCTGGTAAAAAAAGAAAGACCCATTAAAATTAGTGAGCAATGAGCTTGATGGGGAAGAACTTGATTGACCTTTATTTATGGGGTAGGTCTTATTTTGGAAAAACACAGTATGCCCCTACACTGTAGCCCCACCACTGTAATGAGCCACCATACTATACGTGCCACTGTTTATAGGCCTGCACTATGTTAGGTCTGCATACTGTATACTCACCTCCCCCCTCTGTAGTTAGGTCTCTATACTATATACTCACCTCCCCCCTCTGTAGTTAGGTCTCCATACTGTATACTCACCTCCCCCCTCTGTAGTTAGGTCTCCATAATGTATACTCACCTCCCCCCTCTGTAGTTAGGTCTCCATAATGTATACCTCCCTCCCCCTCTGTAGTTCTTCCCCCCATACTATATACATCCCCCCTCTGTAGTTAGGCCTCCATACTGTATAAAACCTTTCCCTTGCTGTAGTTCTTCCCCCATACTGTATACATCTCCCCTCTGCAGTAAGGCCCCTATACTGTTTCCCCCCCATACTGTATACATCCCCCTCTGCAGTAAGGTCCTCCCATACTGTATACCTCCCTCCTCCTTCTGTAGTTGTTCCCTCCTACTGTATACATCCCCCCTTGCAGGTATTCCCCACACTGTATACCTCCCTCCTCCCTCTGCAGGTAGTTCCCATACTGTATACATCTTCCCTTTCTGAAGTTGGCCCACGTACCCTCGTCTGAACCCCCTGATATTTAATGTCCCCTACTGTGCATCTTCTTACCCCTCCTGCCTCCTCTACAGCTTGTGCTGAGCAGGTGGGGCGGAGCATAACAAGTCTGTCCCTGATTGGCTGATGCTCAGCCACCCAGTGTCAGGGATCTGGTCAGCTGACGTTAACCAAGGCTCTTTTTGGGAGAAACGCTGCTCTAATTTTACGGTATATCAATCGCGGGCTGTATTATCAATTACAGCTTGTTATGAGCCAGATGTGCAAACTTCTATATGATTTCATATCCTATATAATAGTTTTAAAAAAAACCTGACAAGTTTCTCCCTTAATAATACTGTATGTAGGTCATGCCCTTGGGGTGTGTGTATGGGTGAGGAGCACCTGGCTAACAGGTGAAGAAATAACTTCTAGTAAATGTGTCATGTACCTGAGGGTACGTCCACACAAATCAAACCTAGTCCAACACGTTCCAAGGGCCACGGATCCGCATGAGGATTATTATATACCAGGCAGCATAATTTATATACATTTTATATAGCATTTTCTAACCTTTTTACTATTGCTTTTCATTTCCCTTTTATCCATTCCTATTTCAAGTTCCCTTTTATTTATTACCTGAGAATTTATACGACCAGTTCAGCACCGGTGCACAGAGCCTGGTGGCACCGTCCACTTTTCAAACTGCTGCCCGGTTCCTGCAATCTGTGCCAGTTTCTCTATATGCAAACAGGGTGCACTGGAGGTGGGCCCCCGATATCTTGGGTAACATGCGGCCTTCTGAATCAAGTCTGCCTCAGTGCATCAGGGGAGGAGATATCGGTGTCATTGGGGCGCTGGGTCCGCCTCAAATGCATCGGGGGACCCTGTTTGCATATAGAAAAACCAGCGCAGATTGTGGGAACCAGGCAGCAGTTTAAAAAATGGACGGCGCCACCAGGATCTACGTGCTGATGCCAAACAGATTGCATAAAAATATTTATTTTACTAAGGGAAGTGGTACATTCACTTTAACATTAGTGACCCAGGCATCTAAGGTGTTAAAGAAGCAGTTCACAAAATTTTCTTACTCCCCAGACCCCCCCCCCCCCCGCTACTAATTTGTGTCCAGCGGCGAGCTTCACTTTGGTACCGCATCGCTGTTCAAATCCGGTGCGCGCTGACTGCTGTGACCCCTCTCCTGTGATTGGATGCTGGAAGTCACACTCTCCCATAGAGAACGCATTGTAAAGCGTGACTTTAGTTCAGTCACAGGAGACAGAAGAGGAGTCACACCAGTGGATGACGTGAGTGCGCACCGGATTTGAACTGCATCACGGGACCAGAACAAAGCCGCGCCGCAGGACACCGATCGCCCATGGTGAGTATATGTGCCAGCGCCTAGCAGGGCACGGGGGGGGGGGGAAATAATTTTTTTTTTGTAAACTGCTTCTTTAAACTTTGACTCTGATCAGTGCTCCTATGAACAAGACTGTTACTTACTGATCAAAAGACGATGACTAATAGCGGGGACGCTGAGGAGGAATGTATGTGTCTTACCTTCCTCCTTGGCGCCGCTCCCGCGCAGTTAATCAGGGTAAATTCCACTTCGAGCACTATTAGGAGCACTACTGTGTCATCCGGCCCACATCCTCCATTGATTGTTATTAGAAGGGGGGGTGGAGGGACAGATTACGCCGCAGTGCTCCTAACAGTGCTCCAGACCTAAGAATATACCGACTTACAGCACGGGACCAAGCCGAGGAGGAAGGTAACACACATACCTTCCTCCTGAGCGTCTCCGGCGCAGTGGGGGGCTAACAGCAAGTTAGATTCATCTAACTTTCTGAAAGTTCCCCCTTTAGGGGGCTCAATACAGAAAGGAGAACAGAACTTCTCAACTGAAGTGTGTGCGGAGCAGGACTCGGGTCTACATACATTTACCTAACCATAAAAAGTATGAAAACATGGAAATCCACGTCGGCAAAAGAGCTCTAAGATGCCTGAACCAGTTACCAGACAAGAGAGAGGAGCCGGAAGACTATGAGGGTCATGTCTATCAACTTCACATGGATAAATGCCAGGAGGCGGCACACAGGAACAGGTAACAACTTTGCTGACAGGGTACGCACATCTATCAATTTTCCTAACAGCTGTGGCCTAGTTGGGCACTTGCATTGATATTTTTAGTTTTTCATCTGTGATAATGATCGTACGATAGGGGTGTCAGGGGTGTATAATACAGTTGACCCCTGAAAGTAATGACAAACACATAGCCGCCCCCACAATCACTGTCAGCACAGTATGGAGGCTCAAGGGAATAATGTAGTACTATTACAGCACAGGGGTAGGCAGGGGTTAAAGCCAATCTGCCACCATATTATGTGGCCTTATTGTACCAGCTGGTTGATGGATTTAGGCTACATTAAAGGGGAAATATCAGCAGGTTAGACAAATCTAACCTGCTGATAGCTTCCTATTGTGCAGGGGGTGTTGAGGATGAAGTTATGCCTCTTACCTTCATCCTTCATCCTAACTAATAATCTCCATGTGGCACAGATTGTCCAACAAAAGTCCATGGGAGCGTCTGTAATTTGTATGGATGAAACGTCAATAACGTCGACAAATCCATAAAAAATACAAATGAGTAATCATTTTAAACCATTCCCACTTATTTACCTATCACCTAATCTGCAAAATAAAACTGTTGGATGAAAAAGAGAAGAAGAACAAACTCCTTATAGTAACAATGCTGCAAATGTCTATGGGACTTCCAAGAATACTTTCCCAAGCTATACTTCAGCTTTATATATAGAAGTGAATAACGAACATGTTGTAGCTTTTCTTGTATATCATGCTTCCCAATATGTATATCATGTTTCCCAATATGTATACCATTGCTTTGCAATATGTATATCATGGAGGCGGTATTGGCTTAAAAGGGGTTGTTCACCAAAAATGTTTTCCTTCGAATCAGCTGGTGCAAGAAAATGCCAGAGATTCGTAATTTACTTCTATTAAAAAATCTCCGGTCTTCCAGTACTTGGTGATGGTGATGTCACAACCCGACTCCCAGAGCTGTGCGGGCTGTGGCTGCTGGAGAGGATGATGGCAGGGGGACACTGAGGGACACAGGGCACTGGAGGGACACTGAGCATCCCTCTGCCATCATCCTCTTCAGCAGCCACAGCCCGCACAGCTCTGGGAGTCGGGTCGTGACATCCCCATGTTATCCAGGAAGTGACATCACTTGTTATCCAGGAAGTGACATCACTTGTTATCCAGGAAGTGACATCACCATGTTATCCAGGAAGTGACATCACCATGTTATCCAGGAAGTGACATCACCATGTTATCCAGGAAGTGAAGCCTTGATGCAGTACAAAAGTGCAGGGAAAAAAGCACTTTATAAGCATTTCCCATAATAAGTGTATATTGGTTATTTGTATAACTTTTGGGGGGCAATACAATACTTTCATAAAAATTTTCACCGGTCTTCACCTTTAAATCCGCACCACATGGAATACATGTGAACATACCCTTAATCTTGTCAGGAGAGAGTTTTATTTCCTAAGAAGTATTGTGAATGGCTGCATATGGGCCCAACAATAGACACGAATCAAAGAGAAAGATGTCGGACCCACCCACTGAACAGGTGAAACCAGAGAAGCCGGATCTGGATTAAACAAATCCAGAGCCAGAAAACCAAACCCAGTTACTACCCTGACTGACAAGACGAGTACTAAGAATAAAAAAAAAAGTAAGAGAAAGAAGAGAAGTACGCCAAGGAGAATGGGAGAAGAGCCAATCTGCCTTCTCATAGGGAAGGTTTACAGTCACCAAAAACAGGAAGAATTCAATTAGTCAGAGTCACGCGGAGAAAACCCAGCAATAATACATTTGGACAGATGTGCATGGAACGCAAATCCCTGCCAGTTATGTCAGAAGCATGTGCGCAGTCTTATAAGTGGGCACGGTGGGATCCCACACTGCTGTTCTCTATAGCATATAATATAATATATAATACTGCTCATCTACGGTGCCCACCTAAAGCATGACCAGTCTAGATACAACGTTAATGGAAAAGACTATGCAGTAATGCTTTATATAGCATAAACCAGCCTGGAAGCCTCCAAAAATAGTAAAACATTGGGGAAGATTTATCAAATCCGGCATATTGGGTGCCAGCCTTAAAGGGATACTCCAGTGAAAATCTTTTTCTTTCAAATCAACTGATATGAGAAAGTTATATAGATATGTAATTTACTTCTACTGTATGTCTTGCAGGAAGTGGTGTTTTCTTTCAAGTCTGACACAGTGCTCTCTGCTGCCACCTCTGTCCATGTCAGGAACTGTCCAGAGCAGCAGCAAATACCCATAGAAAACCTCTCCTGCTCTGGACAGTTCCTGACTTGGACAGAGGTGGCAGCAAAGAGCACTGTGTCAGACTGGGAATAATACACCACTTCCTGCAGGACATACAGTACTGGAAAACTTAGGGCCCTATTCCACCGGACGATTAACGATCTCAAACAACCGCTATTGCGAAAGACCTGAAAACGTTCACTCGTTTCCATGGAACGATAATCATTACTTATGATCGTATTGCGATAGTTTTTTCTTCGCTATTTATTCGCTATTGCGTTTGTATCTATTGCGAACGACCGAACGATGTCTTATTCAATGCGAACGATTTGCGAACGTTTTGCGAATGAGCAACGATAAAAATAGGTCCAGGTCTTATAAAGCGATCAACGATTTCTCGTTCGGTTGTTAATCGTTGACTGCATTTCAACCGAACGATTATCGTTTAGATTCGAACGATTTAACGATAATCTGAACGATAATCGTCCGGTGGAATAATTGTTTTGTGTAATAGGGCCTTAAGTTTGGTGGGGTGGCCAGCTCTACGAAAAGGTTGTCCTGGTTGTTCTAAATGTCTTCCACTCAAAAATTATGAAGAACCCTGCGCTCCTGGGAACTTTCAGTGCAGCAGAAATTTTTGTCCCCTTCTCCAGATTTGTGCGTTCACACAATCTTATCTCTGAACTCTAGAGACTTTTTTTTAATCCTCATGGCTTGCTTTTTGCTACGATGCATGGTCAGCTGTGAGGAATTATATAGACAGGGTTGTGTGAATTTACTACTGAAGGACTCCTAACTAGTGGTGAGCGAACACGCTCGGTCAAGCATAGTGCTCGATGTTCCAACGAACACCTTCTAGGGTAAAGGTGGCCACTGACCTGGCTGAATCATCCTGTTATATCTCCTGTCCACCCCAGTAAACTATTTCATTGTTCCATTCTATTTTTTTGTATATTTCTCCCTTGAAGGGATATTTAAACAAAGTATACAAAAATTAGCATTAAAAAATCTAATAGGTTTCTATAAAAACACATTAGAACTCCGGCAGGATGCTGGGCTTTGGAATGCTAAAGCGTCTTGCAGAAATTTATTCTATTTTTTCCTATATTTTTGTATATTTTGTTTAAGCGTCCCTTAAAGGGACAAAATGTACAAAAAAAATAGAACGGAAAAATGAAAAAAGTGAACCAGGCACCCTCAGCTTTGCTGAGCAGGGGTCACTTGGCTCAAGTCTCCTATTGATTTTAATGGGGTCCGCTGCTCGAGTTGAGCACTCGAGTATTGAAAAGTGCTCAACTAGAGTAATGAGCGCTCAAACATTTCAGTGCTCACTCAACGCTACTCCTAAGGCTCCGTTCACACGGAGGAAAACTGGCGGATTCCCCCAGCCTCCCTGTCATAATGACACGCTCACGCGCCTCCTTTCTCCGCACTGAAGAACGAACATGTTTTACTCCGTGTGAACGGAGCCTTACAAAGTGTAGAAACATCTCATAGGTGATCAAGAGGAATAACATGTCCCAGGGCTCAACTTCAATTGTCATCGGTTTTGAATACTTAGGTGAATGCAATATTTTTTTTTCTTTTCTCAAGCGTTTCTATCATTCTCATTATGGGGCAGCCAGTGCGGACTGATGAGGGAAAACCTTATTTTAGGGAAATATAAACTACCTTGATGATCATTTTAAAGGTGCATCCACATGTGGACTAAATTTATGTAAAGTTTAGATACTAAGTTGTGCAAACTTTTCCAGGCAGTCCTCGGGCTGCTTCCATCTTCTCCAGGGAATGGGAATCAAATGCCGATCGTTTGGTTTCACGTGAACCAAAACTTTCGGCACGTTTTTTTTCAGCTGTAATTATTAGCATATTAGTTTAGGCAAATTGGCATAAACTGCTTTATATTCACGAGTCCTGAGTTACTACTGTATTTATATTACAGCCCAGAGCTGTAATCATAATTCTGCTAGAGGGATGTCAACACAAGGTGAACTGGTTTTAGTAGCTTCTAACCAAAGAAAGAATGCTGCAAGCTTGTAAAATTGTGATTGCAGCTCTCTATGTAAATTGGTGTATAAAAGCATAAAGGAAGGATAAGTAAAAGAATGTATCTGTTAAGTCACTCAACTTTTTAGGTAGGTAAATCTACAAACTGTAAAAAGTAGGGATGGTCCGTACCTGCCGAGGTTCGGGTTCGTACGAACTTGAACTTTCGGCAATGATTCCCGCTGTCTGCCCGCTCCGTGCAGCAGGTGGATACAGCCGGAGGACCGTCTGGAAAACTGGGATACAGCCTGTATCCCAGTTTTCCAGGCGGTCCTCCAGCTGTATCCACCCTCTTCACGGAGGTGGAAGACAGCGGGAATCATTGCCGAGAGTTCAGGTTCGTATGAACCCGAACCTCGGCAGGTACCCATACAAAAAAATTTTTCATAAAAAGGTTGTTACATCTTTCTCAGTGGTTAGTACTGTAGTCTTGCAGCGCTGGGATCTGGAGTTCAAATCCCACCAAGGGCAACATCTGCAAAGAGTTTGTATGTTCTCTCCGTGTTTGCGTGGGTTTCCTCAGGGTACTCCGGTTTCCTCCCACACCCAAAACATACAGATATTTAAAGTGTGAGCTCCAGTGATTTCCTATGGACGTCGGACTCATCTCTTCTCATTTGCATATTGAGCGCACAAACGCGTGGGTGGAAATTTCTCTGCGGTGGGACCGGTAGGAAGGGGTAAGTAGGCAAAAGAGCCGAGGTTCCCCATTGCTGATATATACTAACAAGGGAGCTATATAAGATATACTTAATGAGTACTGTCAATAATAAAAACTTTTGATACGTCAGAGAGACACATTAAATGTTTTTATCAGTTAAGAGTCCACACCCGATTAGAATAAGTCAGGGGAGATGACAGCGCTGCCACCTGCTCCTCTCTCCACTCTGTGTCTGAGACCTAGACAGCCCCATAGACTTGCACTGGGAGCCCATCTAATTCACGTGACAGAGAGCCAGGAGGGAACGCATATTTCTCCCGTCTTGTTGTCCTGATCAGTCGCGGTATGAACACTCAGGCCTTGTCTCTCTGACATATGAAAAGTTTTTGTTAAAGGGGTTATCCAGCGCTACAAAAACATGGCCACTTTCCTCCAGAGACAGCCCCTCTCTCTTGTCTCCAGCTTGGGCTGGTTTTGCTGCGCAGTTCCATTGAAGTGAACGGAGCTTAATTGCAAACCGCACCTGAACTGGAGACAAGAGTCGTGTGGTCTCTAAAAGAAAGAAGCCATGGTTTTGTAGCGCTTGGTAACCCCTTTAATGACTGAAACACCATAATCCCTGAAAATCCACTAGACACTAGTAAGAGAAATGTGTCTGTGGTAAATGACTGACAACTGGAGATGAGCGCAACGTGAGTCTGATTGTTCGGTGGCTAAAGAAGTTGTAACAACAGCCGTGATTCCCGCTGAACTTACGTTGTGTTAACATAGCCTTAGGATGGAAGTCTATATGCTGGATGGTCATGTTAAGGTGGAAGTCTATACTCTGGATGGCCAAGTCAAGTTGGAAGTCTATACTCTGGATGGCCAAGTTAGGGTAGAAGTCTAAACGCTGGGTTGCTAAGTTAAGGTGAAAATCTATACTCTGTATGGCCAAGTTAACTTGGAAGTCTATACTGTGGCTGGCCAAGTTAAGGTGGACGTTTACACTCTGGATGGTGTAGACTCTGGATAGCCATTGTAAGGTAACATTAGCTCCTCAGCCCGTCTGATATGCAACTTGGTTGAGCATATGTAATCCAAACCCACACTGGGGAAAGAATAAAGGCGACCCTCTTCTATTAAGTTCATAAACGGTGTTACAAATACTACTACTTGGTTGTTCTATATCTTCCTGTTACCTGTGTCACTTGGGTTGTTAGACTGTTTTTGTAGAGTCCAGGGAGACAAGTAGCAGTATGGCAGTGGCAGTGATGGACAGTGGGGTGTAGGGTTTTCATATAGTTTGTGCTTTCCTATATACATATAGAACACGTAGATAACTGACTGTTCACATAATGCTCCTAACCATAATATACAGACAAATACATGTAGATATATACAATTACAAGGCGTCCTCCATGCATTTGGTGCGTTTTGATCTGGGTAATTCCTATAGCAGCTACCACTCTATTATAATGACGGTATCTTTATTACATAGGCTTTTTCGGGATGATCAGTATTTCTATACATCCATCTGTCATTTAAGGGAATGATTGTCACTAATTCTCTCTGCCTGGGATCTGCCTCTAATAAGCCGGTTAAAGAATATTAAGCAACGCTAAATCCTTACAAGACTGATCTACTTAGGAGCGACAAACTCCTGTGCACTCTGTCACCCTACGGAGAAAAGAGGCAATCTCCACAAATGAACGAGTCATCCCCTTCAACGCACAATGCACAGTACGAGTGGTTTTACGATGGACTCTACAGTGTGAATATACAAGTCCTTTATAAATCATAGTGGCCACTTCAGACAAGCGGCAGCAGTTATGTATTGCTGTATAACGGGTTACGTAAGAGCATTACACATCTTTTCCAAGAGGTACGAACCCCGAAACCCAAAATGTGGTTTATACATTCAATGCATAGAAAGAAGCCTTCAATTAATACTGCGTCGTAGTAACTCAATGTCCATCTCAACTACTCCCATTCTGGTGCCCACTCTCATACCAACTACAACATGTTTCTTCATGAAAAATTCATTCTATTTAGCAAAGTGACTGAAAAGAGACGACTAGATGCATATAATATAAGCACATAACCTATTAACTACAGATATTTAAAAAAAAAAAACACTTGCGTAGAGTCCGCTTCCCTCATTTACACAGCAAAAAAAAAAAAAGAAAATCGATAAACACGAAATAAAAGCGATGAAAGAATAATATGGATTAATAATCAGCATTCATGAGAGTCAAACTCCCTAAAGAACGGAATAAAACGACTGCGGACTTGTGATATAAATATCAAATCCAGGAATAGTCCAACATGTAAATCCAAGAACCTGATATACACAAGGGGCTCCTGGAGATGATGCAGGTAAAAACACCAGGGACGCAGCTAGGATCTGTGAAGAAGAGCTCCACAAAGTGTAAAAGACTGGAATATACAATTAGGGATGGTGCCAACTGTTCATGGGAGCGATCACTACATGGTAATAGAGTATGTACCAAAACACCCAAGTGCTGAGATCTCACGTATCTATTGTGTCCTTGTGTACGGAAGACCATAGACTAGAGGATGAAGATGTTGACGTCAATTTTTGAAACTTGGATATTTCTAATAGTTAATCAACAGTCTATGGTTATGTTCAGTTAAGGTATGTTTTTATTGGACGTCTGTCATCTAACGGCTAATAACGAGAGTTATTTTTAAAACAAGGATGGGGAACCTTCGGCCCTCAAAGCTTTAGCTTTGGCCGTCCAGGTATGGTGGGAATTGTAGTTTCGCAACCACCAGAGGGCCGAAGGTTCCCCACCCCAGTTTTAAAACAACAAACGTCATTTGTACTATAACAGCCGTTGTTTTCAAATAACGTCCATTATTATCGTCCATAATTACGCCCATCCAATAATCATTTTGATTGCGTTGATTAATAGAGAATGTTCTGAACTCCAATGCGGCGCAAAAGGCGCATATGTCCTGTTGGTTGCAGCAACAAACAAGGCTTTAACTATCAAGTGCTAACTTTCTCAGGTCCGATCTTTGAGCTAAAAGTTTATAAAAATGCAATTCCATCTATGCCCAGTGAGTCCTGTATCCTGAGATCTAGGAAATGCTTCAACGTACTACTTTCCATTTTTAAATCTACATTACATTTAGAAGCCATATCCTGTTCTAATCGTATTAAAAAGAAGTTATCTGAAAAAAAAAGGAACTAATCTGATCATTTCCTCCATTACGTAGTCTTCCATGGAGCTGTAATCTTTACCGATTCCTCGAACATTTGTTGTATACTGTTGGTGGCCCATTGGGAGCCTCAACCATTGGATAGGACTAATAGTCTAAAGCTGCTTTCAGTAAGAAGTCTATCCAATGTGGGAGATGCATAAATCAGCCATCATAAGCATTATCCGCAATGGTTTTCCTAAATGGAATGAAAATAAAGTACTGAGGAACCTCTAAGAACATCCATCCACTGCTCTTCATTTCAACTTGTGGTGAGCACAGAGCTCAATAATCTGCCTGCATGTGGGTCACTATAATACAAATGGCGAGTAGTAATATATCCGCAACAATTCACAATACCAGGATACCCCCTGTAAGATACCATTTTTAGAGGTTCCTCATGTTTTTTATGTACTTTTACAGCGGACGACAAACTCTTCGGCCAAAGTTTTCTAACTTATGTCCTAGAGCACTTTGTCTAAGTAGCCTTTACTTCTCACTGTTCTCTTTTCTGTCTGATGTCAGGAAAGAAGCTAAGATGGCGAATATGCGGTCTATAGCAGCGTCTTCACGATAAAAGGAGCCAAGTCTAAAAAACTGTACAAATGGTATAGGGGTTAATAAAGCCTTGGGAGTCTATGGGGAAAAGTATACAATGAGAATGAAGACAGAAGAGTGAGATAACCGGTAAGGTCATGTAGTATGGGTTTAATTCACATTGGATTCCATTCGGTACTAGAAGAACGTTCACTTCCCCTTAATTTTGAGGATTTTTTATCATTTCATATGAGAATTTCCAATAAAATAGTGATCGTATTGTTGTGATATCAGGTTCCAAAAAACAAATTCTACTGGGTGGAAACAATCATTTTACCAGCAGCTATTTGTGCATATAGTATAAAGAACAGACTGGATATGTTTTACTATGCTTCTAGTAGTATCATTATATAGGCATTCATTGCATTGCTTGCTCTGAGGTAATATATATACAGTATATAACTTTCATAAATGAAATGATCCTATAACTGAGCCCTCACCTGCCCCTGGGGGTATTAAATGAGATTATGGCTCCAATATATGGTTCACTGCCACTCACTTACCTAGATGGTGACTGACCTTGAAATAGTCGCACATTCATTGTCAGTTCATATACTAACATATAGCAAAAGTAGACTGTAACATATAGGAAATGGAGTATATAACCTGTCTCTGGTCTATGTCATGTGTCAGATATCCTGCTTATATGGCTGACATCTGTCCTCCACTGTAGACTAAATACACTTCTCCATCTATTCACAGGTTCAATAGTAACAATCAGTAAAAATAACGTAACATCACGTTCTTCCCACAACCGACCCCCATATCATTTGGCCAAAGATCTCAAACTCATATATAACACTTAACCCATCTTATTCCACTAACCCATATGTTTCCTACAAGCCAATGGAGACTCCTCACCTTCCAACCAGCAGAGCTGTTGCTGTCTCCTTTATCTTTGAAGTAAGGTACAAACCGCACCATCCAGTCGTAGATTTGGGAAAGGGTTAGACGTCTCTCTGGCGAGCTCTCTATGGCCTTGGTGATGAGGTCAGCATAGGACAAGTTACCCCAGGCATTCCTGCGCGAGCTCTTGGCTTTCCGCATCTGCCCTGGGTCCAAGCCAGGAGGAGGCAAAGGCAAATCCGGGGAGGATTCAGGAAGTGGCGGCCAGGTGCAAGAACGAGGGCGACCCTGAGGCTCCACATCTGATTCGGCTTCCAGTTTCTCCATCACTGGCTCTCAAAAAAAAAAAAAATTGCCCTTCTGTCTTTGACAAAAAAAAATAAAAAATACTACTTAAATCCGCATTTGAGAATCGCCATCCAGACAAAAGAGCGTCCAATAGATGTAAGTTTAGGGAGCGCTCTACGACTATGGAAAAAAGGGTCTCTGGGATCACCTGCAGACAAGCCACTGAATTATTAATACATCGATTTGCATGTAGATATGAAAATCTGTTTGAATCCAAAGCGACGTTCACATGAAAGAAAAAGGGGCTATCCTCTCAAGTCATTGGGGAAAAAAAATCAAAAAAATTGCATTTTAGTCCTCGGAATAGTTGCAGAGTCAAGTGTTGGTAACCAGGGCTTCACATATCAGCAAGAACTCGTAAGTCAGAAGCTATATTGTCTGCCAAATGCTTACCCAATTGTAATAATTACAGCAAACTAATTTCAATGGAATGACAGCCGGCAGAAGCTCAGCAAACGGCTCCTTCGATGAACGGCTGCTCTACACACGTTCAGGGCAACTTGAGACATAGACATCTTCTACATGTCAGCAGGTTATAAGGCTCTATTGTGCATCATTGACGGGATCACCAGCGATTCCTTCCCTAGTGTACAGATGGGGAGGGGGTTAAATACACCAGAGATTTTTTTATTTAAATTTTTTGCCCAAAAAATTTAAAAAATTCCAGATCTGATCTATAAGGAGATTTCTTTGCAGGGAGGTGTGTTTGAGATCTGTCTTTTGCAGCAACAGATGTTCTATAGAAAAAAGAAAATCCTAATAGAATTGGAAGCGAATAATTCTTCCGACCCCAGAATTGGATGGGTGGAGGCTGGGCAGAGTGGGTGGGGGGGGACACAAAGTCTCCCCTTTAAAAAAAAATTACACGTCACCCCTTAATAAGAATATCATTGCTCTTCTCCCCTCCTCTCCACAGTTCTTGGATGCTGGGGTGGTTCCAGATGATACCTTTATGATAGTAGGTATTACCTCTCCCTAGTCAGCTAGTGAGACACGAACCCCTCCTGGAAAGGCTCACTTGTGCCCCCCTACTAGCATCGTGAGCCACACGTGGGGACATGCTGCGGTTTCGGAAAAAGGTGCTGAAAGACACATTGTCATTGTGGAGATAGCCGGGAAGGAATTAACAGGGTACACCCCCCCACACCCCAACCACCACCTCGAATTCTTCAGATAGGAGTCCAGAGAAAAAAAGCGGAGGATCTGCCGGGGATCCCTCACTGGTAGAGGAGGACTAGTGGCTGGCTGGGTGTGAGAGGGAGGGGGGGATCACACCTGCCTGCCAGTGCTGGGAAGGAAGACGTTCCTCTCTTCTCTCTCTTTGGGAGTCTCTCTTGCTCCCTGGCTCTCCGGGTCCTTTCTCCTCCTGGGACAGAGCAGGATTAGACCATGTGTTGGGATCGGCTTGCTCTGCACTCTTCACCTTAAAGCATTAAGAGAGAGGGAGCGAGACAGAGAGAAATAAATAAATAAGATGCAGTGGTTGCTCCTCCTCTCCTGTCTCCTCCTCCTTTTTGCTGCTTTTACATGAGAGACTGGCTGGGATTTGTACAAGGCTGAGACTGTGGCATCTCTAGGTGCTCACACAAGACGGATCCATCTCCTCACACCTAAACTTCTCATTCACTATAGTTTACAGGGGGACGTCTATGGGAAGGGGACGTGTATGAGAAGGGGACGTGTATAAGAAGGGGACGTGTATGAGAAGGGGACGTGTATGGGAAGGGGACAATGCAGATTGTGCATAGGGGCAGATACTATATAATCCCAGCTGATATGTGATACCAGAGCTCATTGCAGTCACTACAGCCGGGAACTGGCAGAGATGTAATACTTGTATTTTATTAGGGTGAAATGACTGAGACTGGTAAGTACTGTATTAAAGAACACGCAGGTATACAGCAACATTTCAGTGGTGTTGGCATAGGTAAGGGATAACAATATATATATATATATATATATATATATATATATATATACTGGAAGCTGTATGGATGCTGGTTGTAGTATAAATAAGAGGGATCCGTTACAATATAATGGGGGGGTCACTGACCTTGAAGCCATGACGCCAGTGTGAATAGAGACTCTTATGGGTGGATGTATCCAGTACGCAGCGTGGGCTTCATATACAGAATCACATACAACTACCTCCACCTCTTACATGCACTCATTATTATTTCTGCCATATGGATGAGGTGGCAATTAGAGATGAGCGAACCTGGAGCATGCTGGAGTCCACCCCAACCCGAACTTTCGGCATTTGATTAGCGGTGGCTGCTGAAGTTGGATAAAGCCCTAAGGCGATGTGGAAAACATGGATATAGTCATTGGCTGTATCCATGTTTTCCAAACAACCTTAGAGCTTTATCCAAGTTCAGCAGCCACCGCTAATCAAATACCGAACGTTCGGGTTGGGGTGGACTCGACCATGCTCCAGGTTCACTCATCTCTAGTGCCAACATCTACATGTATATATCCCTCCAGTATACTCAATAAGTGCTATATATATATATATATATATATATATATATATATATACATATATATGTCACATGTATATGTCCCTCCTGTATATACCTGATGAGTGCTGTATATATATCACATGTATATATCCCCCTGTATACCAGTGCTATATATATGTATATACCTGATCAGTGCTGTCTATACATTATATATATACCTGCACAGTGCTGTATATATATATATATATATATATATATACCCCTGTAAATACCTGATCAGTGCTGTATATAGAACATGTGTGTGTATATATATATATATGTATATACCTGATCAGTGCTGTCTATACATTATATATATACCCGCTGTATATAGAACATGTATATTTATATCTCTGTACATACCTGATCAGTGCTATATATATATATATATATATATATATCCCTCTGTATATACCTGACCAGTGCTGTCTATACATCATATATATATATATATATATATATATATATATACCCCTGTATATACCTGACCAGTGCTGTCTATACATCATATATATATACCCCTGTATACCTGACCAGTGCTGTCTACACATTCCATATTCCTCTACCCACCATGACACAGTCCCTGAACCCCCATTGTATTCCTATGCGTTTCAGAGATCATCTCCATTACCCTCATCTTTTACAATGACATATTCACATAAAGAGGCGCGATCACCTCCACATACAAGCGTGCACATTATCGCTGTGTGTGAACAGTGATGCGAGCAGCAGGTGCGGTCTCTCTGGAGAGAAGCCGGCCACTGTGACAGACACCCCGCATAACCGCGCTACCTTCACTGAACTGACACAGGGCGGGGCTTGGGGCGGCCCTAGACGTCTAGAGCCTTCGCTTCTCGCCGCTGCTACTGACCACGCCCCGTCCGGCCACGTGGGTGTGAAGACAAGCCGTTATGTTCCCGCCCACGCTACCGATTGGCTGTCGGCTTAATGAGCACTTTATGGATTGGAGGAGGAGGGCCAAGCCACGCCCTCTACTCTCTGGTGGGCCGTGAGGTAGAAGCATTCCACCTGCCGGGATTGGTGGTTCGCTCGGGAGCCGGTAGGAGAAGGGGCGTGTCTAGGAAATCCCTCCGTGTGGCGTCACCAGACTGTTGTAAGTAGTTGCCAGGGGTTACGGTCATGGCTCTGGCCTGTGGTGCGCTGCGTCCAGGCTCTGTGCGGTCCTGTCACGGTCCTCAGCTCTGTGCCTCAGGGCCCGGTCATGTAGAAGCCGCGTGTAAAACGACGGTATATGTGAGAGACATATGTGCGCGTGTGTAATGTATAGTAGGGATGGGGGTCACTGTGTGCTGCTCCTCAGGCAGACCTCCCCACCCTGCTCTCCTGCCTGCGGGGTCACTGTGTGCTGCTGCTCAGGCAGACCTCCCCACCCTGCTCTCCTGCCTGCGGGGTCACTGTGTGCTGCTCCTCAGGCAGACCTCCTCACCCTGCTCTCCTGCCTGCGGGGTCACTGTGTGCTGCTCCTCAGGCAGACCTCCCCACCCTGCTCTCCTGCCTGTGGGGTCACTGTGTGCTGCTCCTCAGGCACACCTCCTCACCCTGCTCTCCTGCCTGCGGGGTCACTGTGCTGCTCCTCCTCAGGCAGACCTCCCCACCCTGCTCTCCTGCCTGTGGGGTCACTGTGTGCTGCTGCTCCTCAGGCAGACCTCCCCACCCTGCTCTCCTGCCTGCGGGGTCACTGCTGCTGCTCCTCAGGCAGACCTCCCCACCCTGCTCTCCTGCTGCTCCTCAGGCAGACCTCCCCACCCTGCTCTCCTGCCTGCGGGGTCACTGCTGCTGCTCCTCAGGCAGACCTCCCCACCCTGCTCTCCTGCCTGCCGGGTCACTGTGTGCTGCTCCTCAGGCAGACCTCCCCACCCTGCTCTCCTGCCTGCGGGGTCACTGTGTGCTGCTCCTCAGGCAGACCTCCCCACCCTGCTCTCCTGCCTGTGGGGTCACTGTGTGCTGCTCCTCAGGCAGACCTCCCCACCCTGCTCTCCTGCCTGCGGGGTCACTGTTTGCTGCTGCTGCTGCTCAGGCAGACCTCCCCACCCTGCTCTCCTGCCTGCGGGGTCACTGTGCTGCTCCTCCTCAGGCAGACCTCCCCACCCTGCTCTCCTGCCTGTGGGGTCACTGTGTGCTGCTGCTCCTCAGGCAGACCTCCCCACCCTGCTCTCCTGCCTGCGGGGTCACTGCTGCTGCTCCTCAGGCAGACCTCCCCACCCTGCTCTCCTGCTGCTCCTCAGGCAGACCTCCCCACCCTGCTCTCCTGCCTGCGGGGTCACTGCTGCTGCTCCTCAGGCAGACCTCCCCACCCTGCTCTCCTGCCTGCCGGGTCACTGTGTGCTGCTCCTCAGGCAGACCTCCCCACCCTGCTCTCCTGCCTGCGGGGTCACTGTGTGCTGCTCCTCAGGCAGACCTCCCAACCCTGCTCTCCTGCCTGTGGGGTCACTGTGTGCTGCTCCTCAGGCAGACCTCCCCACCCTGCTCTCCTGCCTGCGGGGTCACTGTTTGCTGCTGCTGCTGCTCAGGCAGACCTCCCCACCCTGCTCTCCTGCCTGCGGGGTCACTGTGTGCTGCTCCTCAGGCAGACCTCCCCACCCTGCTCTCCTGCCTGCGGGGTCACTGTGTGCTGCTCCTCAGGCAGACCTCCCCACCCTGCTGTCCTGCCTGCGGGGTCACTGTGTGCTGCTCCTCCTCAGGCAGACCTCCCCACCCTGCTCTCCTGTCTGCGGGGTCACTGTGTGCTGCTCCTCAGGCAGACCTCCCAACCCTGCTCTCCTGCCTGTGGGGTCACTGTGTGCTGCTCCTCCTCAGGCAGACCTCCCAACCTACTCTCCTGCCTGTGGGGTCACTGTGTGCTGCTCCTCAGGCAGACCTCCCCACCCTGCTCTCCTGCCTGCGGGGTCACTGTTTGCTGCTGCTGCTGCTCAGGCAGACCTCCCCACCCTGCTCTCCTGCCTGCGGGGTCACTGTGTGCTGCTGCTCCTCAGGCAGACCTCCCCACCCTGCTCTCCTGCGTGTGGGGTCACTGTGTGCTGCTCCTCAGGCAGACCTCCCCACCCTGCTCTCCTGCCTGCGGGGTCACTGTGTGCTGCTGCTCCTCAGGCAGACCTCCCCACCCTGCTCTCCTGCCTGCGGGGTCACTGTGTGCTGCTCCTCAGGCAGACCTCCCCACCCTACTCTCCGGCCTGCGGGGTCACTGTGTGCTGCTCCTCAGGCAGACCTCCTCACCCTGCTCTCCTGCCTGCGGGGTCACTGTGTGCTGCTCCTCAGGCAGACCTCCCCACCCTGCTCTCCTGCCTGCGGGGTCACTGTGTGCTGCTCCTCAGGCAGACCTCCTCACCCTGCTCTCCTGCCTGCGGGGTCACTGTGTGCTGCTCCTCAGGCAGACCTCCTCACCCTGCTCTCCTGCCTGCGGGGTCACTGTGTGCTGCTCCTCAGGCAGACCTCCTCACCCTGCTCTCCTGCCTGCGGGGTCACTGTGTGCTGCTGCTCAGGCAGACCTCCTCACCTTGCTTTCCTGCCTGCGGGGTCACTGTGTGCTGCTTCTCAGGCAGACCTCCCAACCTACTCTCCTGCCTGTGGGGTCACTGTGTGCTGCTCCTCAGGCAGACCTCCTCACCCTGCTCTCCTGCCTGCGGGGTCACTGTGTGCTGCTCCTCAGGCAGACCTCCCCACCCTGCTCTCCTGCCTGCGGGGTCACTGTGTGCTGCTCCTCAGGCAGACCTCCCCACCCTGCCGTATTATACAATATACACGGTGTGTATTCAGTATATACAGAGGGTGTATATACAGGGCACATATACAATATACACGGGGACCTGTACACATTGGGGCCCATATACAGTATACAGAGTGTGCATATATACAATATACAGAGGGTGTATATAGAGAGGGCGCATATACAGTCTACAGAGGGTACATATACAATATACACTGGGGCCTGTATATATTAGGGCCCATATACATTATACAGAGAGAGCATATACAATATACAGGGCATCAGTACAGTTATTACAGCTGATGGTATACTCCTGGAGGGACATCAGTACAGTTATTACAGCTGGTAGACATGGGCTGTGAGAATTGCTATGACTCCAGTACAAGTGGGAACACTGGGGAAATCTGGAGCATTTCAGCCCTGTGTGGACATGCCCTCTCAGTGAGTACAGTCATGGCCAAAAGTTTTGAGAAAGATACAAATAATAATTTTTACGAAGTCTACTGCTTCAGTTTTTAAAATGACAATTTGCATATACTCCACAATGTTATAAAGAGTGATCAGCTTAACAGCAATTACTTGCAAAGTCAATATTTGCCTAGAAAACGAACTTTATCCCCTAAAACACATTTCAACATCATTGCAGCCCAGCCTTAAAAGGACCAGCTAACATCGTTTCAGTGATTGCTCCATTAACACAGGTGTGGCTGTTGATGAGGACAGGGCTGGAGATCAATTTGTCATGATTAAGCAAGAATGACACTACTGGACACTTTAAAAGGAGGCTTGTGCTTGGCATCATTGTTTCTCTTCTGTTAACCATGGTCATCTTCAAAGAAACACGTTCAGTCTTTATTGCACTGCACAAAAAAGGCCTAAGAGGTAAGAGTATCACAGCTAGAAAGATTGCACCTCAGTCAACAATCTATCGCATCATCAAGAACTTCAAGGAGAGAGGTTCCATTGTTGCCAAAAAGGCTCCAGGGCGCCCAAGAAAGACCAGCAAGCGACAGGACCGTCTCTTAAAAGGGTTTCAGCTGCGGGATGGGGCTACCAGCAGTGCAGAGCTTGCTCAGGAATGGCAGCAGGCAGGTGTGAGGGCATCTGCACGCACTGTGAGGCTGCGGAGACTCTTGGAGCAAGGCCTGGTCTCAAGGAGGGCAGCAAAGAAGCCACTTCTCTCCAGAAAAAAACATCAGGGACAGACTGATATTCTGCAAAAGGTACAGGGAGTGGACTGCTGAGGACTGGGGTAAAGTAATTTTCTCTGATGAAACCCCTTTCCGATTGTTTGGGACATCTGGAAAACAGCTTATTTGGAGAAGACGAGGTGAGCGCTACCACCAGTCTTGTCTCATGCCAACTGTAAAGCATCCTGAAACCATTCATGTGTGGGGTTGCTTCTCAGCCAAGGGAATCAGCTCTCTCACAGTCTTGCCTAAAAACACAGCCATGAATAAACAATGGTACCAGAATGTCCTCTAAGAGCAGTTTGGCGATCAACAATGCCTTTTCCAGCATGAGGAAGCACCTTGCCATAAAGCAAAGGTGATAACTGAATGGCTCAGGGAACAAAATATAGAGATTTTGGGTCCATGGCCTGGAAACTCCCCAGATCTTAATCCCATTGAGAACTTGTGGTCAATCATCACGAGACGGGTGAACAAACAAAAACCAACAATTTCTGACAAAATGCAAGCATTGATTGTGCAAGAATGGACGGCTATCAGTCAGAATTTGGTCTAGAAGTTGATTGAGAGCATGCCAGGGAGAATTACAGAGGTCCTGAAGAAGAAGGGTCAACACTCCAAATATTGACTTGCTGCATTAACTCATTCTAACTGTCAATATAAGTTTTTGTTACTCATAATATGAATACAATTATATTTCTGTATGTGATTAAAAAAATCTGACAAACACACACAAAACCAGAGGGCAGCAGATCATGTGAAAATATAATATTTGTGTCATTCTCAAAACCTTTGGCCATGACTGTACAACTGTGCCCCATAACAGTAGTGTTAGGGTCCTATTAGACGGGCCGATCAATAATGTAAGCGAGCGCCGATCTACTAGATTGAACTCTTATTCACTGATCTATTATGCAGATCGATTATCTTTTAGTAAGGACCATTTCACACTGAGGAATCGGCACGGAAAGTGTTTCGCCCGGAATCACCTCTAGCAGAATTCTGCGCAAATTTTTAATTTGATCAAATTCATTCGTTTGGTTCAATTCAATGCTGAAAAATTTCAGAGCAGAAACTTACTGCTCAATTCATATCAATGGGATTCCGCCAGCGGAACCTGCCAGGAGAATTGACATCCGAAAGCGGATTCGCTGCGGAAAATTCAGTGCGGAAATTCCACTGTGTGAACTGCAGAGCACAAATTCCATTTTACTCAATTGAATTTGGCTCTGCACTATTATTTTCAGGCGGAATCTTTAAGTGAGGAATCGGTACTGAAATTCAGCGCAAAGTCCTCAGTGTGAACTGGCCCTAAGGGCTGATATAGTTATCGATGTCCATGAAGTCCTTGCCCTACACTGTTCATACATTACCTCTCCACACTCCCGGTCTACTCCCGATCGCCTTCTGCTCTCCTCCCGGCACCGCGCTGCAGCTTCTCTGAGCTGACAGGCCGCTCAGCCAATCACTGAGCACTGCTGGGAAGAGAGCAGAAGTTATCCACGTGGATCCCGTAGTGTGCACATACCCTTACATGTAGCTGTTGCAAGTACCAATGTGCGCACGACTCCCGATGATTTTAGGTTTGGACCGTTTCATCGGCTGATCGTTGTCTCTATTACATGGAGCGATAATCTGCCCGATTCGGACGATTACTGCTCTGTGTAATAGGGCCCTTAGAGTCTGCTCGCCATCTCCCCCACTTTGTCACCTTTTGTGGTCCAGCAGCTAGGTCATGTGATGACAGAGAAAAAAAAATCAGTACACAAAAACGCCTAAACCACAAAAAAGATCATTCACACAAAAAGCCAAAAACGGCAGAAAAAATGCAAATGCATAAAAAAACAAATAAATGCAGTGGCAGTTTTTCTGGCGAGGCCTAAAAAACACCACACAAAAAGGATGTGTGAGGGCACCCGAAGAGACGATATTGTATGTATCAAAAAAAATTCTTTTATTGTGTATATTTTGTTTAATTTTACTAAAGTTTTCTTCCATTTTTATTGCCACATAAAGGTAACATTATTGGTAGGGATGAGCAAACCTCGAGCATTTTCGAGTCCATCCGAACCCGATCGTTCGGCATTTGATTAGCGGTGGCTGCTGAAGTTGGATAAAGCCCTAAGGCTGTGTAGAAAACATGGATATAGTCATTGGCTGTATCCATGTTTTCCAGAAAACCTTAAAGCGTAACTGTCATTTCAGGGTCATTTTTCTGAAAACATTAAATATCAACAGTACAAGCGATTTTAAGAAACTCTGTAATAGGTTTTATGTACTAAAAGAGTTTCCTTCTGTACAGAAAAAGCAATCTCCCAGCCTCCCCCCTCACATCAAATGAAGCAGGATTTCTGTGTCCATTATGTGGCTATGGAGAGGGGAGGGGCTGTTAGGAGTGACTGAGCACGGAGCAGTCCTGTACAGCACAACATCCTGCAATCTTCTCTCAGTAAGTTCATAGATAAGCACTGACCTTTCTGACCCCAGAATCCAGCGTTTTAGGTGCCCAGAGAGTCTACAAACAGCTGACCTTTATGTCACCTCTTCCTGCTTCCTCATCTCCCCCAGCCCCTCCCCCCTTCATAGGCTTACAATGGAGAGAGCAGAACCCGTCTTCACTGGCTTCTCTGTAATGAAGACGTGTTTGTCTGATAATGCACAGATAAGAAGTCAGGGGGGGGGGGGGAGGCTGGGAGATTGCTTCTTGAGTACAGAAGGAGGCTTTTTTGGCTGATGAAACCTATTACAGAGTTTCGTAAAATCGCTTACACTACTGATTTCTGCAATAAAAAAAACATGGCAGTTACTCTTTAAGGGTGCCTTCACACCTACCGACACCTAAATCTCGCTGCGAGTCTGGCAGGTCCTGGCAGTTCAGTTCGTCTGAACGACCGCTGCGTGTATGTAATTCTGCCAGCCCCTTAACCCCTTCTGCTGCCGCCCGGCTCCCCTGCTGTGTCTGTATACATTACCTGTCTCTCGCTGCACAGGGTCCCGGCGTACTGCTCTCCCACCCAGCCAATCAGTGGCTGTGGCTGGGCAACACACTGATTGGCTGGGCGGGAGAGCAGTACGTCGGGACCCCGTGTAGCGAGAGACAGGTAATGTATACAGAGCGGGAGCCAGGCGGCAGCAGAAGGGGTTAAGGGGCCTGCAGAATTACATACTAGCAGCGGTCATTCAGACCGCTGCGTGTATGTAGTGACAGTGAACTGCCAGGACCTGCCAGACTCGCAGCGAGATTTACGCTGCGAGTTGATAGGTGTGAAGGCACCCTAAAGCTTTATCCAACTTCAGCAGCCACAGCTAATAAAATGCCGAACGATCCGGTTCGAATGGACTCGAGCATGCTCGAGGTTCGCTCATCTCTAGTTATTGGGGGTTAAAAGTTAACCCCTTAACGACCGCAGGTGTATATTTACACCCTGCGGCCGCCTCAGGGAGTTCAGAGCGGGGCCGCGCGGCAACCCTGCTTTGAACCGCCGCAGTCCCGCGTGCCGCATGTAGGCCGGGACTGCGGCAATTAGCGGGCACAGTCCGATCGCCGTGCCCGCTAATTAAGGATTTAAATTCAGCTGTCAAAAAGTTGACAGCTGCATCTGAATCCTTTATGCAGCCCATTCCCTGGTGTCTAGTGGGGTGGATCACCCCCCCCCCCCCCGGGACATTGGCCCGGAGGAGGGATCCACATGTCTGTACAGGACGGGTGTCTGCGCCGTGATGGCGCTGATCCCGGCTCGCCACTCAGCTGCTTCCGGCTGCAGCAGCTGGAAGCAATCCAGCAGCTGGAAGCAATCCAGCGCCTATCTCATTGATCTATGCTGTATAGCTATACAGCATAGATCTCAATAAGAGATCAATGTGCTTATACTAGAAGTCCCCTAGGGGGCATAACCCTAACCCCAGGGGGAATAACCCTAACCCCAGGGGGCTTCTAGTATATGTGTAAAATAAATAGCGTTGTTATGAATAAAAATCCCCCTCCCCTAATAAAAGTTCAAATCACCCCCCTTTTCCCATTTTATAAATATAAATAAACATGTTTGCTATCGCCGCATGCGTAATCGCCCAAATTATTAATTTATTTCATTCCTGATCTTGCATGGTAAACAGCATAAGCGTAAAAAAATCCCAAAGTGGAAAATTGCGCATTTTTGGTAGCATCAAATCCAGAAAAATTGTAATAAACGATCAAAAAGTCGCATATACGCAATCAAGGTATCGATAGAAAGAACACATCATGGCGCAAAAAATGACACCTCACACAGCCCCATAGACCAAAGGATAAAAGCGCAATAAGCCTGGGAATGGAGCGATTTTAAGGAACATGTATTTGTTAACAATGGTTTGAATTTTTTACAAACCATCAGATAAAATAAAAGTTATACATGTTAGATATCGTTGTAATCGTAACGACTTGAGGAACATGCATAACAAGTCAGTTTTACCCCAGGGCGAACGGCGTAAAAACCAATACCCCCCAAATAAACAGAATGCGTTTGTTTTTTTTTCAATTTCACCACACATTTATTTTTTTTTCTGGTTTCGCAATGTAATTTATGTGGGTTTCTAGGTGAAAAAATGCAACTGCTATGGCCTTTTAAGTACAAGGAGGAAAAATACGGAAGTGCAAAAATCAAAATTGGTCCGGTCTTTAAGGGGTTAAAGGAGAAGTGA
This sequence comes from Dendropsophus ebraccatus, assembly GCF_027789765.1. Classification (NCBI taxonomy): domain Eukaryota; kingdom Metazoa; phylum Chordata; class Amphibia; order Anura; family Hylidae; genus Dendropsophus; species Dendropsophus ebraccatus. The sequence goes on from NC_091458.1 coordinate 149,837,223, forward strand.
AAATTTTTATTAAAGTATTGTATTGCCCCCCCAAAAGTTATACAAATCACCAATATACACCTATTACGGGAAATGCTTATAAAGTGCTTTTTTCCCTGCACTTACTACTGCATCAAGGCTTCACTTCCTGGATAAAATGGTGATGTCACGACCCGACTCCCAGAGCTGTGTGGGCTGTGGCTGCTGGAGAGGATGATGGCAGAGGGATGCTCAGTGCCCTGTGTCCCTCAGTGTCCCCCTGCCATCATCCTCTCCAGCAGCCACAGCCCGCACAGCTCTGGGAGTCGGTTTGTGACATCGTGTTATCCAGGAAGTGACATCACCATTTTATCCAGGAAGTGACATCACCATTTTATCCAGCACTTTATAAGCAGGATCTGCAGCAGATTTGATGGCGCAGATTTTCTTTGAGTCTGCAACGTCGAATCTGCTGCAGATCCTGTACGTATGAATGTGTCCTTAGGCTAGGTTCACCCACAGTAAAATAAAAGCTAAATACGACCGCATTTCTGAGTGAAAATTAAACAACGTGTGAACGGTTTGGGAAAAAAAAACACGGCTGTATTTTGCAAAAGCAGATGGTGAATAATGAGCATGTTGACAAAAATAGTAATGAGCAATCTGAACAGTGTGTTTATTTTTGTATTGAAGGTTTAGCTGTTGCATGCAGGTTGGACTACTTGACCATCATGCAGTTGTTATACGATTTTATATAGTTCCCCCCCCCCTTCAGAAGTTGCATTACATACATATGAAGCAGACAGAGGCTTGCTCAATGGGAGTGTGTCTAAAGTGTGACTCTACCCCGATGCACAGATGTGTGTCACACACAACCATGGATACATTTAGGGAGATTTATCAAAACTGGTGCCAAGGAATTATGTATTAGTTGCCTTGGCAGCCAACTAGTTTGTTTGTTGTTGTTCTTTTCTTTCAGATCTTGGGCCATGGGCCATTACTCCACTTATATCAACTCTCAGTCACTCGTCTCTTGCACTACTCTGAGGGGACTTATACACAGATCTGTGCACAGAAAATACAAATTTTAGTTATCTAGCGTAAACAGATTCCGCTGCACTTTACAGGTTCTAAGGCACTTTACAGATTCCCCGGCACTATACAGATTCCACAGCACTCAGGAAATCTGCAGTGGATTACGTAACTGACCGTGTAGATGGCATCGCAACAAATCTTACCCATCTGGTGCAGAAATAGCAGAATTCTGCTCAAGGCTATAGGTTAGGTTTTTTTTTTTTAAATGCGTTTTTTTTTTTTTTTTTTTTTTTAACATCATCCCTTAAAGGGGAACTATCAGCAGTTAGGTGCCCATTAGACACAACACCATCAGTTCAGAGTCTCCATTTTCTCTTTTTCCTGATGCCCTTCTGCCTGATTTCTACACTATGGAGCACTGTTCATTTTTCTATTGTTTGACACTGAGGCGGAATTCCGCCTTTTGTACTCCATGTGAACCTAAAATCGATCACCATATTACACAGAACGATGGTCGTTAGTTACGATCGTTACTATGATCGTTTATTCTTTCTGATCCCAGCAAAACAATAAACAATGTGCAATTACACTGAACGATTAGTGAAAAAATGCGGAACCTGAGCGAACGAATGTTAAATTACAGCGAGCGATTAACGATAATTTTAGGTTGAGATCTAAATCAACGATCAATGACATACGAATGATTTTTCGATCGTTTCCTGCAATTACACAGAACGATTATCGTTTAAATTCAAATAATAGAACAATTTTTGGCACGATAATCGTCCCGTGTAACAGGGCCCTTAGACTTCCCGGTACTAGAACTGTTTTTCAGTCCCTTAGTGTCTGCGATAACTAATGAAATACAATACAGAACAATCTTGTTATACTGTATGTGACTTCACCTCTAACCTAGAGTTAAGGTTTAGTAACCCTAATTATCTGGTAGCAGAGAACACATAAGGACCTTAGTGTGGTGGAAGCGGAATATTTCTACTTTCTTATTAATGATCCTGCGAGGATTTTAATCCAGTAAATCATTCTTCATTTCATGCTTCTGTCATTGCAAATCACCAAGGATCTCTTCCCTACAGCCTATTTTAAATGCATTTTATGGCATGTTAACCATAAACAGCCATGAAATATGTTAAGTGCAATTGTCTGCAATGCCTCAGCCGCGTTTATAGTGTCTTATCTAATAAAATAGCCATTATGTGATTGGGTCTATTCCTTGAAGACCCTCTCCATACTTATAGAATGCATAATGCAGCATCACTACCACATTTGCAGAGTGCTAGCCCGGTTCTCTCCTTCCCTGACCCTGTGCTGTTCTGTCCTGCAGAGTGGATGCAGCCTGACAGCTTGCGGTAGGGTTGTGGTTGTGGTGTGCTCTTAAATAGAGTTGTAATCTATTCATGACTAGCACAGTGAGGGTATCTTGGCCATAGATGTGGATCTTTCTTTTCAACTGCTACAAGCCTTTTTTCTTACTTTTTAAGTACAAAGCGATTTTTAACGACTAACGATAAAAGATCGTTAACCGTAAATCGTTGACCATATTAAACAGAACGATAATCGCTAGTTACGATTGTTATTATGATCCTTTACTCCTTCTGATTCCAGCAAAACAATGAACAATGTGCAATTACACTGAACGATTAGTGAACAAATGCGGGACTTGAGCGAATGAAAGTGGAATTACAGTGAACGATTAACGATAATTTTAGGTTCAGATCTAAATCAATGCTGAACGACATACGAACGATTTTTCGATTGTTGCCTGCAATTACACAGAACGATTATTGTTTAAATTTGAACGATTTAACGATTTTTCGCACGATAATCGTCCTGTGTAATAGGGCCCTAAGGGTAGTGTTACATAGACTGAAGGGGGCCCGATAATATCTGTAAACGAGCGCCGATCTGCTAGATCGGCGCTCGTTTACTGTGCCTATTACACGGCCAGATAATCGTTTAACAAAGGCTGCATGGACATCGTTACTGATGTCCTTGCAGCCCTTGCTTAAACTGCATACATTACCTATCCATGGTCCAAGGCTCCTCTTGTGGTCCGCTTCTCCCCATGTTCCGCACGCTGCAGCTTCAGAGCGGCCTGTCTTATAGAGGACTTGTCACTCCCCGTGCCGGGGTGACAGGCTCCCGACCCCCAGCTAGATCCCCTTATACTGACCTGATCCAGCCGAGTCCCGCTCCCGGAGACAGTCCCGGGACGGAGATATCCTGGTCAGAAGCCAGCACGCGCACTGTGGAGATAGGTCCGGCGTCCATAGAGAATAAATGGAGCCGGACTCACCTCTGCAGCGTGCTCACGGCTCCACACGCTCCGGCTTCTGACCAGGATATCTCCTGCCCGGGAGCGGGACTCGGCAAGATGAGGTCAGTATAAGGGGATCTAGCTGAGGGTCGGGAGCCTGTCACTCCGGCACGGGGGGTGAGAGGTCTCCTTTAACTGACAGGCCACTCAACCAATCACTGACCGCAGCAGTCCTGACCAGTGAGCGGCTGAGCGGACTGTCAGCTAAGACAGGCCACTCTGAAGCTGCAGCGCGCGGGACCCGGGGAGAAGAGGACCGCAAGAGGAACCCCTGACCATGAATAGGTAATGTATGCACTTTGCAAATTGTCAGCCGCTGTTGGTGCCCGACAATTATAGGTACAAACCTATATCAACGATATAACTGTGCCTGTAATGTACAGCAACAAAACCCCGAAACAGCTGTCTGTGGATGGATACCTTGCTTGGGTGGTTTCCTTAATTGGAGACATTCCTTGGCTTGGTTGTTTCTTCCCGGAGGAAGGTCTGGCTAGTTCACTGACGTTGAGACATGTGATCGTGTCTCTGCAGTGTCCTTTGCATATTTGATTTCCCAGTGGGCAATGTTTTAGAATACACTGACGTTAAGACACGTTATGGTGTCTCTGCGGTGTTTTGGTTGATCTCCCTGAAGTCAACCAGTGTCCTTTTGCATGCACTTACTAGTCATTGCTCCCACTAGCCAGAAACCTACTCCACACTGATGAGGGGCAAAACCCTCGAAACAGCTGTCTGTGGATGGATACCTTGCTTGGGTGGTTTCCTTATTTGGAGGCAGTAGTGGATTATAACAGGGGCGTTTCGGGCGGCAGCCCGGGGCCCTGAGCTCATGGGGGGCCCATGACCACCCAAAAAGACTTATACTATCAGTGGTGTACTGTCTCCTGGCTACACTTCCGCCATGATTTGCAAAAATCACAGGTTTTTTTTATGGCAATTTTTCAAAAATCAGGACATCATGACATTATCTGTCCTGTACTATGAACGCCAGGCTAGTGCTGCCATAGTTACAGTGGGGTGGGGGGCCCAGGCTTGGTGAACAGCCCGGCGCCTTTGGTAAAGTTAATCTGCCCCTGTTTGGAGACATTCCTTGGCTTGGTTGTTCCTTCCCGGAGGAAGGTCTGCCTAGTTCACTGACGTTGAGACATGTGATGGTGTCTCTGCAGTGTTCTTTTGCATATTTGATTTCCCAGGGGGCAATGTTCTAGAATACACTGACGTTAAGACACATTATGGTGTCTCTGCGGTGTTATGGTTGATCTCCCTGAGGTCAACCAGCGTCCTTTTGTAATGTACAGCAGACCTGTCATGGAGCACAGTTCGGCCATTTGTATAATATTGATTTAACCCCTTAACAACCAGGGGCGTAAAATAGGAAAAGGGGGGTGATTGTAACTTTTGTTAGGGGAGGGGGCAACAAAAATTCCAAAGTTCAAAATTGCACATTTTTGGTCGTATCAAATCCAGAAAAATTGTAATAAAAAGCCATAACACACATATGCGCAATCAAGGTACCGATAGAAAGTACAGATTATGGCGCAAAATAAATGACACCTCACAACCCCATAGACCAAAGGATAAAAGCGCTATAAGCATATAAGCTTTTAGATCAGGCATGGGGAACCTTCGGCCCTCCAGCTGTTGCAAAACTACATTTCCTATCATGCATCATTCTACCAGATAACAAAAAGAAGCCGGATTGACTTTGACGCGCACTGTGTTTTTAGCCCAATAAACCCTGTTTTTATCTATACTTACCTTACCTGGGGTGACCAGCACCCATCTTGACCTATCTACAAGGAGTGGAAGTGTTGTGTTCCTTTATCTGGTCCCAAGTGGATTTCATAGGAGTGTCTGAGGTCATCTTACATAATGTTGCAAACACCATGGAGGGTTGTGCCTCTTCCGCTTGCTCAGCCGTTACAGGTAAGAGTTTCCTACACCATTGCTTACTGTATCACTGCATGAGACCTCTACACTATGGAACATAGTCTTCCTTTGCATTTTTTTTAAATTATGGAATAAGCTCCAAAAGCCCAGGGGGGGTTACCTTGGATGCAAAAGTCCAACTATGTAAATCCCAGCGTCCCTGAGCTCGCTTTCCATCTCCAACTGCTTGATTGACATTCGCAAGGTTTTATTTTATGCTGATGGGTGGTGAGGTCTTTGTTCTATGGTTACGATGAAGGGTGCATCCCATATATGTTCTTTACTGGCTTCACAGCTGCACTGTGTTCACAATTGCTCCAAAAAACTAAGGTTTAACTAGGTCAACCGCTGTTTAATTGTAAATGATTTACATTCATCCAGAGGCAAATCAGAACCCCCCCAGAGAGGCATCTCCGCCAGTATATTCTCAAAGGGAAAAGAAGGGAAAACTTCCCAGACGTGGAAACCAGCCGAGTGCTCTTTATCAATCGTATCATTATATGAATTGACTATTTTAGTGATAGACACCACCTTAGTGATAGACACCCAGAGGGTACGGTACAGAGACAAAAATTTGTGTGCATCTATCTATTTAGTCAAAAGTCTCAGGCTATCCTTTAATTTCCAATACCCTTCACCTGTTACTTGCTGTGTAATATATATATATATATAAAAATAATGCACCCACATAAAAAAGCGGCATTGCTAAAACTATGCATATAGATATGAGGTGTTGTGCAAAAAGTATGCAAATTTTTTATCTTTTTCACTGCTCACACCAGAGAGGCAGGGAGAGGGCAGTGGGCATGCTCGTATGTTCGTAGGTCTTGCTATAATGGTATATAAAAAAGCTTCACACGCTGCCCCGTAAAATGGCTCTAAGAGACTATTATATTTGAGTAATATTCTTGTTCCACATAGATTTCCATATGACCTGATCATCGCACCTGAGCACGTTGTAACGGTGCTGTCCGTTTCTCCCATCTCCGCTTTGTACTTATGCAAATGTCTGGTTTGGTGCACTGGAGACAGGCCTAGCGCCCCCAGTGGACCTATATCTTCTCCCCTAAGTGACTTGCCGCCTTCAGAGCTCGAATTGCTATTTTTCAATTTACCTTAGAAAAAAATGACAAAAAAACGTCATAAATGAGTATAAAAGGGTATCAAAATCTTAATATATTCCCGCTAAAACTTTTTGTTTTAGGAAAAAAAATTCTATTGTGATAAAACAGTAATACTTAAAGTGACTCTGTACCCACAATCTGACCCCCCAAAACCGCTTGTACCTTCGGATAGCTGCTGTAAATCCAAGATCTGTCCTGGGGTCTGTTCGGTAGGTGATGCAGTTATTGTCCTAAAAAAACAACTTTTAAACTTGCAGCCCTGTGTCAAACTAGCGTGGCCTAGAGTATCTCTACATTAGGCCTGCATCGCCTCTCCATCCCTCCTCCCTACCCTCCTCATGACCAGGCAGCATTTCTCCTATTCATCACCTGTGTGAACACTGCACATGTGTTGGATCGTTAAGGCACCAGTGCAGTGTTCAGACAGGTGATGAATAGGAGAAATCCTGCTTGGGGCATTCCTAGTGATGAAGAGGGTGGGGAGGAGAGGCGGTGCAGGCCTAGGGCATAGACACTCTAGGCCACGCCAGTTTGACACGGCACTGCAAATTTAACTGCATCACCTGCCGAACGGACCCCAGGACAGATCTTGGGTTAAAAGCAGCTATCCGAAGGTACAAGCGATTTGGGGGGCAGTTTGTGGGTACAGAGCCACTTTAAAGGGGTACTCTGGAGAATTTTTTATTTTTGTTTTTCAAATTAACTGGTGTCAGAAGTAACACGTACAACATCCCACAGATTCCGCCGCTCGCCCCAGCTTGACTCTCTGCAAGTGCAATAGACTCCACTCTAGGCTCAGGCAGATTCCACTGTTCACCCAATTCTTTGGGCGGATGGCGGAATTTGCCCGAACCTAGAATGGAGTCTATGGCACGGGCGAAGAGTCAAGTGGGAGATCTCGGGGGCAAGCTGCGGTATCCATGGGATGTTATCCATGTGGATTCCTCAATGTGAATTCACCCTTATACAGTAAAAATTAAGCCTTCCAGTACTTACCAGCTGCTGTATACCCTTGGGGTGGGGGGTGGGGAGAGACCTCCAGCCAATGGGCTGCATCTAGCCCCTGTGATATTCTGGTACAGCCCGCAGACATTTGTTTTTGAAGCAATTGGTTGATACTGGAGGGGAATACCCATGTCCATGGTGCACTATGTTCCTGATTGGATAAATATATATCTAAGTATAGTATTGAAACTGCTTTGATCTAGTTCAAATGTATAATGCTTGTGTAACTATAGGGGTTGCAGAGCTTGTGGTTGCACCTGGGTCCTAGTGCCTGTGGGAGCAGGACGCCATCTCTATCAGACGAGAATAGACAGTGTGCATTATCCCTTAGCTGTGGCATTATGTTTATTACCGCTGTGCTATCACTGTAATTATCCCTGAACTGTGACATCATTTTGTTTATTACCTCTGTGAATTGGGTGCACTATCCTTGTATTACGACTCCTTTATTTATTAGCCTGTTTTGTGCTATTAGCAGCGACATCACTGATTTCTATTATCCCAGGTTTGTGACAGTTCTAAGACTATATTTTCATGGTTTAACACCGCGTTGGCCATAGGTTCCATACTGTGACATCATACATCGGTTATAACTGTACTGGGACGTTACTGTATGCATTAGCCTTGTACTTTGTTTATTAGTAGAGATGAGGAAATTTTGAGCAGGCTTGGGTCCGCCCGAACCTGAGCATGCGCTATTTAAGTACCAGTAGCTGCCAAAGCTGAATGCCTAGAAAACGTGGATATATCCTATGCTCTATGGCCTTATCCATGTTTTCCAGGACTTCCTAGGGTTACATCAAACTTCTGCAGCCACCGGTTATAGCAAGATGCACCAAATCTGTCATACCGCAGGTGATACGGTGATGAATTTGGTGCAGCTTCTTCTCGGCTCGTTTTACACTGCCTAAATTTAGAATAATATATAACACGTCCCCAGTGGGTTTACAATGCTTGTACATATCATAGATGTGTTGAGATATGCGTATTGTAATGTCAGTTATTGTCCTAGGCAGTGAAATCACCAGTTGCATTGTAAGGTTATGTTCACACACAGTATTTTTGCTCAGTATTTGGCAACCAAAACCGGGAGTGGATTGAAAACACAGAAAGGCTATGTTCACACACTAAAATTGAGTGGACGGACGTCATTTAATGGCAATTAACGGCCTTTATTTCAAAACAAATACTGTTTTTTTTAGTTTTGTCAGCAACTAATTAATTTAATATGGCTGAGACTATATTCTCACAGCAGAATGAAAATCTGCTGCGAAACTCACAGCGTGAAAGCAACTGCAAACTCGCTATGTGTGATCGCACCCTTTAAAGTTATATAGATGTCTCTAGAAAATGTGTCACTGTGTCTGCGCAGTTCTGCTGCACTGGTAGGTGACTGACATCCAGGAAGTGAAGAAAAACGGCCTCCCTGCAGTCCACTCTGTCTCCTGCTCCCTCTTATGCCCCTCCCCTTCTTTATAGGAGACAGAGATCATGTGACCACTGTCTCACATTTAGTTTGCTTGCTGGGTTAAAGGGGTTTTCCATGGCTCTATTTATTGTTTATTCATTCTCTATGTACAGCACTCGGCTTTATTCAGCAGCTTCATAGAGCTGTGGATCACAGGCTGACCGGGCCACCTTCCATCTCTCTCTTGTCCTGTATCCTGTGGGTAGGGGACAAGTTCGTATTAAGTAGAGAACCTCTTTAGGGTGTGGACGTAAGGGGGCAGGGTGTGGGAGATACAGGACATTCTGAGAGTTTACTAGTTTACTGCAAAGACTTCTGGGAAATGTATTCTGATAGCAGTGCTGGGGAAGTGGAACGGCAAGGCATTCAAAGCCGGCAGAAAAAGGCATCAGAAGAGCAAGGCCTTATTCACACGTTCTGCAAAGTTGTCCGTAATTGTAGGCCCGCAATCACCGATCAACTTATTGGAAACATTGGTTTCTATCGTGGTATTCACACACAGTGCAGATTGTGATTGCGGTACGGATTACTAATAGAAGTCTATGGGATTTTTTTTTTTTTTACGTCCGACACGGATCAAATTTAAGCAAACTTTTTTTTTTCAACATTTTTGCCAATGCGGATGCAATTATTTTCATATTTCACAGATCCTGGATTAAAAATAGCGGATCTAAAAAATCCCCGAACGTGTGAATGAGGCCTAAAACCACATGAAGTGGTTCTTTTAAAAAAAGGCTTCCCCTTTAAAAAGTGCAAAACATGGATTGAAACAGCAAAGTTTTGGGGAATTGGGGGTCCTGGTTCATGACCCAGAAACTTCAAGTTATGTGTCTGCTATTTATTGCCTGGCTCGTCATGTAGTCCTGTTCCAGGATTAATGATTTTAGAAATCTTGGTGTAATTTAAACATGTAGCTACTCGTATTCTGGTCGATCAATAATACAAATGATAGAAAGATTGGGTAGGATGGCCAGTATTGATCCCTTGGGCACCATACTATGAAATCAGAGCAGTAATTCACTAGCTCCCTACTAGGATAAAGAAGACTTTTTAAAGGACCTTTTAATAAATATATGTAATTTTTTTAAACTGAGAATAGTTACAAATTACATGGCATTATAAGTTATGCCATGGCATCCTATCAGTCTACGTTTTTTTCTTCTGCAAACAACTTGATGATTATTCGGATTGCTTTTCCTGCTGTTTATAACATACTGTATATATAATCTGCCACAGTTTATCTTCAATTCCTTTCTGATTTCTGCAGTTTTCAAGTGGACATGGATAGAACAACATTCAATCAATCAGATCATCAAGATGGTCACAGCAGCGGTAGAGGAGTATACAGGACATGCTGGAGAGGTAATGACCTGCCCGTTCGGGTGATTATGTGGGAGGTGTGAAATACTAGTAGGGATGTGAAGTTCATATGAAAACCATGCAGAGAATAACACTCATTGATACGACATTATATTCGTGCAGTAGGTGCACCGTATTTGATTTATGAATTAGGAACGGCCGTGATTACTACAGAACTTACGTAGTGCTGCCTTCCAAGGAATCCCGGCTGGAGTGTATACACATAGTATACACTCCGGCCGGGATTCCTAGCGGCGCCACAAGAAACTGACATATCAGTTTTCTGCGGCCGCTATTCAGTAAATAGCGGCTGCAGAAAACCTGTCAATGCACACTATGGAGTATGCGGCTCAGGCCGTACGCTACATTGTGTGCAGCATGGAATTCGGATGCGGACACACACTGATGTGCCTGCATCTGAATTCAGTGGCAGTGAAGATTGTCCGGATGATCTTCTGACACCGGCCGTTCTGTAACCCGGCCGGGTCACGGAATGCCCGGTGTCTTAGTATGTGGGAACAATGGCCTTAAAGGGAACCTGTCACCCCCCGTGCCGGGGTGACAGGCTCCCGACCCCCGTTAGAGCCCCCTATACTCACCTAATCCCGCCGGGTCCCGCTTCTGGAGGTGGTCGGGTGATGAAGATCTCAGCTGCTGCAGCCCGGCGCGCGCGCTGAGAGATGAGTCCAACACCCATAGAGAATGACGGAGCGCTGGACTGCAGCGGCTGAGATCTTCATCACCCGACCACCTCCAGAAGCGGGACCCGCCGGGATTAGGTGAGTATGGGGGGCTCTAACGGGGGGTCGGGAGCCTGTCACCCCGGCACGGGGGATGACAGGTTCCCTTTAAGGCCATTGTTCCCACATACTAAGACACCGGGCATTCCGTGACCCGGCCGGGTTACAGAACGGCCGGTGTCAGGTTTCCTTTAAAGCTCTTCAAACTCTCAATTGTGCTGATTCAAGTGGTGCTGGTTTATTACTGTTCCACCGCCCCGTCTCAGAAATATTGGGGTTTTTTTTGTTTTTTTTGCAAATCAGCTGGTGTGGTGCCTTGGAAGTGGTCACAGCGTGGTGCTGCCGATCTGAGAGTGTATAGCACTTGTTTGAGCAGCCTTGATGTTAGATTCACTTTAAAGGGCTATTCCGCTCAAATATAACTTTTCATATGTGACTGTCCATGTTCAGACTAATATTCATACCATACAGTAAGGAAAATAAGTATTTGATACACTGACAAGTTTTTTGTAAGTTTTCCCAGCTACAAAGAACAGAAAGGTATGTAATGGATATGAGCTGGCATGAGCAGTGGGAACTTGCGCGCCCTTGTGTGCCCTGCAGGATTTTAATCCATGACGGCCTAGTATGTTACTAATGGTTATCTTTGAGACTGTGGTCCCAGCTCTCCTCAGATCATTGAACAGGTCCCCCCATGTAGTTCTGGGCTGATTCCTGATCATTTTAAGAAAAAAACTTGCCCTACTAGGCGAGATCTTGCATGAAATAAACACCACACTTAAGTAAGATTGACAGTCATGTTGTGTTCATTCCATTTTCTTTCTTTTTTTTAATTCTCAATTTTTTAAAAGTTTTTCAAATAAATTTTAGAACAAACAGACTGCATCTTAAAAGGCTCCTGCAATGGTACAATTATCATTAAATAAGGTATAGTGCAGCTACAGAGGTAAATGATTGGCAAAACAATGGAACACGGGCCTAGGCCCACATCATCAATCCCAGGCTAAGCGACTCGAAGGAGGGACGAAAGAAGAAGTGGGAAGGGAAAAGGAGGAGAGGGGAGAGAACAAGAACCAAAAAAGAAGAGAGGGAAAAAAGGGGGGGGGGGGTTATGTAGCTCTGTCACTGAGCTAAGAGAGCTTTATATTCATCCGTTTCGGTGAATTGGTCTCAGTACAACTATGTAAGGAAGAGCCGGGCAGATCGGTCATACGCCTGAGCCGTGAGGTCCTCCATGCATTTGCTGTCCTTAACCTTCCTCAACCACGTGGATATGTGGGGGCCTGGGGGCTGCACCACAGGATGGGGATACATTCTCTGGCTGCACTGACCAAATGGATAGAATTACGGTATATCTTAATAGAAATCTCAAAGATGTGCAAGAGAAAGAACGATGGGGAGAAGAGCAGCTTAAAATTCGTGAAGGTAAAGGCAATTTTAGACAGCTCCAGAAGGTATGCAGGAGCGAGCCTTCATCCCCGCAGTTCCTCCAACACAGTCGTCAGGAAAGATCCTGTAAATAGGAGTAAGAACACAGTACCATCTGGGAATCTTGTAAGCTGGAGAAGATTGAGTAGGAGTGGGTGAACATGAAGACACAGGAGATCTAAGTAGCCAATAGTGAGAGGCCCAGATCAGTTTCCCAAGCAGACAGGTATGAGTTGCATGGACCTCCAAGGTCCCAAGGGACAGGACCCACAAGATCCTTGAGTGCGGAGAGGGAAAGCCAGGAGGAGGCTTTCAGAAAAGTCCTTGCCCAAAGTTACCTGCCTTGAACCACCAACAGAACTTGGGATCATCCAGTCCATGGAAGGGTTTCATAGGATGGGGAAGAGCGAAATACCCAGGCTTGTAATAGGCAGAGCATTCGAGGAAGGACGTTCGTCTTAAAGATGAAACACTGGCCAAACCAAGTGAACGTACCCTTGTGCCACCTTTGAATAGCGCGCCCTTATTGGCTGACCCCCTAAGTAGCTTAGTGAAGTCTAGCAGCCACCTTGTGGGTATGGCCACCTATGAAGACATCTGTGAAAACGGGATTTTGGTGAATATGGCGCAGGAAATGTTCGAAAGTGAGAATGAAGATGGGAGAGAGGGGGTAGCCCTGGTGGGTATCATTGGAAATGGAGAATGGGACTGAAAAGAGGCTGAGACGTGACGTCTCAAGGCAGCTCTGCCATTCAGCGACCGAGGCAAGATACCGCTACGGCCGCTGATTAGCAGAGCTGCCTTGAAACGTCACGTCTCATGCAGCAGCTCTGACCAGGAAGCGGCCGCGGGACGGGAGTATCGGGCGGCGCAATCCGGGCAGCGGCGCTGGAACGGGGGAGGTAAGTGACCTCCGGCTTCAATTTCCACCCCCTCCCCGGCGATCCACCAAAATACCCCCCGACCCGGAGTACCCCTTTAAGGTGTTAAAGGTGTTGTCTCACTGTTACACAGAATAGGGGATAAGTGTATACTTGTGGGAGGCTCCGACTTTTTAGAACGCCTGCTTCTAACACTTCTTGTCTGTTCAGGAAGATGGTCATGTGGGCTGGAGGGGTTTGTAAGAGATAGTGGACATCAGAGGATGATGTGTCGTCACAGGAGAGAGAAAGGAGTCAGAGACAATACACCTTTTGTAATCCTTTTATTTTCCATTTCCTGTCAGTGGTGAAGCACGGAAAAGCTGCGTAAGGGTCCTATTCCACGGGCCGATGGGGGCCCGATCAATAACGTAAACGAGCGCCGATTTGCTAGATCGGCGCTCGTTTAACGGGCCTATTACACGGCCCAATAATCGTTTAGCGAGGGCTGCAGGGACATCGTTACCGATGTTCTTGCAGCCCTTGTCACCATACTTTACCTAAGCATGTTGCAGGCCTTCTCTTGCGCTCCTTCTTCCTCCCGATCCCGCACAGCCAATCACTGGCCGCAGCGGTCCCGGCCAGGTATTGGCTGAGCGGTCTGTCAGCTAAGACAGGCCGCATCGAAGCTGCTGCTGCGCGTGAGACCGGGAGGAAGAAGGAGCGCAGGAGAAGACCTGCAGTATGGTTAGGTAAAGCATGGTACTTGTTTAAAGGACAAGTGCCATGAAAAACTTTTTCCCAGTAATTGAAGCACATTACAAAGTTATATAACTATGTAATGTGCTTCAATCGCCTATCTGCCTCCCTTCCCTGTCTTTTCCCCCCTCCACCCCCCACCAGGAAGTGTCCTGACTCACACAGACCTGATTACTGTCGTCACCGTCACCAGGCAGCTCCTTCTTGTGAGGATGAGTCATCAGCAGGAGGGCTGCTCTAGGTCCTGTTACACCAGCCTCCCCCTCCCCCACCTTGTCAGGTGACTCTGCTTGCTCAGCTTATCTTCTCTAGTGACATGACTCCTTCACTGAGTCCACGCAGCAGGAGAGAGGGTATGAGGGGAGGGGGAGCTGCCTAAGGCCCCCTTCACACGTCCGAAAAAACCACCCGGATTTCCTATCAGGAAATCCGGACGGATTTCCGGACGCATAGACTTTCATTGGACACGGACACCCTTCCGGAATTTTCCGGAAGGGTGTCCGTTCCGGAAAATAGGACCGGATTTTTTAGAACCGGTCCTATTTTCGTCCGGAAATCCGGCCCGGACGCCCCCATAGGAGTCTATGGGAGCGCCCGGGCCCCGGACGCTTTCCTGATGCACATCAGGAAAGCGTCCGGAGTTCCACTCACCTTCCGCCTCTGCCCCGGCCTCCTGCTGCCTCTTCGTCCGTATCCTTGTCTGCAGGTACCCCCGGCGGCCACTCGCGTCACCCCCACGGCCACTCGCGGCATTCCCGCTCCCCCCGCGGCCACTCGCGGCACCCCCCCGCGGCCACTCGCGGCACCCCCCGGCGGCCACTCGCGGCACCTCCGCACCCCCCACTCCCCCCCCCCCCCCGGCCACTCGCGGCACCCCCGCACCCCCCCCGCGGCCAATCGCGGAACCCCCGCACCCCCCCGCGGCCACTCGCGGCACCCCAGCGGCCAATCACGGCACCCCCACACCCCCGCGCGGCCAATCGCGGCACCCCCGCGGCCAATCGCGGCACCCCCCCGCGGCCACTTGCGGCACCCCCGCACCTCCCCCCGCGGCCACTCGCGGCACCCACCCCACCCCCGGCGGCCAGGAGACCAGGACAGGTGAGATTAAAACTCCCATCATGCCCTGCTGACAGGCCATAATGGGAGTTGTACCTCTGCAGCCTGTGGCCATCCAGGTTGCAGAAGTACAACTCCCATCATGTACTGCAACCTGGGTGACCACAGACTGCAGAAGTACAACTTCCATCATGACCTGTCAGCCAAGCATGATGGGAGTTGTAATTCTGCAAGCTGTGACCATCCAGTTTGCAGAAATACATGCCCTTTTTTTCTTCTCATCAGGAAATCCTGAAGGTTTTTCCTGATGGTTTCCTGAAGGTAAAAACGGATTACTGTCAGGAAATCCTGATACTTTCCTGATGACATTTAAGGCCCCCTGATCAGGATTTCCTGACAGTAAAAACTGACACGGACGTGTGAATGGGGCCTAAGTGCCGGAGTCAGTCTGAGGGAAGATAAGCAAGTGAGATGTGACAAGTGATGGCTTGCAGTTGTTCAGCCAATCGGAGGTGAGCAAGCCTGTCACCTGACAAGGCAGGGGAGGGGGGAGGCTTGTGTAGGAGTGTAGGAGCTGAGAGAAGAGCTTGGTGACGGTGACGACAGTAATGAGGTCTGTGTGAGTCAGGACACTTCCTGGTGGGGGGTGGAGGGGGGAAAAGACAGGGAAGGGAGGCAGATAGGTGTTTGAAGCACATTACAGAGTTATATAACTTTGTAATGTGCTTCAATTACTGGGAAAAAGTTTTTCATGGCACTTGTCCTTTAAGGTTTGAACCTAAATAAACAATCAGCTGATGACACGATCATCGGCTGATCGTTGTCTCTATTCCACGGAGCGATAATCAGCCGAATCGGGCCGATTATCGCTCAGTGGAATAGGCACCTTAGACTATATGATGCTGGTTTCACACACAGCAGTTTTTGTGCCAAAACTAGAAGTGGATCCAACAGGAAAGAGAAGCACACGCTCTCCTTTTATATTTTCTATCCCATTTGAATCCACTTCTGATTCTTTCGCACAAAAACTGCAGTGTATGATTCCTGCATGAGTGAGTTATATATCTTGTGGTGATTATTGGGGTTTATTTAGATACACATTTCTGATACAGAAGTACCCCCTTTAAGTGTTTTTACATCAAACCCGAACCAACTGTTTATACTGGTGCTTTCAGTCCTGTATGTGAAATCGGTCAGCAACCCATGTAGTTATTAGTCCACCCCTTCTTCAGGAGAGCCCTCACAAATAGGTTACATAATAAAAAGTCATATTGTGGTATAAACAACAGCTGTATCTTTCACTTCTCCATTATTCAACTCACGGGACCATTCATAGTTCCTTGATGGGATATCCCTTTGTTCACGAGACACGAAGGCTGTAATAACCATGATCCTGTTTCCTCCAGAAGCCGCTTTTAAAAAGATTAAGATTATGTTCATCCACCATAAAATAAAAGCTGAATGTTACTTTGAATAAAAATAAAAATTTACACGTGAATAGATGAACGGAGAAAAAAAACAGCTGTATTTTGCAAATACTGGTAGTAAATAATAAGCATGTTCATTATCTGGACGACGGTCATTATCAATTACGGACGTTATTCTATACTGTGTGCCTGCACTGCCGACATGTCAATGGGACAGGCGAAACTTTAAGTGGAACCTGACGTGTGGATTCCGCTTGAAATTCCTCACTTAATTCTGAAGTGTGCACATACCCTTACTCAGACTTTCAGTCACTCTCAGCTCATGGGGGGCTGAAATAAACCCAGACCTCTCCTCTACTTCACAGCAGGCCTCAATATTGTACACAAAAGGGCCTCAAAAACACACCCCCTCACTTGGCACCAAGCACACATTTATGAGCATGCCTAGTCCTTCTCTCACTGCTGCACAAGGCCCTTGGTGCCACATGTTGTTAACCATGTCAGCATAAGATGCCAAGACTAATACCTCCACAGGTACACAGAAACCTTGACCTTATGCCATGAACTTAAACAGAAGTTTGCAACACTACTGGATACAGCAGCTCTTACTTGCTGTCAGTTTCCAGATCCCAGATCACAAGCGGTGTATACTTACCATCTGCGCTTCTTGTGATCCAGCTCTCCAGTCCTCCGGCTGCCAGCTGTATTGTCAGGCCCCGCCTCCTCTAAAGAGATTGACAGCCAGAGGAGGCAAAGCCTGTAGATACAGCCAGAGGACTGGATAGACTGATTACAAGCAATGCAGATGGTAAGTATGCACTGCTTGGGATCTGGAAACTGACAGCATGCATATACACATATGCCAGACCCCCAATATATACATAACTGTGTTGTCAGTTTCCAGGGCTGCCCGAACAATACAAGGATTACTTGTGCAACCCTGCCGCCCAATTTGTCGTGCCCTGTTTTTATATTTATGAATGAGATACCATCAGGTTCATTAAATAATAATTGCTCCAAGAAGACAAAACACATCACGACTTACATTACATTTTTTGCATGTTTTTTTCAAAATTTTTTAAAGGCACTACCAAAACTCTATGCACACACAAGTCGTGTGATTCTGCCATTTCTGTCCACTGACATGACATGCACTTAAATTGAATGTACCATCAGGTACATTCACTTTAAAGAGGACCTATCACCCCCCCCGTGCCAGGGTGACAGGCTCCCGACCCCCAGCTAGATCCCCTTATACTGACCTCATCCCGCCGAGTCCCGCTCCCGGAGCCAGTCCCGGGGCGGAAATATCCTGGTCAGAAGCCAGGACGCGCACGGCTCCATTCATTCTCTATGGACGCCGGACCTATCTCCACAGCTTCTGACCAGGATATCTCTGTCCCGGGACCGGCTCCGGGAGCAGAACTCAGCGGGATGAGGTCAGTATAAGGGGATCTAGCTGGGGGTCGGGAGCCTGTCACCCCGGCACAGGGGGGTGACAGGTCTCCTTTAAGTTTTCACATGAAAAAACTGCGTCGGAACAGGAAAGCCGGTGCTGTGGTTCCCGAGCATCGGTCCGGGCTAAAGCACTTGGATACCCCCTCTGCTCTGTGACAAAGCTCCATTAGAATCAATGAAGACGCGTCATAGAGGGGCGGGGGGGTTCCTCCCACCGGGGGCCAGTGGGCCCGCTTCCAGTGCTTCATGCCATGCGCAGGAACTGGCCCGCAGTTCAAAAGCCTTCCCTGCGTTGACGCCATTTTATTTATGTGCAACACTTAAAATGAATGTACCTAATGGTACTTTCACTTTAATGTTAGAGATGAGCCAGCCGGGCTGAGGTTCACATTCATACCCGAACCATCGTGATTTGAAACCTGCTGTCTGCCTACTCTGTTGGGAAGGTGGAGACAGCCTGTAAATCATGGATACAGCCAAGGTCATATACTGTATCCCTGTTTTTTAGGTGGGACTCAGGCTATCTCCACCTTCCCCACGGACCGGGCAAACAGCAGGATTCAAATGCTGATGGTTCGGGTTCCTACCAACCCGAACCTCGGCCCAACTCTCTCATCTCTAGTTAATGTACTTTGTTTCAGCTCGGCTTTCTTTCAACTCCAAAAAAAGCCACGAGAAAGATTCATCATTGTCACCGCCTGACGTTATCCATAGGTGATATGCACATTAAGCCATATGTATATGAATATATTATGCTTTTCTGCTCTCTTGGGAGAATAACAATGGGTTAATAGCTGAGAAACTGTCTGACTAATTAAGCGGTTAATTGGATTTGAAGGGAGCGTGGGGGTGTCCTCTCTTCTGTTGTACTGTGATTTAAACCTCCCTCCCAACTGGATTTGAGCCAGTCTTATTTTTAATCATGAATCAGGAGACTGTGTGTCATACACCGACTATCAAATATGATAACACTCCCAGCTGCAATGTACAATCATGATTCTCCAAATCGCTGCAAACCGAACGTCTAGAAGGTGGCACAATGGCATCTCCCCCAATGGGGAGCCATTTTATCCCTCCGTTCCTGAACGTCTACAATAGATATTTGCTTGTGCATTAATGGCATACGTGTCGAAAGAAAAGAATATTAATGAGAAAAATGACAGATAGTCTCAAGTTCCCATTTTCCCATTGATTCTAGTTTCAGTCTCCCTTGCCAGAAGCTGCTTGGGGCAGACAAGTCGTCTGAGCTGGGAGCAGCTGCGGGCGGGGGAGGGGTGGGGGGGGGCACGGCAGGGAGTGAGGATGCCACGTGACCCAGGGCCATGCACATACACACAATGCACTGCCAATGGCAACAGGCAATCATTGAATGAAATGATGAAGTTTTGTAGGGCTAGTAGCGCGCTGTAAAATGTTGGCGTGAGATGCCTCATTGAAAAGTTATTACAAGTAATTTCATGACATTTTCCTCTTAAATGTCATGT
The DNA here is from genome assembly GCF_027789765.1 of Dendropsophus ebraccatus. NCBI lineage: Eukaryota > Metazoa > Chordata > Amphibia > Anura > Hylidae > Dendropsophus > Dendropsophus ebraccatus. The sequence goes on from NC_091458.1 coordinate 149,856,651, forward strand.
ACTCCTAGTCAGCCCTGACATAAAAATCTTTATTTGGTGCAGGAATTTTAAAGTCTGATTTTCACACAAGCTTATTGAAAACTCTTCATAAAAATGCAACCTTTATGTCTTGTTACATTTCAGATTCACATTAATAATAGCGAAGAAGGTGCCAAGCGGAAGCATCGGCGGGGCACTGTACTGCTGGGCCTTGTCCTAGAGGAAAGGAGGGTGACATTATAAACTGGAGAGGTAGACGGAGTGATGTACAACACTGGGACCCGCTTCTTAGGGTATGTTCACATCTCGTTTTTGGGCCCACAACGGGCTATACGTCAGGAATCAGTGAAAATAGGTTGCTGACGTGCAGCCCGGCCTGCGTCCGACCGTTACATTGACTTAAATGAGCAGGACGGAGTCATTATGTGACAACGTTCTGCTCATTTGCCGGACGTACACTGCTTTTGTGCAGGACTCAAACAGTGTGTAACTGCCAGGGTATATAGGACTACTAGGGATTTCTTCCTAAAACTATGAGCACATGGATAGGCCTCCTGTGACGTAATCCATGCATATCTATAAGCATTGTTATAAATTGTGTAACCATCGGCCCTAATCCATGTTGGATTCTGGGTGTCCCACTGTTGGACCTTTTAGTAGATAATGAGGTATATTGTGTCTTCTGTTGGCTGTGCATGCATGACTAGTGTTGAGCAGACTTGCTGAACCATTTGGGTTTGGCAAAATTCTTCAAACCCAAACGCTCGGCATTTGACTACCGGCGGCTGGAGAAGTTGGATGCCACCCTAGAGAGTCCTGGAAAACATGGATACAGCCATTGGCTGTATCCATGTTTTCTTGGCGGCCCTAGGGTGGAATTTAACTTCTGCATGCTCTCGATCCCCTATAGTGGGTGCTGGCTGATATCCCCACCTGCCAGTGGCGGATTAAATTTACCCTGGGCCCCGGGCTGTCCACCCAACCTGGGCCCCCCCCAGTCAATTCGCCCACATTATAATCCGCTACTGCCCCCCCCCCCCACGCTGTCCTTAATAAACACTGCCTGCCTCCCCTCCCTGCTGGCCCCAATAAACATAATGTTCGGTCCCTTGCTGCTACCTCCAGTAAGCATTGCCCACCCCACCTCCGCTGCCCCCAATAAACATATTGCCACTTGTTCCCCCGCTGTTGCCCCCAATAAACATATTGCCACCTCACCTGGTCCCCTGATGTTGCCCCCCCCCCAAGGTCACAGCAGCACAGAGGTTGTCAGGAGAGGAGGGTGCTGATCTTATAGGGGAGGTCGCAGGTTCCCACAGCATAGAGGATGTCAGGAGAGGAGGGTGCTGATCTTATAGGAGAGGATGTCAGGAGAGGAGGGTGCTGATCTATAGGAGAGGTCACAGCAGCACAGAGGATGTCAGGAGAGGAGGGTGCTGATCTATAGAAGAGGTCACAGCAGCACAGAGGATGTCAGGAGAGGAGGGTGCTGATCTATAGGAGAGGCCCGAGCAGCACAGAGGATGTCAGGAGAAGAGGGTCTCCCTCTTTCCCCCTCTATAGATGGTCCCCCTCTTTCCCCCTCTATAGATGGTCCCCCTCTTTCTCCCTTTATAGTTGGTCCCCGTCTTTCCCCCCTCTATAGATAGTCCCCCTCTTCTCCCCTCTATAGATGGTCCCCCTCTTTCTCCCTTTATAGTTGGTCCCCCTCTTTTCCCCCTCTATAGATGGTCCCCCTCTTCTCCCCTCTATAGATGGTCCCCCTCTTTCCTCCTTTATAGATGGTCCCCCTCTTCTCCCCTCTATAGATGGTCCCCCTCTTCCCCCCCTTATAGATGGTCCCCCTCTTCTCCCCTCTATAGATGGTCCCCCTCTTTCCCCCCTTATAGATGGCCCCCCTCTATAGATGGTCCCCCTCTATAGATGGTCCCCCTCTTTCCCTCTTTTATATATGGTCCCCCTCTTTCCCCCCTTTATAGATGGTCTCCCTCTTTCCCCCCTTTATAGATGGTCCCCCTCTTTCCCCCTTTATAGATGGTCTCCCTCTTTCCCCCCTTTATAGATGGTCCCCCTCTTTCCCCCTTTATAGATGGTCCCCCTCTTTCCCCTTTATAAATGGTCCCTCTCTTTCCCCCCTTTATAGATGCCCCCCCCGGTCAGTAAATAACACAAAAATAACAAAATACAACTCACCTACCCTGCGTTCCCCCGTTGATCCTCTCTCCTTCTGCAGTCTCCGGCTGATGCGCGGCTGCCGGGGGTGTCCAGTCCTCTCCCCGGCAGCGCGCGCATCACACCTCCCTCCCTGTACGCCTGGGCCCTGACTTCCGGTACACAGAGCGTCTCTAACGTGCGCTCCCAGTACCGGAAGTCAGGGCCCAGGCGGCACTAGGAGCTGTGTGATGCGCGCGCTGCCGGGGAGAGGACGGGAAACCCCCGGCAGCCGCGCATCAGCCGGAGGCAGCCGGAGACTCTTGTGACCGCAAACGAAACAATGCTTGCGGTCACAAGAGTGCAGTGGCGAGGGGAAGGGGGCCTCCCGGGTGGCATTATAATGTGGGCGGTGTGGCATGGGCCCCCCGGAGCCTCGGGCCCCGGGCGGCCGCCCAAACCGCCCAAGAGCAAAAATGCAGCACTCACCAGCACTTGATGCACAGAAAATCTTTATTTCGTCATACGGTCAGTGTACAGATGTAGGAGAACAAACAGGCAACAATCGTTTTGTGAGCACAGACACATGCTTCCTCTGTATGTCCTCCTACATCTGTACACTGGTCGTATGACGGAATAGTTTATATGTGCACCAAGTGTTGGTGAGTGGTGCACTTTTGCTCTTGCTGGACTTTCAATATAAAGATAATAAAGTGCACTGTGTAAACTGGCCCACTGTCAGGGATGACTGGTTCCCTTTAAGCATCTTTGTGGCTTCCGTCATAAACAAATTTTTGTCTAGGGAAAAAAAAAGCCAAAAGCTTGTCTGCAGATTCTCTTTCCTTTTTGTGGTTTTTCTGTTTTTCATTTTAGTGTAAATTGCTATAGGTGTTTTTATCCCCTGTATTTTTTTCAGTACCAGTTATGTGATTCTAGGTTTTCTATTGAAGAACTGAGGGTAAAAAGTCAGTATGCATTTAGGGTACTATTACACGGAACGATAATCGGCCCTATCCAACCTAAACACAACGATCAGTTGATCGTTGATATAGGTTTGGATCTATAATTGTCAGGCGCCACCACTACATGTAATAGCGGTGCGCAGCCGGCGGCTGACGATATGCAAAGAAGAATACATTACCTATCCAGGCTGCAGGGCTCTTCTTGCGCTCTGCTTCTCCCCGGGTCCCACTCGCTGCAGCTTCAGAGCGGCCTGTCTAAGCTGACAGGACGCTCAGCTAATCACAGGCTGGGACCGCCGCGGCCAGTGATTGGCTAAGTGGCCTGTCAGCTCAGACAGGCCGCTCTGAAGCTGCAGGGCACAGGACCCGGTGAGAAGCAGACCGCAAGAGGAGCCCTGCAGCATGGACAGGTAATGTATACAGTTTAAGCAAGGGCTGCAAGGACATCGGTAACGATGTCCCTGCAGCCCTTGTTAAAGGATAATTGAGCCGTGTATTAGGCCCAGCAGCTCGGCGCTCGTTTACAGTTATTATCGGGCCCCCATCGGCCTGTGTAATACTACCCTTTGGCTGCATTCACACATTCCGTGATTTTCCCGGTCCGTGATTGTGGTCCGGTAGCTACCTCCGTGAGCCATGCAAAACAGTCCATTTTTCATCCGTTTTGAATCCGTGTCCGTTTTTTTTTCACGAATCTGTTTTACAGCATTTTAAATTACATTGATTACATCACATCCGTGTTTTTCACCGATGAACACGGATGTCACATCCGTGTACATCCGTGAAAAATACAGATCTTATTGATTTTTAAGGGGAATTCGTTCTGTGCTTCCGTCCCGAGTTATGACATGTCCTATTTTTAAACGGAACGGATCACGGATCCATGAAATCACGGAACGTCTGAATAGGCCAATAGGAAGCAATGGGCTGTAAAATTGTCCGTGCGAACGGACAACTTCCCAGACTGTGCGAATGCAGCCTTACTGTGTTTATCCAAAAATAAGTCATGGTCATTTTCTCCAAAAAAAAAAAAAGAACTAGGGCTTATTTTTTTTCCCATGGACAACAATAACCCATTAGGCGCGATTCCTTTTTTAGTACTTCACATAGTAGGTTTTTTTTTTTTTAACTCATGTTGTCTGGAGGTAAAAATGTACTGTTACCTATACAGTATACAAGTTAGAGATGAGCAAATCTATTTGTAGATTTGTCCCAAATCCGGGGACTTTGAAGGTAGGAGGGGGGACTCTGGAGCGGGTGAGCGGGGCACTTGTGCGGGGCAGTTTGGAGCTACAGTATGCCTATTCTCCATCTCTGTGACATAACCTAGCGCTGTACATGCTGACTGTCACTAGGGCTTATATTTCAAGCCTACTCTGCAAAATTAAGCTAGGACCTATTTTCTGGGTATGACTTATTCAGACTTGGTTTTAGGTGTTTTTACGCCCCTATTGAAGTTTATGTGGAAAAAAAACAACGGATGTATTTGTGCGCATCCGTTTTTACTTTATATACTTCCATTATAAAAAAATATTAAAAAAATGGATCAAAATGCATCCGTTTTTAGCATACACAAAAATGTGGCTAACTGGGTTTTGTGTACGCAAAAAAAAAAAAAAAAAGATGCGTTTTGATCCTTTTTAAAAAAAAAAAATTTTATTAATAGAAATGTAAAAACGGATAAAAACGGGCACACACAAATACATCCGTTTTTTGCAAACCATGGCTGAAAAAATGGGCTGCAAAAACACAGTGTGAACCCAGCCTTAGAATGATGTACTTCTAGTAATCTGCCGCCACGTTTATTCGAGCAAGGATACAGTAAAATAAAGATGGGTCTAGTTCTCATGTTCAGTAATGCGATGTCATTCCTCGATTCACGTACAGCAAACCGAAATCTGCCTGGACGTCTCCTTTATCTTCTGGCCACACACAGTACGCACCAACACAATGGACGCCTAACTTTCTTTTGTATTTTTCTCTATTCAGCTATTAACCCTCCATGAACATGCGGGTAATGTATAGCACTGGCTTCACGCGTTTCAGGAAGAGCAATATGTAATTTAGTCTTTGAGCTGTGTGCACAGAACTGCGATAGAGACTGTAGTAGTAGAGACTACCCTTCCCCCACCTGCGTTCACATTGATATGTAGCTGCCAAGCCTTTTATAATATTCACAGAAGCTCACGTTCAAAAGGTATGCGGAGTGTCATAATATTAAGACACCGAGCTATCCCATCTCAAGCAACTATCACCATGATGACAAATATCAAGCAACCATGGGATCCTACTTGAGATTCATGTATGCCTGCAGTTAGGACTGTGTTCAGGAAACCTTTCAAGAGATCTGTGTCTTTTATAAAAACTGAGAGTGTCTCCTAAAAGCTTCTCTGACACAAATTTTGCACAGCCAAAAAAAAACAAAAAAAAACATTACACATGCACAAAGAACTGCCAGCATTTCTTTTGGCCTTATTATTATTTTTTTTCTCTGGTGTCTTCTCATTTTAGTGTAAATTACTATAGGAGGTTTTTTTTAATCTTTTTTTTTTTTTTCTCAGTACAAGTTGTAATTCCTTGTGATTACAGGTTTTCTATTAAAGAACTGGGGGAAAAAAGGGCAGAAAAAAAATTACGCATATAGACATGACGTCTCCTCTGGAATTTTTACCCCCTTATAGGAGTCTATGGGAAGAAAATGCCGTTTCTGAGGCAAAACTGCAAATACACTGAAAAACACCAAACTACCCTGGAAAAAAGCCATAGATAAAGGGGTTATCCAGCGCTACAAAAACATGGCCACTTTCCCCCTTTCTTGTCTCAGTTCAGGTGTAGTTTGCAATTAAAGGGGTTATCCAGCGCTACAAAAACATGGCCACTTTCCCCCTACTGTTGTCTCCAGTTTGGGTGGGGTTTTGAAACTCAGTTCCATTGAAGTAAATGGAGCTTAATTGCAAACTGCACCTGAACTGGAGACAACAGTAGGGGGAAAAGTGGCCATGTTTTTGTAGTGCTGGATAACCCCTTTAAGCTCCCTTTACTTCAATGGAACTGAGTTTGAAATCCCACCCAATCTGGAGACAAGAGAGGGGGGGGAAAGTGGCCATGTTTTTGTAGCTTTGGATAACCCCTTTAAAAACGTCCTGAGGAAATTGGCTGGGCCGACCTAAAGGGGGTGGGGCCTAGACCTCTAGGCCTGCCCTTTACAAAGGCCGCCGAGGGGGCGGAACCTAGACGGCAAAGACGTCATGGAGAGACGGGGGCTACTGGTACATGGATTACCGTAAGTTCCATAGGGCTCTATTATAATTCCATGGGCTGCTGCTACTACTACTACTTTAGCAGTGAGATGGAGATAAGGGGCAGAGCGGGTGCTTCTACGCGTGTCTAACCCTTCTAACGATCGTCGGTGGTCTCAGCAGCTGGACCTTGACCAATACAAAGCTCTGACATGTGGCTATAACATGTCAGAAGTGTGTTTAATTGATAGGTACGTGTCATGGAAAAACAACTTTTGACTTCTGTCACAGAGAGTTCTGTGTGTTCACACTGTGACTGATCAGAATAACAAAGCGGAGAGGCCAGCGTCCAGTGCAGTCTCTTCTGCCTCTGTGTTATTTGACCAGGACAGCCTCATAATATAAGAGTATGGGGCCGACCAGGTCGGAAAATTACGCAACTTCTCCTGACTTGTTCTCCTGATCAGTTGTAGTCTGAACACTCAGACTCCGACCGATCCAAACTTTTGAATCGTCTCTTTGACATGTGAAAAGGTGACATTTCAGGCGACTTTTCACGATAAGCTGTCCTGTGTATGTATATGAAGTGCAGCACTAGTATATACCACCCCCTTTACCACCCTGCAAACTCCATCTCCGTGTTTGCTTTCCTCAGCTGCTGTGTGGATGCAGACTAAGGGCCCTATTCCACCGGACGATTATCGTTCGCATAATCGTTAACAATCTCAAACGACCACTATTGCGAAAGACCTGAAAACAATCACTCATTTCCATGGAACGATAATCGTTACTTATGATCGTATTTGCAATCGTTTTTTCTTCGCTATTGCGAACAACCAAACGACGTTTTATTCAATGCGAACGATTTGCAAATGAGCAACGATAAAAAAAGGTACAGGTCTTATAAAGCGATCAACGATTTTTCGTTCGGTCAATAGTTGTTGACTACATTTCAACCGAACGATTATCGTTTAGATTCGAACGGTTTAACGATAATCTGAACGATAATCGTCCGGTGGAATAGGGCCCTAACCTCTGTGCTATATACAACATTCTGCAATCCTACTTCACTATAGCAAACCTTACAGTACTGAGCAGTCTGACCTGTGAATCCAGCGCTTTCTCTGGCCAGAAAGTATGCACATTGCGCCGTCTGTTTCTCAGGCTCACGCATCATCCCTGCCCCCCCCAAAGACTTTCATGGGTAGTGCTCCATCTTCTCTCTGCTGTTGTGTGTTTTCTCACATAATAAGTTTGTGTGGGGGGGTGAAGCTCTTTTGCCAGATACAATCTTGCAGACCTCCTTATACAGTGGTGCCTTGGATTACGAGCATAATTCATTCCGGGACCGCGCTTGTAATCCAAATCCACTCTTACACCAAAGCAAATTTTCCTATAAGAAATTATAGAAATGCAGACAATTGGTACTACCCCCCAAAAATAATGATTTATTATTCTGAATAACATGTAAAACTAAAGAAACAAACATTCAGAAACAGCAGAATCTGTGATATTATAAGTTACTGTACAGTAATGGAGAGGATGGGAAACACAAGGGCGGACAGAGACTACAGGGAGCATGAAGGAATGAGCAGGACAGATGTGGGCACATACATGCAGCGCTCTCTGTCCGGGGAGAGAGGGGTTACAGCTATGGAGAGATTACCCCCACAGTCCTGTCCCCTGATGTAAGCCCCAGCCTGAAGTGGATCAGCCATGATTTGGAAGGTTAGGGAGACTTCCTGGGTCAGAGTACAGGGCTGTAGACCCCGCTATGCAGACCATGCCCCTCCCCCACTCCCCCTCCCACCCAGTACAGGGAGCTCTTACACCAAAGCAATGCTCTTAAACCAAGTTACAATTTTGAAAAACTGTGAGCTCTTAAACCAAAATGCTCTTAAACCAAGTTACTCTTAAACCAAGGTACCACTGTATTTCACAGTTACATGTTAAAGGGAAACTAACAACAGGTTAAAAGACTCTGATCTGCGGTTATGTTTCCATAGCGCACGTCCTGTGTCTCCTAAGAATCCATCCTCAGCGCCCTTTTTGCTGAACTTTAACTACTTTACTTTTAATCAGTATGTAAATAAGGCAGTTTGGCGCATTTAGGGCGGGACTACTGTCCTCAGTGCGCCAATCAACCCATCCATCCGCCTTATGAATATTTTGGTGTCCCTTTGCAGTGCCGTTACTCCAACGCTCTTCACAGCCAGTTGTCCTCTAACTTGCGGTTAGTTTCCCTTTAATAATAAATGTCATAAAACCTTTCTGTTTCTTAACTTAGCCATTTAAGAGGTCTTTGACCAAGTCCCTTATGGTCTCTGGTCCCTCTACCATCTCCTACTTTGAATATGGAAACATCCGGCCCATTCTCATTCCCCCTATAATATTATCCAGCAACCGGTGATGGGCTTTGGGAGAGGCACTCTTTGCAGCACTTGTCTTCTGTGGCTTATTTTGCCCTTATGCTTTGCTTATATGCCCTTATGGCACGGCTATTATCTGCTTATGTTAGGTTACAGTGGTTCGCAGTATCGGGCTGATTTCATACAGGAGTAATAGCTTTACATCTATATTACAGCTACAAGTCCTGGCCTGACCGCAGGTGTTCTGACCCTAAGGGTCCTATTACACGGAGCGATTTTTAACAACTAACGATAAACGATCGCAAACCATATTGTTTATCGTTAACCTGAAATCGTTCACCATATTACACATAACGATGGTCGTTAGTTACAATCGTTACTATGGTCGTTATTGAGATCGTTACTACGATCGTTTATTCCTTCTGATCCCAGCAAAACAATGAACAATGTGCAATTACACTGAACGATTAGTGAGAAAATGCGGAACTTGAGCGAACGAATGTGGAATTACAGCGAACGATTAACGATAATTTTAGGTTCAGATCTAAATCAACGACATGCAAATGATTTTTCGATCGTTGCCTGCAATTACACAGAACGATTATCGTTTAAATTCGTAGGAGATAACGCACGATAATTGTCCCATGTAATAGGGCCCTAATGCTGCGTTTACACGTAACGATTATCGTGCAAATTTGCGCAATAACGGTCGAATTCGAACGATAATCGTACGTGTAAACGCAGCGAACGATCGAACGACGCACGATAAATCGTACATTTTGATCTTTCATGAGGTCATCAAATCGTCGTTCATCGTACGGAAAAAATTCGCAAATCGTTCCGTGTGAACAGTCGTTCGCCGATTTAACCAATGTGTGAGATAGGCTTAAACGATCGCAAAACGATCGCAGTGCGAATTTTCGTACGATATATCGTACCATCTAAACGCTGATCGTTATAAAAAAAAATCGTAAATCCGACATCGCTAATCGTACGATCGGGCCAATAATCGTTACGTGTAAACGCAGCATTAGGCCCCGATTAAAGATCTCAAACGACCGCTCTTGCAAAAGACCTGAAAACGTTCACTCATTTCTATGGAACGATAATCATTACTTATGATCTTATTTGCGATAGTTTTTTTTCGCTATTTCTCCGCTATTGCGTTCGATTCTACTATGAACGATCGAACGACGTCTTATTCAATGCGAACGAGCAACGATAAAAATAGGTCCAGGTCTTAAGGCCCTATTCCACGGAACAATAATCGTTCATAAACTCGCTTCAACGATCGCTCGTTAATGATAATCGCTTTGTGGAATTGGTGTAAATGAGCGAACGACAAAGGCGAAATCATTATACTGTCGTTCAAAATTGTTTTTCAGCATGTCAAAAAAAAGTCGTTGGTCTTTGAAAGATAATTCGCTAATCTGTTCGTAAAATTAGAAATCTTTCAGTCGTTCGTAAAAAGGTTTAAAAAAAAGTAGGTGTGTCGTATGGCCATGATCACCCCGGCGAACGTTTTAAACGACCATGTAAATAATCGTTACACTACATATATCGTTTACGTTATGTGTTATCGTTCGCTATAAAAAATTGTTGGAGCGAGTTTATGAACGATAATCGTTCAGTGGAATAGGGGTATTATAAAGCGATCAACGATTTCTCGTTCGGTCGTTAATCGTTAACTGCATTTCAACCGAATGATTATCGTTTAGATTCGAACAATTTAACGATAATCTGAATGATAATCGTCCGGTGGAATAGGGCCCTAATGGTGGTTTTACACGGAGCGATAATTCGCACAATTAACGATTTTGAATGAACAATGTTTTTTTTATAACGATCAGCGTTTAGACGTAACGATGCATCGTACAGAAAAATCGTTTTGCGATCGCTTAAGCCTATCTCACACAAGGGTGAAATCGTTGAAAGACTGACACGGAACGATCTGCGAATATTTTGCGAACGATCAACGACCATTTGAGAACATGTTGAAAGATCAAAATGAACGATTTCTCGCTCGTTGCTTGATCGTTCGCAGCGTTTACATGGAACGATTATCGCTCAAATGCGATCGTTATTGTGCCAAAACGAACGATAATCGTTCCGTGTAAAAGGACGATGAGTCACTCGTGTCAGCTTGCATCATCACGATGAGGTTGGGCCAGGACTGGTATGGCTGTAATATGGACACAGAAATGCTGCTGTGTTACTCCTGTGTTAAACTGATCTTAGTCACTGCTGGAAACTGCTATAAAAGGTGACTCTAACTTTGATTTTACTTGCCTCGGGGGAGGGTGGGTTTGATGCTTCATTGTCCTGTGTTGCCACAGTCGGGTACTCTTTGTACAGTTACAGCTGAATAAAGAAGTGTCCAATACCAGGAAGGCAAATAAAGAGCAATGATAGGCAGTAATGGGAGAGATGGACTTAAAGGGGTACTCCAGATATTTTTTTTTTCTTTCAAATCATCTGGTGTCAGAAAGTTAAATAGATATGTAAATTACCTCTATGTAAAAACCTCCAGTCTTCCAGTACTTATCAGCTGCTGTAGGTCCCACAGGAAGTGATAAATTCTTTCCACTCTGACACAGTGCTCTCTGCTGCCACCTCTGTCCATGTCAGGAACTGTCCAGAGCAGCAGCAAATCCCCATAAAAAAACCTCTCCTGCTCTGGACAGTTTCTGACATAGACAGAGGTGGCAGCAGAGAGCACTGTGTCAGACTGGAAAGAATACATCACTTCATGCAGGACATACAGCAGCTGATAAGTACTGGAAGACTATAAATCTATATAATATTCTGATTTCAGTTGATTTAAAAAAAAAAAAGTTTTCTTGGGAGTACCCATTTATAGGAGAAGTCCGACCAGACCCATTTTTTTTTTTAGCAAGTACTGGAGAAGGGGAGGATAAAAGAAAAAACATGCTCTTACCTCCCCCACTTCAGTGCTGGTGTCCGCATACTGACCCTCCAGTCCCTGGGTCTCTAGTTGCTTCCTGGTCTGAGCGGGGACCCGAGTGTGACATGTGAAGGGTCCGCTCAGCCAGACAGCAGCCTTATTGGGGTCCCGCCTTGGCCGCTGACCGACTGAGCCGACCTTACACATCTTGACCAAGGTCCCTGCTCAGATCAGGAAGCGGCCGGGGACCGGAGCGGCAACATGCTGCCACCAACGCTAGAGCAGGGGAGGTTAGAGCATGTTATTTCTTCTATCATCCCCCTCCTCAACACTTATTAAAAAAAAAAAAAGGGTCTGGTCGGACTTCTCCTTTAATTCAGATGATGAACGTGTCATGTAGAAGTCTCAAGACACGCCGTTCTGGTGAAACTCATTTGGCTCCTAGGAATCGATTTCAAGTTGATAGCACTTAATAAAGTCACGGATCAATATCAGTAAATAACCCAGTGCATTAAGTACAGTACATAATACCCGGCATATGGTGCGACGGGAGGGTTATAGTCATGAATTTCTTTATAGGTTTAATACTGGCATTGAGTCAGCTTACATAACGTCACATTAGATGTGTCTTGGCGTTGGATCAGGAGCGCTAGGTTTATGGTTATGTGTAACGGTGTCTATCAGTTATCATTCGTAAACAATAGGTCATTTATTCTAGATGGAAAACCCCAAAATAGAATAATAGTTAAGCTAAAACGGATACAATATAGCACCCATATGGACAAACTGAAAAGACCACCGCGCACGTCAACGTTTATCTAAATGAAGAAATATATATACGAGACGGTTGTACAGAAGTCTGAATTCTGCCGTGAAAGAATCCCTGGCTGCTCAGTTGCATAGGTACAATTCTAGTTGTGATGAATAATTTATGACCAGGAGAGTTATGCTCTATGGATCTTTCATATGCATCATGTTGTAACAGTAGAGATTCATTTCACACATCTTTGTAAGAGCCAATGGAGATGAAAACTGTATGGCTGTAAAGGGAGCCGGCAGAAATGAATACCGCAAGGCTTTATGAAAATCACTGGGGATGAATAGAAGATGCAGCAGCCAGCGGTGAGGAGATGGATCCCTGCCGCCGGACCTCTCTAAGAAGGTTTGTGGTCTAGAGAAGAAAGACCTCTCGCCCTGTCCTGGACCGTGAGATGCATGGCTGTCCATAGAGTAAATCGGAAGAATCGCTTACTATAAAGGAACGCTCAAACTTTATAGAAAAATGTTACTTTGTTGGTACTAGTATGGGCCAGTAATACTTCGGGATTAGTCCTGCAGATATAGATGGGAACCAAGAGAATCCATCAGCATCCATAAATAGTGTCCAAACTGATTATTTATGCATCTTGTGCACAGAATACAGCGATGCGTCGATCATCTATGGATGCTGTTGGATTCTACTTGGTGAATTCTACCTGTACCAGGGATTGCAGGATCAGCGTCTATCTGCCAACATCTACCTGGCCTACTGAACTGTAGTGTAAGCGCCGCATTACACGGGATGATTATTGTTTGGAAAATCATTAGAAAAACGATAATTGTCTTGTGTAATAGCAGACAACGATTAAATGACCAACGAGAAATCGTTGGTCGTTTGATAGGGTTCGGACCTATTTTTATCGTTTGAACGTTCGCACATCATTCGGTGTAATAAGTCATAGCTGAAACGTTCGCAATAGCGATGACAAAACGACCACAAGAACGATCATAAGTAATGATCATCGTTCCGTGTAATTGGGCGAATGATTTTAGGTCGTTTATCGTTAGTCGTCAAAAAATCGCTTGGTGTTGGACTTTGTATGTTATTGTTATTGTTTGTTTTGTATAGATAGGAACAAAGTCAAGTAACCACTCATTGCAGCCAGTGAAACACCCTTCTTAAATAGAGCTCTGTCCCCTTTTTCCTACTGGATTTACTACAATAAGGGGTACTATTACATCAAACAATTTTTTTTTTGACAACTAACGATAAACGATCTCAAATAACCGCTTTGGCAAAGGACGCAAAATCGTTTGCCCAATTACACGGAACGCTGATCATTACTTATGATTGTTCTTGCAGTCGCTATTGCGTACATTTCAGCTATGACTTCTTATTACACCGAACGATTTGCAAACGATCAAACAATAAAAATAGGTCCGAATTCTATCAAACAACCAACAATGTCTCGTTGGTCATTTAATCACTGTCTGCTATTACACAAAACAATTATTGTTTTTAATAATCGTCCCGTGTAATACGGCCCTAAGAGGCGGATTCCTCTTTGTAAAGCTGGCTGGCCCCTGCGCCTAGCACAGGCATTGCGGGTCAGTTCTATGCTTGCAGACTCCGTTCTAAATTCCGTAGTCTGCATATGCTCTTAGGCAGGATGCAGTGCTTAGTAACTACTAAACGTGGTCCCAGGAAGGAAGATAGATGAACTAGTGACATGTTACATTCATGGGAAGTGATCTGGTCGTGTCCCAAGAAGACAAACTGTGGCACAAATTGCTGAAAACAGAACTGGACCATGAAGAAATGGGGCCTGGTCTAAACAATCTCTCTTCCATCATGTGGACACATGGGTTCGTATCTGTAGCTTACCTGGGAAAGGGTCAATTTAATTTTTCCCTGTACTGTAGGCTGTAAGCACTGTATTTTTCCCTATCTGTAGGCTTTCTTCAAATACAATTTTTGTATGGCTTTTTTTTTAACCTGAAAACATTGTTTTGGTTTTTCCGGCAATTTTTTCTGGCGTTTTTTCAATTTAGCATTAATTAGTATAGACTTTTTTTTTTTTATTTGGCTTTCTATCTATTAGGCTATGTTCACACAATGTCTTTTTCAGAAAGAAAAAACTGCAGTTTTTTTTTATAATGACGGTCATAAATAATAATCATGAATATTATTGAGGGCCGTCATTGTAAAATAATGGCCGTTATTTAAAAAAAAAACATTTTCTGGTATTTTGAATTAAAAAGATGTTGTGTGAATACAGTTTGAGACGACCCTCTGCAAAGTGGTGGTGCTCATGGTAGGAAAGTCCAGTAATATATTGCAAAAGAATCCTGGCACTCACCGATGTAGTTTCGGAAGTGTTTTTCATGTTCCAATGAAAATCAAGTCAAAGGACGCGTTTTGGCACGTTGGCCTTCATCAGATCACTTATATTTCACTGGAATGTGAATAAAATTTTAGAAGCCACACTGGTGAGTGCCAGGATTCTTTTGCAATATTTTGTCAATTACAAGTCATGTGATTCTTTCATGATGTGACTCAAGGATTTCTATTGGAGAACTGGGGTTAAAACACCAACATGCATGCACACAACATTTTTCCTTCCTTCTTTTCTATGGAATAAAAAACACTATGGGGCACATTTGTGACTTTTACTGCGCTTGTGCATTTTTCCCACAATGCGCGAAAACCCACAGATCTTGCGAAAAAATTATCATTAAGTGCACAACCTTAATGACTCTTGCGCATATTTTGCGCACAATGTTTTAGCTAAAAACTTGGCTCAAAAAATTACGCCAGGGTGGGAGTGGAATACTGCTGCATAAATTTTTGGCCAAAAAATAGAAAAAATTGTGCATGATAAATTAGGCTAATAAAGTAGCTAACATGAAACCACGCCCCATGTGAAAAATTAAAAAAGTCGCAATGCAAAAATTTACGCCGCGCACAATAACTCAAGATACTAGAAAATAATGGCACAAACACAATGATACATGTGCCCCAATGGTTTCTGAAAAAAAGTATCCTGAACATGAGGCTTTAAGGCTATGTTCACACGTCGGCTGTTTTTATTGGACAGCCATCGTTTAACAACAAATAATGTCTGGTTCTTGTTGTTAGATGACGGTCGTCCAATTTTGATGGTGTGCTCTCATAGCCGTGGGAAAAAATGGCATGTGGGTATGGCATCTCATAGTTCCATATTGAGTTCTACATAACATTTGTCTGGAAAAAAAAATGATAAAGCAGCTAATATGGTGTAGTTTATTGATTTTAATTTTTTTTAAACGCCAAGTGTGAATCTAACCCAAAAGCAATTTACAAAATGCACATGCCCTTTAAATGAAAATGCCAAGTAATATGTAATAGCTTTCTTGTTTGCACCAAGCTTCCTAAGTACTTGCTCGGTTTTGATGTCATAACCACCATCTGAGTTCTGTTTTTGGGTTATTTTTTTTTATACAAGTAGAAGGCAACAATGGAAAAGTGGGCAGATCTGATTTTCCTTTAACGCCCAGAACCTGCCTGTAAGATGATAATGTGATATCACCATATATATCCACCTCAGCTCTCCCACACCTCAACCTTTGCTGTTTTGTCTAAAGAAATCTACAAAAGTCATTTCAGCTAAAACTATATGCTGATTTTTTTTCCTCTTTCTGCTTCAGATGTCTTAATTGTAATGTAGTGAGAGGAGCCGGCCCTATAAATGCCACCCTGTGATTAGATCAGTGCTACCATTACTTGTCTAAGGCTTTGGAGGATTCTACTGGGACTCTTCCAATATAATTAGGCTTTGAAATAATGGCTTTACAGAGAGATCCTATAACAACTCACTGTGGGGTTTGTCTGTCTTAGGTCAGCCCTTAAAATTAGACATTTTTTTCTGTGGACCCTTAATTAAACATATTACCTAATTATAAGTATCTAAGCTTCTCTAAATGTTCTAGCTGTCGCCATCTGTCATAGCATCTACTCCCTATCCCCAACACAACATCATTTAGTTATATGTAAATCTATCAATCTATCTATCTATCTCCTATCTATCTATCTGTTATCTATCTATCTATCTATCTATCTATCTCCTATCTATCTATCTATCTATCTATTATCTATCTATTATCTATCTATCTATCTCCTATCTATCTCCTATCTATCTATCTATCTATCTATCTATCTCCTATCTATCTATCTGTTATCTATCTATCTATCTCCTATCTATCTATCTCCTATCTATCTATCTATCTATCTATCTATCTATCTATTATCTATCTATTATCTATCTATCTATCTATCTATCTATCTATCTCCTATCTATCTATCTATCTATCTATCTATCTATCTCCTATCTATCTATCTATCTATCTATCTATCTATCTATCTATCTATTTATCTATCTATCTATCTATCTATCTATCTATCTATCTATCTATCTATCTATCATCTATCTATCTATCATCTATCTATATATCTCCTATCTATCTATCTATCTATCTATCTATCTGTTATCTATCTACTATCTACCGTTCATGTATCTATCTCCTTGAGAAGTAAATAAGATCACATTTAATATACTATATGCAAGAGACAACCCCTTTAGTTAGTGCACCAGTGTATAACAGATAATGATAAGTATCCACAGAGAGTAAAGTGAATCTATTAAACAGATATGTATCCACTGGGGCCAATCCATTTTATCTATTTTCTTTACACAATTTAGGAAAAGTAAAAAAAAAAATACACCCCAAAAACTAGAGACAAGGGCAGAGGCCAACAGAAACATATGTAATAAAATAGTCCTGCTGTAACCCATGCAATTCTCTTTTTTTTTGATTTGTAATCCAATGAACCATTTAATTGATTATCTCCGCTCTCTAGCTTTTACTCTTTCAAGATCTTAGATCGCCATATAATAATGCTAAGTGCCAGTAGGAGCAAAAGGACATGCCCATACACTACATTGACGCCAGGGACCTAAAGGGAATCTGTCAGGTCCGTACCAAGTACAGAGCTGCAGACACAGGCTGAGAGGTCATAGGGAGATAAAACATGATGCCTTTGTTTTTGCTGATGGCCATTTGCGGAGTTTTAAAATTTGCATTTTTCCATGGAAACTGAATGTCAAGGAAAGGAGAGGTGGAGGCAGGAGGCATGTATGCTGTGGCTCAGCGTCACATAAACCCAATTACAAAGTTTCTTAAAATCGCCTGCAAAAAAACAAACAAAAAAAAACCCTGCAGTGACACTTGTTTTTTAACTTGAAAAATATGACAAAACCTTTCCTCCAGTAAAAGTTTAAATCAAAGTAAAAATAAATTTCTAAATAATTTGGTATTACAGTGTGTGTATATGACTTATAATTTTTTTTTGTCATGTTTATTTTTGAAAAAAAAAATCTGGAAAAAAATTTATAGAAAGCGATTAAAAAGTAATATCTACACAACTATGCCAATAAAAAATTAAAATTATGGGGAGAAAAAAAGAGCCCACAAACAGCCCCTTAGGTTGAAAAATAAAAGCGATATGGCTCTTAGAAGGTGAGGAGGAATAAACTAAAATGTAAAAATTAAAATTTGCTGTGTCCTTAAAGAGGACAAAAGAGCCACTGTCGTGTTTTTTTTTTTTTCTTTTCAAAAATCAACTTTAAGACTTTAAGAAACTTTGTAATTGTTTTTTTTTTAGGCAAATATGCCATTATCTGCATTCATAAAGCCTTTCCCCAGGTCCCCCCCTCCTCCCTCCTCTCTCTCATCCACTGCTCATTATCAGGAAATCAGGACTCTTTTACATCAGTCGAGCCCTGTGTAACCTATGGAGAGGGGAGAAGGGGGAGGAGGGAGATTAGTCGGCAGCAGAGGGAAGAGAACAAAGGATTCCACAGGGGCACCTGTGTGAAAGACGGTATTCAGAGGTCAGAGAGGAGCTAGCCCGGTGATGTAGCTGTAAATTAACTCTTTGTAGTCCTATTTTGGTGCCTCATCTCCCTCCACCCCTCCCCTCTCCATAGAAAACCATGAAGAGCTTCAAACTGATTATTTTTCAGATAATAAACCCAATTACACAGTTTCTTAAAATCGCCTGTACTATTGATATCTGCAAAAAAATTTAAACGACAGTGACACTTTAAGGTTTGTAGACACCTGAGCATTATACCCATATTACCCATAGGGCACCAATTTGCATTATCATCATCTTCCCTGTGTAGGCAGGGTGGCTTATAAGTGCCGCAGTGTTGCTCCGGGGTCTCCCATACCCTTGTATGTTCGTATAATATGCTATTTTGTATTTTGAGGGTAAATGCATAGTTTTTTTTTTTTTTACAGTTTTGCCTTGGGCAAGGGAGTTTACCCCAAATACTCTTGACCTTGTCTAATGATCCAAAGGAACCTACCTGTATGTGGAGGCCTGCCCCAACACATCTGTCCATACTATTCATGGTAGGCCGTAGGAAACCTGTCATATGATGTTCCTCCCACACCCTCTATTACAAACAATACATAACATAATCCCTGAGGCCTTCCTTGAGTAGATGATATCTTTGTCTCTGCAGAGCAAGGACACCAGGGCTTGTATAGGAAGGAGGGAGGAGATATTTCATGGCATTTGTTCTTATATTATTCTTCAGTTAGCTGAGATAGCAAATGTCCATGCACATTACTACAATATTACTACAACTACTATTTCTGTTAAACAAAATCTCATGTCTTTCAGTACTTATCAGCTGCTGGATGTCCTGCAGAAAGTGGTAAGTGGAACAGGAGAGGTTCTCTATAGGGATTTGCTACCGCTCTGGACACTTCCTGACATGGACAGAGGTGGCAGCAGAGAGAGCATGGTGTCACACTGGAAAGAATACACCACCGATGCAATATATAATGTCTGTGTATAGGCTCCGTCCTCATGAAACAAAACCAGAGCTGATTATTATTTTATCTGTAACAATATCCCAATTTGTTATGAATGGAAGGTAGGAAAACTAAATCCCGTCCTTGATGTTATTGTGATTAATCTTGTCATTCATGGCTTTTGTTAAAGGGTGAGGTATAAAAAGTGGCTTTCCCCCATTGTTAGCGTGTGATGGGCATTCGCCTTCTTTAAGACAACAAAATTTTAACTTGCAGCCACCCACTCACGGCTCAGCGAGCTGAAAAAGGATTGGTTTGGGGTTGTAATAAGGCACATAGTGGGATAATCCACCCCCCTCTTCCTTTAGGAATATTTGACATCACCACCTGTTCTATAATTTCTCCTCCTGCTTAATTAGCTCCTGGCTCCCGTTCCATTTGGAATCTGAGAACAAATCACAGAAATCCTCAGTGAGCCGTCCAAGAAAACTGCACAGGGTTTTTTCTTTTTTTCTGTCATTTGAAAAATAATATTAAGCAAAGTTAAAGAAAAAAAAAACACAAGTTTGGGATTATATCTATCTATAGTATACCTATCTATCAGCCATCTATCTATCTATCACCTATCTATATTATATCTATTTATGTTATATCTATCACCTCTCTATCTATATAATATCTATCACCTATCTATCTATATAATATCTATCTATCTATCTATCTATCTATCTGTTATCTATCTATCTGTTATCTATCTAGTATCTATCTATCTATATTTCATGTATCCATCTCCCAGGGAAGTAAATAAGATCACATTTAATATACTATATGCAAGAGACAACCACTTTAGTTAGTGCACCAGTGTATACTGGATAATGTAAATCTATCTATCTATCTATCTATCTATCTATCTATCTATCTATCTATCTCCTATCTATCTATCATCTATCTATTTATCTATCTCCTATCTATCTATCTATCTATCTATCTATCTATCTATCTATCTATCTATCTATCTATTATCTCTCTCTCTCTCTCTCTCTCTCTCTCACTAGCTTCATGTATCTGTCTTACATATCATTCTCATATCTACCTAATTCTATTGCTAAGACAACTATAATATACAGCACAACAGCTTATTTATTTCTTTTATGGCTACGCAGTGACACTGCAAATCCTGAAAATGAATCTTGCATTTCATATACTTTATATAGGGCAATCTATGGCTATGGCATTAGCTGCACATTCTTCTGACCCCTCCATACACATGAGCATTGGAGAATGGCTTTAAAGGTTACCTCTCATGACCCCCACAGTGCCCTGACAGAAAACCTATAGTGACCGTCTGCCAGCGCTCTGAACATCACCCTTGTTTTCAGATGATTGGCTGAATTGAGGCAAGTGATAAAATGAGCACTAGTAGATTGTAGGTACTGTGCCTACTAAGATGATGCTAAACTTAGAAGGTAAAGTCTTACTGTCGTTTAAATTTTCTTTGCAGACATCAATAGTACAGGTGATTTTAAGAAACTTTGTAATTGGGTTTATTAGCCGAAAAATGCATTTTAATCATTAAAAAGCCGTTTGAAGCTCTCCCCCTGTCTTCATGGTTTTCTATGGAGAGGGGAGGGGTTGAGGGAGATGAGGCACCAAAACAGGACAACAAAGAGTTAATTTACAGCTACATCACTGGCTATCTCCTCTGAAGTCAGCACTGACCTTTCTGACCTCTGAATACCGGCTTTCACACAGGTCCTGCTGTGTAATCCTTTGTTCTCTGCTGGCGACTAATCTCCCCCCTCCCCTCTCCATAGGTTACACAGGGCTCGACTGATGTAAAAGAGTCAAGATTTCCTGATAATGATCAATGAATAAGAGAGGGGGGGGGGGTCCTGGGGAAAGTCTTTTTGAATGCAGATAATGGCATATTTGCCTAATAAACACAATTACAAAGTTTCTTAAAATCGCCTTTACTATTGATTTCTGCAAAAAAAAAAAACGACAGTGACACTTTAAGATCACATCGAGTCTTGCGCTGTGATCATAAGTTATAGCTAGGAACAAGTCACAGTGCCATGCTCCCTGGCTCACCACCCGGTCCAGCTGGTTACAGGTGTTGGGCTCCTTCGACATATAATGATCCTGAGTAATCCTAAGCATGCGCAGCTCGTGCATGCTGGAGTCTGATCAATCGGCATTTGATTACCGGTGGCTGAAGTAGTTGGTTGCTGCCCTAGGGAGCCTGGGAAAACATGGATACAGCCATAGGCTGTATCCACCCGGACTTCTTAGAGCTGCATCCAACTTCTTTAGCCACCGATAATCAAATGTCGCACGATCAGACTCCAGCACGCTTACATTGCACTCATCTCTAATTCTAACGTGACCCTGGCTATATCCCGGCTACAGCTCTTGGATTGAGAACTGAGACCTGGAGCAATCTAAATTTTTGACATTTATAACACTAATGTTTTAACGTGTATCTTCGGGGATATTTTTCCTCTCCATCTAACACTGGGCATGAAGAGACACAATATAACGGTATGATTTCCAGGAAGTATTGCACACCTATTAATTAGAATAGGACCCCTGCATGATACTTGTCAGGTGTCATGTATGGTTGTGGGCTGCCTAGTGTGCAGCTCCTTGTCCGATCTCTAATCAGGTAGGAAAGTATCTCTAGAAGTATATACTGTATTAAACTATTCTCAGTGCTATATTTCTGTTTGTAAAGTGATTTTTTTTTTCTTTTACATATTTGTAATTTACTTCTATTTAAAAATCTCCAGACTTCCAGTACTTATCAGCTGCTGTATGTCCCGCAGGATGTGTTGTACTCTTTCCAGCCTGACACAGTGCCCTCTGCTGACACCTCTGTCCATGTCAGGAACTGTCCAGATCAGTAGCAAATCCTCATAGAAAACCTCTCCTGCTCTAGACAGTTCCTTACATGGACAGAGGTGGCAGTAGAGAGCACTGTGTAAGACTGGAGAGAATACACCACTTCCTGCAGTACTTGCAGCAGCTGATAAGTAATAGATTTTAAGATTATTAAAACTTTGATTTGAAAGAAAACATTTTTGCCAGAGTTTTTTTTATATTTCTAGCTCTCTGTAATACAAAAAAAAAAAAACAACTAAACCTTTTTAACTGTATAGACACAAATGAAGAACATCAGTTTCATTGACCTGTTCAGGACTGCCTTTCTCTATTTGCAGGCGGTATAGTCAGCTTAGTCCAGATCATTCAGATATATTGACGATTCAATAATGTACAATTTACAGACTAATCAGATAAATCAAGAAACCACACAGACTGCGCATCTGCCGGCATCAATAGGGATCACTCCAGAACGCGACATGTCATCACGAGAAGTCGTGTGACCTATAACGTAAATGGGGCTGACATATACAGTGGAGTGTTACAGAGATTAGGGATGAAAGCTAGGATTTCTGTCACTTCTGTAGGGGATTTATATGGGACAGCATATATATGGATACAAAAGTATATATATATATATATACTGGGAAGAGTTGGCGTCTTGCTGTATGCTCGTCCTGCAATGGCGATTTTTAGAAAACTTTGAATAAAGAACAAGTTTTTAATGGTGAGTGCCCTCTACATTTTCCTTTTTTCTTCTCCGATGTATGATTACTATTGTCTACAGTAGAAGTGAGCACCCCATATATTTATTGCAGAAACTCGTACTATATAGGTCTGTTTAGAAAATATTTTTGCACCAGACACAGTAGTGCCGGTTACTATTTCTTCATTTTGTGTGTTTCTGTGGAGATTTTCTGCTGCTCTAGACAGTTCCTGACATGGACAGAGGTGGCAGCAGAGAGCACTTTGTCAGACTGGAAAGAATACACCACTTCCTGCAGGACATACAGCAGCTGATAAGTACAGGATTGTTAAATAGACGTAAATTACAAATCTATATTAGTTTCTATAACCAATTGATTTGAAATAACTATATTTCCCCCCCTTTAAGATAGATAGGGACCAGTGGACAGAATGTATAGTTGGATTATTTTCATGTCTGCCCTTCCCACACTTGCATGGTTTTCTTCCACGTCCACCAATTTCTTCTCACATTCCAAAGCATTATCGTGCGAAAAATCGTCATATCGTTAGAATTTAAACGATAATCGTTCTGTGTAATTGCAGGCAACGATCGAAAAATCGTTCATGTGTTGTTGATCGTTGATTTAGATCTAAACCTAAGGGCCGTTTTACACGGGACACTTATTATTCGAAAAATTGTTAGGGTCCTATTACACGGAGTGATTTTTAATGATTAAGGACTAAGTTAGTTAGTTATGATCATTACTTTGATCGTTATTGTGATTGTTACTATAATCGTTTATTCCTTCTGATCCCAGCAAAATGTGCAATTACACTGAACGATTAGTGAAAAAATACGGAACTTAAAGGGGTAGTGCGGCTCTAAGCATTTATTCACAAAATAACACACATTACAAAATTATACAACTTTGTAATGTATGTTATGTATGTGAATGGCCCCCTTCCCTGTGTTCCCCCCCACTCATGCTAAACCCGGAAGTGTGGTGCATTATACTCACCTATATCGCTGCTGAGCAGCTGATGACACGGCAGAGGGGGGCCAACATGAGGGATGTGTCATCTGCTGCTCAGCCGCGATTGGCTGAGCTTAGTAATGATTAGCCAATTGTTGCTGAGCGGCTGATGATGTGGCAGAGGGGGGCCAGCATGAAGGAGGGCTGGTGCGGACCGGCCGGCCTCCTGAAGACGACGTCATTGTCCCCAAGATGGCGGCCAGGGTCGACACGAATCAGGTATGTATAGTGCACTACACTTTTGGGGGTGGGGGGGGGGGACACGGGGAAGGGGGCCATTCACTAACATAACATACATTACA
Source organism: Dendropsophus ebraccatus (assembly GCF_027789765.1). Lineage (NCBI taxonomy): Eukaryota > Metazoa > Chordata > Amphibia > Anura > Hylidae > Dendropsophus > Dendropsophus ebraccatus. Next base: position 149,880,782 of record NC_091458.1, read on the forward strand.
AAGTTGTATAACTTTGTAATGTGTGTTATTTAGTGAATAATTTTCTAACGCCACACTACCCCTTTAAGTGAACGAATGTGGAATTACAGCGAATGATTAACAATAATTTTAGGTTCAGCTCTAAATCAACGATCAACGTCATACGAACGATTTGTCAATCATTGCCTGCAATTACACAGAACAATTATTGTTTACATTCGAACGATATAATAATTTTTCGCACGATAATCGTTGGATTTATCGGATAGATTGTTCGGATTTAAACGATAATTTTGTAACAGCAGACAGTGATTAAATGATTTCTCGTTGGTCGTTTCATAGAATTCGGACCTATATTTATCGTTAAATCGTTCGCACATAGTTCGGTGCAATAAGAAGTCATAGCTGAAACGTACGCAATGGCGACGACAAAACGACCGATAGAACAATCATAAGTAACGATCATCAGTCCGTGTAATTGGGCGAATAATTTCGGGTAGTTTGCCATATCGGTCGTTTGAGATCGTTTATCGTTAATCAGTCGTCAAAAAAAAAGAAAAAAAATCGCTCAGTGTAATAGTACCCTAAAATTATCGCTAATCGTTCGCCGTAATTCCACATTCGTTCGCTCAAATCCCGCATTTTTTCACTAATCCTTCAGTGTAATTGCACATTGTTCATTGTTTTGCTGGGATCAGAAGGAATAAACGATCACAGTAACGATCGCAGTAACAGTCATAGTAACGATCGCAATAACTATCGTAACTAACGACCATCGTGTAATATACGGACAAAAAGAGAAAGGAGCCGCTGCACCTCACCTCAGTTCTGTATAATATGGTGAACGATTTTAGGTTAGCAATAAACGATCTCGTTTGCGATCGTTTATCAGTAGTCGTTAATCGTTAAAAATTGCTCCGTGTAATAGGACCCTTACAGGGCAGTGCTGCAGGCTCCATGTCTGTACTACTCCCTATACATCTGCCCAAGTGCCTGGTCCTTTCACTGCGGCCGATGGCCATCATGTAATGCAGCAGTTGTACCCATGCTCCGATAGCAGACACAAACCGACTCAGCCATGGCGAGAGCACACAGCACCAGATAGACGGAGTATCGGCAATCACGAGGGTTAAATCCCACTCGTCTTCCTGACGCCTTTTCTCGGAAAGTATTTTTCGCGCGGTTTGTGCCAGATGATCCTGTTTTCCGTGGGCAGAGTAATTAGTGATAGCTGAGAAAAGTGGGGAGGGAGGGAGAAAGGGGGAGGAGAAACAGCGGTGGAAGGAAAGATATTGAGAAAAGAGCGAGACCAAAGGACGGGGGGGGGGGGGGGGGGGGAGGGGGGGGAGAGAAAGCCGCACTAATTAGCAGACACGACACTCGTTTCCATCAAGATCTAATCAGTGACCTGTGGGAAACAGTTTATTAAAATGTCAATTTCAGTGAATACGATCAGGATTAGGGGAATAGATAGACACGCTGAGCAATAGAATAGATGGACCTATAATTGATACAGGGATTAGAACTGTCCTTGGAAAGTCACCTGATGGTGTACACCCGGGGTCGGGAACCTTGGCTCTCCAGCTGGTGCATAACTACAACTCCCATCATGACCTGTCCTTGGAAAATGGCTCTCCAGCTGGTGCAAAACTACAACTCCCATCATGACCTGTCCTTGGAAAATGGCTCTCCAGCTGGTGCAAAACTACAACTCCCATCATGACCTGTCCTTGGAAAGTGGCTCTCCAGCTGGTGCAAAACTACAACTCCCATCATGACCTGTCCTTAGAAAGTGGCTCTCCAGCTGGTGCAAAACTACAACTCCCATCATGCCTGGACAGCCTTTGGCACCAGCACCTGCACCAGCCCTGCCTTATTCTAATCCTTCCCTGTCTGTTTTATCGGATCTGAATGTATAGGATCAATCTGCACAATCCTCCTAAAGGAACCATCATTGGTCAGGCACAGTTTCGGGATCTCGTACATCAGACACCTCACTACATAGACCGGCACAGACAGCCGTATTGAGCGGGATGTCTTTTCCGGTCACCTTTCCAATTCTTCTTACTTGAACATTTAATAGCCGCTCCCCTTAAAATATCAAGATAGCCCTTTTTTTCTGTGTTAAAATGTATAGTGCTTTCTATACCTTTTTATATCTTTTCACTTAGCTAAAGGTAAAAGGGACTGTATACAAAATGATATAAATGGATGAAATGGCAGACAAGTATGGAGCCAGATCATGCATCATCAACTTAAATATATGACCCAGTAAAGTCAATGTACTGAGCAATGGTAAAAGTCGAGACCTGTGCTGAAAGAAAGGACTGTGTGACCTGAGCTCCCCCTAGTGGCACAGTTAGAAATGACTGGAGAGTGAAAAATGGAATGTTTGATGATTGTGAACTAGAGATGAGCGAACCTGGAGCATGCTCGAGTCGATCCGAACCCGAACTTTCGGCATTTGATTAGCGGTGGCTGCTGAAATTGGATAAAGCCCTAAGGCTGTGTGGAAAACATGAATATAGTCATTGGCTGTAGCCATGTTTTCCAGACAACCTTAGAGCTTTATCCAACGTTCGGGTTCGGAACGACTCGAACCCGAACCCGCTTCGCTCATCTCTATTGTGAACCTATATGTAGCCAGGTTAGCCATACATGGCTCTTTAGGGTCTTTTTGGGGCTACTGACTGCCCAAGCCTATGGGTATAGAATGTCTCTTGATTCCTGGTACTGTCTAAGACTGCAGCATGTCATTGATCCATTGTACATGATATGTTCACCATTCTGTCTACTACTATACTGTATTATAGTTTGGATAGTCATTGTGTAGAGGTCTCTGAGCCCTTCTGTTTGGTACCATTTTGGGGAATCATTTGCACCACCTGATCTAGAGGCACCAGGAAATAAGAGATGGTATTAAAGTGGTACTTAAAGGGGTTATCCAGCGCTACAAAAACATGGCCACTTTTCCCCCTCTCTTGTCTCCTGTTCAGGTGTTGTTTGCAGTTAAGCTCCATTTACTTCAATGGAACTGAGTTTGAAACCCCACCCAATCTGGAGACGAGAGAGAGGGAAAAGTGGCCATGTTTTTTAGCGCTGGATAACCCCTAGAAGGACACTTGTGGCTCACTCTTGGAAAATTTTACAGACATTTCTATACTTTTTAATTCAAGGATGCAATCACACATCCAGGATCTGCTGCAGATTGATGCAATCACACATCCAGGATCTGCTGCAGATTGATGCAATCACACATCCAGGATCTGCTGCAGATTGATGCAATCACACAACCAGGATCTGACACAGATTGATGCAATCACACATCCAGGATCTGCTGCAGATTGATGCAATCACACATCCAGGATCTGCTGCAGATTGATGCAATCACACATCCAGGATCTGCTGCAGATTGATGCAATCACACAACCAGGATCTGACACAGATTGATGCAATCACACATCCAGGATCTGCTGCAGATTGATGCAATCACACATCCAGGATCTGCTGCAGATTGATGCAATCACACATCCAGGATCTGCTGCAGATTGATGCAATCACACATACAGGGTCTAATGCAGATTGATGCAATCACACATACAGGGTCTAATGCAGATTGATGCAATCACACATACAGGGTCTAATGCAGATTGATGCAATCACACATACAGGATCTGCTGCAGATTGATGCAATCACACATACAGGATTTGCTGCAGATTGATGCTTTCACACATCCAGGATCTGATGCAGATTGATGCAATCACACATACAGGATCTGCTGCAGATTGATGCAATCACACATACAGGATTTGCTGCAGATTGATGCTTTCACACATCCAGGATCTGATGCAGATTGATGCAATCACACATACAGGATCTGCTACAGATTGATGCAAGCAGACATACAGGATCTGCTACAGATTGATGCATTTAGTTTGATATCTGCAAATCTGCAGCACATCCTGTGTGTGTGATGCATCCTTAGGTCCCATTCACACATAGTAACTCTGTGGTGTAATGACAGACCTGCGGACAGGATTACAAATGTGTTATAGTTACTGTCCCCATTTGCAGGGACCTGCAGTCACATAGGTGACACAGATGCATAATGGCTTCATAGTTTTTTGTGTGGCACAGATCATGGCCCCAAAATGGATCCATAACCCCTACAGATGTATATAGGGGCCATATGATCTGCATGTGTGACATGATGTGTAAAAGGAGCCATAATCTCACATGATTCATTTGAATAAAACTATTTTTAGGACCCATCATGCACCATATGATAGAAAAATATGCAAGTTTGGGTCTATTATACAGTAAGAAACCTGACACTTTCTAGAGCGACAAAGAAAGTCTATTAATGCCAATCTCACTTCTAGGTCAAAAAGAGGGACATGTAAAGGGCAAAGAGGGACAGAGGGACGTCAAATGTAGGGACTGTCCCTCCAAAACAGGGACACTTGGGAGGTATGTCTGAAATGTTTGCTGCATTATGCTTCGATGCCTAGGTTTCTGACAGCCATTTTGTGGTTCCCAAAGGACAGTTAGGCAGCTATACATAGAGTATTTTATTGGAGGACAAAATAGTAAATCTGTTCAAGCTGTTAAGAACCTGAACGCTCAGCATTTGATTACCAATGTCTGGAGAGGTTGGATGCAGCCCTAAGGCTACCTGGAACACATGGTTAGAGCCATAGGTTGCATCCATGTTTTCTATGACTCCCCAGAGCTGCATCCAACTTCTTCAGCCACCTGTAATCAAATGCAGAGTGTTCAGGTTTGGATGAAACCGAGCGTGCTAGTATAGCACTCATAAAAGCATGCAGAGCTAAAAAAAAAATCTATTACAAGGAGCTTTATAACAAAGGATACAAAATATAAAAACAAAACCATAATAATAGGCACAGAAAAAAAACTGTGTACCAATAACAGTTGAACTGTGTTCTGCAACTAGTGTGGTGCTACAGGGAAGTGTTGAGTCTAAGGGATCCTGCTGTTTTTCATTAGGGACCCCTGCAATGAGGTTTGGATTTAAAGGGGTACCCCGGCAAAAAAATAAATATTTTTTTTCATATGAACTGGTACCCGAAAATTATACAGATTTGTAATTTACTTCTATAAAAAAAAATCTCAAGTCTTCCACTACTTATCAGCTGCTGTATGTCCTGCAGGAAGTGGTGTATTCTTTCCAGTCTGACACAGTGCTCTCTGCTGCCACCTCTGTCCATGTCAGGAACTGTCCAGAGCAGCAGCAAATCCCCATAGAAAATCTCTCCTCCTCTGGACAGTTCCTGACATGGACAAAGGTGGCAGCAGCGAGCACTGTGTCTGACTGGAAAGAATACACCTGCAGGACATATAGCAGCTGATAAGTACTGGAAGACTGGAGTTTTTTTGTTTTTTTTAATAGAAGTAGTTTACAAATCTGTATTTTTAAAAAAAAAAACACTCTCCAGAGTTCCCTCTTAATCAGTAGGATCCCTAGGTTGCAGTCCACAGGGTAGTCATGAGTTGGCAGAGGAATGCAATAGGATTAATAATTAATAATAATTAACATTCAGGTATTTGTAATCTCATTGCTAAAGCTTTGGCTGTCCAGGCGTGATGGGAGTTGTAGTTTTGCAAACAGCTGGAGGGCCACGGTTCTCTACCGCTGCTGTAGTGTAGGTGGCTGGCCCTTGTGAGCTTGGCTTCTTTAGTGAATGCATTCGTGCAGTAGATTCTGTACAATCTTGGGTCTTGTACTGTAATCAAGAGTCCAAGATGAGGAGCCACATTAAGTGTCCTGACTGAGGGCATTTGCTTTAGTCCCGTGCGCTGGCAAACAGTTTATTGATGATGTTTTTCCCTTCACTTTCCAGCTACCTACAGTCCGTCCAGAATCCTGGAACAGTGATGTCAGGATCACACGGCCTTGGAGATCGGAGGTGCTTGTGTGAACTGGCAGAGGAGCCTGTGCCTCCTTGCCTGTAGCAGTGCGTGCGCAGCAATGACATCACCATCAAGCAGGAGGTCGGCCAGCAATAAATATGCATGAAAAAGAGGTAGGAGGAAGTAGTGGTGAGGTGTGCCAAAGTGCCGCACAAATGCCAATTGACACGTCAATTCTTTCGGTGGAATGCGGAATCAGCCGGCCCATAGAATGATGTCTATGGAGCCGGCGGAGAGGCGCACGTACAGGCAACGGAGTTCCGCGGAATTTATCCGCTAGAATTCCTCAGTGTGAACCCACCCTTATCCAGGAAGTGACATCACCATGTTATCCAGGAAGTGACATCACCATGTTATCCAGGAAGTGACATCACCATGTTATCCAGGAAGTGACATCACCATGTTATCCAGGAAAGCGACATCACCATGTTATCCAGGAAAGCGACATCACCATGTTTTCCAGGAAGTGACATCACCATGTTATCCAGGAAGTGACATCACCATGTTATCCAGGAAGTGACATCACCATGTTTATCCAGGAAGTGACATCACCATGTTATCCAGGAAGTGACATCACCATGTTATCCAGGAAGTGACATCACCATGTTTATCCAGGAAGTGACATCACCATGTTATCCAGGAAGTGACATCACCATGTTATCCAGGAAGTGAAGCCTTGATACAGTAGTAAGTGCAGGGAAAAAAGCACTTTATAAGCATTTCCTGTAATAAGTGTATATTGGTGAGTTCTATAACTTTTGGGGGGCAATACAATACTTGAATAAATTTATTTGCCAGATTTATCCTTTACTTGTTCCATTTGCACAAAAGCAGCAGAAATTGATTCACCATCAGTGTTTCTTCATAACTGAACATGGGGATTTCATAAAGGTGCGATTGACTTGGAGTTATATTGTGTTGTTTAAGTGTTGTTATTATTATTTATTTTTTTTTGAGCAGTATATAACACTGCCACACACTATGCCCCTTACAAAAACTCCAAGCACTGTTCTCTCCGAATATTATATGACCACACACTGTGCTGCCTACATACAAGAGCACCACACATTGTTTCTTCTATATATCATACTGCCATATACTGTTCTCTCAGAATATGATACTACCAGACAGTGTACCGTCAAAATATAATACTGGTCCCCTGAATATGGTACACAGTAATCTCTTAAGTATAACACTGCCACATACTGTGCCCCCTGTATATGGTACTGCCACACACTATACCCTCTGAATATAATACTGCCAGACACTGTGCTCTCCAAATATAATACTGTTACATACTGTGCCCCTAAAAACAAGAACTCCACACAATGTTCCCTCTAAATACAGTGTCGGACTGGGGTACCTGGGGCCCACCAATATAGAACCAGCGAGACACAAGATGCTGACCCGCTCCTTTTCTGGATTCATCTGTATCTGTGACGAATCCCTTGTAAATAACATTTTCAGTTAAACTAAAACTCTCAGAACACCCTACATTTATAAAGCTCTCAGTGTATGCTGGGAGTTGTAGTTTCTGAGTGGACAGCACTTTAATAAATTGTGTGCAGAGTCTCCTGGTGGCTGCAGTCTGTGGGTACAAACGATCAGCCCTGAAGGTCCAGCAATACATATGTCTACAGCGGCAGTTGTCTCCTTACTGTACTACAACTCCCAGCATATCCTGAGGGCTGCAGACTGTGAACTTGGGCCCCACTTTCTTAACCAAGCGATGCTGTTGATGTGTATGTGTGTGTGTCTGTATATATACATATATATATATATATATATATATATATATATATATATATATATATACATACACACTCACCGGCCACTTTATTAGGTACACCTGTCCAACTGCACGTTACCACTTAATTTCTAATCAGCCAATAACATGGCGACAACTCAGTGCATTTAGGCATGTAGACATGGTCAAGACAATCTCCTGCAGTTCAAACCGAGCATCAGTATGGGGAAGAAAGGTGATTTGAGTGCCTTTGAACGTGGCATGGTTGTTGGTGCCAGAAGGGCTGGTCTGAGTATTTCAGAAACTGCTGATCTACTGGGATTTTCACGCACAACCATCTCTAGGGTTTACAGAGAATGGTCTGTATCATCCCTCTTATAGATGCCCCCCTGTGATGTCCCCCTTATAGATGCCCCCCTAATTATCCCCTTATAGATGCCCCCTGTGATATCCCCTTATAGATGCCCTCTGTGATATACCCCTTATAGATGCCCCCTGTATCATCCCCCTTATAGATGTCCCCCCTAATTATCCCCCTTATAGATGGCCCCTGTGATATCCCTTTATAGATGCCCTCTGTGATATACCCCTTATAGATGCCCCCTGTATCATCCCCCTTATAGATGCCCCCCTGTGATGTCCCCCTTATAGATGCCCTCCCTAATTAACCCCCTTATAGATGCCCCCTGTATTACCCCCCTTATAGATGGCCCCCTGTGATATCTGGCCCCCTGTGAAGACAAAAAAAAATCAAAACTCACCTCACAACACGCTCCCACGTCGCTGATGTCTCCTGCTCTTCTCCCCCGGCTGATGCGCGGTTCCCTGGTGGTGTCCCCGAAGGCGATTCCTGAGCAGGCCCGGCACCAGAACACTCGTTGTGCGCTGGAGCTGGTACTTCCGGCACAGGGAGCATCTCTAACACGCGCTCTCTGTGCCTGAAGTCCCGGCCCCCAACGCACACTGAGCTGAGCTCACCGTTGCGTGCGCCAGCCGAAACGCCCCCAAGGAGCCGCGGGGGCCCTGTTCAGTCCTAGGGAGGTTGAGGGGGGCACTGATGCTGTCACCGGCAGCCCTGTCACTGTCAAGGGGCCCTGACGCCCCTAAAGTCAGTGTGCCGCCTGCATGTGGAGCTGGGGCCTACTGGATGATCATTGTGTCCTCTGGTGGACCAGTCCGCACTGTCTGAATATATTACTGCCACACATTTTACCCAGTAAAGAAATACAAAAAACTGACCAGCACTCCGTGTCTCTTGTAATGAATCTTAATATACACCGTACCTCCTGAAATTAATTTTGATACAGATTGTAACCCCTAAAATGATACACTGTATAATACACTGTACCCCCTGTAGTGAATTATATTATATACTGTTGCCCATTATATACTGTAGGCACATTAAAAAGTGGTGCTCAATTGACAGAGCAAAGAGTCATTGGCTCCTTGCTCTGTCACTCTTCAGCTTCATACCTGCAGCCATAAGAGGCAGGGAGTGTCTATTCTTTCCAAACACTAAAGTCCACAATGACGTCACTCATCAGGGCTGATTTACTAACGTGTTCCCAGCAGCAAGTCGGGTTTTTGTCCATTTTTCCTGTCGGTTTAGTGTTCTAGGATCTAAATAATAGAGGTCCTACGTAATGGGAGTCCTGTCTACTGAGAGGCCTGCAAACCAAGGGGAACTAATGGGAGTCCTACCTACTGGGGCTCCTACATTCTAGGAGAAACTAGGTACTGGAGGTCATACGTACTGGAGGAAACAACCTTATGGGAGGTCCTATACATTAGGGTATTCTACTGGGGGTTCTACTGGAGGTCCCTTCTGGGGGTGCTACATACTTAGTGAAACTACCTACTTGGGGTCGTAAATACTGAGGGTAAGCTATCATCTGGGGCTCCTACATACTGAGGGTAAGCTACTTACTGGGGCTCCTACCTACTGAGGGGAAGCTTCCTACTGGGGCTCCTACATACTGAGGGGAAGCTACCTACTGGGGCTCCTACATACTGAGGGAAAGCTACCTACTGGGGGTCATACATACTGAGAGGAAGCTTCCTACTAAGGCTCCTACATACAGAAGTGAAGCTACCTACTTAGGGTCGTATATACTGAGGAGAACCTACCTACTGGGGCTCCTACATACTGAGAGAAAGCTACCTACTGGGGGTCGTGCATACTGAGGGGAAGCTACCTTCGGGGGGTCGTGCATACTGAGGGGAAGCTACCTTCGGGGGGTCGTACATACTGAGGGGAAGCTACCAACTGGGGCTCCTACATACTGGGGCTCCTACATACTGAGGGGAAGCTACCTACTGGGGCACCTACATACTGAGGGGAAGCTACCTACTGGGGCTCCTACATACTGAGGAGAAGCTTCCTACTGGGGCTCCTACATACTGAGGAGAAGCTTCCTACTGGGGCTCCTACATACTGAGGAGAAGCTACCTACTGGGGCTCCTACATACTGAGGGGAAGCTACCTACTGGGGCTCCTACATACTGAGGGGAAGCTACCTACTGGGGCTCCTACATACTGAGGGGAAGCTGCCTACTGGGGCTCCTACATACTGAGGAGAAGCTTCCTACTAGGGCACCTACATACTGAGGGGAAGCTACCTACTGGGGCTCCTACATACTGAGGGGAAGCTGCCTACTGGGGCTCCTACATACTGAGGAGAAGCTTCCTACTAGGGCACCTACATACTGAGGGGAAGCTACCTACTGGGGCTCCTACATACTGAGGGGAAGCTTCCTACTGGGGCTCCTACATACTGAGGGGAAGCTACCTACTGGGGCTCCTACATACTGAGGAGAAGCTGCCTACTAGGGCTCCTACATCCTGGAATAATCTACTTGGGATCCCGCATACTGTGGTAAACAGGTCACTCTGGGACTTATGTACTGGACCAAGTACATACTAGGAAACTAAATGAAGGGGGATCAACATACTGACCTACCTATCTAATGGGGGAAACATATTTATTTTTCCCCTACCAGTCCACTCACCTACCTACTCACTTTACTGTGGAGAACCCCAAATGGGCATTATTAGCATTTGGGGCAAGGCGGCAGGTGGTGGAATATTGCAGCGTTTATGATGATTGTCCACCGGGTTATGCAGAAATGAGCTGTGGAAATCAATATGGCAGTATGTAGTGATAAGCCATAATGGTGTAGTATTTGTTAGACATTATGTAGTGATATGTTTGGTTATATCTTTGGACATAAAGAGCGTTTTATTATGTTTAGTTGCTGTTATTTGAAGGGGGACCCTTTTTTTTTTTCAGATTCACGCTGGATGATATTACTAGAACCTGCCCTATTCTACACATTCCCTCCGTCCTCCAGCTCCCTCTCTAACCAGTGACGTTGTGGTGCCCTGCTCCTGGACTGTTGTAGGATTGGAACAAAGTCACGCCATGGGACAACAGTTATCAATGGTAAGTGTATGTGCCATCCTGCTGCTAGTTGTTATCACCATATTGCAACAAATCCCTGTCCTCAGCAATATTTTATTTATAGAAAGCCTATATAACAGGGAAATAACATATCTTAAAATTATTTTGCCTGGACTTCCCCTTTAATAGCTGCTGTAGGTCCTGCAGGAAGTTATGTATTCTTTACAGTCTGACACAGGGCTCTCTGCTGCCACCTCTGTCCATGTCAGGAACTGTCCAGAGCAGTAGTAAATTCCATAGAAAACCTCTCCTGCTCTGGACAGTTCCTGACACGGACAGAGGTGGCAGCAAAGAGCACTGTGTCAGACTGGAAAGAATACACCACTTCCTGCAGGACATACAGCAGCTGATAAGTTCTAGAAGACTGAAGATTTTTAAATAGAAGTAAATTACAAATCTATATAACTTTCTGAAACCAGGTCATTTGAAAAAAAAAAAATTTCACTGTAGTGACCCAGGGTTAGAAAAACATGGCTGCCTTCTTCCAGGCCAGCAGTAGTCCTGTCCTCAGTTTGTATGTGGGTTTTCAGCTCAGTTCCATTGAAGTGAATGGAGCTAATTGTAATACCCCACACAACCTGAGGACAGGGGTGGTGCCCTTTTTGCAAAAAAGAGCTGTGTTTTTCTACTTCTGCTGCAGAATGAATAATAGACTGGTGTTTGAAATGCAATTTAATAATAGACAAACATCTGTATTTTTTACAGATTTGCAGGTTCCACAAAAATTATGGACGCTCCTATAGACTCCAGTAAAATGACGGATAGTGTGAACTGCCCATTTGAAATCACTTGGTCTTAAATTTGTCCGCAACTGCGGACCTGCAATTGTGGCCAAACTTTCAGGCCGGGTTCACAGTACATAAAAAACATGGCCGTATTTCATAACAATGGCCGTAGTTACGCAAAAATGGCCGTTATCTTACAAATAACTACAGCCGTTGTTATGAAATACAGACGTGTTTTATACGTAGTGTGAACATAGCCTCAGAACGTGTGAGTAGTTGCTGCATTTTTGCACAACTGCATTATTACGCAAAATTATGTTACTTTTTCTAGCCAAGCTGTCAGTCTATATCATTAATAAATTATTATTATTATTTATTTATAAAGCGCCCTTAATTCCAGAGCGCTATACAAGCGATGGGGGTAACATACAGGACCAATACAAGATCAAAACACATTACATGAAGGCAAATGGCAGACTGGTACATGGGGACCCTCCCCGCGAGGGCTTACAATCTATAAGTTCTTCCCTGGGCTTATATATTTAGCGCATCCTATGTATATAATTATTGTTCTGTTTAATTGCAAAAGAATTTGATGCATTTCGCCTCCTGGGACTGCAGCATGTTATTTTTTCTTTTTTCCTTATATTTTTTGCTATTTATTTTATTTTTTTTATTTATTTATTTTTACTTAAGCTGGGTTCACACAGTTTTTTTTGCAGCCCGTTTTTCATCAGTTTTTTGTAAATGTATTTGTGTGCATCCGTTTTTCTATTGACCTCCATTATAAAAAAAAAAAAAAAAACGACATAAAAAAAGTATCAAAATGCATCCATTTTTTCTTAACGTACACAAAAACGTGTCCGACCACCCTAAAAAAAAAAAAAAAATCTGATGGGTTTTGATCCCTCTTTCTTTATAATGGAAGTCAGTGGAGAAACGGATGCGCACAAATACATCCGTTTTTCATCAAATTTTTTTTTGCAAAGAAATGATGAAAAAAACAGACTCCATAATACGCAGTGTGAACTCAGCCGCAGTATAATAGTTATGTTAGAATTATTTTCCATCCCGGTTAAATATTCTTTCTTTGCTGATAGAATGTAAACTTTACAAACAGTTTCTCCTCCTAGAATGCTGCTCTCTATTGCAGCTGGTCGCTGGCCCCAGTTCTCCCTTGGAATGGAGATGTAAGGGTTAACGTCAGGCAGCCTGTGTTTTAGACACCAGGCACTAGGTGTCCTTTTTGGCAAAGAGAGAGAAGGAGAGGGGGAAGGAAGGAGAAGGAGGAGTGGAGGGAAGGAGGGGGGTGTCTGTTTTTACGTCTGGTTGCGTAGGAAAGATCATGGCGGATGGAGACTGAGATCCCCCCCTTCTCTGCCAAAGCCCGGGAGAAAAAAATTGAATAAGCAAAGGGGTAAGTAACATAAGGACTAGTGACTAAGGCACTACAGGGCTGGCAGCGCACAAGCTGTTGTCCTGCGTCCTTGTCACTTTTACACAAGAGTGTGACAGAAAGAGCAAGCACCCGGGCGTCCATACTGGGCCCTGCAGGGGAATAGGAGGGTTAAAAGCTGGCTATGGAGTGAGCAGAGGAGAGCAATGGCTGCTGCTGTTCACTTGCTTGTGTTATGGTTGTAGATTAGGGGGAAGGGAGAGGTAGGGGGAGGGGAGAAAGGCGGCAAGAGGAGTGCACTGCAAAAGAACACAGGGGAAGATGAGCTAGATGTGGATTTACACGTTAGGTCAGGTGCTTGTTAGATTGCAAGCTCTGCTGGGCAGCAGCCTTTGTGCATGCGATGTGTTTGTCTACTAGGTTGCAGTCATCGTGGCAGCACTCCCTGTTTTCTGCGCGGGATCACCTGGGCAGCGTTCCCTGTGCTGTGCCATCCTGCACTAACTTGCGCTGTATCGATAGACGCACTAATTCCGATATATTTTATTGCGTGCTTATAAACGTCACTGCCACGTAGCTTGCATTTACCGTCCATTCATTCTTATCACACCCTTATAAGTGACAGATTCTACCGATACTTGACCTATATTCTTTAACCTGCTGATGGCCGCTCCTGCTGGCTGGGTCTGGTGTGAGGGTGTCAGCTGAACCTTTCACTTCTGAGCCCGTATAGAGAGTCTGGTAAACAAACCACTGAAAATTCAATCGTTTTATTCTCGGAGACTGTAAGCACGTGGTCACATGACGACAAAAATCTGCACTGATTTGGAAACGGATTCCATGCCCATTTCCCCGTCTACATTTTCGCATGAAAATCCATTTACCATTGACTTTATTGGAAATAGACAATGCTGAAAAATTCATGGGAAAATTTGTCGCTTTTCTGGGCATTTCTGCATCGAGTTGCTGCGGATTCTTCCACTGTAAAATCCAGATTTTATGGTGGAATTTAATCTACCGTGTAAACATGTCCTAAAGGGGTTGTCCAGCAGTCGGCATTTTTTAAATATATTGCTGCTGGTGCATATAAAACAATAGGCTTACCTAGCATCCTAGGCTTACCTCTCTGCTCTCCCCCGGTGTCCCTCACTGACTGCAGAGCCTCCACTTCCAAGATCAACTCATCTCGAGAGTTACAGCCCGATCAGCCGATCACTGGCTGTGGGGCTGTCCCGTCTCAGTCAGTGATTGGCTGAGCAGGCTGTCACCCCCAAAATGAGTTTGTCTGGAAGGGGAAGCTCTGACATCAGTTCAGACAACAGGTCAGCGGGGGGGGATGGGGAGCACAGAGAGGTAAGCCTAGGATATGTATTGTTTTATATGCACCAGCAGCAATATATTTAAAAGAAAGCGAAAAGGGAATCCATCATTTATTCTGATTAGGTTCCTAGAATGGCTGCGGAGTGATTGACAGGCAAGGAGGCCCCTTAGCGGCAGCGCAGAGTGCGCTGACAGGACAGAGAGCCGTGACTAGTCAGGTGACTAGTTCACAGCTCTCACCCTACCTCACGTGCGGGATTAAAAATTAATTTAGGATGGGTTCACACATAGCGGAATTGCAGCGTATTTCACACCGTGAGCTCGCAGCAAAATCTGCTGCAATTCCCAGTACTGTAGGTTTAAATGGGTTTACATACTTGCAGCGGAATTTTCATCCCACTGCGAGTATGTTAAGCCCCGTCCCCCTTAACCACCCACTCCACGTTTAATACATTACCAGTCAGCGCTCCGGCCTGCTTCTGTGGCTCCCGGCTCCCTGACATCCCGCTCAGCCAATCAGTGGGTGAGGCGGGACATCAGGAAGCCCGGAGCCAGAGAAGCAGGCCGGAGCACGGAGCGGTAGAGTATTCACTGAGCCGTGGTGGGTTTAGGGGGGCGGCCTTTACATACTCGCAGTGGGATGAAAATTCCGCTGCGAGTAAGTATACCCATACAAACTGACAGTGCTGGGAATCGCATCAGATTTAGCTGCGAGCTCGAGCCTACGAAGCCCTGAACCCCCAACACCACCGGAGACCACATGTGTGCAGCCGTTCTGGGAGCCCAGTCAGCACAAATGCTGATTGGTTCCGTTTAACGCCGGACAACCCCTTTAAAGGACTACTCCAGCTATTTATATTATTTAATATATTGCAGCACTTGCATAGAAACACTGCAAAAGAAACACTGACCTGCAGTCCTATGCAAAAGTTTAAAAAATGCATCCTGATCTAAATGCTGTGTTGTGCTGCGTGACAAACTGAAGCTAGCTATATCTGATCCTTCTACATCTGTATATCTCACCCTACTACATCTGTATATCTTACCCTACTACCTCTGTATATCTTACCCTACTACATCTGTATATCTTACCCTACTACATCTGTATATCTTACCCTACTACCTCTGTATATCTCACCCTACTACATCTGTATATCTCACCCTACTACATCTGTATATCTTACCCTACTGCATCTGTATATCTCACCCTACTACCTCTGTATATCTCACCCTACTACCTCTGTATATCTTACCCTACTACATCTGTATATCTCACCCTACTACATCTGTATATCTCACCCTACTACATCTGTATATCTTACCCTACTGCATCTGTATATCTCACCCTACTACCTCTGTATATCTCACCCTACTACCTCTGTATATCTCACCCTACTACATCTGTATATCTCACCCTACTACCTCTGTATATCTCACCCTACTACATCTGTATATCTCACCCTACTACATCTGTATATCTCACCCTACTACATCTGCATATCTTACCCTACTACCTCTGTATATCTCACCCTACTACCTCTGTATATCTTACCCTACTACATCTGTATATCTCACCCTACTGCATCTGTATATATCACCCTACTGCATCTGCATATCTTACCCTACTACATCTGTATCTCACCCTACTACATCTGTATATCTCACCCTACTACCTCTGCATATCTTACCCTACTACCTCTGTATATCTCACCCTACTACATCTGTATATCTTACCCTACTGCATCTGTATATCTTACCCTACTACATCTGTATATCTCACCCTACTACATCTGTATATCTCACCCTCCTACATCTGCATATCTTACCCTACTACATCTGTATATCTCACCCTACTGCATCTGTATATCTCACCCTACTACCTCTGTATATCTTACCCTACTACATCTGTATATCTTACCCTACTACATCTGTATATCTTACCCTACTACATCTGTATATCTCACCCTACTACATCTGTATATCTCACCCTACTACATCTGTATATCTTACCCTACTACATCTGCATATCTTACCCTACTACCTCTGTATATCTCACCCTACTACATCTGTATATCTCACCCTACTACATCTGTATATCTCACCCTACTGCATCTGTATATCTCACCCTACTACATCTGTATATCTCACCCTACTACATCTATATATCTTACCCTACTATATCTGCATATCTTACCCTACTACCTCTGTATATCTCACCCTATTACATCTGTATATCTCACCCTACTACCTCTGTATATCTCACCCTACTACATCTGTATATCTCACCCTACTACATCTGTATATCTCACCCTACTACATCTATATATCTTACCCTACTATATCTGCATATCTTACCCTACTACCTCTGTATATCTCACCCTATTACATCTGTATATCTCACCCTACTACCTCTGTATATCTCACCCTACTACATCTGTATATCTTACCCTACTACATCTGTATATCTCACCCTACTACATCTGTATATCTTACCCTACTGCATCTGTATATCTCACCCTACTGCATCTGTATATCTCACCCTACTACATCTGCATATCTTACCCTACTACCTCTGTATATCTCACCCTACTACCTCTGTATATCTTACCCTACTACATCTGTATATCTTACCCTACTACATCTGTATATCTTACCCTACTACATCTGTATATCTCACCCTACTACATCTGTATATCTCACCCTACTGCATCTGTATATCTCACCCTACTACCTCTGTATATCTCACCCTACTACCTCTGTATATCTCACCCTACTACATCTGTATATCTCACCCTACTACATCTGTATATCTCACCCTACTACCTCTGTATATCTCACCCTACTGCATCTGTATATCTCACCCTACTACATCTGTATATCTCACCCTACTACATCTGTATATCTCACCCTACTGCATCTGTATATCTCACCCTACTACATCTGTATATCTCACCCTACTGCATCTGTATATCTCACCCTACTACCTCTGTATATCTCACCCTACTACATCTATATATCTTACCCTACTACATCTGTATATCTCACCCTACTACATCTGTATATCTCACCCTACTACATCTGTATATCTCACCCTACTACATCTGTATATCTTACCCTACTACATCTGTATATCTCACCCTACTACATCTGTATATCTCACCCTACTACATCTGTATATCTCACCCTACTACCTCTGTATATCTTACCCTACTACATCTGTATATCTCACCCTACTACATCTGTATATCTCACCCTACTACATCTGTATATCTCACCCTACTGCATCTGTATATCTCACCCTACTACCTCTGTATATCTCACCCTACTACCTCTGTATATCTCACCCTACTACCTCTGTATATCTCACCCTACTACATCTGTATATCTCACCCTACTACATCTGTATATCTCACCCTACTACATCTGCAGCATCTCTCTTTTTAATGTATAGCGGTTACATACAGGTCACTATGTTAAATAGAGAAGATGCCGACATATGATCAAAGGGTCGCCGCACTGTAGGAGATTGCTGGCTGTTAAGGCCCTATTCCACGGAACGATTATAGGCCGTATTTGGCCGATATCGGCCAATACGGATGATAATCGGCCCGTGGAATAGGAGGCAACAATCAGCCGACATTGTTCATGTCGGCTGATCGTTGAAGTCGTTTGTCTTTCAACATTTTGAAAGACAAACGACTTATACAGCAACGATCTGCCGGCGCTCCGTGTAACAGGAACGAGGAGCAAACAAGCGCTAATAGTGCTCGCTTGCTCCTCTCAGTCGGCCTGTGTAATAGGGCCTTTAGTTCTTGTAGCCATGTCGTGTGATGACATGTCCACAGGTGCTTCACTATATAGAAGTTGCTTATGGGCCCTGACGCCTTTCTGATCCGAAGACCCCATCTGCCTAATAAGAAGACACTTTTTATACATAGAATATAGTGGTGGTGGGAGGCGGCTCCTGTTACTACTGGAGCATGCTCGATCTATTGACATTTGAATACCAGTGGCTGAAGAAGTTGGATGCCGCCTTAGGGAGTCCTGGAAAAGAATTGAATCAGTTAGTTATATTTTTATCTGTAACATCAAATCTGCAGCAGATCCTGTATGTGTGAATGCAACCTTAATTTTTTTTTCAAATGAACTGATGTCACAAAGTTATATAGATTTGTTATTTATTTTTAAAAATTCTTCCAGTACTTATAAGCTGCTGTATGTCCTGCAGAAAGTGGTGTATTTTTCCAGGGGATTTGCTGCTGCTCTGGACAGTTCCTGATATGGACAGAGGGGGCAGCAGAGAGTGTCAGACTGGAAAGTAAATACCACTTCCTGCAGGACATACAGCTGCTAATAAGTACTGGTAAATTACAAACCTGTGAATTAGAAATCTGTATAACTTTCTGAAACCAGATGAGTTGAAAGAAAACAATTTCCGCCGGAGTACCCCCTTAAGGCTGTATCTCACGACTCGACCTACAAGATCAGTGTATTAAATGGCTCAATAATTGTGCGGCAAGGGCTGCATGAACATTGCTAGCGATGTTGGTGCAGCCCTTTACTTTAATCAGCCATCTTGATGACTGGCCTTTTGTAGTTTTGCCCTATCCACAGAAAGATTGTGGGGGGTTCGACCGCTGGGGCCCCCTCTCAGTTTTAAGAATGTGGACCCCAAAATCCCAGCTGTATGGAGCAACAATGTGCATGTGCGGCCCACTACTCGTGTTTTGGAGGCCCTGTTCTCAAGATTGGGGGGGAGGGGGGGAGGAGCCCAGTGGTTGATTAGCTATGTCCTATCCCATGGATACTGTGGATAGAGCATAAGTTATTAATATTGGAGTGCCCCTTTAAGTATAACTGTCTTGCTGCTGGTTTGTATGATTTATTTATGATGTTCCTTTTATTTTATTATAGTGGATGCACACTGTACAGTCCACTGCCGTGTCCTACACTACCTACAGCCGAGCATCTGATGAAACGTAAAAACTCCATGAACACAGAACGCTGCACCCGTCTCTTGTCATCAGACAAAATCTGAATCTTGGTACTCAGCCATTTTGCAGGATAATTAATTATCGGCCTGTGGAGTCTACATGTCCACTCTGTGACTCCAGCCCTAAAGGACTGTAGAGCTGCCTTAGTAGTGTTACCTTGCTCCTGGAGTCATGAGGAAACCCGGACATCTAAGGGGTAATTATTTGCCATAATATATGTCGTACTTACTCAGCCTCTACATTATGTATCCATAGCTTCCAACCAGGTTCGTATGTAAGGTTGCATATCAATTGTTCTGTCTTCAAAGTGAACGTACCACTAGGTACATCGCTTTGTTTTTTAATATGAAGGATGATGGCAGGGGGACACTGAGGGGCACAGGGGCCATCATCCTCTCCAGCAGCCACAGCCCGCACAGCTCTGGGAGTTGGGTTGTAACATCACCATTTTATCCAGGAAGTGACATCACCATGTTATCCAGGAAGTGACATCACCATGTTATCCAGGAAGTGACATCACCATGTTATCCAGGAAGTGCAGCCTTGATGCAGTAGTAAGTGCAGGGAAAAAAGCACTTTATAAGCATTTCCCGTAATAAGTGTATATTGGGGATTTGTATAACTTTTGGGGGGCAATACAATACTTTAATAAAAATTTTCGCCTGACTTCTCCTTTAAGAAGCACACACACATGGCTAAAGTAACATCTTACAGTCAGAGCTCTATTTCCAGGTCGTGCTGCCCCAAGCACACATAGAGAATATACCCCACTGGGTAACTTCTGCAAGTGTCAGATTTTTTTCATGCAGATCTTTCATAAATATGCAGCAAATACATGCAATACATGGAGACTTTATAGCAGAATCACTGTGGCTCTCATCCCTGTACACAGTACAATCAATCCGCCATGACATTGAAGGGGTATTCTTAAGGGTAAGACTTATAGGGAATATGTCATCAAAAAATGGCTTATTGTATAAATGATGTTTTTATGTTAAAAAGAATTTTGAGAATTTTTAGTGACTTGTCTTTCTAACTTCTCATTTTTCTATCTATATTATGAAATAATCCTGAGATCTTGCAGTTTTCATTCTTACCACTGGGGCTAAAACTAAGCTGAGACTTCCTGTTGTGTCTGTGGTGATAAGAGGAGGCTGCTGTAAAGTGATCTGTGCAGCATTGCAGTCATGTGACACCAGCAGATAGAGGGGACAATAGCAGCTCCCTGTAGAATGACCTTTTCAAAGGCCACAGAGCGCGCTCAGTAATGTTTCACATTCAGGGGACAGACTCTGTCTAATGTCTATGTCCATGAGTCTTTCTGTAAAGCGTGTCACTAAATGATGTTAAAAAACAGTCAAGGCAAGACGGCAGCCCCCATAGCAATGTACAAAAAGTGAAATAAAAAAAAATTAAAGTCAGAAAATAGAAACAGTTGAGAATAAAAGAACAAGTTTTAGGATCTGATTTAAATCAGTAAAATTAAATTTATGTGACACATTCCCTTTAACTTTATTCAAAGCGGGGACAATATCAAGTCCAGCGACTGTCAAAGAGATAGTGAAGCGGAACTGTGGGGGCACAGTAATGGATCAGTATACATTCTTTATTATGTTACCCCCACCCCCTGCCTACACCTGATTTTTAGTTGTGGTCACAGTTCTTTAAGCATAAACAACGCGTTTTGGGGTCTACAAAACCCCTTTGTCAAGTTGTAGAGACAATGTGCAGTGTGGGTGCGGTGGTGTCCCTTAACAGCTCATGGTAAAGGGGTACTCTGTTCGGGAGACGTTTTTTCAGTATGGCTGGGAAGGAGAGTGGATGAAGACATTGACATCCACTTGCCCCCCGTCTCCTGTGCTGGGGCCCACATCACGCTGCTCCGCTCCCCCGGTCTCTGGCCACTTACTCACCTTTGCTGCTTAATGACTGACCAGGCCTACCAATGTCACATCTCACGTTCCCTTTGAGACCTGAGCGGCCGGATACCAGAGGAACGGAGCAGCATGATGCAGGCCCCAGCTCTGGAGCCAGGGATGTAAGTGGACATCATTGTCTTCTCTTCCCAGGAATTCTGCCCGGAGTACCCCTTTAAAGAGCAAGTCTCCACACTCTTGTGCAGTTCTTATTGTGATCTCTTATTGTTGAGCTTCTCATATCAGTTCCCATCATCTGGTGTTTCATACAAGAACAGCTCATCCTGACCTTACAGGAGGGAGAGCTAAAGGAGGCCAGTGGGGGTCCAGGAGTGGTAATGTGGCACTGCAGGGGCACAAGGACAGGTAAGTATAGATTCTTTATTATTTTATTATGTTCCTGCACCTCTCTTCCTACACTGTACTTTTTGTTTTCGCCGGACTTCTTCAACTTTTAGGCTGGGTTCACACTACGTATATTTCAGTCAGTATTGTGGTCCTCATATTGCAACCAATACCAGGAGTGGATTAAAAACACAGAAAGGATCTGTTCACATAATGTTGAAATTGAGTGGATGGCCGCCATATAATGGCAAATATTTGCTGTTATTTTAAAACAACGGCTGTTGTATTGAAATAATGGCCGTTATTTACTGTTATATGGCGGCCATCCACTCAATTTCCACATTGTGTGAACAGATCCTTTCTGTGTTTTTAATCCACTCCTGGTTTTGGTTGCAATATGAGGACCACAATACTGACTGAAATATACGTAGTGTGAACCCAGCCTTAATGTGTCTGAACGACATGTCAAAAACGAAAACAGGTGTTAGTACCGTTTTAAAAGGGATTTTCTATTTTTCTAAAAATATTGGTGGGGTATCATCATTAGTATCCTGTCCTGTAAGCTTAGGCCACATCCTGAAGATGTGGTACTAGACTGAGATCTGGGGACTGTAAGGGCCCTATTCCACCGGACGATTATCATTCAGATTATCGTTAAATCGTTTGAATCTAAACGATAATCGTTCGGTTGAAATGCAGTTAACGATTAACGACCGAACGAGAAATCGCTGATCGCTTTATAAGACCTGGACCTATTTTTATCGTTGCTCGTTCGCAAAACGTTCGCAAATCGTTTGCATTGAATAAGACGTCGTTCGGTCGTTCGCAGTAGATACGAACGTAATAGCGAAGAAATAGCGAGGAAAAAACTATTGCAAATACGATCATAAGTAATGATTATCGTTCCATGGAAATGAGTGAACGTTATCAGGTCTTTCGCAATAGCGGTCGTTTGAGATCGTTAATCGTTATCGATTATGCGGACGATAATCGTCGGGTGGAATAGGGCCCTAAGGCTGAATCTTGCCATGTCCCACTGAACAGCGTTTGTAATGTGGCAAGACACATTAGCCTGAAAGAACCCCCTGCCACTGGGGAATGCCGTTACCATGAAAGGTGTAGGTGGCTGAATCTGGTTGAAGGGCATTTTAGATGCTTGGGAGCACCTCTTATCGCTTGTTTTTTTACCAGTATGAAACTGTGGACATTAGAGATGAGCGCATCTTGAGCATGCTCGAGTCTGATTGTTTAGATGTTGGATGCAGCCTAGGGAGTGCGGGAAAACATTGATACAGCCATAGGCCATAGGACTCCCTAGGGCTACCTCCAACTTCTTCTGCCAAAGATATTCAAATGCCGAACGATCGGACTCCAGTTGTGCTCATTTCTAATGGACATGTAAAACAAAGGTTCAGTGTGTTTCCTTGCCCTTATACCTATATACTGTGCTTCCCCAAAAATAAGATAAGGTCTTATTTTCAGGGGATGTCTTATTTTTCCTTGAAGAATTCATATGTCACATGCACAGCAGGGACAGAGCGTATGGTATGGCGGATTCTGGCCACCAGGGAGAGCTCACAGCTCACAGCACAGCACACTTGTACAGCACAGTAGGGACAGCGTACGGTATGGCGGCTTCTAGCTCACCACAGCACAGCACGGACAGCGTACAGTATGGTAGCAGGCGACGGGATAACGGCAGACTGTGTGCAGCTCTATATCTGGCCATAGCGGACAACAGGGATGGCAGCAGGCGACGGGCCTCTTGATGCCTTGCCTGCAAATTTACAAGTAATGGCCGCGGAAGGGAACATCAGAGTCGGCAGCAGGTGACGGTCTTCATGTCCTGCATGTAGCTGCTCTGGTGTTCTGTTTGGCGGTCATGCTTCCAAACAAAAACTTGCTAGGTCTTTCGGGGGAGGCCTTATATTTGTGAGGTTAACAATACAAACTACCTTTACATAATAACCTACACTTGTGCGCCAAATTAAATTAGTCATGTACCTTCAAATGTGTGGAAGCCACAGAGCTGGCATAAGTGATGGCAACAGTACCCCCATAATAAAGACAGTCATAGTATTCCCTGTAAAAAGTAACAGTGCCCCCATAATAAAGACAGTCATAGTATTCCCTGTAAAAAGTAACAGTACCCCCACTACGATTGCACTACAAGGGGCACTCTGGGACCGCTGTCATCTTGGTCATACATTCTCATCTATCCTGTGGATAGGTAATAATTGCCGTTATTGGGTCAACCATTCTACCAGAGCTTGTAGTGTAATTTTCTATGGCATGTCGAAACCTGAAGCTCAGGTGAGTGTTCAGAAAGTGTTAAAAGAGTTAGTACAGAGGGTCTGTATTCCTATACCATGATTTATGGCGGGGATGGGAAACCTTCCGTCCTCCAGCTGTTGCAAAATTACAATTCCCATTCCCACAGCTAAAAAAGACCAAAGGTTCCCCATCCGTGATTTATGGCTATATATACTTTTAGCTGGTCTATTGCCGCAAAACTAGGCCAAGTTCACACTGTCATTTCTGACCAGGTACAACTACAGATTCTGCATCCAAATTGTAACCTGCCTCTAACGCATGTTAATGGAGTTTTTTAATCCCGTATTGACATGCTCTTGGACACTAAGGCCTTTATTGGTGCCAATCCACCTGTGCATACAGTATGACTGAGGCAGCACAAGTCCTGTAATGTCCTTGTATATAGTGTTGTCCATAGTGGGCTGGAATCGTCATGCGTTATCTGGCCATGTAATGCTGCAAGTCTTCTGCAACATGAACGTGGTAAAGCGCGGTTATATGTCAGTAAACCAGACATTTTGCATACGCTGCAAATCCGGCAATCAGGGTTAATAAGATATTGACTCGCTATCTTATTTTATTTTAGCATCAGACTGGAAGGACGGTAGGAGACATGGCCGACCAGCAGACATGCACACACATCAAGGTATAGTTTTTGTCTACTAGTCTACTCTATGGGTACGTTCACATGTACCGTGCTCAAAGCGGATTTCACGCTGCAAGTTTAGCAGTGAAATATGCTGTTATACTTAATACTATTAAAGTCTATGGCACTCAATTCTCGCAGTGTATTTTTATTCAGCTGTGAGAATATATTTTCATGGTCTGGTAAAACGTAACTATTTAACTGCTGTAATGTTAAAAATAATAAAAAGACCATGCTTACCTGTCTGTGCTCCCCCAGTGCTCCCCCGCTTGCTTCTTTGAAGAGACAAGCAGGAGAGCGCTGGGGGAGCACAGGCAGGTAAGTATGGTCTATTTATTATTTTTACCGTCACATCAGCAAAATTGTTAAAGGGGTATTCAGCTCAAACATAACTTTTCATATGCTGCTTCCCGTGGTGAGACTAACAATTCATTCCATACTTATCTATTATAGTAGATTATTATTTTAATTTCCTTCCCCCAGTTCTGATTCTGCTGCTTTCTGCTTAAAAAAAAAAAAAAATCCGTATGTGAGCTCTTCTCTCCGTCTCCCCCTCCTCCCTCTTACATTATGTAAACAAGTCCCTGGCAGGCTGTATCTGTGACTTTTTGGCAACTTTGTAATGCTGGGAGGGTTAGTCTCAGGTCAAGTTGCTAATAAACTCACTGTGATTATCCCGCCCAGCATTATAAAGTTGCTAAAAAGTTACAGATACAGCTGGCCAGGGACTGGTTTACATGAGCTGTCTCCGAAGGGAGGGGGAGGAGGGGGAGACAGAGAGAACAGCTCATACACAGATTTCTTTGTCTTCAGCACAAATCAGCAGGATTGGAACTGGGGAAAGGAGACTAAATAGATACTAACAAGTATGGAAAAAAATGTTAGTCTCACCATGGGTAGCAACATATAAAAAGTTATGTTTGAGCGGATGACCCCTTTAAGTTGTACAAGTTCTTGGCCTTATATTCTAGTAGCAGAATACAATCCGCTGCAAGAATGATGTTCTATAGACTTTAATAGTAATTTTGCAGTGAAATCAGCTGCGATACTGATCAAGGGTGCGTTCACACCTACAGGATCTGCAGCAGATTTGATGGTACAGATTTGATGCTGTGTTCAGTTATTTAAATAAAATCTGCTGTGGATCCGGTAAGTGTGAACGTACCCATACAGTGTTAAATCCGCTGCAACGCGGTACATGTGAGTGAATCCTAATAGTGTTCCTTCTAGAAGCAGTACCACACCTGTCTGTGGGTTATCTTTGTTTTTTGCAGCTCAGATCCTTTGAAGTGAATGGGTCTGAGCTGGAAGTGTGACACTGGTTTTAGAAGAAAGCAGCCACATTTTGCTAATAGGGTACAACTACTATACCCAGAGGAGATATATTAGGGACTTACGGAAGTAGAAAGACAGAACATATTACCCTGTCACCAAATGAATGTGAAGACTCGCAGAGATAGAAGTTTATATTGGTTTTCTTCTTGGAGGTTCTTTAGGGTGTTGTATCCAGGGCCGGCACCAGGTTTCTGCGGGCCCGTCGGGCGACAGAGCCTCAGCGGGCCCCTCATCCATCCACTATGCATCCATCTTCCGCACATTATGCACAATCACATTACTAACACTGACTGACTGAGAGCACAGCACTTACAGCTTATTCTTCTCCCTCTTCCTCTCTGCCGGGCTGCTCTCCACACTGTAAGGGTGAGGACCTTCAGGTCATGTGATCAGGTTCTTCACCCCTCTCTCTCTGTACAGGTTCTGCTCCATCTCCTGTGTCTTCTGATGTTCAGCCTCTCACCCTGAACTACAGTGAGCGGGCTGAGCATTAGAACACAGGGCCCCTCTCCCTCTCCGGGCCCCTAGAGGCACTGTGGGGCCCGTGTAAGCCCTGTGTTGATGTCGGTCCTGGTTGTATCACAGCAGTTTATATTGGTTGCCTTTCTGGAGGTTCTTTAGGGTGTTGTATAACAGCAGTTTATATTGGTTGTAGAGATGAGTGAACCGGTCCAAGGTTCGGGTTTGTACGAACCTGAACCTTCGGCATTTGAATCCAGCTGTCTTCCCATTCCTTGGGGAAAGTGAAATCAGACCGAGTCCTGCCTGAAAAACAGGGATACAACCTATTACCTAGGCCGTATTCCTGTTTTCTAGGCAGGACTCGGGCTGTCTCCACCTTTCCCAAGGAACGGGAAGAAAGCAGGATTCAAGTGCCGATGGTTCAGGTTCATACGAACCCAAGCCTCGCCCTGGCTCGCTGATCTCTGATTGGTTGCCTTCCTGGAGGTTCTTTAGGGTGTTGTATAACAGACGTTTATATTGGTTGCCTACTTGGAGGTTTTTTTAGGTTTAGTTTGATTTCCTTCGAGTCCACGACGCTCCAGAATTTCAGGTTCCGATATTGTCAGAGAAAAGGAATTTGCCGTCTTCTCGTCTTGCGATGGGACTTTTCACATTCCTCCCGCTGTTCTTCATAATTGTCCTTGTTGTCAGCTGGAATTATTCTGTCACTAATAATTTATATGGAAATTGCTGCCCAATATTTCATTAGCCCCTCTGCTGGCTCAGTTAATAGATTTTAGCTGTAGTCTTTACGATGTGTTAGCTTGTCCTGCATAATATATAGCAAAACCAGTTTTTTTACGTAATTACGGTATGTGCTAGTTATGCTGCGGTCATCTACATAGATGTATCCTGTCTACACTAAAGGCATCAAAGTAGCCCGGAATATAACTGGATTACCACAATGGAGCGCACAGCATGACCTCCACAATGACGGCTAGATAGAAACGAAGTCTAATTATTATTTTCCACCTATTAAGGCAAGATTGAGAATCAAATAATTCCACAAAGAGCATAGATGACAGAATTACTTAAAGGGGAATGCAGTATCCAGTGCTGAAATAAAGAACACCACCAATGCCGTACTTGCTGCCATGCAGTTCTCATGTCATGCATGAGATGGACAAGCAGCAGCTTCATGTCGATCACTGACACTTAGCCCCCCCCCCCCCCCCCCCCCCCGCCAGCAGCACCCACTATATCCTAATAACTGGGAATAGGAATAATATTTGTATAAGGCCGGGTTCACACTGCGTTTTTGCAGTCCGTTTAAGGGATCAGTTTTTAAATGGTTAGGCTGGGTTCACACTGGTGTCCCCCTATTGCTTCTTTGGGTCCCTGGCTGAGTGATCCCCACCTCTGGACTCATTTCAGGGGACATCCCGCTCAGCGCACCTTTTTACCGATAGTTGGCCCAGGGAAAGAAACAGCGATCAGCGGGAAAACGCCCGATCCTCGGCTGATCGCATATGTAGAGCAGGATTTATCATTTATCTCTATGGCCCGCAGATCTTCCCGTATAAAAAGGAGACGTGCGACCGATAGCAAACAAAAATCGACAGCACAGATATGTATATATAGGGGTCTGGGATATATATATATCTGTGCTGTCAGTTTCCAGATCACAAGCAGTGCATATGTTGCAGTGAAATGATAGAATCCAAGGATTTGATCAAATCCCGGAAAATCATGGAATGAACACGCCGTTCCATCATTTCCATAGAGAATTGATCAAATGCCTGACCCCTTTCAGGGAAATGACGGAGTCGCCCGGCTCTATGTTTGGCGGCGGAGGCGGACGGGGGAGCAGAGCAGCACACCTCCCCGGCAGGTGTATGGCGTCGGGGGCAGACGGAAACTCCCAGCAGGCGTGCGGAGGTGGACGGGGGGAACAGAGTGGCACACCTCCCCGGCAGGCATATAGCGGCGGGGCGTAGGGGACCGGAGGCGGACAGAAAGCGGAGTGACGCACCTCCCGGCAGGCAGACGGTGGCGGGGGCGGGCAGACGGGGAGCGGAGCGGACAAGTCGGCAGAGCAGGAGGTGCGTAGCAGGGGAAATTAGCAGAACAGGAAGCAGAGCGGACAGGGTGGGGGAAGCAGAGAGTCAATACGGTAAGCGAACTCTATGTTGCAGGGGTAAATGATAGAGTTCATTCTGTTATTTCCCTGAAAGGGGTCAGTGATTAGATCAATTCCCTAGGAAAATGATGGAGCGGCGCAGTCATTTCATCATTTCCCGGGATTTGATCAAATCCCTGATTCTATCATTTCACTGCAACACATACAGTACTTACCAGCCAAGCTGCTGTGTGATCCGGTATCCGGCTCTCCTCTCCAGCTCCGGCCGATGCTGTATCCTCACTTCTATCTGATCACTTGATGGTTTATGCAGCCATTAAACTCATCCTTATTGACCGAAGATCCCCTGATACACAGGACAGTGTGCGGCCAATGACAATGATATTAATAACCAAACTAAAAATGTAAACAGCCGACAAACAACTGCTTTCTCATTTATTGTCATCGTTGGCTTTCTTACACAGTCTCATTGTCTGGAAACTCTTGTTCACCCAATTATTGTCCTGTGTAACCGGGTCTTCACTGTGGACCCCTTCCCCACCTCTGAGAATCACACTCTTGCAAAGAAGCACTAACACCATTTTTTTAATCTATAAATTCGGCTGGATCATGTGATCTCATGGTGACCCCCTCTGAAAATCACATAGTTTTACGTAATCTCAGTGGGGTCACAGTATCTGCATGAGCTTCCTATTTGATTGGGGTGTTATTGATGGGGTGTTCCTATATGATTGGGGTGTTACTGATGATTGTGCAGCCCCTGTCATACAGTTATAATGGATTTGATGGCAGTTCAGCTTCTATGACATAGAAGTGAGAATTATTACATTGTCCTCCCTGCAGGCAGAGATGGTAATGGCTTTAGCTTCCCATGTGACACTGTGCCAATGCTTCATGGGATTGATCGATAGATAAATGGTAGGTGAACATAGGTCACATGACCAAAGCAGAGTTGCGATGAAACAGATGATACAGCAAAAATAGTGGTGGCGAATGTGCCTTGTTTTGGGGGGAAAACTAGGGAGAGTGCTTCTTTAAAGGAATAGTTCACCAAAAAAAGTTTTACTTCTATAAAAAAAAGTTCTTAGTCTCCCAGTACTTATCAGCAGCTGTATGCTCTGCCGGAAGTGGTGTATTCTGTCCAGTCTGACACAGTGCTCTCTGCTGCCACCTCTGTCCATGTCAGGAACTGTCCAGAGCAGTAGCAAATGCCCATACAAAACCTCTCCTGCTCTGGACAGTTCCTGTCTCGGCCAGAGATGTCAGCAGAGAGCACTGTGTCAGACTGAAAATAAAACATTTCCTGCATGACATTCAGCAGCTGATAAGTATGGGAAGACTTGAGATTTTTTAATAGAAGTAAACTACAAATCTATATAACTTTCTGATATCAGTTGATTTGAAAGAAAAAGATTTTCGCTGGATAACCCCTTTAACAAAGCTTCACCCCATAAACCCATTGATCTTCTTTTCCCGCAAATTGTGTTGACTTTGTGCATCAGTGTGATCACGTGGACAGAGGTTACCTTTAAAATTCAGCAT
The DNA here is from genome assembly GCF_027789765.1 of Dendropsophus ebraccatus. Lineage (NCBI taxonomy): Eukaryota > Metazoa > Chordata > Amphibia > Anura > Hylidae > Dendropsophus > Dendropsophus ebraccatus. The sequence goes on from NC_091458.1 coordinate 149,911,020, forward strand.
GTCCTGTTGTCCAGTATGTCTTTTTTTCCTAAGCCGGTTCATTTATTCCTTGTGATATAATCAGATTGTAGAAGGAGAATGTTGCGTCTTAAAGGGGAACTATCAGCAGGCTAGATAAATCTTAGAGCGGCAGGGCTGGATGACAGTGTGGGGGCAGGGCTAGGTTTTCAGATTTGCAAGGTCTTTCCTGTAATTCCTTACAAATGGCCAAGTTCAGGGTTTGTTTGTTTTTTTAAATTCTGGTTTTAATAAATTTTTCAAATAAGGAAATAACAACCAGCACCAGTCATCTGTGAAGGTGGAAACTAAACACCAGACGTCCTTCTACAAAGGAACCAACTTCAGGCAGCTCCAAAAGTGTGAAGCAGAGAGCCGTCTTCTCCTGCAGGCAGGAGGACTATGGGCCCAATTACACGGGACGATTATCGTGCAAAAAATCGTTATATGGTTAGAATGTAAACGATAATTGTTCTGTGTAATTGCAGGCAACCATCGAAAAATCGTTCGTGTGTCATTGATCGTTGATTTCGATCTGAACCTAAAATTATCGTTAATCGTTCGCTAATCTGTCGCTGTAATTCCACATTCGTTCGCTCAAGTTCCGCATTTGTTCACTAATCGTTCAGTGTAATTTCACATTGTTCATTGTTTTACTGGGATCAGAAGGAATAAACGATCATAATAACGATCACAATAACAATTGTATCTAACGACCATCGTTCTATATAATATGGTGAACGATTTCAGGTTAACGATAAACAATCTCGTTTGCGATCGTTTATCGTTAGTAGTTAATCGTTAAAAATCGCTCCATGTAAAAGGACCCTATCACTAAAAGCTTTGTACAGAGATCATCCATCATATGGGGACAAGTGAATGGGCTTTTATTCTTACTTCCTTACTCCCTGATTCTTTGTGGTTCTCTATTAAAGGTATAAATGTATAGTTTAGGTATACGCAGAATATTCTACTTAAAGCGACTCTGTACCCACTTTGTGCCCCCCACAACTACTCATACCTTCCTGTAGCTGATGATAAGTTCTTGCTGGTGGTATGTTTATCATCGCTGGTGTCGCTTTCCAGTGCCCGAAAATCATACTTTACTGTAGCTGGAACTGTGTCTAAAAGGCGTGGCCTAGAGCGATTGTGCCCTAGGCCAGCACCGCCTGTGTGGTGGTCTTCTCTGTCTCCCCCGCCTCCCGCTCTGACCGCCCTCTTTCAGGCGCCCAGTCATCGCATTGATTGCGCATGTGCCGCCTCGTAACCCCCCGGCGCCGACGCAATGACGTGTTTGGGTCACCGCCGCCTCTCTGGTGTGGCCGCTCAGCGCCATCCCCGCCCTATGTTTCTGAAGTTCCTGGCCTTTTTCCACATCTCTTGCCTGTCCCCGCCCCCCCCCCCCCCCCCGACGCATACTATGGTGCCACCCGCTGTCATCATCAGCTGGTCTTCTTCCCGGCCCATGCGCCATTGCGCTCATAACCCATGCACGTGGCTAGTCGGAGAAAGCTGGCAGCATCACTGCGCGTGCGCGGCTTGGGAGCGCAATGGCGCATAGGCCAGGAAGACAACCAGCTGATGATGGCTGCAGGCAGCACCATGGTATGCGGCGGGAGGGGGGGGGGGACAGGCAAGAGAGGCGGGGAAAGGCCAGGAACTTCAGAAACACAGGGCGGGGATGGTGCTGAGCGGCCACACCAGAGAGGCGGGGGTGACCCAAACACGTCATTGCGTCAGTGGTGGTCAGTGGGCGGAGCGGGAGGCGGGGGAGACAGAGAAGACCACCACACAGGTGGTGCTGGCCTAGGGCACGATCGCTCTAGGCCACGCCTCTTAGACATGGTTCCAGCTACAGTAAAGTATGATTTTCGGGCACTGGAAAGCGACACCAGCGATGATAAACATACCACCAGCAAGAACTTATCATCAGCTACAGGAAGGTATGAGTAGTTGTGGGGGGCACAAAGTGGGTACAGAGTCGCTTTAATGTCAGGTAATGAAAGTTTTATATTTCAGGTTATGAAGGTATATGCTAAAGCTGTAAATCTGACCGCTGTGGTCAGTGACACTTCTTCCTGTCCTTAGATCTCTTCAACCCTCCATTAACGGGCTATTGTGGTAGCACAGATGACCAATCCTTCCCTCTCGTATTATCACTAATGGAGAAGTAGTTAAAGGGGAACTGTTAGCAGGTTAGACGAATCTACGATGCTGAGGAGGAAGGTATGTGTCTTATCTTCCTCCTTGGCACCGGTCCTGCGATGTATATCACACACTCCACGTGAACTTGCACTCCAAAAAGTCTCCATGTAGTGTCTGGCTGAGCCATTTGCATCACGTCGCTAACTACAGCAGTGGATAGAAAGTTGAATAACATCATTATTTATGGGTCTGTACTGGTGTCTATAGAGAGATTTACATATGTAAAGATGTATATGAGATCCAAGTGGCCATTGGCCGGGGCAATTGTGGCTAATGGACACTCTCACCACTACCCTGGCTGTGTCCTCTTCTTTGACTTGGTGGACAGCTCAGAAGACAAGTGACATCATCCTAAAGTATAATGTAAAGGATTTCCATAGTTCAGCTGTGCTTTTGAGCATCTCATACAAGCCATCTACAATGCCTGTAGTCCTCATAGCCTTTGGTCCTCATAGCCTGTAGTCCTCATAGCCTTTGGTCCTTATAGCCTGTAGTCCTCATAGCCTTTGGTCCTTATAGCCTGTAGTCCTCATAGCCTGTAGTGCTCATAGCATGTAGTCCTCATAGCCTGCTATGGGCCTGTAGTGTAGCTATGTGTATGAAGGCCCACACAGAGTTGACCTGCAACCATGTCATTTTGTATACCCCAGTGTGTTGTCCATGCATTGTGAGTTTATGCAAGAAATTATGTTGTGACTGCCCTGCTGGTGAGCAGTGACAGGCGGCTGGTCACAAGTTAGATGGAATAGCGTGACTCCACTGGTGTAGTGGTTGGCCGAGGTACAGCCCAGTCCGGTGGTAGTTTGTTGTGACCCCAGTGCCGGTTGGGCACACAGGTATGCTGGCACACCTGCTTTTATTTTAAGTGGGCTGGCTATACCTTTTCCCCTGTGGACAGTAACCTGCCGGGCTCTTTGGGGGTCCCTTGGGCCATTATCACAGTGGTCCAGAGTGGAGTAGTGACTATTGGTACTGCCACCCACAGTAAGGGGAGATAACCCTAGGAAAGTGTGATTACTGTGTCGGTGCTTGGAGAAGAACCACAGAGTCCCGTTAAAATAAATATACTCTTGTTTACTGTGAAGATACTTGATACAGAGAACATATAATACACTTTTGCCTTGATACGTTACTTTATACTTTAGAGTCCAGATCTGTACTGAGAGTGAAGAGGGTGATATAGCCGTGCTGTGGCTGGGTTGTGTACTGAGAGGTAGAAAAGGATCTGAAGAGTAGAGAGGAGGATGTCGAGAGAGTCCCAACCCAAGTAGTACTGTGCTCTGCCGGGACTTTGGAGGTAGAATAAGTAGAATACTTGAGAGTACAGAGAATACTTGTGCCCGTGTTTTGACTCCTTGGTCTTTGCACCACCTATTGCCCACCAGTGTCGGGTGACCCGTCCTAGAGGGTGATACAAGCCCCAGACCTTGTTACATGGGATGAGCAGAGTGGTCAGAGTTCTCTGAATACACCCGCGCTGCGAGATAGAGCAAAGTTGCTAGAAGCCTACGCACTCTATCTGGATCAGTTCCTTTACTTCTTGTGGATACTGTCATGCACTGTTACAATGTCCACGGCGTGGGTTGGGATGACCCCTGACTTGTCCTCTTTAGTAGTGACTTATTAACACTGCATAGTGTGTAATATGGTTGCTTGAGGGAAAACTGTGTCTAGGTCTAGCATATACATGTGCTCTGCTCAACATCTAAACCACAACTCTTTTGGACTGGGGATCTGGCAGGAGCCAGGGCCCAACTTGACTGCTGTAGGGAGTGTCCTACACTCCTACACTTCCTCTACCCATGTGACTTCTTTCCTACAGCATATGTAAACTGTGCTGTGAGTGGATGAGGAGTGCGTGTGTAAGATACAAAGAGAAAGGTGAAAGGTTAGAAGAAGAAAGAACTCTCATTGGTGTACAGATCCATATGGTACATAAGAAAACTATAACCCTTTAGTTTCTACAGCTGTGCAATATCTGGACACAAATACTTGTAACAACGACATCTTGTGGTAAAACTTTGGTACTGCTACATTACCACTTACTCTTTTAAGTACAGACTTTTGCGAAGGGTGTAACTAATAGCAGCACCCCGTGGTGGTACACCCAAAAATCTGTATAATTTTGTATCTGAATTTTTTTTTAAGAAAACTAGGACTAACATATAACTTCTTTCTGTACAGGCCACTTCAGTTGGGAAAAATATCTGAAGGAGACTGGATCTCAACCAGCACCTCCTCACTGCTTCAGACAGGTGAGATGTCATATGGATACATATGGTGAACTAAGATATTGTAATGGAACATACAAGTAATCTGTTTGATATATGAAGACAATCATTCAGCCATCAGTTATCTTCCCCGTCCGGCCCTGTCACATGGTATGGCAGGCTGGCATGTGTCCTGCCACTGTATTCAAGTCTATAGGTGGAGGTGGAGATCTAGGGATGCCACCAGTCCAAACCAAGAGCTTCTGAAGGGAAATTTGTCTCTTAAGGGTACGTTCACACTTAATGGATCCGCAGCTAATTTCATTTAAATAAATGAACACAGCATCAAATCTGCTGCGGATCTGCTGCAGATCTTCTGCGGATCCTGTAGGTGTGAACGCACCCTGAAAGGTCAGAAAAACAACAACAACCTAAGTGCAATACAGAGAAAGTGAATATAAAGAAACCTAAGCAAGCAGTTTTGCACTATATTCACTTTATTTTTAATTATTTTTTTATGTTTTCCGTGCTCCCTCTGTGATGATATTTAGTCCTTTCTCTATTCCAAAAAAAGAGACCAAACCCAGGAAGTCCCTGGCCTTTATGCGCTAACACAAGGAGATGCAGGTTGTATATCAACTGAGGGCAATTGACTTTTGCTAATTATATTATCAGCTCTGCAGCTTACCAGGGGACAATGCTTTTTGTTATGGAACAATTCAGTCAGTATAATGTCACTGTGTGGCTACAGAGGTTTTTCTGCTGTGTGACGGGAGAGCTGACTGTACAATACGAGCTCCACCAGGATTATCTGCTACGGAAAGTGGATACGCAGCAGCTGTGCAGTGAAGGGAGATACCTAATGGTCATGTGTATAACATTGGTTTAAACATAGAAAAATAAAGGAATTATATTGCAAAATTGTTTATAAACATAACCCCTGTGCCTGTTTAATGCAAACATCCCACCAATCAGGCTTCTGTGAAGAAGTATAATTTTTTTTATAGGAATTATTAATTCAGTGTGTCACTGACAGCTTCTTTCCTGAAGAAGTGCTGTTAGGAAAGCCTAACAATGAAATCCGCTTTATCGTTTTCTTACTAGATCCATTTTGATTTCTGTATTTTTTTCCTTTGTCTTTTTAGTCCTGTTCTCCACCATCCAATGATTTCAAGATTGGAATGAAACTGGAAGCCCAGGACCCGAGAAATACGACATCCACTTGCATCGCCTCTGTGGTAGGCCTCACAGGAGCCCGACTTAGACTGCGTCTTGATGGAAGTGACAACAAAAATGATTTCTGGAGATTGGTGGATTCCTCAGAGATCCAACCCATTGGCACGTGTGAAAAGAGTGGGGGCATGCTGCAGCCTCCCCTAGGTGTGTCTTTCTTTCTATACAGCTTCTATACATGTCTATGGGTTATGATGGCCATGCATCTAAAGTCAGTTATCTATCCCATCCTCCCTATACACAGGAACGTTCAGCACGGCCGAGCATTTCTGTATTCTCTATGTGGAGGGGTAAGCCAGCTAGACTGCTCTGGCTGTGGTTTATCTCTCTCAGAACAAAAGGGTTGGGTAGAGATTTAACCCTCCTGGCACTACAGAGTGCAGAGACAGCCGGCCAGGGATGCTGTTTACATGAGCCACCTCGGAGGAGAGGAGGGAAATCAGAGTGGAGACAGAGTAAACAGCTCAGACACAGTTTATTGTGACTTCAGCAGAAAGCAGCACTTCAGAACTGGGGGAAGAAGACTGAATAGATAATAACAAGAATTGACAGATTGTCTCCAGGAGAGGGATGATTTAACCGGATAACCCTTTGAAAATGTCAGAGTTTCAGGGAGAAATCCTTTATTTGTATTGGTTCAAGTCCTTGCCCAAGCTTAGTTTTTCAGTGCAGAATATCGTGTTTACAGGTAACTGAACTTTCTTATTTATACAGAATTTATGAGTGTAACAGAAGCTGTTTTTAGGTTTTAGGCTTAATGCCTCCTCCTGGCCCATGTTCCTTCTGAAGACCCTAAATGGAGCTGAGATGGCACCAGCTAAAACATTCCACAAGGTATAGTTGAGTTATACTTCTTTTAGGGTACATTCACACCGCAGCGGATTTCTTGCGGCGAATTCGCAGCGAGACCTGCTGCGGATCCTGTACTGTGAAGCTGAATGGGTCCCATACACGCAGCGGATCCGCTGCGTGTATGGGACCCATTCAGCTTCACAGTACAGGATCCGCAGTGAGAAATTCGCTGCGGATCCGGTACGTGTGAACGTACCCTTAATGATGTTTTCACACGTTTTTTGTAGATTTTATCACCAATTGGTTGGTCAACTCACTTCTCTGTCATCAAAAATAGCTTTACGGAAATGGGATCTCTTTCTCACATATTCACCGTTTCTTTACAGGAACCTTCCCCTCCGACTCAGAACAACTTTGAGATAGGTATGAAGCTGGAGGCAGTGGACAGGAAAAACCCCCATTTTATCTGCCCAGCAACCATTGGGGAGGTGAGGGGCAGCGAGATCCTTGTGACCTTTGACGGATGGAGAGGAGCGTTTGATTACTGGTGCCGATATGACTCCAGGGATATCTTTCCAGTGGGATGGTGCTCTCTGACGGGTGACAACCTTCAGCCTCCTGGAACTAAAGGTTTGTAGAACACAGCAAGAAAGTGGGCAAAGATATTACTTTTACTTCTACCCTTCATTTCTTTTAAGCCTACCCACTATAAATTGAAGATATTTGAGTAATATGGCTGTAGGACAGGGACGGGGAACCTTTGGCCCTCCGGCTGTTGGAGAACTGCAATTCTCATCATGTCTGGAGAGCTTTTTGGTCATAGTCTAGATTTTTCCGTATTAGTGCAACTGCCGGGACCTGAGCCGTGCTCGGAACCCGGCAGTGAAAGGGGTACTCCGGCGGGGGGGCATTTTTTTTTCTGAGACCGGGGAGGAGGTGGCTGTGGGAAACGACGTTCACTCACCTCCCTGGTTCCAGTGGCGGGTCCCGCATCGGGGCGCTCCGGTCCCCGGTTCCTGGCCACTTCCTGGTGTCTGACGCGGGCCCGAGATGATACGCTCAGCCAGTCAGTGACAGAGGCGGGATCTGAGCGGACTTGAAACGGATCTTGCCTCCGCAACTGACTGGCTGAGCGAACCTGAGACGTCATGTCTCGGGCCTGCGTCAGACACCAGGAAGCGCCACTGGAACCGGGGAGTGGAGCGCCGCTGGAACCGGGGAGGTGAGTGGACGTCGTTTCCCTCAGCCACCTCCTCCCCGGTGTCAGGAAGAAAATGCCCCCCCCCCCCCCCCCGCCGGACTACCCCTTTAACCCTATAGATGCTGCAGTCAGTGCGACCGCAGCATCTATAGGGAGAGCATAGGGAGTATTCTACTTCTGTTCAGCATCTAGCTGTGAGAAGCAATCGCAGTCCCAATGATAGCTATGACAACTAGAAGCCTCCAGTGTTATAACTAGGGAAATTGATCAGGCTCTGCCATAAAGGAGAGTCTGATCAGCTATGCAGAATACAGTAATAGGTGATAGGGGTAATACACTGCAGTGCAGAATGTCTCAGAATCGCTAGAATAAGTTATGATACCATGGGCTATAACTACATAAAGTGAGACAGGTCAGATTAGAAAAAATGGTTCTAGTCCTTAAAGTGTAACTGTCATTTCACAGAAATCAGTAATACAAAGTGATTTTAAGAAACTTTAGAACAGGTTTTATTAAGGGAAAGAGTTTCCTTCCTTACGGAATTAGTTGTTTTACAGCCCCCCCCTTTCCCTATTTCAGAAGAAGCAGGTCTTCTGTGTCCATTATGGTCTATGGAGGTGGGGAACAGCCCATGTACAGGAGCCAGCACAGCACAACATCCTGCAATCTTACATCACCAAGTTCCCAGACCAGCACTAAGCAGTCTGACCTGTGAATCCAGTGTTTTATGTGCCCAGACAGTCTCCAAACTGCACAGGCTGCTTGTCTGCTCTTCCTGCTCACTCACTCCCTCAGCCCCTTAGTCCTCCGTAGTTTATAATGAACACAGCAGAACCCGTCTTTACTTTGCTCCTCTGTAATGTAGACGGTCTTACCTGATAATGCACAGATAAGAAGGGGGGAGGTGGGAAAACAGCTTTTTAAGTACAGAAAGAGTCTTTTTGCTTAATAAAACCTATTAGAGAGTTTCTTAAAATCGCTTGTACTATTGATTTCTGGAAAAATGTTTTAAATGACAGTTACACTTTAAGGACAAAATGAGCCCAGTCCTGAAAGGGTTAAGATGAATAATTTACAGTAAGCTATGGCACGCAGCACTTTGCACAAATCACTAATGATAAGAGATTAATGGACACATCCTTTTACCATAATGGCTATGGCAGTGTATTCCAAAAAGAGTTCTTCTTTCTCATACAGTGGCAATTCCAAAAAGTCCAGCTCCAGCTGCAGGCATCGCTTCTGGTATCTTGCGAGGCCCTAAAACCTTACTACCCGGCATGCCAGGACGGCGGCGGCGAAAGCCGGGAAGGAAGAAGGGACAACTGCCTAAAGCTCTAGTACATCAGCTGACAAGTCAACCACCAAAACTCTGTGAACCTTTCCGTTTTCCCAAGAAGAGAGGTCCCAAGCCTGGGAGCAAGGTACTTATCCCCGACATAAACGGACATACTTTGTGTCATGGCGGCCAGTATGTGTTTTTTACGGCAAGCCACCTTATAGTCCTGCCTTTGCTGGGGAGTGACACACTGCATAGTCAGTCAGGCATTGATGCACGTGGGAAAGAAATAGTTCTACCATTGCACACATTGCTAGTCAGATGGCACATAGAATATTGTGGACAGTTCTGAGCACCAGATATAGTGGAAGTGGAGGGGTTTCAAAAATGGGAAACAAGAGTAATAAATAGAAGGGTTTTGACAGCAGAGTTTGGCTGTTCCTTACCCAGTTTTATGCCTCCTACACAACTGTTTCTGTTTCAGTTAATTGACTTGTGTTTCATCCTACATATTAATATGATGATCATTAATATTACCTGTTAGTTATAAGTGGATAATCATAAAATCCTAAAAAATCCCTGACCTAGAAGATTAGATTTTGAGGGCAAAGGTTGCTAACACCCCAAACATTACTTTCTCTTCTGTTTATTTCACTTTGTATTTTGTTACTTGATAAAAAATAAACTCTTAGGGTGCGTTCACACCTACAGGATCCGCAGCAGATTTGATGGTGCAGATTTGATGCTGTGTTCAGTTATTTAAATGAAATCTGCTGCAGATCCGCAGCAGAAAATATGCGTGTGAACGTACCCTTAAACATAAAAAGCTTCTGTTTTTTTAAAAATATTCTCAATGAGAATGTACCATTATGTACTTTAAGTGTCGCACATCAATAGACTGGCGTGGAGCGGGGAAGTCGGTGCCGTGGTCCTTTTTTTGAACCGCAGACGTCAGCAGTCTGTTAGCGATAATTAGAATGAATGGAGCCGCGTCATAGAGGGGCGGGGGTTTCCTCCCACTGGGGGTGGGCCAACCCGCCTCCAGTGCTCGGTAATAGACCAGCACTGTGCAAGGGAACCGGGCCGTGGTTCAATAAAAGGACCACGACACCAGCTTCCCTACACCGGCCTATTGATGTGCAACACTTAAAGTAAATGTATCTGATGGTACATTTGCTTTAACGTAAGATTTTTTTTTTAAAACTTTTTTGCTTAAATACATTGGGGTTGATTATCAATTCTACCAATGCTAACATAAACAGCAAAAATACGGCACAGTCTCACAGGAAGGGGTGTGGTTCGAAGGCACCAAAATTGCATTGTGGGCACCGAAACTTCTACTAGACAGTGAACGATGCGTGAAGTTATTGTGAAAAATCGGGTGCATTCTTTGTAAAGTTTACATTTACACTTTTTGTGTGTTAATAACTTGTCTTCTGCATGTTAATATATTCAGCAATATTATGCTGTTAGTTTCTTAAATGGGCATTGTCATTAAGGGGGTACCCTGTGAAATTTTGTTTCTTTTAAATCAACCGGTGTCAGAAAGTTATATAGAATTTACTTTTATTTAAAAATTTCCAATCTTAGAGTACTTATGAGCTGCTGTATGTCCTGCAGGAAGTGGTGTATTCTCTCCAGTCTGACACAGTACTCTCTGCTGCCACCTCTGTCCATGTCAGGAACTGTCCAAAGAAGGAAAGGTGTTTGGGGGGGCTTTACTACTTCTCTGAACAGTTTCTGACATGGACAGAGGTGGCAGCAGAGAGCACTGGGTCAGACTAGAAAGAATACACCACGTCGTGCAGGACATACAGCAGCTGATAAGTACTGAAAGACTGGAGATTTCTAAATAGAAATAAATTACACATCTATACAATTTTTTGAAAAAAAAAAAAAAGAGAGTACCCCTTTAAGAAATACCTTTCACACGTCACAGGGACATATAAAAGGTTTTGATTGGTCAAACCCCCACCAATCAGAAGAATAAGAGTTTGGAAGTGCTCCTGCACGGTGTGATTTCTGCCCAGGGGCTCCATTATAAGCTTATAATGGACAGAGATTATTGGCAGTGGGAAGGGAAGCACACTGCTGCAGTAAGACCCCGACCAATCACAATATTTGACATGTCACACACCTGTGACAAAAGTTTTTTTTTTTCTAAATGACAGGTGCTCTTTAATTTAAGGTTTAACCTATGTTTATTATGAATATATTATATGCGTATATGAATATATTATAGCAGAAATATTCACATAATATTTTTTTTTAATAGAGAAAGCCACGACTTCTGCTAAACCAGGTCCCTACTTCCCCCACTAACAGCACCCCAGAGCCGGATACAAGCACTGTACCACAAGATGCTGCCACCATTCCATGTGCTGCAATGCAGGCACCCACAGGTACTAACATTAGAAGCCCTGTATATATTATATGATACATTGGTTTTATTCCTCTGGCCCCTCTTTTTGTTTAGACCCTCTAGATCTGTGTCCCCCAACCGGTGACTTTCAGGCACTATGGGCCCTATTCCACAGGAACGATAATCGGCCGAATCGGCCCCATTCAGGCCTATTTGGCCGATTATCGCTCGGTGGAATAGAGAGAACGATCAGCCGATGATCGTGTCATCAGCTGATCGTTCATTTAGGGCCAGACCTAAAATCATGGTTCTCCCACCGCGCATCGCTACAGTGGAATAGCGGTGCGCGGCGGGCGACCGACGATTTGAGAAGCCCAATACATTACCTGTCAGTTCTTCTCCTCCGCTCTGTCTTTCTCCCCGGGTCCCGCGCGCTCTAGCTGCAGAGTGGCCTGTCAGCTGACGGAGCCCTCAGCCAATCACAGGCCGGGACCGCCGCGGCCTGTGATTGGCTGAGTGGCCTGTCAGCTGACAGGCTATTCTGAGGCTAGAGCGCGCGGGACCTAGGGAGAAAGACAGAGCGGAGGAGAAGAACTGACAGGTAATGTATGCTGCAAGGACATCGGTAACGATGTCCCTGCAGCCCTCGCTCAACGATCATCGGGCCGTGGAATGGCAAATCGGCGCTCATTTACATCATTGATCGGGCCCTCCTCGGCCTATGGCTGTGGCTCTCCAGGGGGGGGGGGACAGCTCTAAATAGTATTGATCCCTAATGACACCAGGGATGTTATTGAAGCTTGGCAAAGCCTTATCATTGTCAGGTAATACTAGGATAAATTCTAGATGACTATATACTATTTATAATAGAGTTGACCTTTTCCATTTTAAGGGCACGTTCACACAAACGGGATCTGCAGCAGATTTGATTGTGCAGATCCACAGCAGATTTGATATCAATGTAACTAAATAACTGAACCCAGCATCAAATCTGCTGTGGATCCTGTACGTGTGAACGCACCCTCAAGGGGTACTCTAGGAAAATATTTATTTATTTATTGTTTTCAAATCACCTGTTGTCAGAAAGTTATATAGATTTGTAATTTACTTCTATTTAAAAATCTTAAGTCTTCCAGTACTTATCAGCTGCTGTATATCCCACAGGAAGTGGTGTATTTTTTCCAGTCTGATACAGTGCTCTCTGCTGCCACCTCTGTCCATGTCAGGAACTGTCCAGAGCAGGAGAAGTTTTCTATGGGGATTTGCTACTTCTCTAGACAGTTCCTGACATGGACAGAGGTGGCAGCAGAGAGCACTGTGTCAGACTGGAAAGAATACACCACTTCCTGTAGGACATACAGCAGCTGATAAGTACTGGGAGACTTAAGATTTTTTAAATAGAAGTAAATTACAAATCTATATTACTTTCTGACATCAGTTGAAAAACATTTTCGCTGAAATAGCCCTTTAAAAAATTTAAGGCCACTTGGGGGTCTGTAGATAGATCGCCCTAGACTGCATAGCATATATTTTATTGTGAGGAACTTGAACACATTAATCGCAGTAAAGAGGATGCTGTTTCCAGGGTTCCTGGCTGTCTTTTATCCACTTTCTGGACAGACGATTGCAGCATTACATACGGCCATGTTTCATATATAATGTGTGAATTCCTCAGAATACATGCACAGGGACACTTTGTATTGGGTTTCCTATCATGTATATTTTGCAGCTCTATGATTTTTATATGTTCTTTATATATGTTTTATATGTTGTTTATATGTTATATACATGTTATGTGAACAATGACAGATCTTTATTAACCAGTGATCAATAACGTTATAATATACACAAAACCTACAGCATATCATAAATCCATGTAACTTCAGTATATTGAAATATATGCTGGATAACTAAAGGGGTATTCTCATGTCAGCTAATAGAGTCATACTTGTAGGACTCGTCAAGTTAAATATTTTTGCAAATACATTCTTTTAGCAAAATTACTCTGGATATGCTGGTTTTTTCCTCATAGTTGGTTGTCTAAGTTACCAACTACTGCTCTGCTGTAAAAGCAGTGGTCTGGCTGGTGTATATGTAGCAGACTGAAGTGAGGGGAAATCAGGAATGAAAGAGAATCACTGATTTAGTCCAGGTTCACACTACGTAAGACACCAGCAGTTTTGTGACCCGGGCGTGTCATAGAACAGCCGGTGTCTGTGAAGATCATCTCGACCGGTACTGCAGTATCGGCTGGATAAACTTCAATTCTATTGAATTGGGATGCTGGCAAATCCGTGTGCGGACGCATCCCAATTCACCATAGCACACAATGGAAAGCACTGCTGGAGCCGCACTCTCCATTGTCTGAACAGTTAGTGGTGTGCGGCCACTATTCAATGAATAGCGGCCGCTCAAAACCAACATGTCAGTGCAGCCGGAGTGCATACTATGGGGGAGATTTATCAAACATGGTGTAAAGTGAAAGTTTTTATTCCTCACAGACTCTTTGGAAAATGAAATGTGGAATCTGATTGGTTGCTAGGGGCAACTGAGCCAGTTTTACACCATGTTTGAGAAATCTCCCCCTATGTGTATACACTCTGGCCGGGATTCCCTCTGACTGTAATGCAACATGAAATTTCTATTAATCATAAGATTGGTGATACTTGTAGTTTCCCTGAAGCTTCCCTTTTATTGCGGCTTACGATTTTGATGGAGACGCCCTTAATGTCAGTGCGGGGCAGAGTAAATCAGACAACAGGGAGTCAAGATCTTGAGGAACATAACTTACACAGTCTCTTTCTGTGTGGTACCTATCAATATGGCCGTCGGCCAGAGATAGGTCACTTGTGCTGATGAAGAGATTTGCGAGGTAAAATGGAGTTGCCCTTTTGTATGCTGGCAGTGAGCCACTAATCCAGGCGAATGAGAGTCTTACAGGGTATCTGGACCGGGCCATAAGCCGCAACTTTCGTATCCCAGAAGAACTAAGGGCAAGTCGAGAAATTATCCCTCAGCATAAACAGTACCTAGTAGAGGGAAGTTGATCGGTCAATAACAAAAATAAATCAGTTTCATAACTCCCATCTGTCACACTGTCTCACTCCTTGGTGAGCTAGAAATCTCCTCACAATTCCTTAAATCTTGTGGTCCCCTCTGCTGATGATGTTACCATAACCACAGCTGCACTCAACTACTCAGAGAATTCCTGTCACAACTGCCTTTTATGGGGAGCTGCTTATAATAGCTCCGCCCACTTTCTGGATGCTTCTACTAGCTGATGTAATAGACTAAGGAGGCAGTTGCTGTTACTTAACTCTCTGATTGTAGCGGGTGTAAATGAATAGCCAGACCACTGCTTTTTAGAGTAGAGTGGTGGTCTGTAACCTAGACAACAAGCTGTCAACAATGGAAGGGAAAGAGCAGCATATCAGGAGAAGGAGCCAAGTTTGCTAAACAAATGTATTGGCAAAAATATTTACCTTAACTGTGCACCCTGGCATCGCTAGGGGAGTTTAGAGGGGGGCCGCACGTGGACTATATGCAGCCCAGGACTGCGGCTATTAGCGGGCACGGTTCGATCGCGTTCCTGCTAATTAGCCATTTAGATACAGCTGTCAAAGTTGACAGCTGCATCTAAATACCTTTTCTCCCCCATCCATGGTGGTCTAGTGGCAGGACTGCCCCCCGCAACGCAATCGCGGAGGAGCGGTCCCTGCATCCCATCTGGGGTTAAGTCCTACAAGTATAACTGTATTAGCTGAGATGGGAGTACCCCTTTAATTCTTTTCTACTTCATCAGCCTGAGTTACAGTGTATTTCTACTGGTGAATCTTTTTTTTCTAGTTTGCATTTATCTGAACAAGAATGGAGATTCTGGCCCCCATCTTGACAGGAAAAAAGTTCAGCACCTTCCGGATCATTTTGGACCAGCGCGGGCATCTGTGGTACTTCAGCAAGCAGTTCAAGCCTGCATAGACTGTGCTTACCATCAGAAGACTGTGTTTGGTTTCCTAAAGCAGGGTCATGGAGGGGAAGTTATATCTGGTGAGTGCTCCATGACTATTTGACACTACATTACATTATATCCAGTGGCATAGCATAGGTTGGGGGCATCAGTGCAAGGCGGAGCAGTGTGCCCCCCCCAAACCCAGCCGGTAAATATAAGATAGCATCAATGCCAGAGGCACACGCTGGATTTTCTAGGTTAGGGATTTTTAAAAAAATAATTTAGCATTATTCTGCTATGTTTTCTAAATGGGCACTGTCATTGACATTTGTTTTAAATAAACTGGTATCAGAAAGTTATACAGATTTGTAATTTACTTCTATTTAACAATCTCTAGTCTTCCAGTACTTATCAGCTGCAGTATGTCCTGCAGGAAGTGGTGTATTATTTACAGTCTGACACAGTGCTCTCTGCTGCCACCTCTTTCCATGTCAGGAACTGTCCTGAGCAGCAGCAAATAACTATAGAAAACCTCTCCTGCTCTGGACAGTTCCTGACATGGACAGAAGTGGCAGCAGAGAGCACTGTGTCAGACTGGAAAGGATTCACCACTTCCTGCAGGACATATAGCAGCTGATAAGTACTGGAAGACTAGAGATTGTTAAATAGAAGTCAATTACAAATCTATATATCTTTCTGACACCAGTTGATTTAAATGAAAAAAATAAATTTAAACCAAACTGGTGCCCAAAACTGGACAGCATACTAAAGATGAGGCTGTAGCAAAGCTTTATAAAGATGGTAATATAACCGTGAGACCATTATAATGCATGACAATATCCTGCTGGCCTTAGAAGCAGCTGACTGACATTGTGTGCTGTTCTGTAGTCTATTATCTACAAGTATACCCAGATCCTTCTCCATCAGTGACTCTCCCAGTTTTACCTACCAGGACATATGATAGGGGCATGCAGGTTATTAGTGCGCAAATGCATAACTTTATATTTATCTACATTTAGATCTTAGGGGGAAAAAAGAAAGAAAAGTGTCTTCCCTTGAAAAATTCAATAACTTTACTAACTTTTTCATTGTTCTATAAACAAATATATATAAATCATATGGGGCACCACAAACATTGTGATCCTAACCTTACAGTCCATAGAAGCCCCCCTTCCCTCTACGTCCTACATACAAATAAATATGGAAAACCTTAGGATAACACTTATAATAAGCATGCTATATACAGTACAGCCACCACCATACACTGCTAAAATACTTTACTGCACAGATCCTAAATTATCCTATAATAAAGTATTCTAAGGGTCCTTTTAGACGGCACAATAAATCAAATGGCCAGGCCGCACGAACATCCTTGTATCATGGAAACTGACAGCATAGATATGCATATATCCGTGTTGTCAGTTTCAAGATAAAAAAATCAGTCTATATCTATGCATATGTAGTGTGCTGCTGTGTGACCCCTCTTTCTGCTCTCCCTTCCAGCTCAGGCCCCGCCTCCTTGGGCTGTCAGTCACTATGGAGGAGGCAGTGGCCTTAAGATACAGTGGCTGCCTGAGCTGGACGGGGGAGTGGGATGCTGGATCACACATCAGTAGGTAAGTATGCACTGCTTGTGTGATCTGGACACTGACAGCACGGATATATGCATATCTGTGCTGTCACTTTACACAGGAAGATGTGCAGCCAATAAGGATAAGTTTAAAAGCAGGCTCAAAAAATGTGATCAGACGAGGATTGGACGTTGTTACCCGTAGACGGGTGCTCCGTTTGTTGTCGGGTTGACTAACTGATGATTTACCTTTCGCTTTATGACTTTGTTACAATCGCTCTTACCTTGCAGCAGTGTTTGAGAGGGAGCAGCACACGCTGAACCTTCCGGCAGTAAACAGTATTGTCTATGTCCTTCGCTTTCTGGAGAAGCTTTGCCGGAACCTGCGTAGTGACAACTTATTTGGAAATCAGCCCTTCACTCAGAATCCTTCACAACACCCCGGATTATATGAGAATGAACGGTATTTAACAGGTACTAAGGTTAACTTTTAGGATGTTTGAAGTTTGTACTGTTAGTGATTCACAAAACCTCATCATTACAATGATTTTAACACCATATTTCTGTTTGTTAGAAAGGTGTCATTTTGAAGGCAGTGTCCATGGTCCTGGTAGAGTATCCAAGAGGTACTCCCAAGAAATACCTCCATACAATGCCCCCCTGTGTCCTAAAGTACCAAAGAATGATTGCCATGCATCAGAAGGTAAGCTTGGAAAGCTATCCCCATCTAACCCCTTTTCTTACTAGGCTACAGATCTGCTGGGATTTATACATATAAGGCAGGGGCATTGTACAGCCTCAGTAGGTGTACCTATGCCATCTGCCGCTGGTGTCCACTGTAAGTTAGGGTCCCATACACTTTAGACTTCTCACTAGAGATGGGTGAACTTGCCAAAAGTTCAGGTTTGCATGAAACTGAATAATCGGCATGTGAATCCCGTTGCCTGGAGAAGGAGGATGCAACCAAGGATTGCATCAAACTTCTCCAGGCAGCGGGATTCAAATGCCGATTGTTTAGGTTCGCACGGACCCAAACTTTTGGCAAGTTCGCTCATTTCTACTTTTGATGGCCGTATCCTCAAGAGCTTTTTCGCTGCCCCATAGAGAATACAGGAACGCTCAGCCGTGCTGAATGTACAAGTTCGACCATCAGTTATTGAAGGTGTATGGACACCACCAGAGTGCCCACCAGTCAACTAAGATCCCAACCATTTGTCACTGTCATGTTTTTTTTTTTTTTTTTTGCAGAAATCAATAGTCCAGGCGAAGAAACTTTGCAATTAGGTTTATTAGGCAAATATACCATTATCTGCATTCAAAAAGACTTTCCTTAAGCCCCCCCACCCTCCTCTCTCATTCACTGCTCATTATCAGGAAATCTCGACTCTTTTACATCAGTCGGGCCCTGTGTAATCTATGGAGAGGGGAGGGAGGAGGAGGGAGATTAGTCGGCAACAGAGAACAAAGGATTACACAGTGGGAGCTGTGTGAAACCCAGTAGTCAGAGGTCAGAGAGGTCAGTGCTGACTTCAGAGGAGATAGCCCGGTGATGTAGCTGTAAATTAACTCTTTGTTGTCCTGTTTTGGTGCCTCATCTCCCTCCACCCCTCCCCTCTCTATAGAAAACCATGAAGATAGGGGGTAAAGCTTCGAACTGCTTTTTCATGATAAAAATGCATTTTTTCAGCTAGTAAAACCAATTACAAAGTTTCTTAAAATCGCCTGTACTATTGATTTCTGCAAAAAAAAAAAAAATTAAACGACAGTGACACTTTAACTTCTGGAATGCAGTGATCAGTACAGATTGTGGCTCCTATAGCCCATAGGCTCCCCTTTATGATGCAGTTACAGGTTCCTGATGGGTTGTCATGTAACAGGAATAAAACTCTGCAATCTAAAATAAATTACAGTGTATTTTGTATGCTAGTATATATAATAGAGCTAAGGTGAGAAGTTTTCGAATAGGATTTTTATTTTTCTAAAGATTTCAAGTAAAAAGACAAAAAAAAAAAAAAAAAAACTTCTTTTCAGCTTACCACAATGACTGACCAGTTATTTATACCAGAACTCTCATGAAAAGTAACCAAAAAATCTTGTTGTTGTAATGCACCATTGACATAAAAAATAAAGATATTATAGGTCTGGGAATGAGGCAATGGGTGTTATTATTATAAAAAAAAACTTATGAAGCATAAATGTAATTTATAATAATAATAATAATAATAATAATTGTTGTCGTTATTATTATTATTATTAGTATATCTGAAACAACAGGTACACTTGTAAGGGAAACAAAGAAGACTGTAACCTGCTGTTATGTTTCCATAGCGTACAAAAAGCCGAGGTCCTTTTCTTACCTTCCTCCTCTGCACTATATTTGCTAAATCTTTATTTACTCAATGCACAAATTAGGTGGTATGGTGCCCTGGGGGGCGGAACTACCACCCTCAGTGCACCGATCCACCCCTCATGAATATTGATGCAGCACTCACTACTGCAGAGCGTCAGATGAATATTTAAGAGGAGGAGCAGGTCTCATTTGCAGATTGATGAGTTAAGATTTAGTGCAAGTGGCACTGAGGATGAAGGTAAGAAAATGACCCCCACCCTCAGCGTTCTGTACACTATGGAGACATAACGGCAGATTACAGTCTTCTAACCTGCTGATAGTTCCCCTTTAAGGCCCACATTAGTCAGGTCATTAAGGGGTTTAAAATAAAAAAAAGGAATGTGGATTTACATTGCACACCGCAGGATTGTTACCGTATCTTTTGTATGGTTACAGGAGAAACATTCTTGAATGATGCCGGACTTCCAGGGTTAATGGAGCAGCGTCTGGGTCCTGCAGAATCTCCTAGTAGCCCAAACACATGTAGAGTCTCTAAGGAATATCGGTCTCCTTCCTTTCGGAGTCACCACCAGCCTAGCAGCCTGTCCCAAGGAACTGTACGCCGGCTGAGCTCAGGTGGTAAGTAAAAGACTTGAAATCTCCATATTGTCCATCCCCATGTGATATTCGTGGTCTCAGAAGGTATGCAGAAAATGTTTTCAAAGTTAGACAACCCCTTTATTAGGCACATAGGGCCTAGATTTTTCTTTTTCACAGCCATATACTAAAATCTGTGTGTGGGTTTTTTAATTTTTTTTTTACGAATGTAATTTTTTAACCCCTTAATAACCACAATACGTCTCTAGTTGGTGGGGCACAAGCAGCCTGGCACTGGTCTAATGTGCAGAGTATCTTGGGAACTTGGATGCTACATGACACCAGGGCCCCTGGTCTATCAAGAGTAGAAAAACCTTTGGGCTTGATGTACTTTAACCCCTTAGATGCTGCGGTCAAACTGTGATTGTGGCATTTAAGTCATTTCTGGACTTTTTTGTACCCCCATCAACATTGGGGTGATGCAATTGCTGGGATGCAGATTATTTTCTATGGCATTAGGGGTCTAATGGAGGCCTCCAGGTATGCCATATATTTGTGCTTAATCGGTTTTGCCACCGGTTAGGTCGCTTATAAACGTTAAGTTGACTGTATAATACACTGCACTATACTGGTAGTACAGTGTATTGTATTAGCGATCAGAAGATTAGCATTTCAGAGAACCTTTGTGATATCAGAGAAGTTTTGGCAACTCTCAGTAACTGGGAAGCTAAAAAATATGAAAAAATAGGTTTTATAAAGATACTACAGAGAGGCAAGATTTTTAGCGAAGTCAACTGTATCTCTTCTCCCTTCTAACTGCTTAGATGCATTCTCTTAGACCATTTTCTTTCATTTTTTTTACTTCAGAATCAGAAAGGTGTGCAAACGGTCGTCAGGGATCTCGAGACCCATCTTTATGGAACATGGAAGATGTTATGCAATTTATCAGAGAAGCAGACCCACAGCTAGGTTCACATGCTGAGCTCTTCCGCAAACACGTAAGTTCTGCAAATGTTTTGGGGGGGATGTTACACTACAGAAGCAGCATATGTGACCTCAGGGGGTTGCAACACATGATATGGTGAATAGCTACAGTATCTGGATGCAGTATTGTGTTGTGTATGTCACATGACAGGGCAGCCATGCTAGCGTAGTGTATTACACACTCCTTTTCAATGGGCTGTTTCAATGATACAAAGTGAAGGAAAATTACTGCTGACACTAGGGTTCTGTGAAACAACTGTAAACTTTACTGGGCAGTTCTTGTGCAAAAATCCAATAATTCTACATAGTACAAGATAGATACAACTTTTACGCTTGGCAGTAATAATATTTGGCCACTGCCCCTTTAACATCACTGCCAATAGCATGTTAACTTTGGCTTTAAGGGTTGCAGATCTACTTAAAGGGGTAGTGCGGCGCTCAGAAATTATTCACAGAATAACACACATTACAAAGTTATACAACTTTGTAATGTATGTTATGTCTGTGAATCGCCCCCTTCCCGTGTCCCAACACCCCCACCCGTGTCCCCGGAAGTGTTGGTGCATTATACATTACCTGATCCGTGTCGAGGGCCGTCCGCCATCTTGTGCCAAACGTCATCTTCGGACGGACGGCCGAGTTGCTGCCGCCCGTCCCCCCTCCGCCGCGTCACAACTGTGCTCAGCCGCAATTGGCTGAGCACAGTTATGCTCAGCCAATCGCGGCTGATGACGCGGCCGCGTCATCAGCTGCTCAGCTGGCTGCTCAGCTGGCTGAGCCAATCGCGGCTGAGCATCAGATGACGCTGCAGAGGGCGGCCGGCATTCGGGACAGTCGGAGCTGTTCGCCGGCCGCCCGAAGAAGACGTCACTCGCTGAACATCAGAGACGGGTGTCTGCACGTGACAGGTGAGTATAGCGCACCACACTTCCGGGTACACGGGTGGGGGGGGTGGGACACGGGGAAGGGGGCCATTCACAGACATAACATACATTACAAAGTTGTATAACTTTGTAATGTGTGTTAGTCTGTGAATAATTCTTTACCGCCGCACTACCCCTTTAAAGGGAGCTTAGTCCAATCTGGCAAGACTCTGGTTATGAGGATTTTCAGAGTTTGGCTGGCTCTGGTTACATTCATATTCACAGAAGAACACTGCAGATTTGTCGATACCTGAAGGGACAGATAGAAAAGTGCGATAACTGACATGAAAGCCCATCGACACCATCGCTGGCAGGAAGCCTAAGAAGAGAATGACAATGTCAAGGGGCCCTTGAGCAAATTATCTTGTCCTAGACTAGAAGAAAGTGCTGGAGTTCATTTAGAGACTCTTCTGGAACACTTGACTTGGAATCTTGAGAAGAGGGAACAGATGTCTTTGCAATGGATGCACAGTTAAAGGCTGTCCAGGCATGATGGGAATTGTAGCTGGAGGGAGCTGCAACAGCTGGAGGGCTGAAGGTTCCCCATTCCTGCTTCAGATAGAGAGCTAGTAGTACAACTAAGGCAAGCAATGCCTGCAGGCTTCTCATTGATATTACAGAACTAGGGTTGTTATATGTCTATCAGGCCCTGTCCATGTGTCCTACAAAGTCATAAATCATAGAGCTAGGACCCAAGTCTATAAGCCAAGGTGAACAGCCACTAACACGTCAACAACTCTTAATGGACAAGGAGAAGGAGGGCCAAGATGTCAACATGTCAGGTCACATATGAGGCAGGTTTCAATGTGTGGTCTTTGCGGGAATGGAACGGTTATGCCCTGGGAGAATGGGAGTTTTCTACAGAATCTAGAGGGGCCGAGAGGCAAACTCCTCCTCACAGTTCGTTAAGCATTGATATAGTTCTTGGTTTTCTTTATTGTCATCAATCATTGGAACATGTCATGCTAATAAAAAAAACATTTTTCTTGATTATAAATCCGTATTTTGTACAATGGAATAACTGAGCTTGTACGCGTCCAATAAAACGAGTTAAAAAAAAAAAAAAAAGCCTATCACTATAAATGAATGATGTTACGGACTAATATACCCAATAGAGATTCTCACCATTTTTAGGTATATTTTCTTTCCTACAGGAAATTGACGGAAAAGCCTTGCTCCTCTTGAGGAGTGACGTCATGATGAAATACATGGGTCTGAAGTTGGGTCCTGCTCTAAAGCTGTCTCACCACATAGATAAACTGAAGCAAGGAAAATTCTGACCAAAAACATCTTGTCCGGCTGTCACAGACCTTTAAGTGTTCATGCATTGGAGACGACAAAAGACTCAGAGCCCAGAAGACCCCATTTTGGGGGTTTATGTATGTTGCTGACATCTGAAACGTTTCTTATCTATAAGAATTCCTCCAATCTGTGAACTTGTCCTTGATATTTCACAATAAGGGGAGCGGGAAGATGAAGGCAGTACATTGTGATTGGGCAGTAGCTTATCCTACTCCCTCGTGTACTTTGAATTAATCCAAACAATACTTTTCTTATCTTATATAGCACTGGCAGTGCACACAGCGCTGTACCTTGTAGAATAAAAGAGGCACAATCAATTATTGGCCACAAAAGCTTGCAATCTGATGACTGACTGGAGTTACTTGGAATCTGCTGTACATAATCGTGTATATGGGTAATAAAGGTGGCTTCCAATTTCTAATATCAGAATTATATTCATAATAAATTCGGCAACATCGGTCATACACAGCCTTCCATTGTAATATCGGAATAATCTGTGTAATTCAGGGAAATCACTAAAGTATTTAAAGGAAAGGTGTCATCAGAAAATGACATTGTGAAAATAATGTTCTTATTTTAAACATATTTTTTTAAGAATTTTGGTGACGTTTTTTCCTAATTTTCCTTTTTTTTTTATCTATACTATAAAATAATCCTGATATCTTGCAATTTTCATTGTCACCACTGGGGCTAAAACTAAGCTGAGACTTCCTGTTGTGTCTGTGTTGATAAGAGGATCACACACCATACATTAAAGGAGAAGCTTGGGCAAAAGAATTTTTTAATATGTTATTTCTTATGGAAAGTTAGACAAATTCCTAATGTACATTAATTATGGGAAATGCGCATATACCGCTATTTCCCTTAATTTAGTAGATCATGGAGTGTTCAAATTCTCTCAAAAACCGTGACGTCACAAATCAGGTGTAATTCCTATGGAGTGTCCAGCAGAGGGCGCAGTATATGTAGAAGCCTATGAATAAGTAATAACATTAAAAAATACTTTTGGCCGGAGCTGTCCTTTAATGCCAGTCCTTGTATTAATTAATGCCAGCCCTTTTTGCAGTTTCAGCCTCTATAAAAAAAGATTTCACAGACACCTGTAATACCCAACATCCCATCTTCACCATATATCAAAGAAGATTCTCAAAGAAAGAACGCTCCCCCTTTCCAGACCAGTATACATATGTACACATACAAAAACCACTGGTGGCTGGGGGTCGGAAGGTTTGGTGCTGGCCAGCGGCTGTCTGGAGATGGTTGATTTGGGCTGGCAGATGGCCTGGGGGCGCAGGGGGGCAGGTGCGGGGGTGGGTGTCCAGGGGCTGCAGGTCGTGGGCTGGTGCAGCCAACAGCTGTCTATGGTGGAGGGGTGCTGGGGTGATGGCGGCAGATCACGCTTTGCGGGCCAGGACTCGGGGGCCCCCCTACAGCCTGTAGCAGCTGTGTGGTCTGCCTCCATGGTACTTACGCCAGTGATGGGGAGGTTAGTCTTAGCTACTTTATACCAGCTAACACTAGGCCCGACTTAGTAATGGATGCCGTTTATCAGATAGCTTCCACTACCAAGCCTGTAATGAAACATAATAAACACACAACACAATTAAGAAAGGTATTGTATTTAAAAAAAAAAAATAACACCCCCACACCCCTCGACCATATTAAAGAAAACACAATGTTGTCATTGATGTAGCCCACCGAATCTGATGCAATCTTCGGGATGCCTATATCTGAAAAACAAAAAAGGAAAAACACACAAAATAAGCCAGGAGCAGAACACTCATCTTATAGACAGGTGTTCTGCACCTTACAGTATGCAGCATCTGGCATCCACACTTAACCCTATGGGGACAGACTGACCTCACACTGTACCCATCCCAGTAAGGAAGGCGGTTATTCCTTGCTGGGATGGCTGCAGAGCTGGGGGAGAAGCGCGGCCCTGACATCTTCATTCTGCACCAGAGCCTGGCACACTCAGCTAGAAGTGTACTGGGCTCTGCCTCTTAAAATGTGACAACAGCTACAGCGACGTCCTGGCTGCAGCTGCTGATTGGGGAGAAGACGGGGGAAGTTGACCCTCCCCTGGCAGCTTGACACATAGACCACGCCCCCAGATTCCAGAGTTGTTAATAGCCCCCTTATAGATGGCCCCTAGTACAGATAAAAATAAAAATAAAATGACTCACCTAACCACTCGCTCCCCCGACGGCTGTCTTCTTCTCTTCGCCCCCGGCTGACACTCCGCTCCCTGTCACGCACCCGCCCGGCGCATGCATCAGGAAGCTCTATGCACGTCGGGGCCGATACTTCCGGTACAGCGAGCATCTCTAATAAGCGCTCCCTTGTACCGGAAGTTCCAGCCTTCATCACACACAAGGAGCACAGCATCAGCTGGGGGCCGGATTGCCTTTTGTGACCGCAAGCAAGATACTGCTTGCGGTCACAAGAGAGCGGCACTGTATGACTGTCAGGGGGCCCTGCCGCCTGACAGTTAGTGCGCCGTATCAGCGCAGGGACCGGGGCCTACTGCTCAGTCCTGCCCAGCAGGCGGCTGGTGGTGGATAGCCAGCTGAGCATATCACTAATAGCAGTCAGCCAGGTAAGCAGGTCAGTGAAGGAGGTTGCTGCGCTCTGGAGATGGCTGGTGAAAGAAATGAGGTCACAGGTGGTCCTATTCCAGTTGGGCAGGCCTCCAATGGTGTTGTTTGGACTCAGCATTTTGATGGTGCTGGAGTTGCTATGCTGCAGGTTGACGGTGGTGGAATTGGGCCTCTGTAGGTTGGGGGTAACCTTCCAGCTAGGCTTCTCTCTGATGGAACTGTTCAGCCACTGTAGGCCCCTGGTGATGTTGTCCCATCATTTTAAATCATTTGCTGTCGGTGGTAGGGATGTCCCTCGGAGCGTGGTGTTATGGTGCGAGCGCTTCCTCGAAGATTATGGCCATGCATTTCCTCAGCTCCTCGGTACTGTTGAAGCATCACAGGATTAGTCTGGCGCTCTGTAGAAAGCCTTGATTGTTATTAGAGATGAGCGAACCGGGTTCGGGTTCGAGTCGAAGCCGAACGATCGGCATTTGATTAGCGGGGACTGCTGAACTTGGATAAAGCTCTAAGGTTGTCTGAAAAACATGGATACAGCCAATGACTATATCCATGTTTTCCACATAGCCTTAGGGCTTTATCCAAGTTCAGCAGCCACCGCTAATCAAATGCCGAAAGTTCGGGTTCGGATCAACTCGAGCATGCTCCAGGTTCCCTCATCTCTAATTGTTATATCTAGAGATGAGCGAGTAGTGAAATATTCGACTTTCGAAAATTCAAATCGAGTAGGCACTGAGATTCGACTATTCGAACGAATACTCGATCCCATTATAGTCTTTGGGAAAAAATTGCTCGGCACCTCGAAATCTGAATTCGACCGCTTGGAGGTCCCCCATGAAACCTCCCTAAACGATGCAAACACCTCCGAAATGACACTGTGACATCAGGGGGAGCATGCCTGGGTGCACCCAACACCCCAAAATCGCACTATAATGCCACTCTCCGCAGCTGCAAATGAAAAATCTTTGCAAACGCTTTACGAACGTTTATGGCAATGTTCACACATTTCCTTCATATTTCTTGCGCAGCGTTACATACATGATCCCAATGTGCGTCCGTAGAGCATCGTTATTCGCACGTATCACGCATTACGCTGTACGAACGCTAGGCCGCAAAAGAGCAGAGATTAGGAGAGAGAAAAATGTCCAGGAGATCGTCCCCTTTTGGCCATGAAGAGCTGAAGCTCATGGTCAAAGTCATGGACCAAATGGATTATGGGCTAGAACGTGTCCCTGTCACTAACCCCAATACACATAAAAGGCGGATAATAAGAAAGGTGGTACGTGCCCTCCAGCAGGATCTCAACAAGAGAAGGACCCCCGCCCAAATCCCCAAAAAATTGTCGGACCTGAAAGATAAGAGTCCCCGCAAACTTGCAGAGATACGGCACAGTGAGTAATATGCTGTGAGCCTGATCGTGGGATGTGTAATATACTAGAGTTGTCATACTGGGATGTGTAATATACTGGATTCCTGAGAGTGTAATATGTAATATACTGGTAATCAAATGCCGAATGATGGGACCCGAGCAGGCTCCAGCGGTGCTCATCTCTACTGACCACATAAACTGTGGCTGCACTTTATTCACTCAGTGGTCAAGAGACTTCTGTTTTTGGAATTGGTGGTGGTCCTAGTGGTCAGACTCCCACCCATCAGCTTTTGACTCTTGATGTTGAGGATACACCTGTATTTTTGGACAGTTTTTTTGTAACCAAAACCAGAAGTGGGTTGAAAACAGAAAGGCTATGTTCACACACATCTGCCATTAAATGGCAGCCAGCCACTCAATTACAGCAAAGATGTTTTTTTTTGTGGTTTTTTTTTTTAAATAATAGTAGTAATTTGTCATTAAATGGCAGCCGTCCACTCAATTTCAACAGTGTGTGAACATAGCCTTTCTGTGTTTTCTATCCACTCCTGGTTTGTACAGCATTGCAGCGTCATGTGACTCCAGTAGATAGAGGAGACAATAGCAGCTTCCTGTGGACATTTTCACAGGTCACAGAGCTCAGTAATGTATCACATTCATCTCAAGGGGACAGACTGTCAATTTGTCTATGTCCATGAGGCTTGCTGTAAAGCATGTCATTAAATGCTGTTAGGAGCAGCTTAGGCAATATGAGCGCCTCCTTAAAGGGGTACTCCAGCGGGGGGGGGGGGCACTTTTTAGCTGGGATCAGGGAGGAGGTGGCCGAGGGAAAAGACGTCCACTCACCTCCCTGGTTCCAGCGGCGGGTCCCGCATCGCGGCGCTCTGGTGCCCGGCCGCTTCCGGGTGTATGACGCGGGCCCGAGACGGTACGTCTCAGGTCTGCTCAGCCACTCAGTGACAGAGGCGAGATCTGAGCGGACTTGAAACGGATCCCGCCTCCTTCACTGAGTGGCTGAGTGGACCCGAGACGTCATGTCTCGGACCCGCGTCAGACACCCGGAAGCGACCGGGAACCGGAGCGCCGCGATGCTGGACCCGCCCGCCTGGTCCCACCCCTTTAACAATGTACAAAAAGTGAAAAAATTAATTACATTCAGAAAATAGAAAGATGAGAATAAAAGAACAACTTTTGTATCTAAAACTCTGATGAGAAAAGTAGGTGTCACATTTCCCCCAACTAGCCTCTCACTGTGTCCTCTTATTCTTGAGTTCAGCTTTAAACATAAGTAACAAACCAACGTGCATGATTGCAGTTATGACCGCCATTTTGAGCACCAAATAACGTCTGTTGAAAATAGTTGTGTGAATATAGCCTTAGGGCTGCAACCATCTTTTTCAGCCCCCGGCTGAGCGGTTCAGGGCTTCACGAACCCAAACTTACTGTATATTCGCTTATCTCTATGCAGCATCTTTAATATATTTTCGATTGATCACCAATCCAGATTCTACACAGATTGAAAAGGTAAGACCAAAGCCATGTACAAGTGTGTGGCTTTCATTGGTCAGTGTTCTGTATAAACATCAGATGCATTTATTAAAGATTTGGAGACTTTGGTATACTCCTCTGGCACTTCCTCTAATGCTCATACAGCAGAATGCTAAAGTTTGGGCACCCCGGTCACAATGACTGTTACTGTGAACAGTTAGGGAAGTTGAAGAGGAAATGATCTCTTCAGGGCATTCAGTTAAAGATTAAACACACTTTTCAAAATTTAAGTATTATCAGTGTATTTTGGTTTTGTACAATTTTTAGACTGAGAAAAGGAAAGGAGTATAGAAGCCCAAGGAGATTTAAAGCATAATTGTCATTTCAGTGTCATTTATCAGAAAACAAATATCAATAGTACAAGCTATTTTAAGAAACTCTGTAATAGTTTTTTCAATACAGAAGGAAACTCTTTTGTTAAATAAAACCTGTTTGTTTTTTTTACCTCCCCCTCACTGCAGAAGAAGCAGGATTTCTGTGTCCATTATGCTCTATGGAGAGGCGAGGGGTCGAAGGGAGTGAGTGAGCACAGAGGAGACAAATATCAGTCCTGCACAGCAAAACACCCTGAAATCTTCTCTCAGCAAGTTCCTAGATAAGCACTGACCTTTCTGACCTCTGAATCCAGTGTCTTAAGTGCCCAGACAGTCTACAAACAGCTGACCTTCAAGTCTCTTTTTCCTGCTCACTCATCTCCCTCGGCCCCTCCCCCCTCCATAGGATATAATGCACCCAGCAGAACCCATCTTCACTGGCTTCTCTGTAGTGAAATAGCTTTGCCTGATAAAACCTATTACAGTTTATTAAAACTGCTTGTACTATTAACTTGTGCAAAAAACAAAACATGACTTTAGCCCCTAGACGACCCAGGACGTAAATGTACGTCCTGGAGTCGCTAGGGGAGTTCAGAGGGGGACCCCACTCTGAACCGCCGCGATCCCGGGTTTTCTATGCAGCCCTTGCCTGTGGCCATTAGTAGCCACTGTCCGATTGCCGTACCCGCCAATTAGGCATTTAGATGCAGCTGTCAAAGAGGTAATGATTAATTATTATGTTCTCCCCTGCCGGACTTCTCCTCAGATGATGTTGACCAAAGTCTCAGACTTTAAAGGGGTATTCCGCTAAAATAATATGTTGCTGCCCATGGGAATTACATAACAAACATATTCTTACCTTTCTGTGTTCTCCTGGTGTCTTCCTACAGCTGAGCGATCCCGCCTTTACTTCCAAGACGGACTCGTCTGAGGAAGACATCCCGCTCATCCAAACATTGGCCAAGACGGGGCAGTGGCGTGACTAGTGATTGCCACCCTCAGTCCATCTTGGATGTAAAGGTAGGATCACTCAGCCATAGAACGACACCAGGGGAAAACAGAAAGGTAAGAATACGCTGTTTGTTATGTCATCACCATGGGCAGCAACATATGAAGTTTATTTTTGTGCATAATAGGGTGGGTTCACACGTAACTGATCCGCAGCAGATCCCTTAAAGGTAATTCTGAATAGGATTACATACTAGCAGCAGAATTTTCATCCCACTGTGAGTATGTAAACGCTGCCCCCCTTAACCCATGTCCCAGTGCATACATCACCAGTGCGGGGCAGCGCAGAGATTGGCTGAGGAGAACATTAGGATGCTGGGAGCCCCCAAAGCAAGTCGGAGCGTAGACCGGTAACGTATGCATCAGATTGGAGTTTACATACTCCCAGTGGGATGAAAATATATAGGTGTATTTTTAGTTTTAAATGAGTTGTACTGCAGCTCCAAAAACAAGCCCACATACAGGAAGGTATTACCTGAGGTGCACAAGAGGAGGGACCAAGCCCATCCAGGTAACCCATCTGGCAGCATGGGAGAGAACCTCTTCTGCCATGCCCCAGCAAGAACAGGAAATGACTGATGGGCAATATGGGGAGGGGCCTTTTCAACCTTGCTGTCTTTTCTGGTCCGATTAGGATTTAGGGATCAACGTCCAGTGGTGTCACTGTCCGATCGGGACCCCTGATGGGTTTCCCTGACTGCTGGAGGTAAAATACTTACCTACATGCAGTCCAATTGGCGATCATCTCTCAGGCAGGCTATGAAAAAAGAGCGCCAATAATAAAGATCAATGCTATGCGATAGTATAGCATTGACCAGTGTAATCAATCTAATGATTGCAGGTTATAGTCCCCCAAAAGGGGACTTTATTTCTTTTTACACTTTTTATGTTTCAGAAAATGTCAAAGCCCCTCCCCCCCCAATAAAAGTTTAACCCCTTAAGGATACCCTAGTTTTGATATATTTTTTTTGCAATTTTGTGTTGTTTCTAAAAGCCATACCACTTTAATTTCTCCCAGCTACAGAGCCATGTAAGGGCTTGTTTTTATGGGTGTAAAATGTGTAGATGGGAGGGTTTGATGACTTTATATAGAAAAATTAGCAATCCTTGAGGTTTTTTACCTCTTTTCGTTTATGTCATTTAACAGTTTAATCTGACGTTGCAAATGCTACGATACCAAATATGTTTACTTAATAATAAATAAATGAAATGGCATAAACGAAAAGAGATAAAAAACCTCAAAGATTGCTAATTTTTATATAAAGTGATCAAAACCCCCCATCTACACATATTTTACACCCATAAAAACAAGCCTTTACATGGCTCTGTAGCTGGGAGAGATAAAAGTGGTATGGCTTTTAGAAAACAACAAAAAATTGCAAAAAAAAATAAAATAAAAACCGGGGTGTCCTTAAGGGGTTAAAAAAATATAAAACCACATACAAAACAGACCCAGTACAAAGCAGCTTTATTAGCGACACATTACAGTGCAACCAAGATGATATCCAAGAGACGGTTCTGCAAGGCTTGCCAAGTATATACACAGAGACCCTTACCATTATTCTCAAGTATATAATTTCTTAAGCTGGTATCTTGTGGACATTTCAAGAGGCTGTAACATTCATCTCAAGGAACAAAAACATGTTGTTAAGGACGCCCCCTCTGCTATCTTTACAGTTCACAAAACGTGTTGCCTTTACACTGGGGTCCAGGGAATAAACAGTCTTTTTTTAGCGGTGGTGCCCACGCCCGTCATTGTGATGCAAATCCATTCATTATTGCTTGACCATGCGGCCAGTGACTGTAAGTAATAACGCTTCAGGAGAACGGACAAGCTTTGTCTTCTGCAGTAAGAACGGGCCCTGGAACTCCGTGATAAGAGGGAGGACTATAATACTGGTAACACCAGAGACAGTCATATTAGAAGCACACAATGGTCATGTGCAGCTAGCTTCATAGAGAACATTAAAATAAATGAAATTCATACAATATATGTGAAGAAAAAAGGGAACAAAAACTTCTGCTGATGTTTCTTGACACCAGAAGGACGAGCTGTGAAAACCTGCGGATCAGAGGAAAGACGTTAGCCTTACCAACGCAAAGATTGAAGAACATCTATACAAGCCATTTGACTGCCGGCGGCTTGAGAAGTTAGATGCTGTCCTAGGGCTGCCCAGAAAACATAGATATGACCTATAGCTGTATCCATGTTCTCCAAGACTTCCTAAGGCAGGATTTATCAGAGGAATTAATAATTTCCTCCATCTAGACAATTGTTTTGATGATAGAAAATGCATTTACAATACAGAAGGTCTAGTATAGAAGTTGCCATTACCTAGCGTCAGTCATGATTTAAAACTGGTAATTTGAATTCTTCAATTTCGGTGTCTGGAGAACTGCTCCCACTTCTGTCGCTGTATGTATCTCTGAAAAGCAAATGAAAAATTTTATGTACAGTAACAGCAGAGACAGTCAGGTACACCAACAGGGTACAGTAAAGTAATAGGAGCAACAATCACATACACTAACAGGAGTGAAGATCAGGTATAGCAACTGGGGACAGGGACTACTATAGGTACAGTAACGGGGGATAATGGAGACTATTTGGTAGAGCCACAGGGGACATTGTAAACACTATTAGATAGAGGATAATGAAGACTGTTGGGTACAGCAACAGGAGACAGGAATGACAATCAGGTACAGTAGTAAGGGATAATGGAGACTATTTGGTACAGCACTAGGGGACAGGACAAACTATAAGATATAGCAACAGGGGTCGGGGCGACCATTCGATTGGGATAAGGCAGGGCTCCAGATGGCGACCAAAATGGTCGCCAATGCGACTGACATCTTGCAAATGGCGCCCAGATTTATTAATCTGGGCGCCATTTGCGACTGGCCCCGGCGGCGCGCTGTCTCTTTAAGGACTTCCGCCTTCCGCACGCTGCGCCGAATCACGTGGCGCCTCTGCGGCCGTCCGTCCAATGAATGACGGACGTGCTGGATGACGTGTGCAGGGACACGCTTCTCCAGTGACGTCATCCAGCACGTCCGTCATTCATTGGACGGACGGCCGCAGAGGCGCCACACTCCTCCAGCGCCTCTCTCCCGCCTCTCCTCACCCGGCGCCGCGGTTCTTCAAGTTCACCCCAGCGGCACCAAGCTTAGATAGTGGGTGAGTACAACCGGAGGGACGGCAGGGGTGGCGGCCGGCCAGTAATGTGTGTGGGGGGACCGCGGCCTGGGCGGGGGATTGGTAGTGTGTCTGTTGTGATGGCGGCCAGGTGCGGTAGTCAGTGCGTGTGGGGTGCGAGGGGGGGGGGGGTATGTATAGACTGCACAGTACCACTTCCCTCAGTGTGTATATATAGACTGCACAGTACCACTTCCCTCAGTGTCTGTATGTATATACACTGCACAGTACCACTTCCCTCAGTGTCTGTATGTATATACACTGCACAGTACCACTTCCCTCAGTGTCTGTATGTATATACACTGCACAGTACCACTTCCCTCAGTGTCTGTATGTATATACACTGCACAGTACCACTTCCCTCAGTGTCTGTATGTATATACACTGCACAGTACCACTTCCCTCAGTGTCTGTATGTATAGTCACAGTACCTCTTCCCTCAGTGTCTGTATGTATACACTGCAAAGTACCACTTCCCTCAGTGTCAGTATGTATACACTGCACAGTACCACTTCCCTCAGTGTCTGTATGTATAGTCACAGTACCACTTCCCTCAGTGTCTGTATGTATACACTGCACAGTACCACTTCCCTCAGTGTCTGTATGTATATACACTGCACAGTATCACTTCCCTCAATGTCTGTATGTATATACACTGCACAGTACCACTTCCCTCAATGTCTGTATGTATATACACTGCACAGTACCACTTCCCTCAGTGTCTGTATGTATATACACTGCACAGTACCACTTCCCTCAGTGTCTGTATGTATATACACTGCACAGTACCACTTCCCTCAGTGTGTGTGTATGTATACACTGCACAGTACCACTTCCCATATACATTGCCACAGGGGCTATATGTCATCGGCTGCCGGGGGCTATATAGTAGATCATTGCCGGTAAGATGGCAGCTGGCTGAGGGAACACACCGGCAGCAGGGGGGTATATGGTTGTCAAGTTGCAAGTTTCCATGTTGAACGTTTTCAAACTAAGAAAAAAAAGAATCTAAAGGAGGAGGCTGCTGCCGTGGCCTCTGCACACAGTAAGTCCCATTTAACATAACATTAATTTTACATGTTTTAAAATGTTGGCGACCAAATATTCTATTTGGCGCCTAAATTTTTCAGGTTAGGAGCCAATGGCTCCTAGGTAAATTTTTTAGTCTGGAGCCCTGTAAGGTGGTGTTAATTTCGGTATTTTACATTGCTTTTACTGTGACAATGCTGCTTTTCTCTCATGGCACTTATCCCCCTCAGACCCCCCAAATAGCTGATTTATAAACTCCCCCAGTATTTCTTTAAGCAGAGACAACCATTGACAGAAGTGCAGGAGGGAATATTAAGTAGCAGTATTTGCCCAACTTTACCCCTGGATATATGGTTAGGATTCTCACCTGGGGGATAGCCGGCATCCTCTCTCAATATACTGAGATAACCTTCCTGCAGAAGCCAGAAGGAGGCCAAAATATGGAGGGGAGGGTTTGATGGGCCGAGATGTGAATTCTGGGTGATACTGAACACCAACAAAGTATGGATGATCTGCAATACAAACAACGGTGTCTATTATTACAGTCCAACAAATAGATTAATAGGAAATTTGTAAAAAATGTAAAGTGAAGCTTCTATTATACAGGCAGAAGTGTTACATTTAGGCATTTTATACATTTATAGGACAGCTTAGAAAATACTTCAATCCCTTATAGCTTCTTCAGGCACAGCAGCGCGTCTGTATATGGCTACTACTGCTTCTCTGCAGATCTGTGGGGGTCAGACCCCCAATAGCTCCAGATAAATTCATACATAGTATATAGAGCCAAGTACAAAACAAGCCTTAAATGAGTCTACACACCTGGGAATATTCACAGGATGGGCCATCAATGTGCCCTGGATGCAGGTCCCACCTCTGTGAGCCACATCAGATAACTAGAACCATGTCTTACCTGCTAACTCCACAACCTCCATCCTTTCCCCTTCTGTATCCTGACCGACAAAGTTCAGACCCCGAGCCTCTAGCTCCTGTCTGAGTTCTGGATTCACCTTACACAATCAAAAAAACAAAAAAAAAAGATAACTTTTAAGGTTTCTGCTTTTTGTGACATAGTGACCTTTGGTAGCAAGGACAATTTTTTCCATTTTTGATTAGTACAACCTCAATTATACGTATGGCCGCTTTCTTCCGCTCTTCTCTCCAGTTCGGGTGCAGGTTTTGCAACTCAGCTCCCTTGAAGTGAATGGAGCTTAACTGGTGGTTAAGAATATATACTGCCTACCCCAAACAGCTAGTAAGAGTGCACGGGATAAAGTATATAAAAGTACAATTTATTAATTTATGCAAAGATCTATTATATTGTATGATCTGAGCTCGGGTTGGGATTTGCTGGTGTATTACCAGGGCCAACACGCTCCTGTATTAAAGTTTCCTGAAACAAGTTTATGTTTTAGTAAAAAAAAAAATAATGTTGAAATAGCTTGGCAGTAATAACTAGAGGAAAATACAAGTTAGGGTGGTATTACGCGGGGCGATGGGGACCCGATAATACCTGTAAACGAGCGCCAATCTGCTAGATAGGCGCTAGTTTACTGGGCCTATTACACGGCCTGATAATAGTTTAACAAGGGCTGCAGGGACATCGTTACCGATGTCCTAGCAGCCCTTTTTAAATTGTATACATACCTGTCCAGGCTGCAGGCCCCCTCTTCCTCTGTGCTTCTCTCCAGGTCTGCGCGCTCCAGCTTCAGAGCGGCCTCAATCAGCTGACAGGCCACTCAGCCAATCACTGACCGCAGCGGTCCCTGCCTGTGATTGGCTGAGCAGCCTGTCAGCTGAGACAGGCCGCTCTAAAGCTGCAGCGCACGGGACTCGGAGAGAAGCACAGAGGAAGAGGAGCCCTGCAACCTGCATAGGTATGTATTCCTCTTTGCATATCGTCAGCGTCGGCCACACACCACTATTACATGTAGCGATACACGGTCGGCGCCCGACGATTATAGGTCAGAACCTATATCAACGATCAGCTGATGACAACGATTATCAGGTGATTGTTGTCTTTATTACACGGAGCGATAATTGGCCGGATAGGGCCGATTCGGCCGATTATCGCTCCGTGTAATAGTACCCTAAGTGTTAAGCAAACTTGCCAAAGTTCGGCAAGGTTCATACAAGCCTGGAGTCTGAAGAAGACGTTGGATGCAGCCATGGCACTGCCAGGAAAATGTGGATACAGCATATGGCCGGTATCCGTGTTTTCCAGGACTCCCTAGGACGGCATTCAGCCACCAGGAGTTGAATGCAGAGTGTTCAGGTTTGGATAAACCTTGCCGAACCCGAACTATTGGCACGTTCACTCAACACGAGGGTCAATACACACAACGAGCTCATCTCACGAGTGCAAAGAATGAAAATAAAAAATGCTCAATCTACTACCTCATATCTGTGCCGATGTCTTTCTTCTACAAACTCCTGGTCACCATATAGCTTCCCTAGTGTGAAGGAGGAAAACATGAGATCAGTGGGATATACCATGGGCGGCCTTCTACACTGAGGCACACCGATAACTTATCCTTAGTAATATTGCATCCATTCCTAATACACCTAACATTAGTCAATTGAAATAGGACGATATACTGTACACAACTCTATGGAACGCATTCATCACAACTACATACAAAGTATTCAGCAGGTACAACGCAAAGCATCAGGATCCTTGTAAACGTACTTAAGACAGAACTCTGAGAGCGGAAGATTGTTCTCCTCTTTCCCAGTCTCATGGTTCCTCCCATCTGGCCTGGATTGTGTTCAGGCATGTCAATCACCTGCAGAAGTTTAAAGGGAATGTATGATTAGAAAATTATGTATCACATTAAAGTCAATGGGCATTATACAAATTGTGCAAGTAGCCGCCTCTGGCTGTTTTCAGGCTTGCTAACCACCACCACTTGCTGCCAGACTGGAGGAGCCAAGGGACCTTTGACCTCTG
Organism: Dendropsophus ebraccatus; assembly: GCF_027789765.1. Taxonomy (NCBI): domain Eukaryota; kingdom Metazoa; phylum Chordata; class Amphibia; order Anura; family Hylidae; genus Dendropsophus; species Dendropsophus ebraccatus. The sequence goes on from NC_091458.1 coordinate 149,947,961, forward strand.
AAGACAGGTGCGGGTACCCAAGAGGTTACATGCCCTTCTTTTTTTTTAGGTAAATCCAGCAGGACTTGAACCTTCCGCATGGTGGGCACAGAAATCTACATTTGTTCCAGAGCAGGTGTAATTTTCTGGCACGATTTACACCAGTTAAATTAGGTGGGGGTGGAGACAATGCCTCCTCCCTGCCTTTCAACCCCAATGTTTAAATAAACGTTATACATATGGCCACTAGGTGTCTCCCTTCACTGCCAATCCGTATCCACATTCAGAAGCAGAGAATCCTGGGAGTGCTCGCATTGTACGGTCAGTTCTCCTGTCACACAGCAACAAAACCTCTGTAACCACACAGTGACATTATACTGACTAAATTGTTACATAACAAAGAGCATTGTCTCCTGGTAAGCTGCAGAGCTAAGATAAATCAGCAAAAGTTAATAATATAATTAGCCTAAGCTAATTGTCCTCAGCTGATATGCAACCTGCATGATGAACCTTTCCATGTGTGAGCGGCAAAGAACGGGGACTTCCTGTGCTTGGTCTTTATTTTTATTTTTTTTTGAGCAGAGAAAAGACCAAATATCAGCACAGAGGGAGCATGGAGCACAGTTTGGCTGTATGTATAAAAATGAATTAAACTTTAAAAAAAACTTAAGTGAGTATATAGCAAAACTTGCAATCACAACCCCTATTGAATTCTTACAAATGCTTTATAGAAATAAGAATCATACTTACTACTGGATGACTGGTTTGGGAATTGAACTCTGTAGAATTGGCATCTGTTTGAGAGAATGTATGTAAGATCACTGGAGGAACTTCATTCATTTACACCAAGTTATTATTTCTATATGTAAACACTATGGGGGAGATTTATCAAACTGGTATAACGTGAAACGGGCTCAGATTCCACCTTTCATTTTCCAAAGAGTCTGTGAGGAATGAAAGGTGGAATCTGCTAGGGGCAACTGAGCCAGTCTCACTTTACACCATGTTTAATAAATCTCCCCCCCTCTATATATTGCCCCTTACCCCATTCAAAAATAGGCAAAAACACAGCAAAGCATTATTCCTCACATATATATTTCTATGCATTGCACATAAGATTTACCTTTCCACCCTAAAACGTCTCTGGAAAATTCAACAACGGCCAGCTGCATCCCCAGACACACTCCTGCAAGAAGACGAGGTACAATGAGATCCCAGCCGCACTATAACCGGTTTCCATGGAAGGATTATAGTAATATCTCTCACCTAAAAATGGCTTCTTCTGTTTACGTGCCCAGGATATAGCCTGGATTTTGCCCTCTGTACCACGTACACCAAACCCTCCAGGAACCAATACACCGCTACAAAAAAAAAAAAAAATTAAAAAATAATAAATTAATAATAATAATAATTAAAAAATAATATTAATAATAATAATAAATGTAACAGATATAAAATGTCAGCGGATTCTGTCCAGAATCCACCAGCAATCTAATATCTACAGCCGCTATTGGATGGAAATTACAGGGCTGGTTGGGACGTCATATTTTGTGCCATGATTTATAATTTTTGATTTTTATTAATTTTTTCCCCGATATATAATTGAAAATAAAATAGCGATCCTGGTGTTGTTTCTCCTCTTTTTGTTTAGGCCGTTCAACGTGCGAGAACAATATTGTAACATTCTAAAAATAGGGGAAAAGTTTATTTGTCTTGGAATGCCCCCTTCTGTGGGTGGTTAAATTGATCTATCCATGCTAGCCTCAGTTGTATACATATATACACTATATTATCTATCTAATGATTGCTTCTATATCTGGATATTGATTACCTTGCTGGTCTCTGCATAACCTGTCTATGGGGGTCATACTACTATTCCCACACTGGCTGTCGTCATAGCCACCTGTCTGTTGTTATGATGCTCTATCCATGTTTGCGGCTGCTGTTATATACAGTATATATACACACACCATATACATGGACCTCATGGATGTTATCACCATTTGAAAACTAAAGCCAAATATATACAATAAAGCAAAATAGATGATTTAAAGTGTCACTGTTGTATTTTTTTTTTGCAGAAATCAATAGTCCAGGTAATTTTAACTTTGTAATTGGGTTTATTAGGCAAATATGCCATTATCTGCATTCAAAAAGACTTTCCCCAGGTCCCCCCCTCCTCCTCTGTTCCATTCACTGCTCATTATCAGGAAATCATGTCTTGTTGCATCAGACGTGCCCCTGTCTGTTCTATGAAGGGAGGGAGGGAGATTAGTCGGCAGCAGAGAGGAGAGAACAAAGGATTACACAGCCGGAGCTGTGTGAAAGCATCTATTCAGAGGTCAGTGCGTACTTAAGAGGAGATAGCCCTGTGAATTAACTCTTTGTTGTCCTGTTTTGGTGCCTCCACCCCTCCTCTCTCCATAGAAAACAGGGGAAGAGCTTCAAACTGCTTTCTCATGATAAAAATGCATTTTTCAGCTAATAAACCCAATTACAAAGTTTCTTAAAATCGCCTGTACTATTGATTACTGAAAAAAAAAAATGTAAACGACAGGTACAGTTTAGGTTTTGCTTACTCGGAGCTGCAGAGTTTCTGCCAGGCTTCATGGTACCGGACCGGCTCCTGCTGCAAAGTGCCGGGCTCTAAATCAGCCGAATCTATATACTGTCAGAATAAGAAAGACATAAAGGAGTTACTTAAAAGTATTAACACCTGCAGTGCAGATTAAATAAGGTTATGTAATAAGTGTACCTATCAAGAAAAAAAAAATTCCAAAAAATACACAGGGGGTTGTGATCAATATTTGGTCTTCTCTCTGTTAAAAAAAAATAAAAAAATAGAAGAAGTCTCTGTCCTTTGCCGCTCACACAAGCATAGACACCTGTCCATCATACAGGTTGTATATCAGCTGAGGGCAATTACCTTAGGCTAATTATATTATTAACTTTTACTAATCATATTATCAGCTCTGCAGCTTACCAGAAGACAATGCTCATCGTTATGTAACAATTCAGTCAGTATAATGTCACTGTGTGGTTACAGAGGTTTTGCTGCTGGCAGGAGAGCTGACCATACAATGCCAGCACCCCCTAGGATTCCCTGCTACTGAATGTGGATGCACAGTGAAGACTTGTCCCCCTCAGGAATGGCTGTCAATTAATACCAAGCCATATCTGTGAACGCACAAAGGACGGGGACTTCCTTGGTGTTTGTTTTATTGGAACAGAGAAAAGACCAAATATCAGCACAGAAGAGCATATACACTATGGCTGGGTTCACACTATGTTTTTGCAATGCGTTTTTTTCATCCGTTTTTTGCAAAAAAAACAGATGGAAAAAACGGATGCAACTGTGTGCATCCTTTTTTCCATTGACTTCCATTATAAAACAAAAAACGGATCAAAACGGAAGTCAATGGAAAAACAGATGCACACAGTTGCATCCATTTTTTGCAAAAAAAAAAAAAAAAACAGATTGCAAAAACGCAGTGTGAGCACAGCCTAAAGGAGACACCTAGTGGCCATATGTATAACACTGATTTAAACACAGAAAACTTAAAAAGTGTATATTGCAAAACTGCTTGGGATCACAACCCCTGTCGATTTAAAATATATATATATATATATATATATATATATATATATATATATAAATATATATATATCTCTCAAATTGTGGCTGCAGTGATTACACCAAATCAGAAACACAAGCATTGGGACAGAAAAATCATAGTGTGCCTTTAGTAGGGCGACTTCTTACCAAGAAGCGAAGAGAACAATGCCTACCCACTGATCTGTGAGGGCAGTCCACTATATTGTTCCATATTCTTAAAGTGTTTCTGTCATTTTTTTTTTTTTTTTCCTGAAATCAATAGTACAGGCGATTTTAAGAAACTTGGTATTTGGGTTTATTAGCCCAAAAATGCATTTTTATCATGAAAAAGCAGTTAGAAGCTCTCTCCCTGTCTTCATTGTTCTTTTATGGAGAGGGGAGGGGTGGAGAGAGATGAGGCACCAAAACAGGACAACAAAGAGTTAATTTACAGCTACATCACCAGGCTATCTCCTCTGAAGTCAGCACTGACCTCTCTGACCTCTGAATAGGCTTTCACACAGCGGGACCTTTTGTTCTCTGCCGGTGATTAATCTCTCCCCTCTCTCCTCCATAGGTTACACAGGGCTTGACTGATGTAAAAGAGTCAAGATTTCCTGATAATGAGCAGTGACAGAGAGAGGAGAGGGGGGGACGGGACCTGGGGAAAGTCTTTTTGAATGCAGATATTGACATATTTGCCTAATAAACCCAATTACAATGTTTCTTAAAATCACCTGGACTATTGATTTCTGCAAAAAAAAAAAAATACGACAGAGACACTTTAAGAGATAATTGCAAGTCCATCAAATATTAGCAAGTCTGTTCCTATACCTCCTCACCCAGTCATGTGACTTGATCATTCCAAGTCTATCAGCCACCACGCTGGCAGCAATACACAGCGCATAGGACCGAAAGCCCTGTGCCATCTACAGTGTTATAGTGGTGCAGGTTACTGCAACTCGGCTCCTATTAAGTTATATAGGAGCTGAGGACACTAACCTGCACCACCTGTATGAACATTGTCTGAACATAATGATCTCTCCTGGACAGGCAGTCACTTCCTATAAAGACTCTGTGCTGTATATACACATCTGTATAGACATATTCTGTGTAACAATGAGAATTTACCTTGATCTCCAAACGGTGGCTTATAGCCAGAGCAGAATGTTCCAGAGCTTTGATAACAGATGCATACGAATCAGAAAATTTGGTGTACTTTCCCACCAAAGCAATGCTGCAGGACTCCAGCAGACGGTCATACCTGCATTCAGACAACAAGTTAGCCCTTTATTTAGGCAGAAAGTGTAAATTGAAAAAACCCTACTTGGTCATGACTGCAAGGCAGAAAATAAATACATAAAATCAATCAACTGGTGACAGAAAGTTGTAATTTACTTCAGTTAAAAAATCTTCAGTCTTCCAGTACTTATCAGCTGCTGTAAGTCCTGCAGGAAGTGGTGTTTTCTTTCCAGTCTGGAGAGCAGGAGAGGGTTTTCTATGGGGATTTGCTGCTGCTGTGGACAGTTCCTGACATGGACAGAGGTGGCAGCAGAGAGCACTGTGTCAGACTGGGAAGAATACACCACTTCCTGCAGGACATAGAGCAGATGATAGGTACTGGAAGACTGGAGCTTTTTAAATAAAGGTCAATTGCAAATCTATATAACTTTCTGACACCAGTTGACTTGAAAGAAAAAGAATTACAAGTTGCACACCTGTATATATGGAACGTGTGCACGAGGCCTTACTATTCTGAAGGTGATTGTATCACTAGACTTTATATAGTTGCTGAGCACCAACAACAGTGAGTGTCCAACAGTCAGCCTCGCACTTCTCCCTAAGTATACTGCTCAGAGTGTGAACGGTGCCCAACCATCATTGGTTTCTTTACTGCAAATCTAACCTAAATTCCCACCATGCGTGTGATGTATTTTTGGGATACATGCTGGAGAAATCTCCCAACAAATACACCATTAAAGAATTGCCACAAAGTACTAGTGACAGTCCCCTGACATGTCCTTTATGTATAATAAAATAACAGTCCCTTTACCTATCTGCCATCTCTTTCCACTTCATAAGCAATTTGCGAGGCTGGCGGTCAATGGGAAGATCCAGTCGTTTCCGGAAATACTCCACCACCCCCTGCTCCTCCAGCAGCAGCGGGACTTTGTATATGGAAGAGACATCATGGACGCAGATGACCTGGAAGATAAGGAGATGGATTAGACATCCGGCTATAATGTGTAGAAAAGAGCGCGCTCAACTCCGGCTGCACTCAGAGACCCCACCCCCACCGCCATGCAGGGAGTCGGGATCCTTGTTCTATTGAAGTCTCAGTCATTACAATACACATGGGTGATGGTTTTATGGGGAAAATACAAACAACTTGGTGTTACTCCCCATTAGAGTGTGTTACATGCTGGGACGGATGACAAACACATCATCAGATCCGCTGCATGTCTGGCTGCCTGTAAAGCAGCTTCATTGTGCAATGTGCGACTTATCTACAGGTTACACCACTCACGTCCGCTCTCAGACCAGTTCTATTTGTACGTAGATGTTCAGTGCTACCTCAGATGTAAGATTTTTTTTTTTTTAAATGGCGCAAATTTACTCTAGTTCGGACCACTCTTACAAATGGTGCAATTGTGAAATCAGACCTGGGGATATATCTGCTTCACTGCTGGTGCACTGATAACCCCTGACCTCTGCACATTTTCCTCTCCTACTTGATTGCGCAGCTGGAGAACAGAGGTCAGAGTTTATCAGTGCAGTGAAGCAGAGATCTCTGTCTTCTGCTTTTTTTGTGTTGCAGCATGTAAGTAAACATTGGGACACTTACACACTGCAGTACATAAGGGGTTAAGCAGAAGGACACACGCTCTTACGTTCTCCCCCCGGGGCCCCCTCCTGCACGGGCCCCATAGCAACTGCCACAATGATAGCAATGATAAGCTCATAGGGGGACATGTATCATCCGGCGTACTGATGATTTTCGGTGGAAAGTGGCGATTTGCGCATTATTTTACTCGCAAATGGCCGATTTGCGAATAAAATATTCGCAAAATCTGCAGTTTCCGCCGAGTACGCCGGGGAGGGTGTGTGAAGGGGGCGGAACCATCCGTTCCGCCAAAAGATAGGCTGAAAACCTACTCCAGTCCTCAGCTGGCGTAGGTTTTCGGCCGAGCGCACAGGATTTATGTAGAGGCAGTCCACCTCTACATAAATCCCCGTAGCGCTGGAGATGCGGGGACATTTTTAAGTCCGGCGTAAAAAACGCCAGACTTAATAAATGTCCCCCATAGTGTTAGCAGGATTCACAGGGCTTCAAAACGTAACGTGCTGCTGACACAATGTACGCCGGTGTACCGACCCCTGATCTCCCCCTCCTGCCCAGGGACACTTACCCTCACACTGCCTGGCATAGACCCCTGGGGTTCATTCTCTAAGCTCACCAGTGCACAAGGGACATCACTTATGGGGCAGAGCCGGGAGAACAAACGCTGGGGGACTACACCAGGCCAGGTAAACATAAGGACACAGGGGGCACCACTGGGTACTACCACTTACTGGGAGTGAAGCCATGCTATTGTGAGGGCCCGGAGGGGAAAGGAGGGTATGCACCCCGGCCAGATGGTTTTCTTTTTGTCTTTGTACTGTTATTTTAGTAGACATAACTAAATCTTCCTGTCCTACTATGTCCTTTTCAGTTCTGTTGTATTTCCCCATCTACCCCTTTTTTGTGAAAAAAATTTAAATAATAATAATAATAATAATAATAATAATAATAATAATAAATCAATAGCAATAGTGGCAGACCTCACATAAAGAGACCTTGATAAATTCCCCCATAATGTAAACTCCAATAAGAAATCTGCCACCATGTTCTCATACAATAGAAACAAAATCCCTGGAACATCAGAAATCCCCTAAAAAAAAACTCTGGGATTAGTTTAGCAATTGACATCAGCCAACCTGAAGCCAGTGCCGTCTTATAATCTTACCTGCTCAGGTTCCACATGACAGAACATCGATATCTTCTCTTTTACAGAGGTGTCGAGAGGTGTGGTGCACCTGCAAACAACCTGGAAACAAACAAAACAAAGAAAGCTTTAGCTTGGGACACTGATTTGTCTATGGAAGTAATAGAAGTTCACATTGCCGACATAGAAGAGAGCGCATGGAAGTGCCAGGGGGCAGAAACACACGCAGCAAAGCAGAGACAATGCAGCCCTAAAAACTAATATGGCAAATGATGGAAATTAAAACACAGGCGTGCAGGAGGCTATGCGTTTCAGTCACACCGGGACTTCAGCCATGACTACGGTCCCGAGCAGACTAAAGATGTATAGGCCTGTATACTATAAGCCTGAACTCACCCCTTCAGCCGCTCCCGGGACATCGCCACCACTGCTCATGTGTCTCTGATTTTTTTTTTTTTACCGATCAAAAAATCCCTTTAAGCATGTTTACAGCATAGGAACAAGTACTTACTAGATCTGGTGAGAGGCCAAGTCCCCGCAGCTCCCGTACACTGTTCTGAGTGGGTTTGGTCTTCTGTTCACCAGTAGCGCTTGGCTGCAGAATATAAAGTGCATAGAGATTATACAGTGTGATCCCTAAGGCCTGCGAATCATGGTGCTATACTGGCGATGATCGCAAACCATAAGCTACAGTACTACAGTGCATGAGCTGACTGACCTTCTAGTGGCGCTGTCGTGAACTAAAGTACAATACTGTATGCACCTGCTGTGTACACGAAGTGAGGACACTGCGATCCCTAGCGATCAGCTGATTATCCCCTAGCACAGTGATGGATATACTGCACTGCCATATTCTGGAAGCCATAGACTTTCGTTTTTTGCAGAACAAGCTGTCTTTGTTGGTACTTTTTGTACGGCCTGTGACTTTTCTTTTTTTTTAAATTTTTTCACATTTTCTTACAACAATAGTAAATAAAAAATTTTTAGAAATAATTTTTTTTCTTCGCATTTTTGTACATCCCCCCCTTCCCCCAAAAGCCACTTGAAGCTGCGTTCTCTGGACATTGTTATACCACACTGCACTGCTTCATCCCACTGGCATCTGTATATGATCGGACCTCAGGCTGCTATTGCACCAGGTGGTTGCCGATGGGCTACATGGGGAGTCCCTGTCAACCCTGCAAGCGCTGCTGTTGCTACTGACTGCGGCATCTACATGGTTAAAGGGGAACTCCGGAGAAAATAAGTTCTTTTTGAAACAAAACAGTGTCAAAAAGTTATACAGATTTGTGGTGAAGTTGTGTATTCTGTCCAGTCTGACACAGTGCTCTCTGCTGACACCTCTGTCCATGTCAGGAATTGTCCAGAGCAGCAGCAAATCCCCATAGAAAATCTGGACAGTTCCTGACATGGACAGAGGTGTCAGCAGAGAGCACTGTTTCGGACTGGACAGAATACACCACTTCCTGCAGGACATACAGCAGCTGATAAGTACCAGGATGCACATTCCCTGCAGTAGGAAGGGGTAAAGCAATTTTCTTATTACACAATCACTTTAAATCAAACTTCAAACACAATGAAAAAAAAAAGTGCCATGACCGTTCCCTCTTACCTGAGGTACAAGACTGACGTGAATATTACAAAAGTTCTCTCTTCGAACTTTGAACTGAAACTGTCGGAAGGCTTCCACGAAGGGCATGCTCTCAATGTCACCCACAGTGCCTCCAAGCTAAAACATAAAAAAACAAGCTAAAAGTGACGTCCAGGTCCCTGTGCAAACTTCAGCTTTGGCTGTCCAGGCATGATGGGAGTTGTAGTTTTGCAGCAGCTGGAGAGCCAAGGTTCCCTACCCCCTGAGCCTAAAGAGACAGCGAGACATAAGCTAACAAGGATCTGAAGTAACAGGAAAATCTTTGGTTACCTCAATGACACAGACTTCTGGTTCCACGCCGTCCTCATCTACAGGAATCAGGGCCTGTCGCATCACCCACTCCTGGATGGCGTCTGTGATGTGGGGGACCACTGCAAACAAGCACAAGATGTCACTAACACTATCCATCAAATACAATCTGATGTGCTCAGACGTCGCTCCTTCTCACAGGACACAATCAACATTAGATTGTCAGAGTAACAACAAAGCCCACGGCGATTCTGCTTACTGCCCATCATTAACCACAGAGATGGAAGATGATTAGAGAGGATTGGAAGATGCTCGAATACACAGACCAGCCCTGATGTGCTGGGAAATCATTGATGGTGACTGGAGGTGAAGATATATCAGTTGTCTTCCATTAAAGGAGAAGACCGGTGAAAATTTTTATTAAAGTGTCACTAGTATTTTTTTTTTTTTCTTTTTTGCAGAAATCAATAGTAGATTTTAAGAAACTTTGTAATTGGGTTTATTAGGCAAATATGCCATTATCTGCATTCACAAAGACTTTCCCAGGTCTCCCGCCCTCCCCCCCAACTCTTTTACAGCAGCCGGGTCCTGTGTAACCTATGGAGAGGGGAGGGGGGAGGAAGGAGATTGGTCGCCAGCAGAGAACAAAGGATTACACAGTGGGACCTGTGTGAAAGCCGTATTCAGAGGTCAGTGCTGACTTCAGAGGAGATAGCTCGGTGATGTAGCAGTAAATTAACTCTTGTTGTCCTGTTTTGGTGCCTCATCTCCCTCCATCCCTCCCCTCTCCATAAGAGGACCACGAAGACAGGGGGAAGGAGAGCTTCAAACTGCTTTTTTATGTTAACAATAAAATTTTTTAGGCTAATGTAAACCAAAGTTTCTTAAAATCGCCTGTACTATTGATTTTTGCAAAAAAAAAAAAATAAAAAAAAAAAATATATAACTGACAGTGACACTTTAAAGTATTGTATTGTACCCCAAAAGTTATACAAATCGCCAATATACACTAGTGATGAGCGAATACTGTTCGATTGAATAGATATTCAATCGAATAGTAAGGTATTTGATCTATCGAATATTATCGAATAGTTCGCAAAATATTCGATAAGCATTCCAATCTCCCAGCTTCCGTTTTTTACCTCCAAGTGGTCGAATAGATGTTTTACAATAATCGAATACTTGTTCCCATAGACTTTAATGGGATCGAAAATTCGGGAGATATTCATACAAATATCGAATATTTCACTATACGCTCATCACCAATATACACTTATTACGGGAAATGCTTATATAGTGCTTTTTTCCCTGCACTTACTACTGCACCAAGGCTTCACTTCCTGAATAACATGGTGATGACCCGTCATGACCCGACTCCCAGAGCTGGATGATGGCAGAGGGATCCTCAGTGTCCCTCCAGTGCCCTGTGTCCCTCAGTGTCCCCCTGCCATCATCCTCTCCAGCAGCCACAGCCTGCACAGCTCTAAGAGTCGGGTCGCGACATCACCATGTTATCCAAGAAGTGACATCACCATATTATCCAGGAAGTGACATCACCATATTATCCAGGAAGTGAAGCCTTGATGCAGTAGTAAGTGCAGGGAAAAAAGCACTTTATGTGCATTTCCCGTAATAAGTGTATATTGGTGATTTGTATAACTTTGGGGGGGCAATAAAATAATTTAATTAAAATTTTCGACAGGCTTCTCCTTTAAGTTCCAAGTAACAGAGATAAGCACACCTGGAGCATGCTAGAGTCTGATCGTTCAGTATCTGATTGGCTGAAGAAGTTAGATGCAGCACTAGGGAGTCCTGGAAAATATGGATATAGCATAGGCTGTATCCACCTGGACTCCCTAGGGCTGCATCCATCTTGTTCAGCCACCATTATTCATATGCCACACCATGGGACTCCAGCTCACTCCAGTTGCGCTCATCTCTACAGAGTAATATGTATAAAAACAAATGTAATTTTCTATTCATTCATTATTGGTTCACCTTGCACAGTTTTCCCCAGGTAGTCGCCCTTTCTTTCTTTGTTTATCACGGATTGGTAAATCTTTCCGGTTGTTAGGTTGTTGTCCTTTGTTAGTCTGATGTCCAGGAAACGCTCATAATTTCCGAGATCCAAGTCAACTTCACCTCCATCATCGAGTACAAACACCTCCCCTATAAAAAAAAAAAAAAATGAGAGAATGTGGCTACTCTGCTGTAAGACAAAATGTCAGGCAGAAATATCAGGTCTGCTTTGAAACGATATCATGTGACACATGCAGAAGTTCAGATGGAGGTTTTAAAGGGGTACTGCAGCAAGTTTTTTTTCTTTCTTTCAAATCAACTGGAGTTATAAAGATATACAGGTTTGTAAATTACTTCTAGTTGAAAATCTCTAGTCTTTCAGTACTTATCAGCTGCTGTATGTCCGGCAGGAAGTAATGTATTCTTTCCAGTCTGACACAGTGCTCTCTGCTGCCACCTCTGTTCATGTCAGGAACTGTCCAGAGCAGTAGAAAACCTCTCCTGCTCTCCAACTGGAGAGAATACACTAGTTCCTTCAGGACATGCAGCAGCTCATAAGTACTGGAAAACTGGAAATTTTTAATAGAGGTAAATTACAAATCTCTGGCAGTTAATTAGAAAGAATTTTTTTTTTTTGTGAACTACCCCTTTAAGGGTCTTTTACACGAGCCGAGTATAGGCCAGAAGAGTTGCAAGTAACAGTTCTGTGGCCGATAATCAGCCCGTGTAATCGTGACAGTAATCAGTTGAGGAGCAGGCAAAATGCTTGATCCTCGCCTGATCGCATCTTTTAAGCCAGCTAATCGGCAACAGGGTTATGTGTGGCCAATAGCAAAGGGAAACAGTCAACATGGATCTGTGCTGCTGTGTGATCCAGCATCCCACTCTCCAGTCCAGCTCTAGCTGGGTGGCCTGAAGACACAGCAATGGGACAGGAGAGCTGGATGCTGGATCACACAGCAACACACTAGGTATGTATGCACTGGAAACTGACAGCATGGATCTATGTATACCTGTGCTCTCAGTCTACAAGGATGAATGAATGATACAAGGATAGTTCGTGCATCTCAGCTCTCAAGGGTATTGCAAATGCTGATCTCGTGGCGGTCATTTACGAGGCGGTCATATACGAGGACCCTTACAGTTTCATTACATTAGTCAGAACGCAACCCAAGTATCTACAGATCCACATACCGTGTTCATAAGGAGAGAACGTTCCGGCGTCAATGTTAATGTATGGGTCAATCTTGATAGAAGTGACATGCAGGGAGCTGGATTTCAGGATGGTCCCTATGCTGCTTGCAATGATCCCTTTCCCGATGCCAGATATCACACCGCCCGTCACCAGGATGTACTTCATGATGCTGAATTAAGATGTGAGAAAATCTAGAAAGAAGAACACGTAACATTAGTGCATAAGCATAGAGGAGGGAGTATTGTCTGGTTTCGAGCTCCCAGCACCTCTCTGGGTTCCTGACAGTAAGATGAGGGACGGGGAGCGGGGTGGGACCGGGGTGGTTTACCTGTCCCAAATTTGGGAGCTGCAATGTAAGAGGATGGGGGAATAGTATTTTATATCCGGTAATCACTTCAGTAACACATCAGCTGATATAGATATAGGCCAGCAGGGTGGCTCAGTGGTTAGCATTGTTCCTGCACACTATCTGCATGGAGCGCGTACTGAATGTTCTCCCAGTGTTTTCTGGCATGTGGGAGGAAACCAGCAGCGTACTGATATGTTAAAATACATGCTGAAACATCCCCCATCCTGGAGACTAACAATTCCTTTCATACTTGTTATCATTTTTCTGTCTCCTTCGCCCAGTTCTGAGCTGCTGCTTTCTGCTGAAGACACAGAAAACTGTATCTGAGCTGTTCACTCCCCCCTCTCTTCCCAGATGGCTGATGTAAACAGCTCACTAGCCGTCTGTCTCTGCACTCTGTAATGCAGGGAGGGTTAATTGCTGTGAGGTTATCGGCAACTTGACCTCAGATTAACCCTCCCAGTAATACAGAGTGCAGACATAGCTGGCCAGGGACACTGTTTACATCGGCCATCTGGGAAGGGAGGGGGAGTGAACAGCTCAGATACAGTTTTCTGTGTCTTCAGCAGAAAGCAGTAACTCAGAACTGGGGGAAGGAAATAGCGGTCTGCTGCCGCTGCTCCTACTCTACAGAGCGATGGCAGCAGATAGCTACTATAGGAGTCGTCTGACTTTCAACATGTTGAAAGAAATGACTGCAACGACCAGCCGACATAGTTCATGACGGCTGATGGTTGTGTTCTACTACACAGGACGATTATCGGCCGAGTAATAGAGCCTTTAAGGGAGAAGACGTAGTCTGTAGTATAGCACATCTGTCTAGGTTTGGTCTCCTATACGATTATGTTTGTATCCGTTATGTTTCATGTATACCTGGTAATGTGTGTGTGCTATAGATGGGATACAACACAGAAAACCCCATGTGGATCAGGGTGCGCTGTCTGCCATAGATGGTCAGCAGGTATACAGGAAATGAGACTTGGAGGACTAGGCCTCAAAAACTTTGCTGTCACTAGGTGCGACCTGTATTTCAAGACCTGTCAGAAGAAATTCTGCACCATCTGAAGAGAGAAGAGAATTTCCTGTAGAAATCAACGGGGGGGGGGGGGGGGGAATTTGAATGCGGAATCAGCAACAACTGAAATCCCTGTTAAAGGGGACGTCCGGCGTTAGATAACTTTTAATATATGACTGCTGTTATACAGAAATAAAAAAAAAATAAAAAAAAAATTATATCTATATATATATATATATATATATATATATATATATATATATACACACACACACACACTAACCTCTCCACGCTCCCCCAGTGTCCTCCGCTCATCGCAGCCGCCTCCCACATCTCTGCAGTGACAGCCGGGTCAGCCAATCACTGACTGAGACAGGAGAACGCAGTGGCCACTGATTGGCTGAGAGGGCTGTCAGTCCCAAGACATGGAAATTGAGGCTCTGCCATCAGCGGGGGACACTGGAGACCTGTAGGAGGAGGATGGATAACGCCATGAAGGGTCCGAATAGGAGGAGATAGAAAAGAATGGTGGATAAATAAAAATAAAAAATTTACATTTATATATATATTTATATATCACACTGCCCCGAAGTTAAGCTCAGACTACAACTCCCAGTATACCCTGAAAGCATGAAGGCTATCTGGCATGCTGGGAATTGTAGTTTTCCTATAACACAGGGGTAGGGAACCTGGGCTCTCCAGCTGTGGTAAAACTACAACTCCCATCATGCCCGGACAGCCAAATCTATAGCTCCTACTATCCAGGCATGATGGGAGTTGTAGTTTTACCACAGCTGGAGAGCCCAGGTTCCCTACCCCTGTGTTATAGTATAGGCCACATGTTGGAGATCACTGTGCAGCGCCCTCTGCTGGCTGACAAGGTTATTACACCGAGCAGACTCTCCTGAGCCGGTAATTCCCGCGCCCGGCCCGGTACACGGAGCATGAGGCGCCCCCCATACTATGGCGCTGTAGGGGTCAGTATTATCCCTCCCCCGGTCTATAGCCCGCCCTCCCGGCCCCAGGCGGATGGCGGCTCACCAGTCACACACGAAGCTCGGAGACGGCGGCCGATTGTGCCGGTCCCACGTGTTGGGGAGGACTAGACACCAATGAGGGAGGACACCGGCCTAGAGCGCCGCCTCCTCTCACATCCGGGACTACAGAGGGGAGGAGTCTCTACTACTACTCCCTCAGCTGCTCTACAGTAAGTGTGTTATAATAATGATAGTACACACGGCAGCCGCCGCATTGTATGTCACACGACAGGAGCCGTACACCCGGAGATACCGGCAACGGACGCTCTTAGAATACACGCATTTATTTTTTAAACTAATTGTGATCACGTGCCTGTGTGGGCGTGGCCTCTGGATGTCTTCGCGCTTCCTCGCGAGTCGCGCACAGTTTGACGTCAAAGCGGAGCGCCGCACGTGTCTAACAGCTGCTTGAAGGAATCAGCGCGGTAACAGGGGAGCGCAGACGGCGGTTAGAGGAGCATCGTGTGTGAGGTGAGCGGCGGCGGGAGAGCCGGAGGGAGGAGTGCTGTGAGAGGGGAGCCGGGGTGAGGGAGGAGTGCTGTGAGAGGGGAGTGCTGTGAGAGGGGAGCCGGGGTGAGGGAGGAGTGCTGTGAGAGGGGAGCCGGGAGGAGTGCTGTGAGAGGGGAGCCGGGAGGAGTGCTGTGAGAGGAGACCGGGGGAGCCGGGGTGAGGATGGAGTCCTGTAAGAGGAGACCGGGGGAGCCGGGGGTGAGTAAGGAGTGCTGTAAGAGGAGGCCGGGGGTGAGTAAGGAGTGCTGTAAGAGGAGGCCGGGGGTGAGGGAGGAGTGCTGTGAGAGGAGACCGGGGGAGCCGGGGGTGAGTGAGGAGTGCTGTGAGAGGAGACCGGGGGAGCCTGGGTGAGTAAGGAGTGCTGTGAGAGGAGACCGGGGGAGCCGGGGTGAGGATGGAGTCCTGTAAGAGGAGACCGGGGGAGCCTGGGTGAGTAAGGAGTGCTGTGAGAGGAGACCGGGGGAGCCGGGGTGAGGATGGAGTCCTGTAAGAGGAGACCGGGGGAGCCGGGGTGAGGGAGGAGTGCTGTGAGAGGAGACCGGGGGAGCCGGGGGTGAGTAAGGAGTGCTGTGAGAGGAGACCGGGGGAGCCTGGGTGAGTAAGGAGTGCTGTGAGAGGAGACCGGGGGAGCCGGGGTGAGGATGGAGTCCTGTAAGAGGAGACCGGGGGAGCCGGGGTGAGGGAGGAGTGCTGTGAGAGGGGACCGGGGGAGCCGGGGTGAGGGAGGAGTGCTGTGAGAGGAGACCGGGGGAGTCGGGGTGAGGGAGGAGTGCTGTGAGAGGAGACCGGGGGAGCCGGGGTGAGGGAGGAGTGCTGTGAGAGGAGACCGGGGGAGTCGGGGTGAGTGAGGAGTGCTGTGAGAGGAGACCGGGGGAGCCGGGGTGAGGGAGGAGTGCTGTGAGAGGAGACCGGGGGAGTCGGGGTGAGGGAGGAGTGCTGTGAGAGGGGAGCTGGGGTGAGGGAGGAGTGCTGTGAGAGGAGACCGGGGGAGCCTGGGTGAGTAAGGAGTGCTGTGAGAGGAGACCGGGGGAGCCGGGGTGAGGGAGGAGTGCTGTGAGAGGAGACCGGGGGAGCCGGGGTGAGGGAGGAGTGCTGTGAGAGGAGACCGGGGGAGCCGGGGTGAGGGAGGAGTGCTGTGAGAGGAGACCGGGGGAGCCGGGGGTGAGTAAGGAGTGCTGTAAGAGGAGGCCGGGGGTGAGTAAGGAGTGCTGTGAGAGGAGACCGGGGGAGCCGGGGTGAGAGGGGACCGGGGTGAGGATGGAGTCCTGTAAGAGGAGACCGGGGGAGCCGGGGTGAGGGAGGAGTGCTGTGAGAGGAGACCGGGGGAGCCGGGGTGAGGGAGGAGTGCTGTGAGAGGAGACCGGGGGAGCCGGGGTGAGGGAGGAGTGCTGTGAGAGGAGACCGGGGGAGCCGGGGGTGAGGATGGAGTCCTGTAAGAGGAGACCGGGGGAGCCGGGGTGAGGGAGGAGTGCTGTGAGAGGGGACCGGGGGAGCCGGGGTGAGGGAGGAGTGCTGTGAGAGGAGACCGGGGGAGTCGGGGTGAGGGAGGAGTGCTGTGAGAGGAGACCGGGGGAGTCGGGGTGAGTAAGGAGTGCTGTGAGAGGAGACCGGGGGAGCCGGGGTGAGGGAGGAGTGCTGTGAGAGGAGACCGGGGGAGTCGGGGTGAGGGAGGAGTGCTGTGAGAGGGGAGCTGGGGTGAGGGAGGAGTGCTGTGAGAGGAGACCGGGGGAGCCTGGGTGAGTAAGGAGTGCTGTGAGAGGAGACCGGGGGAGCCGGGGTGAGGGAGGAGTGCTGTGAGAGGAGACCGGGGGAGTCGGGGTGAGGGAGGAGTGCTGTGAGAGGGGAGCTGGGGTGAGGGAGGAGTGCTGTGAGAGGAGACCGGGGGAGCCTGGGTGAGTAAGGAGTGCTGTGAGAGGAGACCGGGGGAGCCGGGGTGAGGATGGAGTCCTGTAAGAGGAGACCGGGGGAGCCTGGGTGAGTAAGGAGTGCTGTGAGAGGAGACCGGGGGAGCCGGGGTGAGGATGGAGTCCTGTAAGAGGAGACCGGGGGAGCCGGGGTGAGGGAGGAGTGCTGTGAGAGGGGACCGGGGTGAGGGAGGAGTGCTGTGAGAGGGGACCGGGGGAGCCGGGGTGAGGGAGGAGTGCTGTGAGAGGGGACCGGGGGAGCCGGGGTGAGGGAGGAGTGCTGTGAGAGGAGACCGGGGGAGCCGGGGTGAGGGAGGAGTGCTGTGAGAGGAGACCGGGGGAGTCGGGGTGAGGGAGGAGTGCTGTGAGAGGGGAGCCGGGGTGAGGGTGGAGTGCTGTGAGAGGAGACCGGGGGAGTCGGGGTGAGTGAGGAGTGCTGTGAGAGGAGACCGGGGGAGCCGGGGTGAGGGAGGAGTGCTGTGAGAGGAGACCGGGGTGAGGGAGGAGTGCTGTGGGGGGAGCCTGGGTGAGGAGTGCTGGGTATGAGGTGAGTGGAGGAGCGCTGTTCCCTGGGCACACAGTGCTGTGCATAGAGGAGTGGGGACAGCCCGAGTTCAGCTCCTGGGGAAGCTTTCATTAGTCCCTGTGTGCGGTTGTCGGGTCGGAGCGCTGGTTCACTTCCTGTGTTAGCGACCCGACCCTCCAGCTGTGCACTGGGGTGACTGCACCCCCGGGCTCCTCATGTGCTCCCTGTGACTGGGCCTCATCCTGTCCCTGCTCTATCACTGTAGTAGTGTACTTATCCTGCCTCTAGGGCGGTGCTGTATAATCATAGCCTTGGGCTGTCCTATCTGAATAGACCTGTAAGGATGGAGGAGCCGCTTTACCCTGCACAGTGGATGCTTAGAGCATGTAGTGTCAGCCTGACAGGCTCCATAGCTGGTCATGTCGGCTCATGGTCACCTGGGTGGTCCTCTCCTGGTCTAATGCTGGGGCCCATTGTATGTAGTTGCAGGTCCCAGAGACGGAACCAAATACTATAGAGAACCCGGGGTTAGAGACCTGACTATAAAATTACATGGTGCTCAGTCTCATTATAGAGAGTGATGTGCAGCAAGGAGGATGGGTGATCAGGAACATTTGTGCTCAGTGCTACATGGATCACAGGGGCTGTTGCTAAGGGGTGCCCCCCACCCCCATTGATGACATTAGTAAGGGTATGCCTATAACGAGATGCCTATTAGGGTGGTTTGCCATCTCCCTGAGGTCAGTCATTGTTGTGAATCTAGAGAATCTGGGGGGTAGCGCTTTGGTGGATAACAGGCTTTTACTGTATTGGTTGTGTGCATGCTTCTATTCTTTTCATTAAGGGAAACCTCACCCTGTGTTTTCTTTCATAGCTACAACAGTATTAAACATGAAAGCCAAGAAAAGGAACGCTCCAGCTGAGCAAAGCAATGGAACGACAGAGATAAAGAAACCAAAGTGTAAGTAGTGAAATCTGGATCAGTGGCATTAAAGTGTCACTGTGTCAGAGACGTCAAAGGCAGACGACACATTCAGGCACGAGCCACCTTTTGGCCACCGTCTGGTCTTTATCAAGCATAGTCAGTGTGCGACACTTCATGGTATGTATGTGATACTAAAAAACTATTAACCAATCACCACATGGGGAGGGACAGAAGAGATACATTAATCCAAAAATCTGGATACAGCAAATTACTGTTATAAATATACGTAAACAGAAGTCTTATATGGGTAAAAAAAACACAGATCGCAGTCTGATCATCTGCAATTCCTGTATCTATAGACAGAACTAGCAAGATCAACTGGTGACTATTGCACAATAAGGTATAAATATGCACAGATCGGATGGAGTCCAATACATTACGTATAGAGATGGTTACACCCAGGTGCCAGATTTTCCAAAAAGCCAAGAGGTGAAATGGCAGAAATCATCTGCAAGGAAGGCTGCAGGGCGCAGGAGACGTCACCCTAATGGCCTCTCCCTAATAATGGCTAATACAAAATCTACAAAACTGGTTATGCAGGACCCAACTAATTTTTAATTAAAACATTCACAGGAGATGTGTGGAGTGCAAGCCAAGGGTGGGGTTTGGCTACCTCCTTTGTATTCCACCCATTTCCCTTGGGTGATTTAATTGGAGATTAGTTGGGTCCTGCATGCCCAGTTTTGTATTGGCTCAAGAGAGGTTAGTGTAGGACAATCTTTCTGAGATTCACCTTATTGTGGTGATGTGGTACGCTCTATTTCGCAGGTGTCACTCAGGCTCTCCAGCTGTTGCAAAACTACAATTCCAATCATGCCTGAACAGCTTTAGCTTTGTCTGTCCAAGTCTGTCTGTTCAAATATTTGAGTTGTGTATACAATCTAGGGAGTATAAGGTTTTTCTGTTTGTCTCTCTGGCATGTCAAATGTTTTACAAAACAGTGACACATTGAGTAGATGTGCCCCCCCCCCCCAAGTATGTTAAGTTTATTGAGGTTTGGTGAATGTTTAGACGTGAGGGCAGCATAAACTAGTGACAGAAATGCTGAGCGGTTCGGTGTATTGCCAGGAGAAAGAACTTAGTGCTGCGCCGCTACCTCTGGCCGCTGATTGACAGGTGTCTCCTTTATATAGTGTGTGTGTATATATATATATATATATATATATATATATATATATATATATATATATATATATATATATATATATATATATATATATATATATGCCATAGCTGCCAATCCAAAGACGGTGGACAATGGAAGCAATTAGTGTACAGTGGTATCTGAATCTGCCAACTGAGCCAGTGGTTGTGCGAACGAGGCTTTAGGCACTGAACAGCAACATGGGGCTTCTCAATATACAAAGTGTACCTGTCATTAGAAACAACTTTTGACACGTCAGACATATTAAGAGTTTTGGTCCGTCGCGGTCTGTGTGTTCAGCCCAAGAACAAGCCAGGAGAAGGTGTCTGTTAACAATTTTGCTCTCTGGTTGCTGGCCATCTCCTCCAGTTATTAATCAATCTGGAGGAAGCAGGGATGCCGGATCACACAGCATTGCCGTATGCAGTGCTTGTGTGAGCTGCATCTGGAAACTGGCAGCAACCATATATGTACATATTGCTGTCATTTACCCTTTAACTTCCTTCATGTCATCAATAAGTTTATGTAAGTTGCTGCTGCTGATGCCCAGTGCAGCAGGAACATAGAAACCTTCCTGACCTCAGAGGCTTTACATGTGAGCGGCCCCACACGCATCAGTGTGGCTGGGGCCGGAAATAATGGCAGGCAGCTGTGATCCCACAGCTGCCTGTCATTAACCCCTTAAACCTCATGATATATAGCGATCGTGGCATTTTAAGGAAGTCAGTGACAAGTTAAAGGGAACCATTCACCCCGTGGCCCCCGTTAGAAACAGACAAACAGTTACATAAAGGTCAATATACTTACCATATCGCTCCCGGTCCCGTCCCGGATCTCGTTGTTGACACGGACAAATCGCCGATTCTTCTTCTCGCGCCCATTATGGTAATGAGCGCCGCCGGCCCGAAGTCCAGCCTTCTCCCCGCCTCCGACACTTGATTGACTCCGGGTCTTCTTCCTCCTCGTCTTCTTTCTTCTCGCCGGATCCCGCGCAGGCGCCGTGACGGTCGTTTTCGGCGCATGCGCAGTTCACCATTGAAGCCGCTCCACAGCTTCAATGTTTACTGCGCGTGCGCCGATTGTCAGAGCTGAAGTGACGTGTTGGACTTCGCGCATGCGCGGTACACAGGAACGTCACGAGCACGTATCCTGTTTACCGCGCAGGCGCAGAAGAGATGATGAGACCTTCGCAACGGCGCCTGCGCGGGAATTCGTGAGGAGACTGAAGACTGAAGACGTCAATCAAGTTCCAGGAGGCGTGGATGGGCGGCGACGAGAAGAGGACCTCATGAATAAGTTGGACTCGTCCGTCGTTTCCTATGGACGTTGGACTCATCTCAGCTCATTACCATAATGGGCGGGAGAAGAAGAATCGGCGATTTCTCCGTGTCAACAACGAGATCCGGGACGGGACCGGGAGCGATATGGTAAGTATATTGACCTTTATGTAACTGTTTGTCTGTTTCTAACGGGGGCCACGGGGTGAATGGTTCCCTTTAAGCACCTGTCGGCATCTGTGCTATGGCATAGCATGGATCAATATATGCAATTTATTGATTGCATGTTTTGCAGTAAAATAAGTGTAGAAAAGTGTAATTAAAAAAAAAAAAACCTTTTAACCCCCAATAAAAGTTTAAAGAGTCCATCATGACAGCACCACCTGGAGATTGATCCCCATAGGTCCTAATAGGAACAGGAAGCACAAGAGGTTAAAAAGGGCCCCACCCCTCCACCTCCTCAGTGGTTTACAGATTACTACCAACATAGCACAACATAAATATACATTGCGGGCGGGTAATAAATGGGTGCTGTCATGATGGACTCATGGAAAAACGAATTATCGGTGAGTAATAATTCTAGCTTTTCAGAGCGTCAGACAGCACCACCTGGAGACATACCAGATAATCCATTTAGGGTGGGACCACAGCCTGTAACACTTAGCGTCCGAACGCCATGTCCTGAGACGCTGTCACATTCAGCTTGTAATGTCTGCAGAACGTATGCGGTGATGACCAGGTTGCCGCTCTACATATCTGCTCCAATGAAGCTGCCGATCTTTCTGCCCAGGAGACAGAGACTGCCCTGGTGGAATGGGCTTTAAGTTTTTCTGGAATTTGTTTACCTGATGACTTGTAGGCTTCTGTTATTGCAGACTTCATCCACCTTGCTATTGAGGCTTTGGAAGCCTTCTTACCTTTATTAGGCCCTTGAAATTGTAACAGTAAGTTGGAATCTTTTCTCCATTCTCTTGTAGCCTCTAGGTAAGTAATGACAGTCCTACGTACGTCTAAGGAATGAAATTTTGCTTTATCAATTTTCGGTGGATCACAGAAGGAAGGTAACACAATGTCTTGCGATCTGTGAAAATTTGTTACGACTTTGGGAAGAAAAGATGGATTTAATTTAAGGATGATTTTATAATCTAAAATGGTCAGGTAAGGATCTTCCACTGACAATGCCTGGATTTCAGACTCTTCTTGCTGAGGTGATAGCAATCAAAAACACAGTTTTAAGAGTTAAAAATCTCATTGATAGCTTCTCAATGGGTTCAAAAGGATTTTGGGTTAAGGCTTGAAGAACCAAAGTAAGGTCCCAAGGAGGAGTAAGAGTAGTGATTTTTGGCTTCATCCTGGAAATGGCACGAAAAAAAATCTCTTAACCCACTTGTGTTTCGCAATGGGGGAATCAAAAATACAACCTAACTCAGATACCTGTACCTTTAGGGTACTGAGGGCTAGCCCCTTATCCAAGCCGTCTTGCAAAAATTCTAATACTTTGGGAATGTCTGGGTTAAGAGTATCTGGAGGGGACTCACCACACTAAGTACAGAATTTCTTCCAGTATTTAAGATAGATAGTGGAGGTTACGTCTTTTTTGCTTTTTAGCATAGTGTCTATGACTTTAGGGGAGAGACCTTTGCGGGCTAAGAAGGACTTTTCAGAAGCCACGCTGCCAGATGGAGTTGTTCTAATCCCTGATGATGTAGAGGGCCTTGGGTCAGAAGGTCGTGTGTCTGGGGAAGAATGATGGGATCTTCTACTGACAGACGTCTTAGGAGACAGAACCAGCTCCTTCTCGGCCAAACTGGGGCTATGAAGATAACTTGCGTTCGGCCTGTTAGAATCTTGTGAAGGGCCTTCCCCAGTAGAGGGAATGGCGGGAATGCGTAAGCTAGATGAAAATTCCAGTTTTGGGCTAGAGCATCCACCCGTTCTGGATTGTCCTGTGGATTTAAGGAAAAGAATCTTTTTACCTTTTTGTTTCTCTTTGACGCAAATAGGTCTATCTCTGGGGTGCCCCATTTCTCTGTGAGGTCTTAGAATACTGCCTGACTGAGGCTCCATTCCCCTGGTAGCATTCGTTGGTGACTGAGGTAATCCGCCACTACGTTGCTTGAGCCTTTTAGATGGACTGCTGATAGGGACTAGATGCAGTTCTGCCCAGACAAAGATCTTTTCTGATAGTCTTTGCAAGAGAGAGTGACGTGTCCCCCGACTGATGGTTTAGAAACGCCACCGTTGTCACATTGTCTGAATACACTTTCACGTGTTGTCGGCAGATTTGATGCTCTGCTTGTCTTAAAGCTTCGTATGTTGCCCTTAATTTTCGATAATTGGAGGAACAGAGACTTATCCTCTCCGACCATTGTCCCTGTAGGTACCAGTCTCCTACATGGGCGCCCCAGCCCTGTTGACTGGCATCTGTGGTTAACACTGTCACCTGGGGAGGAAACCAGAGAAGACCTTTGGTTGGATTCTTTTCGTTTACCCACCATTTTAGAGATGCCTTCACTTGACTGGATAATGTCATTTTCTTATCCAGAGAGGACTGAGGCCGATTCCATGACTTTTAAGATCTGGGACTGTAATGTCCGGGAGTGGCTTTGACACCACGGTACTGCCAGGATGCAAGATGTCATTGATCCCAAGACAGACATTGCCTCTCGTATGGTCGTCACCTTTTTCTTGGAGAATTTTCTGAATTTCTCTAGAAGTGTATTTACCTTTTCTTGGGGAAGAAAAGTTGTCTGAAGTTCCGTGTCTAGAAGCATGCCCAGGAACTTCTTTCTGTGAGACTGATAGTAAGTCCGATTTTTGTAGGTTTACGATCCATCCTAGTTCCTGAAGGCAAGATATGTATATTGCAATATTTAACTCTAGAAGCTTTTTTTGACTGTGCCACTAACAGTAGGTCATCTAGATATGGAATGATTGTCACATTTTGTAGTCTGAGATAAGCCACTACTTCGACCATAACCTTTGTAAATATGCGTGGTGCTGACGCTATACCAAATGGTAGGGCTTTGAACTAAAAATGAGTAATGTGATTGTGAACTATTGCGAATCTTGGATATTTCTGATGATTTTCGTATATGGGTACGTGAAAATAAGCGTATTTAAGGTCTATCGTGGCTAACCAGGCACCTTTAGAAATTAGGGGGATGGCTGTTTTGAGTGTTTCCATTTTAAACCTTTTGTACACTATTACCTGGTTTAGGGGTTTTAGGTTTATTATCGTTCTATAGGTATCTGGAATAGTGGCCCTGACCTTGTTGGTCCAGAGGTACCTTGATAATTGCATCTAATGTAATAAGTTCTGACACCCCTTGCCACAGACGCTCATTTAAGATGGCTGACCCTAAAGAACTGGTACAATATTTTTGAGAAGGGAGGTCAGAAAATTCTATATTGAACCCATTTTCTAAAGATGACAAAATGAAAGGGTTTTTTGTTATGTTCTCCCATTGATGATAAAACTGGGAGAGTCTGCCCCCCACTGGGATGCTGCTGTTGCTTTTTGTCGGAGGATTTAGGGTTGAGGAGGAATTCTCTCCCTTTTCCACCCTTGGGGTAGCTCCACCTCCCGTTTTGCCTTTACCTCTATAGGATTTAGAGGGATACTGCTTGAAGGAACGAAAATTTTGTTTACCTTTTGGCAGCTTTTTCTTTAGGGAAGTCCTTCTTTTTGTCTGCTGCTTGCTCTAAAATGGTGTCGAGCACTGAGCCGAACCTTCGAAGGGAATGGCACACAGTTTATTCTTAGATGTACTCTCCCAGTTCTTTAGCCACAGGGCCCTCCTGGCTGCCGTAGTTACGGCCGCAGATTTAGCTGCAAAACGAACTGATTCGGCTGAGATGTCTACTAGGTAGGCAGTGGCCAATTTAGGCATAGGGATAGACTCTAGGATCTTTTCTGGAGAAGTCTTTTTCTCCAGGTGGCTTTCCAACTCCTGGAGCCAGATAAACAGAGATCTGGCTACGGTAGTGGCAGCAATATTTGGATTGATCGCAGAGGATGTGGAGGTCCATGCTCTGCGCAACAGTCCATCTATTTTCCTGTCCATCGGGTCCCTTAACTGTGAAGCATCCTCAAAGGAAAGAGAAATTTTCTTCACCATCTTGGAGACCTGTAAGTCTTCCTTTGGGGACTCTGTCCATAATTTAGTTACCTCCTCATCAAAGGGGAACCTGGCTCTATATTTTGCAATTTGTAGTTTTTTCTCTGGCTCCTGCCATTCATCTGTAATTAACCCCTTTACATTTTCATGTACAGGAAATACTTGTCTTTTTTTCGGTTTGAGACCACCAAACATTTCGTCCTGTTTATTAGAAGGTTGCTGCGCCTCCTCAATATCCATTGTGCTCCTTACAGCATTCAATAGGATGTCAGTGTCTTCAGCCGAAAAGTAGAAGTATTTTTTGGTATCCTGTATTACATTCTCTACAGTAGGTTCTATATCCTCAGCCTCAATTTCCTCAGATTTATCTCCAATAGATACAGCTTCAACCTCCGAATTGGAGTCAGCAATAACCATGCGCCTCTTTTTAGGGGGTGGTTGAGGGGACTGAGGTTTATCTTTAGTTAAAGCTGCAGACACTAAGGCTTTAACCTCTTCAGTAATAGCTTTACGGAGTTCATCCATGACTGAGGTGGACTCCTACCGTAATACTCTAGCCGTACAGGGTTTACATAGCAGTTTTTCATAACCCTCTGGCAGCCTGTCATTGCATATACTGCATCTCTTGGATTTAGGTTTCTTAGCTGTGTCCTTGTCTCCCTAGAGAGAGAAGGAGAGCCATTACCAGTATGTTTGTAACAAAGTATAGCAAGTGAGCCCCTGGCTCAGCTACTTACTGGGTTTGCCGCAGAGGCCTGCTCCACATATTCAGAGCGAGGAGCGTCCATGATTCAAAGAGAAAGACATGCAGCCTCTGGCTTACCTTAAATAAGCAGCAGACCTCAGATCAGCTGGGCCTTGGCGCCAAAACGCCCCCAGCACCTGCCCTCCGGCGTCCCCATTGCGGCAGTGTTCCAGTGGACGGTGGCATCTTGGAGGCGGAGCTTCCGATCCCAGGGTACCCCGCGCGACGCAGCGCGATGACATAGTACGCGGCGTCGGCAGGGATCCTGGGCCGGAAGAGAACCAGAGAAACCACACTCGTGGGACCAAGGCCTGGCACGCAGCTCCATGCTGCTTCCCCGCTGCGTTAACTCATTAAGCGCGGCAGCGGGGTATTGATGGGACCAGGAGGCACAGACACAAAGTCGCGCGACCCGGTGCGAGCCACTTGAAGAGGAGGATCTGGTCGCCTTTGCCCGCCTGGCAGAAAACACTGATCCTGCGCCAGCCCCGGGTCCAGGAGAAAGAGGTAAACCTCTCTGTGCTTGTCCTGTAGGAACAGGAAAACACTGAGGAGGTGGAGGGGTGGGGCCCTTTTTAACCTCTTGTGCTTCCTGTTCCTATTAGGACCTATGGGGTCAATCTCCAGGTGGTGCTGTCATGAGGGACGCTCTGAAAATAAATATACATATTACATATTGTAGCTTGCAGAATTGTCCAATCTATTAAAATATTACAATTTAGTTCCCGCACGGTGTAGAGCAAAATTAAGGGGAAAAAACCACCAGGATTGTTTTTTTTTTCTTCAAATTATATATCAGAAAAATTTAATAAAAAGCAATCAAAATTTTTCTGTTACACCAATAAAAAAAAAAGAGATCATGGCGCAAAAAAATGACACCTTAACCAGCCCTATAGGTGGAAAAATAAAAGCGCTATGGCTCTTAGAAGGCGGGGAGGAACATTGCCTTAATTTGACCCACACATCTGTGCATCAATGACCTCAGTCATGAAGGGGTTAAAGTGTTCCTCAGGCCCTATTCAACTTGTGTCTGTTACACCTGAGGGACACCTCAGCATATATGATGACTACATTTGGTCTGTATACTGTTTTTCAGGTTTCCTGTGCACTTTAATGTGCATTTTTTTTTACTCCTACAATCTAAAATGATGTGCTTGTGAAGTAGACTGATCGTAGTGGTTACTGTACTACATTTGCTCTCTTTAATTGAGCGGACCCATTGCAATGTATATTGGCATACTTTTTTGCCGTTATGTGAATGGCTCCTTAATGTAATTTTGTTTAAAATATTTATATATTTTTTATTTCAGTAATTACACACAGTTCTCACAAAACCATAGGAGGTATTGTGCTGGCCCTCGGTCAGGGGGATGTGGGTCAGCTTGGATTAGGAGAAGATGTTATGGAGCGAAAGAAACCAGCACTGGTATCCTTATCTGAGCCAATAGTCCAGGCTGAAGCAGGAGGGATGCACACAGTGTGTCTCGGAGCATCTGGAAGTGTGAGTTTACCTTTAAGTACTATAGGTATTGTTCAGCCACTTCATTCCAATTGCTAACCGCCCTTGTGTATGTATATATTCTACTTACAGATTTATACTTTTGGCTGTAATGATGAAGGGGCACTTGGTCGGGACACCTCAGAAGAAGGATCAGAAACTCTACCAGCAAAGGTTGATTTGGCTGAAAAGGTGGTGCAGGTTTCGGCAGGAGACAGTCACACCGCAGCTTTGACGGAGGATGGACGCGTTTTCATCTTTGGATCTTTCAGGGTAATTTGCTTTTGGTTGTCTGCAGCCATACGCTTTGTATGAAATGGCTACTTGCATGATGGATTTCACTTCCCTTTAAGCTAAAGCTTTGACATGTCCAAAGGGCCAAAGGTTTCCCATGCCTGCTTGAAAACATAGACTTGCATTGCTTCACAATAATGCCAATGGGGGGTCCCGCTTTCGAAATAAGCATGGTCGCAGCTGTAAAAAGGCCGCTCCATTTACCCTCTTTGTGATTGTGACGGCTCCACTGCTATGTCTAACTAATCTGTGCTACGTCTCGAAGTGAGATTTGACAGCTCGGCACTACTGATAGATTATGAGTGTGTGATCCCTGCCTGGCCCATACAAACCCATAGAGCAGGTTGGAAACCTAAGCAATGAGATGTAAACATGGCCGACAGCTCAGAATGCCTAGCAGGAAAATGATGAAAAATAGGTAAATAGAAACGGTGGCAAAGTCTCATAACTTTTAATGCCCCACAGTTTTACGTATGCCACTTTTCACCCAGAGGAAAGTCAGTCGGCGCCAGTAGTTCAGCTGTGCCGAAATACTGAATTTCAAGATAGTTTGCATGAGTAGAACATTAAAAACATAGGGTCAGGCCAAGGACCTGATAAATGGTTATAGGTGGCCAGCAGCTGTTCTTGCTATCTCTCCCTACAGGCCAGGCCTGCATCCATTGCCAGTAGGGGAAGGTGCTGCCCCAAACGTTTGGTTGCAATCATTTGTCATGAGAGTAATGTACAATATGTACAAAACATTCTACTGCCATACATATACGGCTTGTCTGCTTTCATGTGTATTTCAACTGGTCTTCTAAGTTTAACTTTATTTCTTCACTGTTTTATATAGGATAACAATGGTGTTATTGGTTTACTGGAGCCAATGAAGAAATGTGCGATGCCCGTACAAATTCATATAACTGTGCCAGTTGTCAAAATAGCCTCAGGTTAGTGAATGCGGAGGATGGCTTTATTCATTTTTGAGGTTGCTGTCTTTTGTTATTTTGCGTGCTGTATGTGGACTGCCGACTGTACAGTGCTGGGTATATTCAGGTTTGGTTATCAGTTTAACTATAGTGAATGCAACCAATTCCAGCAGCCAGTTGGATTTAAAGTGTCACGGTCATTTTTTAAAGACATCTGACATGTCAAAAGTTTTGATTAGTCTGTGTTCCGTGAGAACGAGTGGGGATTAGATGCGCGCCCCTTCCAGCACTGTCACACAATATCAGTCGGGCTCCATAGACTTACATAAGCAATCAGTCAGAGCCCAACTGATCACACACTGGTAAAAATCAGGAGAACCAGCTGGAACACTCAGACCGAGAGCGAGCAGAACTTTTCACATTTCTAACTCTGCACGGGCGGATTCTGCCCTCCGTCCAAAGAATGAACCTGTTCATTCTTTAGACGGATGATGGAATTCGCCCGTTCATAGAATGGAGTCTATGACACTGGAGCAGACGCGCGCTCGCCACAGTCTGCGAGCTGCAGAATGCTTAACGGGTTTTCCTTCGCCATTCTGTGGTGGTGCACGTACCCTTAGAATGTCAGCAGGGAATTGGAGAAGTCTGTAATGGCCGCACAGTATCATCCATTCAAGTTAAGTTTACTTTTAATACAGCTATAGTTTTATTTCATATGGCCTCTGTTCAACTTGATTTTTTTTCTTTCATCCAAAAGGGAATGATCATCTTGTGATGCTTACCTCAGATGGGGATCTTTATACATCTGGATGTGGAGAGCAGGGTCAACTTGGCAGGGTACCAGAGAGATTCACCAATCGTGGCGGGCGTAAAGGACTAGGTTTGTAGTCAATATTGTGTTAAAAAAAAATAATCTGTCTCTCTGTCCCTTGTGGTTTAAGATAACTCGTTGAATTTCGAGCCCAGGCAAGGTATATCTCCTCCCAGAGTTTCTGAGCTTTGCATGTTGCACAATGATTCAGGGGGGAAAAAACTGAAATTCCCCCCCCCCCCCCCCCCCACCCCAAAAGAGTCGGGGAGGAAGTGGCTGAACATAACATGCATCTACCTCCCCGGCTCCAGCGCAAGGGTTTGCTGTCACGGCCACTTACTGGTCTGAGTGGGGACCCGGGTCGTGATGTGCCAGCCCCACTCAGCCAGCCAGTGGCCTTAGCAGGATCCTGCCTGTGACTGGCTGAGCACTGACACGGCAGCACCCGGGTACCTGCTTAGACCAGGAAGCGGCGGGGAAGAGCAGATCCTAGGGAGGTAGGTGCATAATATGTTCAGCCACCTTCTTTCCAGCTCTTTTGAAAAAAATATCTGACCCCGGACTTCCTCCCCCCTGACAGCTATATAGCTCATTGCCTGATCCCCTTCTTATGCCGCCTCCTGCCTCTGCTATAACGGCAGCTGCCATCTGATCGCTCCACATTCGTCTGCTTTATTAGCACTTTTGTAAGTGTTGTTTAAACGGGTAAGGCTGGGTTCACACTGCATTTTTGCGATCCGTTTAACATATACGTTTTATGGGGGGGGGGGGGGGGGGGGGGGAACTGATGTATTTGTGTCATCCGTTTTTCCATTCACTTCCATAAGTAGTGTTGACAAATTTTCTGTCCGTTTAAAAGTAATTAAAAAAGGATACGTTGAGCAGATTGCAAAAATGCAGTGTGAACTCAGCCTAAGAGGCTCGTCAGCAGAACCCTGATGGGTGAAGACAGTGTATACCTTCCACATTGGTTACTGGATTTTTCTGTCCAGCGATCCCAGTTTTTCTTTCCTGCACGAACATATTTCACATTACTTCTGGAGGCACATACATTGACTAACTCAGAGATACACATGTAGCCATCAAGTCAGACATGAGGAGTGGGAGCTGTCCTCACAAGAGGAAAAGGCTGGAGACAAAAGGCTGAAGGTCTAAAGTGCTTCATTTCTGCAATGTTCCAAATGTCTTTAATAGGATAGTGCAGGTGAGGGTGTGTTAAGCAGGGCTGACTCAGACTTGCACCTCTCAATTAATCCGACGTGGGAATATAGTTATCAATGTGTGTTTTAACCTTTTGTTATCTTCCACAGAGAGATTACTGATTCCTCAGTGCATCCGTCTGAAGGCTAAAGGCTGCGGACGTGTGATGTTTCAGGATGTATTCTGCGGTGCTTACTTCACATTCGCTATCTCACGGGAGGGTCATGTTTATGGTTTTGGCCTTTCCAACTATCACCAGTTAGGTAAGTAATTGTTATCTCTCCAGTCTCCCCATTCATACTACTTTGTGTTTTAGACCAGGTTTACAACACATACATGAATACAATATCTAAAGTTCCAAGTCACTTCTGGTGACTTTTATCCCCTTGCTTACCAATGACTTAAAGGAGAAGTCCGGCCAAAATTATTTTTTTATGTTATTACTTACAATTTTCTAATGTACATTAATTATGGGAAATGCTCATATACTGCTATTTCCCTTAATTTAGTGTATCAGGAAGTTTTAGAATTCCTATGGAGTGTCCAGCAGTGGGCGCTCTATATATAGAAGTCAGTGAGTACCATTGACTTCTATATATAGTGCGCCCCTGCTGGACACTCCATAGGAATTACAGTGTATGTAATGTTATGCACTGTACTTTTGTGACTTCATGAATACATTTATGGAATACTTTGGGGAGCAAGTGTCCTTGCTCCCCAAAGTATCCCATAAATGTATTCAATGAATACATTTGCTGGGCACCGAGCAGGGAGGGAGAAAGGTGCCATCTACCTCCCCCCTCCCTGCTCGGTGCTGGGAACATATACACAGCACTACTACACAGGAGTAGTACCTGTGCTATCTTATCACCGCCCGCTCCGCCGCCACCGCCGCTCACACAGGGGCTGCTCTTCATGCCCCCCCCCTCCCCCCCCCCCCCCGCTCCCCCTCCTCCTCCCGGCATCAAACTTACTATCGCGCCGCTGATTCCCCGGCGCTCCTCACTACCCGGCCGGCCCCTGACTCCTGCCCGCTTGCCCCGTTCCTCACACTATCTGGCCGCCGCTCTCTGCTTTTGCATGCCCGCCCCCACCCTGGCCGGGGACACCAGGAAGCGCCGTGCTCCCGGCCGGGCATGCAAGAGCAGAGAGCGGCGGCCAGATAGTGTGAGGAACGGATGGGCGGGAGTCAGCGGCCAGCCGGATAGTGAGGAGCGGCGCGGGCGGCGGGGAATCAGCGGCATGATAGTAAGTTTGATGCCGGGAGGAGGAGGGGGAGCGGCGGGGGGCATGAAGAGCAGCCTCTGTGTGAGCGGCGGCGCGGGCAGTGATAAGATAGCACAGGTACTACTCCCCCATTATCTGCAGATAATGGGGGAGTAGCACTGTGTATATGTTCCCAGCACCGAGCAAGGGGGGGGGGAGGTAGATGGCACCTCTCTCCCTCCCTGCTCGGTGCCCAGCAAATGTATTCATTGAATACATTTATGGGATCCTTTGGGGAGCAAGGACACTTGCTCCCCAAAGTATTCCATAAATGTATTCATGAAGTCACAAAAGTACA
Organism: Dendropsophus ebraccatus; assembly: GCF_027789765.1. Classification (NCBI taxonomy): domain Eukaryota; kingdom Metazoa; phylum Chordata; class Amphibia; order Anura; family Hylidae; genus Dendropsophus; species Dendropsophus ebraccatus. The sequence continues at coordinate 149,980,526 of NC_091458.1, forward strand.
GTGCATAACATTACATTACATACACTGTAATTCCTATGGAGTGTCCAGCAGGGGCGCACTATATATAGAAGTCAATGGTACTCACTGACTTCTATATATAGAGCGCCCCCTGCTGGACACTGCATAGGAATTACACCTTTTGTCGTGACTTCACTGCTTCAGAGATAATTCTAACACTTCCTGATACACTAAATTAAGGGAAATAGCAGTATATGAGCATTTCCCATAATTAATGTACATTAGAAAATTGTATAACTTTCCATAAGTAATAACATATAAAAAAAATAATTTTGGCCGGACTTCTCCTTTAAGGTAAAATACATGTTGAACCATTTTCTCCTCCCCACCCCCAACATAAATTAACAATTTATTCCGTACATGTTAGCTTATAACTCTCCTTTCACCAGCTCTGAGCTGCTGCCAGAAAACTGTGTGTGAGCTTTTCTGTCTCACCCCCCCCCCCCCCCCCCTCTTTACTGGTCATGTAAACAGCGTCCCTGACCGACTGTCTGCACTCTGTAATGCCAGAGGGTTAATCTAAGGTCCAGTTACTTATGGCCTATACTGTAATTTAACCCTCCCGGCCTTAGAGTGCAGTAACAGGACCAGGAACACTGTTTACATGAGCCGTCTTGGGAGGGGGCAGGAGGGAAATCAGATTAGAGACAGAACAGCTTTACTGTCTCTCCAGGAAAAAGCAGCAGCTCAGAACTGGGGAAAGAAGACTGAAAAGGTAATGACAAGTATGGAATGAATTGTTAGCCTACAGGAGGGGGGGGATGGATCAACATGTATTTTACCTGAGTAAAATACCCCTTTAACTATACGGCATGTCGTCATTGAGGTTATAGATAGGTCTTATCCAGTTGCTGCCATCATTAATGCTGGTTATTCAGTTACCTAGGTATCGTTCAGTGCATAAGGAAGCATCTACAACTATTCTGTGTTATTGGTGGGTCAGAGGTCTGATCGACCAGTTCCCCTCCAACACACACTCCATCACAGGGAACAGGCCCATTGTCACCCCAGCCCATCACCATCTCTAGGCTTGTGTTGCTGCTGTTAGATGTTCTTATAGACTAAAATAAAGCATTTCCCCTCAGTGTTTCATAGCTTTGACAATCTTTTATGTAACTTATCTTCTACAGGGACAAAGACTACTAACTCCTGCTTTGCGCCTCAGAACTTGACATCATTCAAAAACTCCACCAAGTCCTGGGTGGCATTTTCCGGAGGTCAGCATCATACTGTTTGTGTGGACTCTGAAGGTCAGTACCAAAAGACTTGTGGTTGTAGCTGCTTAAACAAATGCCGATGATTGTACTCATATATATCTACTTTTATTTCCATTTAAAGGGAATGCCTATAGTCTTGGCCGCGCTGAATATGGCAGACTTGGTCTTGGGGAGAATGCAACAGAACAAAATGAGCCTACCTCTATTCCTAACCTACCCAAGATCGCTTCTGTGGCCTGTGGTGCTTCTGTGAGTTATGCTGTGTCTAGAGATGGTAAGTGTCATCACGTCTGTGTCTCTGTACTTAAAGGGGTCCTCTGACAGGTAAAATTAAACTTGCTGCAGAAGCATATCCTTACCTGACCGCTGTATAGTCCTAAACCCTACCATTTCAAAAATCGCTGCTCCCTTGCTGAGCAGATGCTCAGTACTAAAATTCCCAGAATGCATTGCTCAGTCACAGCCTGCCCAGAGCTGCTTCACCATTGCACCTGCTGTAGTCCCTGTATCTGAGTTCAGCACTAGGCATGTTGTAAAACGCACCTCATTCTTCTTATAAAGGGATTGTCCAGGCTTAGAAAAACATGTCCGCTTTCTTCCAGGAACAGCACCATTCCTGTCCTGGGTGCGGGTTTTGCAGCTCAGTTCCATTGAAGTGAATGGAGCTAAATTGCAATACCACCCACAACCTGATTACAGGGGGTGGTGCTGTTTTTTTGCAGGAAAGTAGCTGTTTTTTCCGATCCTGGATAACCCCTTTAAATGCCCCAAAAAGTAGCATCTACTGTGGATTTTCTGCTGCTTCAAATGACTTAAAGGGGTTATCCAACGCTACAAAAACATGGCCACTTCCTTTTAGAGACAACACGACTCTTGTCTCCAGTTCAGGTGCGGTTTGCAATTAAGCTCCATTCACTTTAATGGAACTGAGCAGCAAAACCCTGCCCAGCTGGAGACAAGAGTGGGGCTGTCTCTGGAAGAAGTAGCCATGTTTTTGTAGCGCTGGATAACCGCTTTACTTTTTTTTTTAAAAAAAGGGGTTATCCAGAAGTGAAAAAAACGGGTACTTTCTTGCAAAAACAGCATCACCCCTGTCCCCAAGTTGTATATGGTATTACAACTTTGCTCCATTCGCTTCAATGGAACTGATCTGCCAAACCCCACACAAACTGAGGACAGAAGAGGCGCTGTTTCTGGAAGAAGGCAGACATGGTTGTTAAAGTATGGACAACCCCCTTAAAGTGCATTGATTTGTTTTGATGCAGAAATACTGCACGTTTTCTGCCACTGAGCTGCAGCAAATCTGCAAGTGTGATCATACACGATGTGTGAGAGGAAAGGGATATATATAACATTTGTACACTTAGTATGCCTATTTGTCTTTGGTCATCTTAGATTTGAATTCTCTTTACTGTAGGTCGTGTCTTCTCTTGGGGTATGGGCACCAACCAACAACTTGGCACCGGTGAAGAGGATGATGTCTGGAGCCCATATGAAATGACCGGCAAACAGCTGGAGAACAGAGAAGTTTTGACTGTGTCCAGTGGAGGCCAGCACACTGTTCTCCTTGTTAGAGATCGCAGCTAACCACCTCAGTTTTAGGACAATCATTGTCAGTGTTGGCGGCGGGGAGACCACATCAGAGCCGCCTCCATTTACCTCTTTGCCACTTTTAATTGATCGCTGGTTGTATACTCCAGGTCCTTGCTGGGAGGTGTTGGACATCAGCTTCTACTGTTCTCATGTATTCTCTACTTTCCTGTGTATTGCCCGGAAATTCATAAAACACATCTGCCTGTAGTCAATGCGCCCTCCTGTATTTTAACATTTGATTTCCCCTTTGGACTCTGTCCCTATGGCACTGACACATCGGATTATAATCCACTGTCTCAAGCATTATTGTTCAGATTTATTATACTTGTTAAAAATTTTTATTTTTAATACCCAAAGTCATAAAAAAGCAGATTGCTTTATTTTTATAAGTGTGGTATGGGTGTGCATGACTGTAGGAAATTTCACACTTCCTTTTGCCATTGTTGTCTGAATCGATTTTACCTGACAGGGATGTGAAACATCTTTTTAAACTTTTTTTGAATAAATCTTTTTCTTTCTTTTTTTTTTTTTTTTCTTTTCTTCATAAGATGTTCGTTCTTCTGTTGCCGTTCCAGCAATAATTGAAGAAGTAATAGCTATAGTTCTTTTTCCGAAAATGATTTATTCTAATGTTAATTAAATGCCATAAAATTATCTAATCTTTTTGTTAGAGAACTTCTGACTAGTTTGTAGTGAGATTCGGGAGCTGAATACCTCTCATTATGCAGCGTGCTTAGCTCCATCCCATATCTCCAGGTTTGACGGATTCGAGTAAGGCTATGTATGTGCACACTACGGAATTTGTGTGGATAACCTGTTGTCGATTCCGCCGCTTGAATCTCTCTCCCATCCCCACCTCGTGCCATAGACTCTATTCTATCCGCAAACTTGTCAGTTCTTTGGGCGGACAGCAGAATATAATGGAGTCTATGGCCCGGGGGCAGATGTGAGCGGCGGGTTATCAGCGTGGATTCCATTAACTTGAGAGTTCGCTCACCTCTGGTCGTGTGCAACAAAGAAGCCTAGAAAAGCGGGTGCTCCTCCATATGGAAGCCGGCAGGGTATCTGATCCTTGTGTAAATGAGTGAAGGATGCAGCACTCCACTTTCTTTATTATTCATTAAAAGGGTTATTCAGCGCTGCAAAAACATGGCCACTTTTCACCCTCTTGTGTCTCCAGTTCAGGTGTAGTTTGCAATTAGGCTCAAATTACTTCAATGGAATGGAATTCCAAACCTCACCCAATCTGGAGAAAAGAGGGGAAAAAGTGGCCATGTTTTTGTAGCGCTGGATAACTCTTTTAAAGCGTGCTAAACTAGATGCCTTTTGCCCGGGGATGCACTTTAATCATGGTTTCAACCAGGGATGGGGAATCTTCAGCCCTCCAGCTGTTGCAACACTACAATTCCCATCATGCCTGGACAGCCAAAGCTCCGCTTTGGCTGTCCAGGCATGATGGGAATTGTAGTGTTGCAACAGCTGGAGGGCTGAAGTTTCCCCATCCCTGGTTTAAAACCTAGTGCTTAGATTGCAGTTTAAAAACTAGCTACCAATGATAGAGAAAAGCACTTAGTTACCTACATGGACATGTAAACTGAAAAGTCCAACCTTTCTGGCTACAAGAAAGACCAGACTTAAATCTGAAAGAACTGGAATATAAGCCACAAACTGTATATATGGATGTGACATAAGATTATGTGGTAATGATTATACAATTCATATAATGTATGTACTTAAAGGGGTAGTGTGGTGCTAAAAAATTATTCGCAGAATAACACACATTACAAAAGTTATACAACTTTGTATTGTATGTTATGTCTGTGAACCACCCCCGCCCGTGTACGCGGAAGTGTGTGGTGCATTATACATTACCTGTTCCGTATCGACCCCGTCCGCCATCTTGTGCCAAACGTCATCTTCGGACGGACGAATCGCTGCCGCCGGCCCTCCTCCGCCGCGTCACAAACTGTGCTCAGCAGCGATTGGCTGAGCACAGTTATGTTCAGCCAATCGCGGCGGAGGGGGGGACGGCGGCAGCGATTTGTGTTTCCGAAGACTGTTTGGCACAAGATGGCGGACGGGCTCGACACGGATCAGGTAATGTATAATGCACCACACACTTCCGGGCGGGGGTGGTGCAACACGGGGAAGGGGGCGATTACAAACTTATACAACTTTGTATTGTATATTATGTCTGTGAATGTGTGTTATTCTGTGAATAATTTTTTTTAGTGCCGCATTTACCCCTTTTAAGAAGTAAAGTTGTTTAATTTTGGTCAAAAAAGTTGGGGGTTGTTGATGGGGCAGCCTTTTATGCCCATGCTAGTATTCCATTTTCCTTCCCTAATAGGTTTGGCGATGACATTATTTTTCAGGATGATGAAGCATCTTGTCACATAGCAAAGAGCACTTGATCCACAAAAAAAATATTTTCTGTGAGGTATATTTCACAAAAAACAAAAACAAAAAAAACCCTAACAAACTTAGGGGGGGAGATTGATCAAACATGGTGTAAATTGAAACCGGCTCAGTCGCCCCTAGCAACCAATCAGATTCCACCTTTCATTTTCCAAAGAGTCTGTGAGGAATGAAAAGTGGAATCTGATTGGTTGCTAGGGGCAACTGAGCCAGTTTCACTTTACACCATGTTTGATAAATCTCCCCCTATATGTCTAATAATCTGGTGTAGACTTTCCACAGCAGCCAATCACGGCTTAGCTCTCATTTTACCAGAGCTGAATCGTGAGCTGTGATTGGTTGCTGTGAGATTTTTTTACACAAGTGTTAAACGTTTGATAAATCTGAATTGGTGTGAACATATTGTAAGTGTGGTGATACTATAACATTGTAAGGTGTTGTACACGGTGGTATAACTTTTATAAATCTGTCTTCGTTCATCACCACGAATAACACCTTCCTACTTTAGGATATACATGTGCACGCTGGGAGCCATGTCCTTTGACCGTCCAGGTGTTAATCAGGATGGGGGGGGGCCCCCCCCAGACATGAGCAAATCCCCATCCCTGCACTAATGGCTATCTAACAGGGTTGGCAACTTGGAACATGAATATTGGCTGACAGATTCCCTTTAAGAGCTCATCCATTCACCAGCAGGAGGTGGCTGTCAATCACAGCTGTGCTCATGCTGGTTCTGGTATCCGCCGTTTAACCCTGCAATGCAATCAAAACTTCACCATGGCAGCCGGCGGTCAGATCTGGTCCTGCCATGTATGAATGGCTGTGAGGCCCTCAGGCCATAACCGTCGGTGTAAAATGGACTCCAAATTATAGCCATCTAAAATTCAGTCAGTGATTGGCTGAGCGGGCTGACTAAGATGGGACAGCGCTGCGGTCAGTGATTGGCTGAGTGGTCTGTCACCCCCATCTCAGGAGTGACAGCCCATTTAGCCAGTCACTGTCTGCTGCTGTTTCATTTCAGTCAGTGATTGGCCAAGCAGGATGGCGGTGGCTACCGCAGAATGAGGCCATGGGGAGCTCGGACAGGTGAGAACTTGCTGAGACACATTAAGGGGGCCTTTACACAAAAAGATTTATCTGACAGATTTTTAAAGCCAAAGCCAGGAATGGATTGGAAAAGAGGAGAAATCTCAGTCTTTCCTTTATGATCTGTTCTCTGTTTATAGTCTGTTCCTGGCTTTGGCTTAAAAAAATCTGTCAGATAAATCTTAATTAGCCAAAAACCTGCAATCATTTAGCTGTTTTAGTGCAGTTCGGTTCTGATAAACCTGGACTTTGCTTTAAACTTCGGCAGCCCTACCGAACCGAACTTTAGAAAAAATACTTGAAAATCTCATGCATATGACCACCAGGGGGCAGTAGATGATATGTATGAATGTTCTTCTGCAGTTTATATACTTAGGTTTATAGTATTTATTATGTATGAGATTGAGGGGCCCAGCCAAAGGGGAATGGATCGTCTGTCAAGGGTTACTGGGACATACTATGTATGCTGCCGGTGTGAAAGCCTTAAAAACTGCTTGAATGTGAATACAAAGTAGCCGGGCAGGGTTGGCATGGACTACCCCACCTAACAAGATATAACACCCACCCAAGAAAAGGACATAAAGAGCAGCAGTTTTACCTAATACAGGGAAATTCACCAATCACTCAGTAAATTATGTAAACCACACTATTAACAATAAAGGAACAAAAAAAAAAAAGTGGAACGAAGGTAAAGGGGTTATCCAGTACTACAAAAACATGGCCACTCTCTTTCAGAGACAACAAGACTCTTATCAGTTTCGGTGAAGTTTGCAATTAAGCTCCATTCACTTCAATGGAACTGAGCAGCAAAACCCAGCCCAAACTGGAGACAAGAGCGGGGCTGTCTCTGGAGGAAAGTGGCCATGTTTTTGTAGCGCTGGATAACCCCTTTATGTGTATGTGTTCTGGCACAGGATAACTGGTGGCAGGGGTCTTGTGGGTGTATTGACATAGAACATTACCAGTGTAAATAATCTTGGAATGTTGCCATAGAATATACTGTATGCTTACATTCACATCAAATGTTAGTGTTGAATCTTGGCATAGACTATAAACATTGAATATTGGCAGAGAGTGTTGACATAGACTGTAAGCATAGAATGATGACATAGGGCCCTATTCCACCGGACGATTATCGTTCGCATAATCATTAACGATCTCAAACGACTGCTATTGCAAAAGACCTGAAAACGTTCACTCATTTCCATGGAACGATAATCGTTACTTATGATCGTATTTGCAATAGTTTTTTTCTTCGCTATTGCGTTCGTATCTACTGCGAGCGATCGAACGACGTCTTATTCAATGCGAACGTTTTGCGAACGAGCAACGATAAAAATAGGTCCAGGTCTTATAAAGCGATCAACAATTTCTCGTTCGGTCGTTAATCGTTAACTGCATTTCAACTGAACGATTATCGTTTAGATTCGAACGATTTAACGATAATCTGAACGATAATCGTCCGGTGGAATAGGGCCCATAGAATGTTTGTATAGAACAGGGGTGTCAAACTCAAATACACAGTGGGCCAAAATTAAAAATTTAGACAAAGTTGCGGGCCAACCTTGATATTTATTGAAGAGGGCATGCGGCGCTCCTGGCACTGTCAGATTAGTGTGGTGTTTCTGCCACTAGGAGTGGTGTGCGTCCCCCAGCACTGTGCTCTATGATAAATGATAAGATAAATTGCTATCACATGGTTAAACCTCAACCCCAATGGTTACCCATTACTTCCTCCAAGCAGTAGGTAATCCCATAACTGTGGCCTAGGCAGTAGCCAACCCCTCCAATAGTGTCCCACATAGTAACCAGCCCTCCCAATATTGCCCCACATAGTAGCTAGCCCTACTATTGGTGCCTCTCATAGTAGCCATATAGTAGCCAGCCCTCCCAATGGTGACCCATATAATAGTCACTCCCCCAAATGTCCCATATATTAGCCAGGCCTTCCAGTACTGCCCCATATAATACCCAGCCCCCAATAGTCTCTTCTATAGAAGCCAGCCCTCCCCAATAGTGTCTTTTATAGAGGCCAGCTCTCCTGAATAGTCTTATATAGAAGCCAGTCCTCCCCAATAGTCTTATATAGAAGTCAGACCTCCCAATAGCCTGTTATATAGTAGCCAGCCCTCCCCCATAGCCTCTTGTGGACTACCCAGCCCTCCCCCATAGCCTCTTATGGACTACCCAGCCCTCCCCCATAGCCTCTTATGTAGTACCTAGCCCTCCCCAAGTCTCGTATATAGTAGCCAGCCCTCCCCCATAGTCTCTTATGTAGTATCCAGCCCTCCCCAAGTCTCGTATTTAGTAGCCAGCCCTCCCCCAAAGCCTCTTATATAGTAGCCAGCCCTTCCCCATAGCCTCTTATGAAGTAGCCAGCCCTCCTCCATAGCCTCATGTAGTAGCCAGCCCTCCCCCATAGCCTCTTATGAAGTAGCCAGCCCTCCTCCATAGCCTCTTATGTAGTAGCCAGCCCTCCCCCATAGCCTCTTATGTAGTAGCCAGCCTTTCCCCATAGACTCACCCTTCCTGTGGCCGTAGCCGATGCGGGAGGCACCGGACGAGCGCGACGACGTCACTGCGTTTCCGGCGTCTGGACACTTCTTACATACTGCTAAGCCGCAGGCTAAAAAAACGGGCCAGAATTAGTATCAGAGTAGAATAGTGTGGCGGGTCAAAAATAATGGCACCACGGGCCAGAGTTTAACATGTCTGGTATAGAATACAAGCACAGCATGTTGGCATACAATACTGGCATAGTCTGTAAGCATAGAATGTCGACAGACCATGGACAAAGAATCATGACGACTGTAGGCATAAAATGTTGACACGGTAATGATTGAAAGACTGTACACATAGAATGTTGACATATAATAGTGGCATTGAATGTTTATAAAAAATATAACATATAATAATGGCATAGAATGTTGGCATAGTCTTTAGAGTATGGAGAAGATGCACAAAACATATAACATCCAATGGATTCCAGTTCGAAGAGTAAAAAGTACATAGAAGTTTTTGTGGCTGTGTATGCCACTGCAGCATGCCTCGTAGGCCTCAGCCACTAAGGGGCCTATCCCACGGAGCGATAATCGGGCCAATCGGAGAGATTATCGGCCCGATTCGGCCGATTATCGCTCCGTGGAATAGAGAGAACAATCAGCCGATGATCGTGTCATCGGCTGATCGTTCATTTAGGTTCAGACCTAAAATCATCGTTTGCCACCAGCGCATTGCTGCGGTGGAATAGCGGTGCGCGACCGACGATTTCAGCAGCATCATACATTACCTGTCCGGGCTGCAGGTCCTCTCCTTCTCCCGGTCCTGTGCCGCAGCAGGTTCGGAGCAGGGCTGTCTGAACTGACAGACCGTTTAGCCAATCACTGGCCAGAACCTGCGGTGCGGGACCGGGAGGAAGAAGGAGAAGACCTGGAGCCCGGACAGGTAATGTATGAAACAAGGGCTGCAAGGCCATCGGTAACGATGTCCCTGCAGCCCTCGCTTAACGATCATCGGGGCCGTGGAATAGGCCCAGTAAATGATCTAGCAGATCGGCGCTCGTTTACATCGTTGCTCGGGCCCGTGGAATAGGACCCTAAGGCTAGGTTCACACTGCGTTTTCAGCATCCGTTTAACGCATCCGTTTTTTGAAAAAACGCATGAAAAACGGATTGCAAAAAACGGATTCATTTGTGTGCATCCGTTTTTCCATTGACTTCCATTATAAAAAAAACGGATCCGTTTTTTTTTGGCGGACCAAAAAACGTTGCTGACCCTATTTTTCTGGACGTTAAAAAAAACGGATCCGTTAAACGGATGCTGAAAACGCAGTGTGAACCTAGCCTAACTCAGCTTCTTGTGCTCATTCTCTCTCTCAGGCTTCCACTCTCTTTACTAGTCAGTCCAGCAAGGTTTATCAACTTCTGTTACTTGCCGTGATCTATGATGTTGCTGAATGACTATTTATAAGTTTGTCCATTTTAACCCATTCAGTAGACATAAATGGCTGGCCCAGTTACATTTGGGAGCCTCATGCTAATGTTCACATATAACATATTTGTTGCATTTGTTGCATTTTCAAAGTGTGGTACATGGCATGTGGATAAGGACTTACCAAACCCGACAAATCCCAACAAGGCCACATGGCCGCCAATTCCCAGCACAATGCACCAGCATTACATTGGGCTTGCAGTGGATTTCGCCCTTCACATAATAGGGGAGGTTTGCTTTATTTGCAAGGCAGATCTGCAGCACGGATATATACTATAAATAGTGCAAGGTATCATTAATTAATTCATTGTATTCATTACTAATTAACCTGCCTCTCCTGATTGTACCCAGAGGAACCATCCACCGCACGCTGCTGGAGGACCATCGGAAAAAACTCACCGCCAGCTTCCACAAATCTAGCTGAGGCTAAGGAGTTTTACCAAGAATGTCTTTTTTTCTGTTGTTCTGGAAAATCTTGGCTGTTGCAAAACCACAATTTCCATCATGCCTGTACAGCCAAAGCTTAGGCTGTCCAGGCATGATGGGAATTGTAGTTTTGCAACAGCTGGAGAGCTAAAGTTTTCCTATCCCTGCTTTAGAAGGTAAGCAATACAGATTAGGTGCAATGCATGCTGGGAGATGTAGTTTCCCAGCCGGGTGCCATGATGTAAAAATGGGATCATTTGTAAAAGTTTGAATCTGGGGGTAGGAGCAGCGTAGACAAGTGGGAAAAGTGTCATACCATCGGTGGGGGATCAGTGAGCGCACCTATATACTTTTTGTGCATTTTATTTTTTTATGGGATCGCTGGAGTTCCCCTTTAAGCCTAATAGAAATGCAATACAAATATATAATACATCAACAATAATTACACAGGTCAACAGCATTTTTGGGGCCAAAGATATTTCAACGAATTTAGGGTAACTTTGGGGTGCTGATTCTGAATATGTCATCAGTTTTGCCAGATTGGCTCAAGTTTTTGAGAATTTTCGTGTAATTTTTAAAAAAAAAAAAAAAAAAAAAAAAAAAAGACGTAATTTGCTACACGCGCATTAACTTTATTGCTATTGTCATGAATACAATAATTTTTACAAAGTAAATGTTGATTTTAGTTTATTTTAACTAGTTTTAGAAAGTAATCTTCAAAAATGAACAAGACATGAAAAAAAACTTGAGCCAATCTGGCAAAACTGATAGCATATTCAGAATCAGCACCCCAAAAATACCCCAAAATCATTAAAATATTTTGGACACCAGTAAATTTTTTTTTTTTTTGTTGACCTGTGTTATTAGTAATGCAGTAGTCTTCAATGAACGACACAGAAAGCATCAGGACCAGTGGTGTAGCTACCATAGAGGCAGGGTAGGCAGTTGCTATGGGGCCCGCGCAGGAGAGGGGCCCGGGGGAGAAGGTTAGAGCGTGTAAGTGAACCAATGTTTACTTACATGCTGCAACACAAAAAAAGGGTTAACAAGCAGAAGACAATGATTTTCTCTGGTTGCAGCCAGGATTCTGCCTCTGGCCGCAAGAGACTTTATTTTTTGGCCACATTCTGTATATATATATATATATATATACATATATATATATATATATATTTTATATAATATATATATATATATATATATATATATACAGTGCTTTGTGCTGTGCGTAGGGGAGGGGGGACCCCTTAAAATTTTTTGCTATGGGGCCCTGTAAATCCTGGCTACGCCCCAGATCAGGACAAGCTCTGGCTGAACTTATACTATGTTGTTTACAAATCTTCTGTATATATTTACCTAAGAACAAAAGTATATATAAAAAGCGCAAAAGCCACAATTTGTGCGATTCCTAAGAGCTTTGTTGCGGATTGTCTGGCCTTATAATGAGACCATTAGAAAGCAGCCACAGAATGTTGTAATGGCCAATGGTTTAATAGAAATGGTAAGAATTACAGATAAAGGTCAGAGCACCGGAAAGGCTCTTTTACACGGACCAATGATATGTTGAATGAGCAATCCTACGAATGTTCGCTCCTGATCGCTGCCCAGTGTAAACATCCCAGCAAGAAGCAAACGCACATTTGCCGGCTGATTGCATCTTTCATGTAGACATTAACATCACCGTTTGTTCACTGACCTCACGGTTATTGCTATCCTACAAAATCATATTCCGTCTTTGCTATCTCTGTTTGTTTGCAGCATCTTGGGCTTCTTCCAGGTAAATCTCAGAACATGTGTTAAGAGATTTCATGGATTTACTGCCAAAGAACTTTCAAGGGAATATTGAGTAGTGCAACCCCCCTCAGAAGCCCTCCTGTACACCTGTACCACATATTGGGACAAAGCCAGGACGCCAACATCAAAATATCAGGATGTCAGTGCATAGCTTATATGAGACTTGTGATGGCTTTTATGTATAAAAAATATATATATATTCGTTTCCAGTGTCATAGCTATTGTGGATATAGAGGTAACAGTCACACACAGTCCCTGATGCCTGAGGGGGCCCAAGTGCCCTTCTGCTATAAAATATAGCATATTATGCATCTGCTTAGGAATAGCATTATACTAGAGCAGGGCTTCTCAAACATTTTCTACTGGAGCCTCACCCTTTACACGTTTGTTAAATTTCTAGACCCATAGGGTTCTATTGGGCATGGACACCCTTCAGGTTTTATCTTGAAGGGTGTCCATGCAAGAAAAAAGCACTTATGTTTGTCCTATATTTGTCTTCACCATCCGGATTCTGTTCCGGAGCTCTGGGTGTATAGCATGGTAGCCCGGGCAAGTGCCACCAGGTTCTGACACTGACCCTTTAACTGTACACAGTCCTAATCAGGAGCACATACAGTTAAAATGCGGTGCTGCGATTGAATGGGAGCCATTGGCTTCCAACTCTGTCAATCACTCTTGTGGTCAGAGGCAGCATTCAGAGATGAGCGAAGCAGGTTCGTTTTACTTTGTACGCCTGAAAAATGCCTGGAAAGCATGGATACAGCCATGGCCACTACCTCCCCCCCATTGTTGGTCACCCTAGTGACATTACTCGTGTGCACCCAGAGCGAAGGAGAAGAAGGAGGAGTACACCGCTGCCACAGGTGAGTATGTTTGTTTGAAAGGCTTCCTTATCAGTGTTTTCGGAATGTAAAAATGGCCACAGATGTGTGAAGGGGGCCTAACAGAGCAATGTGATGCCTAACAGAGCAATGTGATGCCTTGGCTTCATCACACAAACCAAGACCGCACTCAGTCTACCCTTCATTTATCTCCTAAACTCAAAAATAAGTACAAAAAGGAGTCAATAATGTTCCTAACCAGAGATTATTCCGGCCAGGGAAAGGACTGTGCAGCTTATAGTCACTTTTGCGAAAACTACCACCCCAGCTGTGCCTCACCAACAACTAGGGGGCGCCTCGCAGTTTGAGAAACCCTGGACTGGAGCATGTGCATGGCTAATTTTGTGGGACTTAAAGGGGTTATCCAGTCAGTCACTGGCTGTGATAGGATAGCCCTGCGGCTGAGTGGGCTGTCGCTCCCATAATGAGCTCGTCATGGAAGTAGGGGAGCTGCAGTCAGCGGGGAACACCGGACAGGCCACATCAGTACATCAGGGGAGCACAGAGAGGTAAGTATACCATGTTTATTATGTTTATCAACAAGACATCAATATATAAATAAATTTAAACCCAGAATAACCCTTTAAAGGTGTTTTTCCAACAGGATAGGGGATAACTATCTGATAGCAGAGGGTCTAACTACTAGGCCTCCCTACTATCTTGAGAATACCAGTGGCTGGAAATATTGGATGCAGCCCTAAGGCAACTTGGAAAACATGGATACAGCCATAGGCCCTAGGGCTGCATCCACCTTCTTCAGCCACTGGAAATCAGATGGCAAATGATCAGATCAAAGCATGGTGGAGTTATGCTCATCTCTAATTATCAGATATCACCATGGCAGGCTTGAAGGCCTAGTAAAGGATTCTGGCTGCCATGGTAACCAATATCCTTTTGGAGCCTCTGGTGCTCTGACTATTTGACTAAATATCTAAATTTTTTCTGAATTGTCAGATTAGAAAGGGATGTGCCCCCAGTCTCATATTTACACCCCTTTATTTAAGTCAGGGATGGGGAACCTTCGGTCCTCCAGCTGTTGTAAAACTACAACTCCCATCATGCCTGGACAGCCAAAGGCTGTCCAGGCATGATGGGAATTGTAGTTTTGCAACAGCTGGAGGCTGAAGGTTCCCTATTCCTGCCCTAAGTAATCATCACATCCACCAGACTAATTGGCGAAAATTGCAAATCGCAATAATATAGTAAAATCCCTATTTTTTCAGAATGATGGGGCAAAACGACACTGGATTATAAAAGTATAAAACTTCTTATATTTCCAATACAGTTCATTTTATTTGTTTACTGTGATGTTAATTCTCCTTTTTTGTTGTTCTATTATCATTCCGTTACTTTATCATTCCTATTTATCTGGCTTCCATGTCCGTATCTGCCTGTATACTGTTTATCCCGAGCTGTCAGATCTCGATGCAATCTCTGTTTGTTTGATGTTTTCCTCCTGAGGTTAATCACAATCAGACAATCTTCTCTCTCTACCTTCCTCCTCTTTTTCCTCCTCCTCCTTTTTTTTCTTCATACCCCTATTCGTTTCTGCTCTTTCGGCGCTGATCTCAGCAGTGGCATTTATTGTATTTATCTAGGGGCAGATCAATATATTCCCAGCATATACATCTGATATGGACCCTGCTTGAGGCTCCGCGCGTGACTCTCCGCATATCTGACATCTTATCATGTCTAACTTGTAAAGAGTGAATGGAAAGGAGGGGGAGAGAGATAGAAGATTGGATGTGGGGGTGGAAGGTAAAGGGGGGGGGGGGGTAAAGTGGGAGTTTCACAGAAGAATGAAATGAATGAGAGGGTTGTCATAATGCCACGTTTTAAAAAAAAATCACATATTTAACTCTTACTGCTAAAAGCAAAAAATAAATAAATAAAAAAATCCAGATACGTTCTCATACAACAACAGCTCGTGTGGCGCTGCCATGTGATTAGGATCTGATTCAAGACTCCAAATCTCATGTTCCCTCCAGGAGCTGCAGTAAGACGTCACCCACATTATCCTTGGCACACAAAGCTGCCCTATTACCCTCGCCCCACTGGGTATACAGGGCCCAGGGCCCAATCTGTACCCAACACCATCCTCTCTTCCTATCCCCCTGAAGCAGATGTCCTGCCAGGATAACAACACTCAACAAAAGACCCCCCCCCCCTTTCCTCTCTCCGCGTTGTTGTGTTTATTCGTTCCATTTTCTGGAATGTTTTTATTAATTTTTTCTTCATTTCCCCTCTCAGCTCTCTCCTTCTCTCTTCTATCCTCTCCACATTGAATAGTCTGCATCCTCCCTCCTCTCTCCTCTGGCTGTTACGCTCATTCAATCAGGCCGCACATTCACATCTTAGGAAGTGGCTATTAACACACAATGCATCCTGGGGTCACACTCCCCCTCCCATCACCATACACCCACTCCCGTCCATGCCCCCTCCTTCTAGATACACTTGCGAATTTCCTTTCGTTTAGCAAACTCCATACAGTCAGGTGGGGTCCATATACCGTATCAATAAACTGCAATCATGGAACGCAATGGGCATTGATAACCTCCAATGGCAAGCAGTATTGATAATGATGATAACGATAATATCCATGGTGTAGGTTGAAGGGATTTATGAGGATTGGGCACAGATCTTATGAAGACACAGGGATTTTACTGTAGATGCGAGGTGAGAAAAGATGCATGAAGCATGAATTCAATGTCCATAGAGCGGCAGTGTACGAGCTAGGATTACGGATGTATCCTCTGCTCTTCTCTCCTTTCTATTTGGCGTCAGCAGATTCCACTTGTTTTAAATAATTCATCCACAGACGTCACATTCCGAGTGATTTTACATGTTCGCACATTGTTTTCTGCACTGTCATACGCAGACTAGAGCGTGGCTGTCATACCAAGAAGGCTAGAAATAATAGATTGAATTCGTACATCAAATTCATGGCTACATATGTGATCACTATGTGTTCTTCTAAATTGTTTTCTCCCAGAATACGCATAAACCCTTCATTTCCATTGATCCTCAAGGAGCTGAATTAGCTAGATTGCTCCTATCCTATATAGGAGTACAAATCTTCTTTCTCTTAGAGGTCATTCACATGTCTGAAAACAAAATACTTGTTACGGCTGAAGTAGTGGATCTGTTAGACCACCGCTATCGATGATGGAGTCGCACTAGAGAGCGGTCTTCACCGGAGCCTGGTTCAAGCAGGAGACCCCCAGGTGGCTAACCCTGGCTTGGCTTGCATGTGGTGGTGGCCGATGTGCAACATAGAACAGAAACGTGAAACAGCTCATAGTCGGGAACAGGCATGTCGGTCTGGGCAGGTGGCATGCAACATAGTCAAGTAACGGAACAACAGTAAATTACACAAACAGGCAAAATAGGTTAAAGTATGCATTCACAATAGACACGGGGCACCAAGGAAGAGGCAGATTTATATATAATAAAGAACATAGGAGCCAATTGACGGCACACTGGTCCTCTAAAATGTGCTGTGCAAGTGCACCCTGAGAGGTGAGGATCTGGATGATCATTTTCTTTATTACACAAGCCATAATCTGCCGAATCCTCCATATAATAGGGCCCTTACAGTCCCACTCTGTGTGTTTGTGTGTGCAGAGTCAAAATGGTGCTGTAGACCCAAGTGACTGTGTGGTTCCCTGCTGTGAGGCTCGACCGGTCACTTGCCAGATGGTACTGTGTGACGCCACTACTGTGGTGGTTGGTCGGAGTATAACTCAGCCAGATGACCCAAGGAAGGTGCAATTACTGTGTCGGTGTTTAAGTAATAATCACTGAGTCCTGTTACCATAAATAAACTCTTCTTTACTTTAGGAATACTTAATAAAGTAGACTTGTGACTTGACGATAAACTTTGGACTTGACTGACAAGACTTGTGCTCAGAGCTTAAGAAGTAGTATAGCCGTGCTGGCTTGGCTGCGTGCTGAGAAGTAGAGTAAGTTCAAAGAAGTAGAGGAGGATGTCACAAGAGTCCCAACCCAAGTAGTAATGTGCTCTGCTGGAACTTTAGAAGTATAATACTTGAGAGTAGAGAGAATACTTGTGCCCGTGTTTTGCCTTTTTTTTTTTGCACCACCTATTGCCCCCCAGTGTCAGGTGACCCATCCTATGAGGGTGACACAAGCCCCAGACCTTGTTACCTGGGTTGAGCAGAGTGGTCAGGTTTACCTGGTTACACCCGCGCTGCGAGATAGAGTACTTAGGCTTCTAGCAACTTTGCTCTATCTGGATCAGTTCCTCTTGCTTTGCTTTAGGATACTGTCCTGCACCTTTAGGGTATATTCACACGAACGGGCTCGCAGCGAGATTCTCGCTGCGAGCCCGGCAGGTCCTGGCAGTTCCCATACACTACATACTTGCTGCGGTCTAAATGACCGCAGCGAGTATGTAATTATACCGCCCTTAACCCCTTCTGCTCCCGCCCGGCTCCCCCGCTGTAAGCATACTTTACCTGTCCTTGCTGCACGGGTCCGGCGTCCTGCTCTCCCGTCCGGCCAATCAGTGGCTGCGGCTGGGCAACACACTGATTGGCTGGACGGGAGAGCAGGACGCCGGGACCCCGTGCAGCGAGGAGAGGTAATGTATGCTTAAAGCGGGGGAGACGGGAGGGAGCAGAAGGGGTTAAGGGCGGCAGAATTACATACTCGCTGCGGTCGTTTAGACCGCAGCAAGTATGTAGTGTATGGGAACTGCCAGGACCTGCCGGACTCGCAGCAAGATTCTCGCTGCGAGCCCGTCCGTGTGAATATACCCTTAGACTTGTTCTCGGCGTGGGCTGGGATGATCTCTGACTTTGTCCTCTCTGTGAGCTTTTAGCACTGAATAGTGTGTAGAAGTTCTGCTTTCAAAAAAAGAGTGTCCAAGCTTCCCGTGTGTCTGTCCACTATCACACTCCAGACTAGACTTCACTGGACTTGTCCTCTAACAGGGGACATGGTATAAGCCAGGGCCCAACTTGACTGCTGTAGGGACTGTTCTTTCTTGTGTTCTCTCTGTACAGGAACCAGACTAAGACTGACTAAGTGTGAGACTACACTTCCTCTCCCCATGTGACATCTTCCTACAGGCAATGTAAAACCTGCTATGAGTGGGTGAGAAGAGAATGCAAAGAAGAGAGAAGAACAGAGAAAGGTGGAAAAGAGAAAAGAGCTCCCATTGGTGCACAAATCACAAAAACACAACCCCTTGAGTACTACAGCTGTGCAATACATAGATACAAGACATACATACTATCGGCATCTAGTGGCAAAACTTAGGTACTACTTTATTACCACTTTAATTAGAGTACAGGCTTTTGTTAGGGGTGTATAAACTAGTAACAAACATGGTGGGACACCACAACAGTGACATAGAATGTTTCACAGCATCAATGAGAGCTAGGAGTCTGTGTTATACTGCTTCAGCCTTTCATTTTCACTTTTGTGAAGTTGTCTGAAACAAAACACATAGGCAAAGATAGTAAGTATAAGCAATAGATATTTAATAGAAACCATATGTATAGGCGTATAGTGGTATCAGTCACTCCCATTAAGGAGGAAATAGATGTACTAACAGACGTGTGTCAATTAGTGAATCCAGCCGGGCAATTGGGGGTGGGGCCTAATTTAAGACCGGTCATAAATTTATGTTCATGTATTATAATGTGATTTGTCACTTTATGAGATCTGATTCATTGGGATACTGATTTAACCTTATATATACATAAGTGGATGGACATTGCACTAGACTCTATGTCTAGTTATCAGCATGTGATATGTTACACAATAGGATTTGATTTACTGTGATACTGCTGCATATTTTGATATATATATAGGTGGATAGGAGGATACTGTTGTATGGTTGTAGGCCCTTGGGACCAATTGTATTGGTTCGGTCTCGGTAATGGGAAGTTTTTAAGTGGTTTTAGATTGGGTTTAGTGAGTAGAATGTGTTTTTTTGTTATTTGTAAGTTATACAATAAAGGTATATTTAAAGATATGTGTCCCAAAATATAATGTCATCATATCATGCTCACAAAGGTTTAACCATAAGGAATGAGCTTAGTTTAATTCAAAGGGAATCTGTCACTATGTTTATGCTGTTGTTGTTCTGCAACATAAACTAGTGACAGGGATGATGAACAGAACAATGTATGACATTCATCATTCTGTGCAGCTGTTTTGCTAATATGCAGGAGAACATGCACTGTGCTGCTCTGCTCACTCTCCCATTGATCCCTGACTGACAGCTGCGTGGCTATGCAGAGTATAGGCAGGCTGGTGTCAGTCAGTGTCCAGTGGATGGCGGTATCAGACCCCCATGAACAGGGACAAAATAAAATGTACCCTGGGCTCCGGACTGTCCACCCATCCTGGCAGCCCCCACCATTGAGCGCAGATGCACTGATTCAGGACCCAAGAGCACTCGCGTCCCTCTATAGTAGATAGCCCCCTGTGTATGTAACACTATAGTAGAGCATGCCCTATGTAGTCCCCCTTTAGTAGATGGCTTTCTGTGTAGTCCCCCTATAGTAGATAGCCCCATGTAGTACCCCCTTTTGAGGATGGCCCCATGTGTAGTCTCCTTTAGTAGATGCCCCCTTGTGTAGTCCACCTATAGTAGATGGCCCCTCTAGTCCCCCTTTAGTAAATCGCCCCCAGTGTCGTGTCCCTATGGTAGATGGCCCTTGATGTAGTCCCCGTTTAGTAGATGGCCCCCAGTGTAGTCCCCCTATGGTAGAGGGCCCCCAGTGCAGTTAGCAATTAGTAGAGGGCCCTTCCTGTATAGTTCCCTCTTTGGTAGATGGCCCCCTTCAGTGAAGTCCCCCCTTAGTACATGGCCCCCATGATGATAATGTAAGATTGAAAAAAAAACCTCACCTCCCACACGCTTCCCCCTCATTGCCGCTGTCTTGGCACTCTCCTCTTCTATCTTCTGGTACGGGCAGCATGTGTGAAAGACGCTGCCTACACCGGAAGTAGGCACACCTGTCAGCATACCGCCCACAAGCAATTAAATTGTGCATGTACTCAAGGACAGCTCTGCAGCTGCAATTCACTCAGAGGCCCACCAAAGGATATCCCGGTGGGTCCCTGAGTGATGTACAGCTACAGGACAAGATTAGATGTGGGTGGTTTGGGCCAACATTATAATTCACCACTGCTCATGAATATCAAGGACAACCAACTGCACACACACATAAAATGGAGAGGACTAGTGTGCAGCACTTGGTGTTGTTGTTATCTATGAGGATATTTTTAGATCGGCTAAATAGAATTATGTAAGTGATACATTATTCTGATCAGTACTTCTGTCACTAGGTTATGCTACAAGAGCAACATAAATTTAGTGACAGAGTCAATTTAAGGGCCAGTGATTTAGTTAATGAATTGAGCTAATTTAGACCCTAGAGCGCTCTTTTCCCCCTATATTAGATAGCTCCCTGTGTAGGGCACACTATAGTAGAGGGCCCCTATGTAGTCCCCCTTTAGTACATGGCTCCCTGTGTAGTTCCCCATATAGTAGATAGTCCCCTGTGTAGTTCCCCTTATAGTAGATGTCCCCCTATAGTAGATGGCCCCCCAATCCCCCTTTAGTAAATGCCCCCTGTGTAGTCTCCCTTAGGCTATGTTCACACTACGTATCAGACCGGCCGTTCCGTGACCCCGGCCGGTCTATGCCCGGATCGCCACGGCTGGTACTTAAGCATCAGCGCGCGCCCGCATCAGAGCTTCCCATGGCACACAGTGAAGCAAGCGGCCGGAGCCGCTCGCTTCACTGTGTGAACTGACAGGGATTTCTGTGGCCGGAATTCACTGAATTCATGTCAGTTATTTGCGGCCCCGTATGGGGTCCCGGCCGGAGCGTATACGATGTGCATAGGCTTCGGCCGGGATCCCATAAAGAAACAGGCATTGTTCCACTGCGCCAGAAGTACGGCCGTTGTTGCGGCAACAATGGCCGTACTTTTACGTAGTGTGAACATAGCCTTATAGTAGATAGCCCCCAGTGTAGTCCCCCTTTAGTAGATGTCCCCCAGTGTAGTCCCCCTACGGTAGATGGCCCCTAGTGTAGCCACCAATTAGTAGAGGCCCCCCATGTTGGTCCCCCTTTAGTAAATGGCCCTCTCCTGTATTGCCCCCCCCCTTTTGTAGATTGCCCCTTCCAGTGTAGTCCCCCCTTTAGTACATAGCCCCCATAATGAATAAAACCTCACATCCCACATGCTTCCCCGTCATTGCCTCTGTCTTGGCACAGGCACGGCTCTCCCCTTCTGTCTTCCGGCACAGGCAGTGTGTATGACAGACGCTTCCTGCACCGGAAGTCCTGTCCAATTGTCAGCGTTCGGTGCATGTACGCAAGGGCCACTCTGCAGATGCAATTCACTTAGGAGGCCTTCGATGGGTCCCAGAGTGATGTACACATACAGGAAATGTGGGTGGTTTGGGCCAACATTATAATCTGCCACTGCTCATAAATATCAAGGCTACCAACTACACACACACATAAAATGGAGAGGACTAGTGTGCGGCACTTGGGGTCCTTGTTGTTCATGAAAATATCTTTAGATTAGGCTACATAGAACTATGTAAGTGATACATTGTGCTGACCAGCACTTCTTTCACTAGGTTATGCTGCAAGGGCAACATAAATCTAGTGACAGAGTCACTTTAAGGGCCAGTGATTGAGTAAATGAATTGGGCTCATTTGTCGGCTGATCGCATCTCTTACGAGAACATTAGTACAAGCATTTGTCACTGTATGTCTATGACCTGAGGGGAATAAATGAGTTCTTTCAAGAAGGATACCTGATTCAAACCACTAGTGATAATTGCCCCATGAAAATGAACGAGCACTGATTGACGTCCAATTATCATTGATTAGTGCTTATAAGGGGCAATTTATCAGCCGGTAGGAGAGGACCCTTACTCTACATTCGTTCATGTTGGTGAATTTATCCTATGACTGGAAGTTATGAACGGGTTATAATTTATAAACGTTTTATTTTGGAGGGAAAAGTATAATTTGCAAGACAAAGTGTCACTGTCGTTTAATTTTTTTTTTTTTTTTTTTCAGAAATCAATAGTACAGGTGATTTTAAGAAACTTTGTAATTGGGTTTATTAGCCAAAAAATGCAGTTTTATCATGAAAAAGCAGTTTGAAACTCTCCCCCCTGTCTTCATTGTTCTCTATAGAGAGGGGAGGGGTGGAGGGAGATGAGGCACTAAAACAGGACAACAAAGAGTTAATTTACAGATACATCACCGGGCTATCTCCTCTGAAGTCAGCATTGACCTCTCTGACCTCTGAATACCGGCTTTCACACAGCTCCCACTGTGTAATCCTTTGTTCTCTGCTCTCTGCTGGTGACTAATCGCTCCCTTCCCCCCCCCCCTCCACTCTCCATAGAAAAGACAGGAGCCGCCTGTGTAAAAGAGTCGAGATTTCCTGATAATGAGCAGTGGATGAGAGAGGAGGGGGGACCTGGGGAAAGTCTTTTTGAATGCAGATAATGGCATATTTGCCTAATAAACCCAATTACAAAGTTTCTTAAAATCGCCTGGACTATTGATTTCTGCAAAAAATAAAAATAAAAAAAATGAAACAACAGCGACACTTAAGTATTGTGCTCATTTTGAACCCATTTGGAATGAAGATCCTCACCTTTGGTGTGTTTATTGGAATGATGCATTTTTTATGTTTCCATAGAAAACCAGTTCATGTCTCAATACAAATAATTATTCAGAATGTAGTTTTCCTGGTAATTTTCCAGAACAGCAGGGAAGTGAAGGCGGATTACTATGGTATTTATATTCCACTTGTACACAGCTGGAATAAAACGTAATTAACCCTTTGGTATTACACAACAGTTGTACCGTTTGTGTCTTGTATTGAGCATATTGAATCAACATCCACAGGGCAGAGAGAAAAAGTAAGTAAATTACTTCTTTAGAGCTAACTGGTAAAAGGTGTTTCAGATGAGATTATATTGGAAGATGCAGATACAGTCAAGTGGAACGACAGTATCTGTCATTCACTCACAAGCACCAGGCTCTAGCAGGTGCAATGATATAACATTCATCTCTCCATGTAGTAGGTGTAAGCAAGGTCCACAGACATCGCCAGCGATGTTGATCAATGTAATAAGCTCGGTAAGTGAACGGCGTTCTAGTAGTTCAGTGCTTGCTTACCCCTGTGGGTAAGGATGTCTAATACGGCTTTAAAGAGATATGGTCCTAAATCCCTCTTTAACGTTGCTCAAATCTTACCTGCATCTACAGCAACTTTAGGTCCCTAAAGGGAGAGCTAAAGTTGTTACATTTAGGATTTAACTCCTTACCCTGTGGAGGTTTACTCAATATGCTCAATAAAACACATGAATGGTAAATCTGTTTCTGTATTAGCTAAGCTCAATTGTGTTTTTTCTGTAATTGTGACTTAGATAACAATGGTATTCTTCCTTGGATGTGAAGCCTACGTTAGTAGCAAAATGTCCGCCGCACCTCTCCACTGGCCAGAGCTTTTGGACTTTTTTTCAGCATGTGCAGGAGAAGGATATGGACCCAAGAAGGACTTCTCCTTCCCCCTAGATGCCCCCAGACCATGTAATTCCAAAGGATTCACCTAATTTTTCTTGCAACTCTACTTGCAACTAAAGCAGGGTTCACACCTTTGGTTGTCTCATTCATCAACAGATCCATCCATATTAAATGAACAGATAAGCACAAATTGATTGCAAAATTATCAGTTTTGGTCCATTTGCATTTTGTCTTTAAAAAACCCAGAGTTTTGCCCATTCGTTTGCTTAAAGTGTCACTGTCGTTTACATTTTTTTTTGCAGAAATCACTAGTACAGTCGATTCTAAAAAACTTTGTAATTGGGTTTATTAGCCGAAAAATGCATTTTTATCATGAAAAAGCAGTTTGAAGCTCTCCCCCCTGTCTTCATGGTTCTCTATGGAGAGGGGAGGGGTGGAGGGAGATGAGGCACCAAAACAGGACAACAAAGAGTTACTTTACAGCTACATCACTGGGCTATCTCCTCTAAAGTCAGCATTGACGTCTCTGACCTCTGAATACTGGCTTTCACACAGGTCCTGCTGTGTGATCCTTTGTTCACTGCTCTCTGCTGCCGACTAATCTTCCTAGGGGACCTGTGCCTATCACTTTATATTCCCCCCTGGTTCCTCTCCTCTTCTGCACATGGACAGTAAAAAAAACTGATAGTAACAGATAACTTGCAAATGGATGTGAACTTAAATACTTTCCATCTAGATCCCCCATAATTTACTATAATAAGAAAATCGATATGCACTTTCCATCTGTGTTCCCTTTGGGGGGGGGGGGGGTTTGGAGAAAATTGGGCAAATTCATCCATGAACAAATTTTATATTCGTTATATAACAAAATGGAAAAAAGAAACAGAACTGTGGTAGAGGGTTAAACGCTGGTGTGAACCTAACCTAAGGGCCCTATTACATGTTGTCTCTATTACAAGGAGCAATAATCCCGTCCCGGTTTGGCCAATCATCGCTCTATTTTAGGGCCTGTTCACATTACGGAATCTGCACGGATAACCTCCAGTGGATTCTATGCGCGCTCCGGCTTGAAGATTTGATTTGTCCATCCCATAGGCTCCATTTTATTCAGACAGATACCACTGTCCACCCAAAAAAGAATTGGCATGTCAATTCTTTGGGCAGACGGCGGAATCTGCCTGAGCATAGAATGGAGCCTATGGGATGGACAGATGTTCAAGTGGGAGAGCGAGCAGAATCCACTGGAGGTTAGCCGTGCAGATTCCATAGTGTGAATTAACTGTTTGGGCAAAGGCTGCACGGACATCGCTAATGATATATATAGCCCTTACTAAACGATTATCAGGCCGTGTAATAGGCTCAGGAAACGAGCCCCGACCTAGCAGATCGGTGCTCATTTACAATATTGATCGAGCCTTGTAATAGGACTCTAAAGGGGAGATTTATCAAACATGGGGCTCAGTTGCCCCTAGCAACCAATCAGATTCCACCTTTCATGCCTCACAGACTCTTTGGAAAATGAAAGGTGGAATCTGATTGGTTGCTAGGGGCAACTGAGCCAGTTTCACTTTACACCATGTTTGATAAATTTTATACTATACAGGAACCGGAACAGATAGGAGTTAAACAATTACATCTTATTTTATTTCTCATTTATTTCCTCCTCTGCGTCTTGTTAAATGTTTTAATCAGTAGTTGCCGTTAATTACCCCGCAGTTACATTCCTCTCATTAACATAAATGTAAAGCAGATCCAGATTTTAGGCAGTCACAAGATTCTACCACTTCATACACTTTATTAAGTACTACAAAAGTAAATACAGGATAGTAATGTAATGTATCAGCAGGAACGAAGGGCGACAGCCGCAGAGCTAGAAACGGCAAACCTAGGGGGTGAAAAAACATCGAGAACACAGTAACACATAGTCTACCATGTACTTTATACTGAACTGATTACTATATGTTCCTAGCACAGTCTTCTGTGATCCCAATGTCGGCTATATGACTATGACTTGCTGAGAGGTTCAGAGATATTTGGTGCTTGTGGACATTTTGTTACAAAATCCATAATCGGCTAGGTTCCCACCTTATTTCGGCTTGTAAGTGACGTGTTCACACAGGTAAAATCTGCATTGATATGTGTATGGAATCCATGCTGTGTCCAAATTAGCGTGTTTCCGCATGGAAATCGCCATCTCTCAATGACTTACATGGAAATCACCTGGTACTAAAAATATGCAGAAAAATATTTATCTGAATGTTTCCGCATGGGAGAAACATGGCCTGTAGTTGGTGTTCTCTACAACTTATGGCTGCTGGCAGGCGTAAATCATGATCAAGCATGGTGGATCCTATACCTGCTTCCCAACTTTACCAGTAGTAATGATATTTGAATCATACAACTTTTGTAAAGTGGCAAAAATAAGATCTCTAACTTTTCTGTTTGGGTACGACCAGTGTCGGACTGGCCCATTGGAAGGCCGGAGGATCCTCCGGTGGGCCCCAGTGCCGAACCTGCAGTAACACTGACTAACATGTAATTTCTCACTGCTTTTCATTGGTGGGCCCCCAGGATCGTTTCCTCTGGTGGATCCCAGGTACCCCAGACCGACACTGGGTAAAAATTGAACTTTAGAATCAACTCACTGCATACTTAGAATGATTTATATATCTCTTTACTTTGAAATGTCATCTTAAAACATATCTATATAAACAGAAGTGATATACTCTAATATATGCACTTATATACAGTATAAGGTCATAGTGATGCTATTGATGTTACATATTGAAACATGGATGTATGGCACTGGCTGAGCAGTGGGCTTTTTCCAGTACTCAACAATCGCTATATAGTCGAAAGGTAGCTTCTTTGTATGGTAAGATATCTCGAAAAAAAAAAACTAGGCTAGCGAGATGTCTCCTTATATTCACTAATGTGCTGACCGTGCTACAGGAGAAGAGTGGCCTGATGCTGACTCAAGTTAAAGTGATCTGAAAAATATTGCCCAATGGTAGAGCATTAGCCATAACAGGTCCCACTCTTGGCATCAAAACTACTGACCAGTGTTGAGAAGACTTTCTGAACTGCTCGGGGTTTAGCAATGTTCTCTGAACCCAAATGTTTGCCATTTGATTGAAGAAGTTGGATGCAGGCCTAGGGAGCCCTGGAAAATATGGATACAGCCTATGGCTGGCAGTCCTAGGGTGGCATCCAACTTCTCCAGCCACCAGGAGTCAAATGCGGAATATTTGGGTTCAAAGAACGTTGTCAAACTCAACTAGTTCAGCAAGTTGGCTCAACACTAGCAGTGACCCAAAGAGACATGGGGGAGATTTATCAAACATGGTGTAAAGTGAAACTGGCTCAGTTGCCCTTAGCAACCAATCAGATTCCACTTTTCATTCCGCACAGACTCTTTGGAAAATGAAAGGTGGAATCTGATTGGTTGCTAGGGGCAACTGAGCCAGTTTTACTTTACACCATTTTGGATAAATCTCCCCCATGGATTCTACAAGACACAGATTGTCC
The DNA here is from genome assembly GCF_027789765.1 of Dendropsophus ebraccatus. Lineage (NCBI taxonomy): Eukaryota > Metazoa > Chordata > Amphibia > Anura > Hylidae > Dendropsophus > Dendropsophus ebraccatus. The sequence goes on from NC_091458.1 coordinate 150,008,023, forward strand.
AGTGGTATCTGGCACCAAGCTGTTCGCAGCAGATCTTTTGTGTTCTGTAAGTTGTCAGGTAGGCCTCCATTGTTTTTCTAGCACATACCAAAGATGACTGAACAGATTGACATTTCTAGGGTCAAATCTCCACCCTAAACATTTTTGTCATATTCCTCAAACCATTGCTGAACAATGTGTAAAATGTGAGGACTGAAGGTTTTCTTGGGATGCCCAAAGTGTTACTTTGCCTGTCTTCCCATAATGCATTCTGGTGCCATCTCCTTTCCATGTAAATGGTGCACCATACCTAGCTGTTTCCTTGATGTAAAAGCAAAGTGTGATTCATAAGGCCAGACTGCCTTCTACCATTGCTCCATGGTCACATGTATATTGTAGGTGCTCTTAGTGGGTGGACAGGGTTCAGCATGGGCAGGGCCAGCCTTTAGTGCAGCACAGGACACAGCAGCTGGATCTCCTGTCCAGCCATTGTCTTCAGGCCTCACCTCCTTCAGCTGTCAATCATTCTGAAGGAGGCGGGGCCAGAAGACAGAGGCTGGACAGGAGAGCCGGAGGAAAAGGATGCTTAATCACAAGCAGCAGCGCACTAGGTGAGTTTGTGCTGCTGTGTGATCTGCACTGTCCGTATATTCATGGATCCATAAAAACTGGATCTGCAAAAATTACTGACAAGCTCCAGTACGGACTGTAATTATGGTACAGATTGTCCCATGGAATTGGAGCGTCCATAATTTTTGCAGACCTGTAATTTTTATGGATGAAACATTCCTAATGTCCGCAAGTCCTTTCCCGTTTTTGCTGATCCGCAAAAAATATGGATTACGGATGCATTACGGATTAATTTTTGGCAGATTGCAGACATCATATACGGTCCTGAATATCTGCTGAACATGTGAATGTAGCCATGTTCTAGAGTACCCAATAAAAATTAATTTTTAATTTGAATGCGGCATTTTTGGGGGGCACAAAAGTAATGCATTTTTGACACAAAATTGGTGCACAACAGGCAACAAATAAATGACGGTAATATCAAGCTGCTGAAAAACAGAACAGAAAATTACTCAGACTGTACCACACTTTTTAATGATCTCCCCCCCCCCATGTATATTAGTTGCCAAATTTTGGTTATGGAATCTGCAGTGAAATTCTGCAATAATATACAGAACAGAGTAAGTGAACAGGGGTTTCAAAAACCTCATTCATTCACAAAGTTAAAGGCCCGCCCCCCCCCCCAGTGGGAGGAAACCCCCTCCCCTCTATTAGAATCAATGAAGCCGCGTCATAGAGGGGAGGGGAATACCTCCGACCTGGGGGCGGGTGTTACATTTTGAGCACAGACTATTTTCCATGGCTGCTGTTCACCAAACTTTGGCCATAGAAAATAGACATGTCAATAATTTTCTGCGGCCGCAGCGAACAACGGCCGTAGTGTATACAGTGTGTATAAAAGAACGGCCGTTGTTAATGAAATTAATACATTGTGTGAACCCTAAGTCTGTATGTCCCCATAAGTATATGTATAAGCATAGGTGTTATTAGCGAGAAGCATTTTCCATTCTTCTAAAAATTCTTTTTTTATTTTATTACAATCTACAAAGCAAAGCTGGTAAATTCAGATGTGCACCACAAACATACAGTATATGTATAGGAGGGCAAATGTGCTGAGTTGTAAAGTAGCTTACATCCCCATACAGTTCTTCTCCTCCATTGTTCTGATCACTTCCTCGTTTCCCGTCAGAACTGTGGCTGTGCTTTTGCCATGCAAGATTGCTCTCACTTTCCAATAGTTTCCCTTGCTTGCTTGCGCAGTGGAGACTTAGGGTACTATTACACGGAACGATAATCGGCCAAATCGGCCCGATTCAGCCGATTATCGCTCCATGTAATAAATACAATGATCAGCCAATGACAACGATCATCGGCTGATCGTTAATATAGGTTTGGACCTATTTTCGTCAGGCGCCGACCGCGCACCACTACCAATAGGACCCTCGTTAGTTAGGGACAATAACGCGCAAATTATCGTTATATTGTTCGAATTTAAACGATAATCGTTTTGTGAAAACGCAGACAGCGATCAAGCAACCAATGAGAAATTGATCATTGTTCGTTTGGTGCCGATACCAAAATCATTGTTAATTGTTCGTTATAATTCCACGTTGGTTCACTAATGATTCAGCGTAATTCCACATTGTTCCTTCATTTGCTGGGAGCAGATGGAAGAAACAATTGTAGTAGCAAACGTAACTTACGACTATCGTTCTGTGTAATATAGTGAATGATTTCAGGTTAACGATAAACAGTCTCGTTTGCAATCATTTATCATTAATCGTTAAGAATCGATTACTCTAGTAGGCCCCTAAGTCTGCACTTCCAGAATGGCCGGAGTGTGGCAGAAAGCCTGCGTGCAGGCCCGCATGACTGGGGCTTGTAAGTAGGACCTGCTTGTGAGGAGGGACTGGGGGCGGAGATTAGTTAATAAAAGGGGTGGGTTCCCGCATCAGGCCTCACTGTTAGCAGGAGCCGTGCAGCGCTACCACCCTCCCTCCCTTAGTTGTGTTTCCTTTTTTGTCCTGACATTGCAGTCATTGGTGGCGGGGGAGGTCCTTCAAGTTGGTGGTTAAATTGGTGAGGGATGGGAGGGGCATCGCAGGGTGCCCCTCCCTCTACCTCAAATATGGTTGCAAAATTAGTGCCTGACTGGCCTATTTATGGGGTTCTCCTATGGTATAATACCTGAGAGTCCGTATAAGTGTGGTAGCCAAAATCTTTTGGCGTGGAGCCTCCGAGCTGGGAGATGGACGGCTGGGGGTTGTAATACAGTGTAGGAAAATTAGTTAAATGTGGGCGCCAGTTTTTGTAGCTTCAAGGACCTTCCCTGTTTATCGGTTAAGAATATGCTGGTGTAAGCGTAAAAGATGTAAGGTTTTTCTAAATATGTGTTTTAAATATGTTTTGTATTTTTGTTAATAAACATTGACTGCTGTGGTCAAAATGTATCCAATCCAGGTGTTGGTGTCCATTCTTGGGGATGGTAACGCAGTGAAATGTGGTTGGCAAGGGGGTGGGGGGACGAGGGATAGTCTTACACGGGTGGGGGCTGGTGTAGCCAATATATGGGCTTTGTAGTTCCTATTAAGGGGGGTAGTATGACCAGACTCTACAATACCCGAGTCATGGAGATTGCAGTTGAACTGAGCATGTCCGGCCCCCCTTAGTGGATCATAACCAAGCAGCACATGGGGGATTAGTGAGTCTATACCTCTCTAGTACAGTTTCAGAAAGTTTTGTACATTTGAATTATGTTTCCGTTCACATAATATATCGATTTAAAGATGCTTAGATTCATGAGACAACCCCTTTAACATGTTTCAGCAAAAAGATGACCAAGCAATGCAAATGTTTGTTTCCTAGCAGAGTCTGGTATCGGGCTTTCTCATGAACTACAGAAGGATACTTGTGTTTTGTTTAGCAGTGGCACCAAACTTCTAGGTATAAGTATATAGGTATATAGCAGAGTACCCACCCCAATAGCAGCTGGAATCTCACAGTTTTTAAGTGTCCCTTTCCAAAAGGTCGCTTTATCGTTAACGTGTTTCCCAGTGTTTCCCAGATCATCAGGGAGACTTAGCAAGCGTGTGGGGAAATTTTGTACCTGTCCTTCTCCCATCATCTTTCAGTTTCTTTACTTACCCTACATTAAAGGGTAACTCCAGATAGGGAAAATTATTTTCTATTAAGAAAAACATTGCAAGTTACAGTGGGGAAAAAAAGTATTTAGTCAGTCACCAATAGTGCAAGTTCTCCCACTTAAAAAGATGAGAGGCGTCTGTAATTTACATCATAGGTAGACCTCAAATATGAGAGACAAAATGAGAAAACAAATCCCGAAAATCACATTGTCTGATTTTGTAAGAATTTATTTGCAAATTATGGTGGAAAATAAGTATTTGGTCACCTACAAACAATCAAGATTTCTGTCTCTCACAGACCTGTAACTTCTTCTTTAAGAGTCTCCTCTTTCCTTCACTCATTACCTGTAGTAATGGCACCTGTTTAAACTTGTTATCAGTATAAAAAGACACCTGTGCACACCCTCAAACAGTCAGACTCCAAACTCCACTATGGTGAAGACCAAAGAGCTGTCAAAGGACACCAGAAACAAAATTGTAGCCCTGCACCAGGCTGGAAAGACTGAATCTGCAATAGGCAACCAGCTTGGAGTGAAGAAATCAACTGTGGGAGCAATAATGAGAAAATGGAAGACATACAAGACTACTGATAATCTCCCTCGATCTGGGGCTCCACACAAAATCTCACCCCGTGGGGTCAAAATGATCACAAGAACGGTGAGCAAAAATCCCAGAACCACGCGGGGGGACCTAGTGAACGAACTGCAGAGAGCTGGGACCAATGTAACAAAGCCTACCATCAGTAAAACACTACGCCAGTGCCAGGGACTCAGATCCTGCAGTGCTAGATGTGTCCCACTGCTTAAGCCAGTACATGTCCGGGCCCGTCTGAAGTTTGCTAGAGAGCATTTGGATGATCCAGAAGAGTATTGGGAGAATGTCCTATGGTCTGATGAAACCAAAGTAGAACTGTTTAGTAGAAACACAACTTGTCGTGTTTGGAGGAAAAACAATACTGAGTTGCATCCATCAAACACCATACCTACTGTAAAGCATGGGGGTGGAAACATCATGCTTTGGGGCTGTTTCTCTGCAAAGGGGCCAGGATGACTGATCCGGGTACATGAAAGAATGAATGGGGCCATGTATCGTTAGATTTTGAGTGCAAACCTCCTTCCATCAGCAAGCGCATTTAGGATGAAACGTGGCTGGCTCTTTCAACATGACAATGATCCAAAGCACACCGCCAGGGAAACGAAGGAGTGGCTTCGAAAGAAGCATTTCAAGGTCCTGGAGTGGCCTAGCCAGTCTCCAGATCTCAACCCTATAGAAAACCTTTGGAGGGAGGTGAAAGTCAGTGTTGGCAAGCGACAGCCCCAAAACATCACTGCTCTAGAGGAGATCTGCATGGAGGAATGGGCCAACATACCAACAACAGTGTGTGCCAACCTTGTGAAGACTTACAGAAAACGTTTGACCTCTGTCATTGCCAACAAAGTAGATAGAACAAAGGATTGAGATGAAATTTTGTTACTGACCAAATACTCATTTTCCACCAAAATTTGCAAATAAATTCTTACAAAATCAGACAATATGATTTTCTGGATTTGTTTTCTCATTTTGTCTCCCATAGTTGAGGTCTACATATGGTGTCAATTACAGACGCCTCTCTCATCTTTTTAAGTGGTGGAACTTGCACTATTGGTGACTGACTAAATTCTTTTTTTCCCCACTGTATATACTGTAGATGTCTCTATATAATGTATTGCTGTGTCTGTGCATCACTGGAAGGTGATTGACATCCAGGAAGTATAGAAAACTGGCCTCCCTGCAATCCACTCTCCTTCTGCCTCTGCTGCCCACCTCCCTAAGGAGACAGAGATCATGTGACCACTGTCTCACATTCAGTTTGTTTGCTGTGCACAGACTGATGCAGGCGTCACCGGGGGCAGAGATGAAGTAGAAGGTGCGGGTGTTGGCGGAGATGGGCAGCAGGGCCTATAAGGGGCAGGGAATGGACATAAGGGGGCATAGTTATGGGGGAAATGCAATCTGATGCAGGGGAAGAGGAACAACAAGAGAAATGGAGCCGGCAGAAAACAGTGTCAGAGGAGCAGGACTACTGTAAAACCACATGAAGAGTGCCAGGGGAAGAACATTGCATTGTTTAGAATTTTTTTTCTTATACAAGGCTGCCTGGAGTTCCCCTTTAAAGTCACTGCAACCTACCAGCCTATTAGGGAGAAAATCTAAATATCTGAGTGTTTACCAACGCTGGCACGTTTTGTCTGTCTAATAGTATTCATCTATAGCATTATCGCAATCTAAGGCCCCCTTACGGATAGATTTCCTGACCCATAGGATTCTATTGAGATAAAAAATAGGCCAGGAAATGATAGGACATGTCCTATAATTGCCTGGAATTCTGACATTGATGATCCATAGAACCCTAAGGGATCATCCGGAATTCCAGATAGCTCTGGATGCCCTTTCTGGATGAAAAGCTTGGCATTCCGGGCCAGTACCTGGGCAAATGCCCCTGGGTGCTGACACTGGCCCTTTAAGTGTACTCGCTCCTAATTAGGAGCACATACATTTAAATGCAGTGGTGTGTTTGACAGGGCCGGAAGCTATAGGCTCCGGGCCCTGTCAATCACTCTTATGCCTCCGGCCACAAGAGGTGGCCCTCCCTTCCCCAATGCTGAGGCCAACGAGTGATGCCAACACTGGAGGACAGAGGGAGAAGCCGAAGGAGGACACGGCTGCAGCATACAGCAGGTGAGTATGTTTATTTTTTTTCCTTCTCATTTTTTTTTATGATCAGGAAGCACTGATGGTTCCCTGTAGCCTCCTGAAAGGATTCCTGATCAGTAATTTTTTTTTACAGTAAAATAAGCAATGGACGTGTGAAGGGGGCCTTACTGTTCTTCTTCTATACATTCTGTAGTTATGTATTTGTATCAGAATTATGAAGTCCACACTGAAATTTTTAAGTGGCGGACAGTAAAATACAAGGGCATGGGTTTCATAAAACCCATTCATTTACAGATTAAAACATCTACAATGGATTCCATCTGTTGTAGAAAAGTGTAGTGTTCCAGTACAGGGGTAACTAAGCTTTTTACTGCCTGTCAGAATGTAACGCTCTTAGGTGTCACACCAAGTGCTTGTAGCTGTGTTTTCCATTCCAGCCACTAGGTGTCTCACTCTCCCCTGTGCACAGCTGCAGTGTCTCAAGGTTTAGCTATGTTTGACCAATCACAGGTGCGACAACTCTACCCTGCTTGTAATCTCTTATCCTTAGTTCCTGTAGTTAATTGAGTTGTGATCTAGCCAGAGAAGGGAGAGGAGCGTCCAGTCTAGGCTAGAATTGCAGCCACTAAGCAGTGCTAAGCATCAGAGATCAGAGGTGGGGTAACCGGAACACTAGGACTAACCCCGGGCTAAGGAAAGGCAGAGGGACTGATCCCCAGTAAGGCAAAGATGCTAAGAGCTGAAGCACCTTACTGACACACGCTCGTCCACCTGGGGAAATCTTTGGTGGGACTTCGACTGCTGCTGCTATTTCACTCCGTCTCGCTCCCTAGGTGTTCCCCCTCCCATCAGAGACGAAGGTCGTGTACTCTCCAGCTCTAGCATGTAATCACAATCCAGGCCTACCACTGACATCACCGCTATCGCCTGACCTGAAGAGCGAGGGCCTTGCTGTACTCCTGGCACCGATGCTGGGCAGTGACTATGCACAAGGGGCACATGATGCAGCAGCATGGGCACACAGAAAAAGAGTTCCAGGGAGCCACCGGAGCAGCGGAAATATAGAAGTTTTAGGCTACAAACACTGCTGGGGGACTGGTGAGTGCAGAACATAGTTTTTGAAGCATTATTTGAAGTACCCCTTTAAGTTTATAGGTTTCCATAGGTATTTGTATAGGCAGAGGTGTAAAGAATGGCTCATAAAAGGTAGACATTTATATAATTCATATAATACTCTAATAAATCAATACATAATCTAATTTGTTTTAAACAATATAGAAAATATAGCAAAGTAGTACAAGAAATCACAAAGTTCTGCCCATGGACCATCTGTTAAAGTATATGTTCACTTTTACAGGAGTCTGTAGATTGTATTTACGGCACCTGTCTGACGTACATCATGGAAAAGGAGCTGATTCTTGCGTCCACCATCTGCTGATTGGCAGTTACCTATCCATTCTGTGTAAAGGCAGTCAACTGTCAATCAGCAGCTTGAGGGCGGGGGGAGGGGTGTGGCAAGAATCCTATTCTCCTGCATATTAGGAGAACGGCTGAACAGAATGATGTAAGTAATACACTGATCTGTTCAGCATTTCTGTTACTAGTTTATGCTGCCCTCATTTAAAGCCACATAAACCTAGTGACAGATTCACTTTAAATATGTAAACTACACTATGGACACGAAAATGAAGATAAAAGTGGAACAGAAACACCTAATCACATGATCAGGCGTACACTACCACCATTCAAGCTGCCATATAGTGGTCACATACCAGGTGTAGGCTATGTTCACACATGGTCAAAATGACAGCTGTTTTAATTGGACAGCCATCATTTAAAGGAAAATAATGTCCATTACTTTATAATTGTTGAAAGGGGAGCTAAAGGGGAACAAGGTAGGTAAGTATTTATTTTTCATTTATATTATCCCCCTTCCTTCCACAAACATAAAAATTGAATTTTAATTCTGTATAAAGAATGGAAAGGGCAAAATCTACATTTCTTCTATTGGCTTAGACCCTTCAAGGAAATTTTTCTATGACGTATATGTGTCCACTCTTGGTAAGGTAGCACAACCTCATCAAATGTCAGTAAATTATGTTATGTATGCACTTGTGTTATGTCACGTACTAGAAATATATACAAATATAACATATTTATGTATGTATATATATATATATATATATATATATATAGACAAAGTTTTCATAGCCAACAAATCCACAGAATATCCCTTTAAGGGGCATAATACTGATCACCAGGTTGTAGACCTTAGTAATCAAACTTAGCACTATGCTTTCTTACAAAACACCTTCAGGCTATGTTCTTATTTCAGGAACATAGTGCAGAAAGGCGGCTGTCTCATTATCATCAGAGCCTCGAATAACGTTTATAAGCATTATTAACGGCCGTGGTGATAAAGAGACGGCTGCCTTTCACCGCAATGTTCCGTGGAAACATAGCCACAGACTATGTTCATACACCGTCAGAATGATGGCCGTTTTTATTGGCTGGAACGCCATGTAATGGTAAATAACAGCCATTATTTCAAAATATTTTTCATTCTTTGCTGTTACATGACGGCCGTTTTATAAAAACAACCTTCATTTTGATGGCGTGTGAACATCACACAACAACAATCCATATGGACTCTTTACACCTTCGGAAGGTCTTGCCACAATCGGATAGAAATATTGTAACATTCCTTTTTATTTTATACCTATGTATCAGACAGTCTTAACGGGCTTCAGATTTCTGAAAAAAAAAAAAAATTTTTTAATCCAAATGGCAAGGTCAGTTTATAAGTTGTTTATTGCTTCTTTTCTGAGAAATTGTTGGAAATGTTCCACAAGCCCAGGCCTGATGGATCTTACGATTAGCTGGCCATGCAGTTATTCCTCGAGAGGCTTGTACATTTCTTATCAAAATATGGCAAATATAGCAAAGTTCATGTTCAGTACAATAGATAAATGAAGAAACCCATTGTCTTTTCTTATCCGGTACGTGTGTAAGTCTTAAACCCTATGAAATATCAAATAAACTTTTTTTTTGTAGATATGGAAAATATATATATATATAACATTGAAAAAAGAGGGTCAAGCACAACTAACGGACCCACAAAATTAAAGTTTTTCTTTGTTCAGCAAACCGTTTAGGATCAACAAGTTGAATTTTCAACTTTTTGGAAGATTCGTAGGTAGCAATATCATTAGTAACCAAAGATTTACTCCGAATTCTGGAGTCACTTAGGAGCCATGTGTGGAAGGATAGTTTGATTGTCAAATCTATGGTTAATATCACAGTTTCAGTTCCAAAAAGAATAGACCAAGGTAATAAAAAAAGTCTAGTATTCAGGAGAACTTTGAATTTTCCCCCCAGAAGTACCCAGTGATCCTTCTTGTTAAAATTCTGTTGTACTAGTAACCTGGGTGACTTCTGAGTTGAGATCTTCTCCTCTGCGGCCTCGGGATCCTCTCCTTCGGCCATCCATGTCTAGTCATACCGGCTTGTCTGGTGCATGGGACTGAGTACATGTAGAAACTTGATCGCGGGTGGTGTTACGGGCCCGGCTGAAGCTGCTCTGCTCAGAATGGGAACGGAAGGGAAGGCAGAATTCTCTGAAACATCTCTTAAAATTCTCATCTAAGAAGGCATAAAGAACCGGGTTTAAACTACTGTTGGTGTATCCCAGTGCAATGCAAAAATGCCAGCTGGCTACCACATAGGGGTTCTTCTTGTCAATTTCCACCATGGTCCACACAATGACAAATATATGGATGGGGGTCCAGCAGATGATGAAGGCAGCCACCACAACTAAAACCATACGGGTTATGCGTCGGAGGTTGCGGTCTTTCTCCCTTGAGCCAGACAGAAGCCGCACACTGCGAAGGCGGAGAATCATCAATCCATAGCATACTGTGATGACCAACACTGGCACCACAAAAGCAAAAATGAAGACACAGATTTTGGTAACGGTGTCCCAGTACCAGTCTGGGCGGGGGAACTGCAGAGTACAACTAATTGTGCCAGCTGTAAAGAGTAAGGTGGACAATATTAATCATCATATCAATAATCATAGTATAATAGTTATAGCAATCATGTTATAAACAGTGCTATGGAAAAGGTGCTCTCTCCATTCCAGCTGTCCCATATTATTGCCTGTTATACCCTGTTTGGTTTCTTTGTTATAAGTACATAGAACAGTTTTTGAATTATTACTGTTTTTTTCCAAAGATAAATAATAAATGAAACAGTACCAAAATCCTCTTTGCTTTTATTTAATTTTTTTTATTTTTTTATTTAATTCTTTGGGTACTGAGGGAAAAGCATGTATCATGTGAGTGATAGAAAAGATACATAGTCATTGTGAAGTTAAAAGGGTTGTCTGGGAAAATTCATAGTTAGTCATGTTCCCGGGGCTGTGGAGGACATGTCAGTAATGTATACTTACCTGTCCGGCTCCCTCACTACTGGGAGTTTCCAGGCTGCCCACTGTCCATTGCTGTTTTCATAACATTCAATAACGTCCTGTTCCCATATGAAATGGCTGATCGGCATAGACTCTATGCCAAGCAGCCATTTCCGGTTAAAGTGGCAAACCATTGGATGTTTTCAAAATGTTTACAATGGCCCAGAGCAGACGACCTAGGAACCGGCAGCAGCGGAGGAGTGGGACAGGTAAGTATACATTACTGACATGCCCCCGCAGCACCAGCAGGATGGTTACAGGAGAAGTCCAGTGAAAATTTTTATTTAAGTATTGTATTGCCCCCCAAAAGTTATACAAATCAACAATATACATTTATTATGGGAAATGCACATAAAGCGCTTTTTTCCCTGCACTTACTACTGTATTAAGGCTTCACTTCCTGGATAACATTGTGATGTCACTTCCTGGATAAAAAATAGTGATGTCACTTCCTGGATAACATGATGATGTCACTTCCTGGATAAAATTGTGTTGTCACTTCCTGGATAACATGGTGATGTCATTTCCTGGATAACATGTTGATGTCACTTCCTGGATAAAATAGTGATGTCACGACCCGACTCCCAGAGCTGTGCGGGCTGTGGCTGCTGGAGAGGATGATGGCAGGGGGATGCTCAGTGTCCCTCTAGTGCCCTGTGTCCCTCAGTGTCCCGCTGCCATCATCCTCTCCAGCAGCCACAGCCCGCACAGCTCTGGGAGTCAGGTCGTGACATCACCATTTTATCCAGGAAGTGATATCACTATTTTATCCAGTAAGTGACATCACCATGTTATCCAGGAAGTGACATCACCATGTTATCCAGGAAGTGAAGCCTTGATGGAGTAATAAGTGCAGGGTAAAAAGTACTTTATAAGCATTTCCCGTAATAAGTGTATATTGGGGATTTGTCTAACTTTTGGGGGGGCAATACAATACTTTAATAAAAATTTTCTTTACTTATGAATTTTTCTCCAGATAACCCTTTTAAGGCAATTGCAGTTGAGATGAAAAATGTAATTTTATTGACATTCTGCAAGCTGAAAATTAAAGCCCAAACTGAGAATGGTCCATCTCACAAATGACTGGCCGGCCATCATTACTTCAAGGCTGTTGCATTACTCAGCTCACTTGTGTCAAAATGCATATAATTACCCAATATTCTTGATAAGCTCTTGATCATCCAGTGCAATGTTGAAAGAGATTTGGTGCTGAGATGAGCAGTGCATCCACCAGCCAATAAAATATTGACTACCAGATGCATACACTAAACCTAAACAAAATGGTGGTTGTTGGCGGCTCCCTAGATCCTCAAGGTGCTAGAGGCAATCTCTGTTATGCTCTCCATATGATATAGCCCTAAGTGTTAGGTCTTTACTTTAAAAAATTGGAAATATTTAATGGGACAAAGATGCAATAATAAGAATCCTTTTGTAAACATTCAGAAGGAATTTATGTTTTTAATGAAAAAAGGAAAAGCTAACAATAGGCTGATCAATTATTTGCTCCTCCAATATATTCCCAACGTTACCATAGATGTCATAAAACATTCAGTATCCAATTAAAAATTTATGTTTATTAGGCGTAAAACATACAAGACATAAAAAGTGGTCCCAACAAAAAAATTCCTAGGTCTCCTCTAGTATCCTACCCTCCCCCTATACATAGTGTCTCCCATGGTAGGCAATTCCCTTGGTAGTATAATGACAGCTCAGGAGTCCCAGTGTATTGCAGAGATGGTCACCCTGATTCGGCGGGCCCCCGGTGGTAGTTCCGCTCCTGTCCTCCTGCCTCTTGACGCATATTCCAGCCTCCCTGCATATGCGTAAGTATGTGTGACCATCTGAGCCGGCAGGCGGGCCGAACAGTGCTCTGTGGCCGTGGAACTCCCCCAGTGCTCCTAACGGGTTAATTTGCATATTTTTATAGGATCGAATTTCAGTGCGTTGCTAAGAGGAAGTTAGCGGCTACCGGGAACTATCAGCAGGTTCTTATGCACCAACCTGCTGATAGTTTCCCTTTAACTTTCACACAAAGTATAATTGTCTATAGGTAACAGGGTTATTGGTGAGAAACATTTTTATGTTCATCAATCTAAATGTGGCAAATTATTATTTCTATGGTCAGCATAGTTTGATGTTAATTATTTATGTGTACAGTATATGGCAAAATGATGTATGTGTAAGGAATGTACGGAATATCATCCACGTGTAATGTACATAACATGGGTGTGCACTATATGGTCATATCAGTATATGCAATGCATGGGAATATCATCTGTGTGTAATGTACATACCATGGGTGTGCACTATATGGCAATATGGGTATGTGCAATGCATGGGAATATCATCTGTGTGTAATGTTTATACCATGGGTGTGCACTATATGGCAATGGTGCAATGCATGGGAATATCTTGTGGCTTTTTGCAGTATGTCAGTATGTCAGTAATATTCTCTTTTACTCTGCACTGAGATTTTATAGGGCTATATTCTTTTCATTCTGTTCCATTTGTAAAACCAAGTTCTCTGGAAGAAGTGCCTCTCAGGGGACACCTAATCCTATAATACCGTATTACATCCCCAGCACTGACAGTACACAACATATCACAGAACTGCAGACTGACACAGAAAATGGAATATTTCAGCTCAGATGGAAGCTGAACCCCCTATATCCAGTACCCTGGTGGGCCCTAAGCACCCGAGTCACTGTTCCTCAAACTTTATATAAGTGGAAGTTTATATAAGTGTGAATTATATTATCTACCAATTTAAAGGGAATGTGTCACCTAAATTTTAATTTACTGATTAGAGTCAGATATTAAAACTTTTTTTTTTTATTCAAATCTGTTTCTATTTTCTGTCTGTAACTTTCTTTCTTTTTATGCACATTGTTATGGGGGCTTCCATCTTGCCTGAGCTGTTTTTAACAGCATTTAGTGACATGCTTTAAAGCAAGACTCATGGACATAGATGACAATAGACAGTCTGTCCCCTTGAGATGAATGTGAAGCATTAATGTGACCTGTTAAGAGATCATATCACAGGAAGCTGCTATTGTCTCCTCTATCGACTGGTGTCACCTGATGCTGCAATGCTGTACAGATCACTTTACAGCAGCCTCCTCTTATCACCACAGGTACAACAGGAAGTCTCAGCTTAGTTTTAGCCCCAGTGGTGAGAATGAAAACTGCACTATATCCAGGGCCGGATTAAGGTTGGTGGAGGCCCCGGGCGACAATTTTGTTGGAGGCTGCCCCCCCCCCCAAAAAAAAAAAAAAAATAACAATATCACGATCTATATAGATGTCAGCTTACTGTAGGCGACTTAACACAGATCCCTCCTTGCTCCTGGCTCAGCATCCTCCTCTGTTGTGCACGTGATGGTCACTAGAGGCTGCAGTGCAGAGGAAGATGCACAGCCCTAGAGACAGGTGCAGGAAGGGGTGAGTATCAGGGTGTGTTCTCACATTGTGTTTGTGTTAATAACGCAATGTGAGAACCCAGCACTTTCTGTGTGCTCTTAGCCACTGTGTTAGTGCCATTATACACAGCCTGATATCCTGGGTAAGCAGCGCCATTCTGCTAGATTGGCGCTCACTTACAGAGCATATGATAAGGCTGGATCAGCCATCAGTCGCACATCACTTTTTGACGTAGCGATGCATGGCCAATGATTTTTGCTAGCGAGAAGCAGTGATGGTATTATGGCTTAGAGCAATATAGCCGTGGTGTATGCATGGTGTGTACCCCGTCACGGCTGGCACCCCAGCATCGAATACTCAGCACCCAGTACTACTGAGCGGCATCCCCCGGCTCTCAGTAGTGCTGGGTACTGGGGTGCCGCTCTGCTTGATGCCCGCTCTTCTCATCAAACAGACGTGAAGGAGGTCGGGGACGTCTTAGTTTGGGGTCCGCTTCTGTCCAGTATCGGACTGGGGTACCTGGGGCCCACCAGAGGAAATGATCCTTGGTGCCCACCAATATAGAACCAGTGAGACACGACAGGCCGCTGCTTTCCTGGATTCATCTGTATCTGTGACAAATCCTTCCTTAAAAACATTTTCAGTCAAAGTGAAACTCTCAGAACACCCTCCATTTATTCAGCTCTCAGGGTATGCTGGGAGTTGTAGTTTCTGAGAGGACAACCCTGTAATAAATCACTGTATGCAGAGTCTCCTGGTGGCTGCAATCTGTGGGTGACAACCATCAGCCCTGAAGGTCCAGCAACACATCTGTCTACGCTGTCCTACAACTCCCAGCATATCCTGGGGGCTGCAGACTGTCAGTACATGCTGGGAGTTTTAGTGCCTGCAGCTGTTGTAGTTGGGTCCTATACACTGGATGCTTAGTGGGAGATCAGAATACAAAGATCTGTGGGGGCTCAGTGTAGGGAAGTGACCCCAGAACATCACTAAAAGGGGATAGGGGGAGATGTTATTAGTGATGTTCTTGGGTCACTTCCCTGCACTGAGCCCCCACAGATCTATGTATTCTTATATACCACAAAGCATCCAGTGTATAATGCACCTAGGACCTAACTACAACAGCTGCAGGCACTACAACTCCCAGCATGTACTGACAGTCTGCAGCCCTCAGGATATGCTGGGAGTTGTAGTGCCTGCAGCTCTTGTAGTTGGGTCCTAGGTGCATTATACACTGGAGGCTTTGTAAGGGATCAGAATACAGAGATCTGTGGGGGATCAGTGCAGGAATGTGACCCCAGAACAGCACTAATAGGGGATAGAACAAAAAAATCTCCCCCTATCCCCTATTAGTGATGTTCTGGGGTCACTTCCCTGCACTGAGCCCCCACAAATCTATGTATTCTTATATACCACAAAGCATCCAGTGTATAATGCACCTAGGACCTAACTACAACAGCTGCAGGCACTACAACTCCCAGCATGTACTGACAGTCTGCAGCCCTCAGGATATGTTGGGAGTTGTAGTGCCTGCAGCTGTTGTAGTTGGATTCTAGTTTAAAAGTTTGCGCTAGTGTACTGTAGTGACCGCGGGGCTGTGTCAGTACACTACCGCAAACCATACACTGACCTATTTAGACCCCAATGGTACACAGGCTCTGCACACTATAGAAGTGATTACAGTGCAGTTACTAATGACTCACAGGTGACGTCTTCTCCGATTGCTGTCGCTCACTCTTTTCTTTCCTCTCCATCTGGCGCAGCCATCATGAAGACTTCTCCGAACACAACTCAACGGCAGAGGGGCGGGCTGGCTGGCAGGGAGAGAAGCTGGGGGGCAGGGAGAGAAGCTGGGGGGGGGGGCAGGGAGAGAAGCTGATGGGAGCAGGGGGATCGGCAGAGGGGCGGGCTGGCTGGCAGGGAGAGAAGCTGGGGGGCAGAGGGATCGGCAGAGGGGCGGGCTGGCAGGGAGAGAAACTGGGGGGCAGGGGGATCACCGAGGGGCGGGCTGGCAGGGAGAGAAGCTGATGGGGGCAGGGGGAACGGCAGAGGGGCGGGCTGGCAGGGAGAGAAGCTGGGGGTAGGGGGATCAGCAGAGGGGCGGGATGGCTGGCAGGGAGAGAAGCTTGGGGGCTAGGAGAGAAGGTGGGGGTGGGGGCTGGCAGGGAGAGAAGCTGGGGGACAAGGGAGAGAAGCTGATGGGGGCAGGGGATCGGCAGAGGGGCGGGCTGGCTGGCAGGGAGAGAAGCTGGGGGACAAGGGAGAGAAGCTGATGGGGGCAGGGGATCGGCAGAGGGGCGGGCTGGCTGGCAGGGAGAGAAGCTGGGGGGCAGGGGGATCGGCAGAGGGGTGGGCTGGCAGGGAGAAAAGCTGGGGGGGCAGGGGGATCGGCAGAGGGGCGGACTGGCTGGCAGGGAGAGAAGCTGGGGGGCAGGGAGAGAAGCTGGGGGCCAGAGAGAGAAGCTGGGGGGTGGGCTGGCAGGGAGAGAAGCTGGGGAGCAGGGAGAGAAGGTGGGGGGCAGGGGGATTGGCCGAGGGGTGGGCTGGCAGGGAGAGAAGCTGGGGGGCAGGGAGAGAAGCTGGGGGGGCAGGGGGATCAGCAGAGGGGCGGGCTGGCTGGCAGGGAGAGAAGCTGGGGAGCAGGGAGAGAAGGTGGGGGGGCAGGGGGATCAGCAGAGGGGCGGGCTGGCTGGCAGGGAGAGAAGCTGGGGAGCAGGGAGAGAAGGTGGGGGGGCAGGGGGATCAGCAGAGGGGCAGGCTGGCTGGCAGGGAGAGAAGCTGGGGAGCAGGGAGAGAAGGTGGGGGGGCAGGGGGATCAGCAGAGGGGCAGGCTGGCTGGCAGGGAGAGAAGCTGGGGAGCAGGGAGAGAAGGTGGGAGGGCAGGGGGATCAGCAGACGGGCAGGCTGGCTGGCAGGGAGAGAAGCTGGGGAGCAGGGAGAGAAGGTGGGGGGGCAGGGGGATCAGCAGAGGGGCAGGCCGGCTGGCAGGGAGAGAAGATGGGGAGCAGGGAGAGAAGGTGGGGGGCAGGGGGATTGGCCGAGGGGTGGGCTGGCAGGGAGAGAAGCTGGGGGGCAGGGAGAGAAGCTGGGGGGGCAGGGGGATCAGCAGAGGGGCGGGCTGGCTGGCAGGGAGAGAAGCTGGGGAGCAGGGAGAGAAGGTGGGGGGGCAGGGGGATCAGCAGAGGGGCAGGCTGGCTGGCAGGGAGAGAAGCTGGGGAGCAGGGAGAGAAGGTGGGGGGCAGGGGGATTGGCCGAGGGGTGGGCTGGCAGGGAGAGAAGCTGGGGAGCAGGGAGAGAAGGTGGGGGGCAGGGGAATTGGCCGAGGGGTGGGCTGGCAGGGAGAGAAGCTGGGGGGCAGGGAGAGAAGCTGATGGGGGCAGGGGGATCAGCAGAGGGGCGGGCTGGCTGGCAGGGAGAGAAGCTGGGGAGCAGGGAGAGAAGGTGGGGGGGCAGGGGGATCAGCAGAGGGGCAGGCTGGCTGGCAGGGAGAGAAGCTGGGGAGCAGGGAGAGCAGGTTGGGGGCAGGGGGATCAGCAGAGGGGCAGGCCGGCTGGCAGGGAGAGAAGCTGGGGAGCAGGGAGAGAAGGTGGGGGGGCAGGGGGATCAGCAGAGGGGCAGGCTGGCTGGCAGGGAGAGAAGCTGGGGAGCAGGGAGAGAAGGTGGGGGGCAGGGGGATTGGCCGAGGGGTGGGCTGGCAGGGAGAGAGGCTGGGGGGCAGGGGGATCGGCCGAGGGGCTGGAGGGGCGGGCTGGCAGGGAGAGAAGCTGGGGGAGCAGGAAGAGAAGCTGGGGGACAGGGGGATCAGCCGAGGGGTTGGAGGGGCAGGCTGGTCAGGCTCCGGATCCCCCCACCCCCGTTTACTTGCCGGCCAGGTGAGCTTCCAGCAGACAGCCTGTTACACACAGGCACGGAAGCTCATCGCAGCAGCCCGCGGTGGCCGAACTTCCTGCTCGGCGCGATGACGTCACTGTGCGCCGCTGCCGAACAGGAAGTCCGGGCACTGCGGGCTGCTGCGATGAGCTTCCGTGCCTGTGTGCAACAGGCTGTCTGCTGGAAGCTCACCTGGCCCCGAAGGTGACACCGCTAACCCCCCCAACCCCCCCCCCCCCCCCCGGGCGCAGACATTACCGGTGGGGGGCGGCAGAGGGGGGTTGAAGAAAAAAAAAGGAACAACCTGAACCCGGAACCCTGCTTCCGGGTTCGGGTTGGTGGGGGCCCCTTTGTGGTGGGGGCCCCGGGGCACGTGCCCTTTGTGCCCACTCTTTAATCCGGCCCTGACTATATCAGGGTTATTTTACAATATAGATAATAGAATGGAAAATTAGAAAAAAAATGACACCAAAAACTCTTTATTTAAACAGTAAGTCATTTTCTGATGACACATTAAAATACTAAAAATACTGTTTTTCAAATTAAATCAAATTGTACAGATTTGTAAATTACTTATGTTTAAAAATCTCCAGTCTTCCAGTACTTATGAGCCACTGTATGTCCTGCAAGAAGTGGCATATTCTCTCCAGTCTGACACAGTGCTCTCTGCTGCCACCTCTGTCCATGTCAGGAACTGTCCAGAGCAGTAGCAAATCCCCATAGAAAACCTTTCCTGCTCTGGATAGTTTCTGACATGGACAGAGATGGCAGCAGAGAGCACTGTGTTAGACTGGAGAGAATACACCTCTTCCTGCAGGACATACAGCAGCTGATAAGTACTGGAAGACTGGAGATTTTTTAAATAGAAGTAATTTACAAATCTATATAACTTTCTGGTACCAGTTGATTTGAAAAAATATTTTTTTTTTTGCTGGAGTAGCCCTTTAATATTCTGTACTTTCACAGTTTAGCGCATTTTTAACTGTACTGTGAAAAGGTCACGTCATGCTTCCGCATAATGAATGGTTACAGAATTGCTGCTGAACGATAACAGTTTATAACCCCTCATTTATAAAGGTCACTGACTCAAAAAGCTCTGAGTCACTATGATTTCCGTAGCATTGCAGTATAGCAATATTTGCAGGACATGTAGGGTGCACTTTTTTATTTTTATTTTACTCACTTACCTTTATTTGTTTTGGTAACTGCCATAACCATAATGGGAACCCCGATAACAGATGATAAAATCCAGATGCAAACATTGATAGCTTTAGCCTTAGATGGGGTTCGGAAGTCCAGAGCGCGTACGGGGTGGCAGACGGCTATATAGCGATCCACACTCATCATGGTTAAAGTAAATATACTGGTGAACATGTTGTAGTAGTCTATGGACAGAACAATCTTGCAGAGAATTTCTCCAAATGGCCACGTCTCCATAAGGTATTTGGCACTCTGGAAAGGTAAGGTACTGGTAGCTAGGGCATCGGCCAATGCTAGATTGAAGATGTAAATGTTGGTCGCTGTCTTCATTTTGGTGTATCTACAAAATATGAGCAGGATGAAGATGTGAGTAATATTGGAAATTATTTGCACTTCCGTGGAAAAATACAGTTTGCTTGTTCTGCTGATGCTCTGGGTAAGCACAGTAGTATGATACAAGAAACTGGACATAACTGCAGAAATATAGCTGAGACCACCTATTCCCCAAGACATTATGCACCATTTATTGTACATCTAAGGGGGCTTTTGTTCCCCCAGAGTATGAATGCATCCTATTTATTTGCCCCTGGTTGTGCCACTAATTATTAGTTATCTACCTTTTACACTGCAGAATACACTAAGTGCATGTGCAAGTGGGGAAGTATGTAGTGTCCTAGCACAGGTGTGCCACTCGTTCCAGGTACCCACAGTGGGATAACCCGGCCAACGGCACCCCTACTGCTTTGCCGCAGTATATATTCATGCGGTATATATTTTTGTACTATTGCATTCATTTTTGTGTGAACACAAGGCTAAGCTGAACATATCAGCTATATATCAGGCTAAGTTCCCGCACTGTAAAATATCTGTTATCATCTGTTATTTGCACAATACTGTCCGTTATTTTACAAGACAGCTGTAATTTTTACATAGTGGAAACATAGCCTCACATTGGAGTTTGACAGTTTTTACTATGATACAAAGCTGGGCCCCTGCCTGAGCTTTTAAAGTGAATGTAATATTAGGTATATCACTTTGGGTTTTTTACCTTAACGGATCAGTGCCCGCAGGGATGGCGGTGGCGCCGTCCTTTTTTTGAACTGCCGTCCGGTTGCTGTTACCGCACCAGTATTTTCAGGAGCACAGAGTCCCCTCCCCTCTATGACGCAGCTCTATTGATTCTAATGAAGCCCCGTCACAAAGGGGATATTGTCACACTGGGGGCTGGCAGACCTGCCCCCAGTGCTCCAGGGTGGGCTGATGTTCCCGAAAATACTAGTGCCGTGTGCTGGCAGTGGGTGATGGTTCAAAAAAAGGACCGCGCCATCGGCATGTCGGTCTATTCATGTAAAAACCCAAAGTGATAAACTTGATGGTACATTCGCTTTAAGATTGGAGATAATTTCAGTACAACCAGTGTAACCCCTTAGAGGCCACATTTATCATTCTCTTTGCATCATTATTTGGGCTAATTTGGTGTTATTGTGCACAGTGTTTGAGAAAGTTATGCCGGCTGGGCCTTTTTTTTTTTTTTTGTCGCTTAGAAAAATGTGCAGTGGTATTCCACTCCTACCCTGGTGTAGTTTTTTTGTTGCCAAATTTTGTTATCTAAAAAACTGTGCAAACGAATTGCGAAAGCACACGAGAAATGGGCAAGATTCATTAAGGCCTGTGAGGTAATAATGAATTTTGAGTAAAAAAAATTGTACAGATGATAAATGTGCCTATATATATATATATATATATATATATATATATATATTATTATTTTTTTTTTTTTTTTAATAAGAGTAGAATAAACGGGATAAATGTTGGTCTTTACATAAATCAGTATTTTTTACGGTTTACTTAAAGGGAAAGTTCAGCGATCTGTAAAAAAAAATAAAATGCACAAAAAGCATATAGGTGCACTCACCGATCCGTCACTGATTGTTTAACAATCCCATTTGTGTACACTGCTCCTAGCTCTGGGTTAAAACTTTTAAAAATAGTCCTAGTTTTACATAATGGCGACCGGCCAGGAAACTACATCTCCCAGCATGCAGTATACTTTAGAACCAACTGCCAGGTATCTGCCCCTGTCTTGCATAATCCGCCCACCATTGGCTTTATATGCTATATTTCTATATATTTATCTTCATCTACATAGTTTAGAGAAATTTCCCCTATACTACTCAGAAGAGGCAGTTTTTTTTCCACGCGTGTGATGTTAGTGGTGGGCAGGCGTACAGCTTGCCTGGCCACAGAAGACATAGAGATCATGTGACCTCTGTCTCAGAAGGGAGGGGGAGGACAGAGGAGTGGAGACAGAGTGAAGCAGGCAGTGAGGACTTTTAGCAGCTTCAGGGTGTGAGTCAGGATGTGCTGCAGACAAACCGACCAATTCTTGTAATAGAAACCTATTACACACAAGCTTAGATTATGGGTGGGGATTGAACAGGGTTAAATCTTTCTTAACTGGAGTTCCCCTTTAAGAGGCTAAGTTCAAGTCATAGTCACATGCACTCATTCTACTACCCTTAAATAGTGGACTTTAGGTCCTGTTCGAGGAAGATTTATTCCTGTTGTACTACACCAAGATAGCCTACTCCCAGCCAAAGAGTAATATATTTTTTTGAACACATCGTTGTTACTGCGCCAGTATATTACATGTCATTACATGCTGGAAACTGCATCACGGACAAAAGGTGGGGGGTGTATAACAGCCTGGGGAATCAGCCTGCTGGTTCCACGCCACTAGTGTCCGTACATCTATAAACAGGCTGAGAACCTGTGGGTTGCTCTCCTCCCTCTGCTGACAGGCATATTTACTAACAGGTTGTATAACATATTCATTGCATCTCATACTGATAGCATCTTTGCCTGTCATAATGGATAGCATACTGCTTATATTGTATACCCTCCCTTATGTGCCACATTATATGACTGAACTATATCCGGCGTTCATTTGTAAGCTGTTGTTAAGCTTTCCGCTGCATTAAGCACTATTCTTTCCGGTGGCACATTTATATAAAAGGACCCACTATTATCCAGCCAATGTTATACAATATTTTCATGGATCCCTGGAACATGTGTAGCTTTATATAGCTCAGCAGAGGCGAGCAACACAACGTATTCCATGGTGGGCAATATGTCATTTTAAGGCTATGTTCACACATGGTATTTCCGTCAGTCTTTTTTCAACCAAAACCAGGAGCTAGTTGAAAACACATAAATTTGTGCAAATCTTTTCATACGATTTTTTTCTGTCAGTTCACCTCCTGATTTTGGCTACAAATACTGACTAAATTTTTGTGCAAAATACTAAGTGTGAACATAGCCTTAAAGTGTCACTGTCATTTAAATTTTTTTTGCAGAAATCAATAGTACAGGCGATTTTAACAAACTTTGTAATTGGGTTTATTAGCCAAAAAATGCATTTTTAAGCACTGACCTTTCTGACCTCTGAATACCAGCTTTCGCACAGCTCCCACTGTGTAATCCTTTGTTCTCTGTTCTCTGCTGGCGACTAATCTCCCTCCTCCCCCCTCCCCTCTCCATAGGTTACAGAGGGCAAGACTGATGTAAAAGAGTTGAGATTCCCTGATAATGAGCAGTGACTGAGAGCGAGGAGGGGGGTGGGGGGTGGCCTGGGGAAAGGCTTTTTGAATGCAGATAATGGCATATTTGCCTAATAAACCCAATTACAAAGTTTCTTAAAATTGCCTGGACTATTGATTTCTGGAAAAAAAAAATACGACAGTGACGCTTTAAACATAGAAACATTGAAGGTTGTCAGCAGTAATAGCCTTCCTGCTTCATCTAGTCTGCCCTGTTAGTATTTTAGTATTTCTCTTATTATTATTTTAGGATAGATACTGTACATGTATATACCAGGCACGTTCACATTCACTAAATTTACCTACCACATCTGCAGGAAGTTTGTTCCAAGCATCTACTACTCTTTCAGTAAAGTAATTTTTTCGTACGTTGTTTCTGATCTTTCCCTAAACTAACCTCTCACTGTGTCCTCTTGTTCTTGAGTTCCGTATTTTTCTAAAAACCCTTCCCTCCTGAACCTTATTTAGTCCTGAACATATATAAAGGTTTCCATGATGTGCCGCCTTTCTCTTCTTTCCTCCAGACTACACAGATTCAAATTCTTAAGTTTTTCCTGATAAGGGAGCAATGTGTCAGACCGGAGAGAATACACCACTTCTTGCAGGACATACAGCAGCTGATAAGTACTGGAAGACTTGAAATTTTTTGTTAAACAAGTAAATTATAGATTTCTGGCACTTTCTGGCACCAGTTGATTTGAAAGGGAAAAAAAATGGTGAATAACCCCTTTAAACAAACTGCAAACAGGTGAAGTGTGGTTCAGCAAGTTCACTCATCTCTTCTTAACTGTTCGCACTCCCTTGGAGTTTCCCACAGCTGCTTTCAGACTGCTTAGCCAATCACTGACTGAGGTAGGACAGTGCAGTGGCCAGTGATTGGCTGAGCAGGCTGTCTATGGAGTCTATTGTCTACGGACAGCCCGCCCAGCTATTTACTGGCCTCGGCACTGTCCTGTCTTGGTAAATGATCGGCTGAGCGAGCTGAAGGTGGCTGGATACTCCAAAGACCAATACGGTGAAACTTGGGGGAAAGCATTTTATATATATTTTATTGTTTGGTCTTTACAAACTTGTTCAGAACTCAGGTCTCTACAGATATTTATTTAGTTTATCTTCAGTCTGCTTAACTGAGTGTGGTGTACCACCACGGGTGTTATTAGGTTATACACCCCTCGGAAAAGCCTGTACATTGTAATGAAGTGATACTTAAGTTTTACAAGTAGATGTCGCTGTAATTTGTATATGCACTTGTATATTGCACAGCTGTAGAGAACAAGGGGTTATTGGTTGTTTATGATCTGCGCACCAATAAAGCTCTCTTCTCTTCTTCACCTATCTCTATTCTCCTTCTTCTCTTAACACTGTCTTCTCCACCACTCACAGGGGACATTACACCTCCTGTAGGAAGTTGTCACATTGAGAGAGAAAGTGCACGCCCACACTTAGTGAGTCTTAATGCAGTCTGGGAAGAGAGAGGATGCAAGACCAGATAGTCCCTGCTGTGGTCCAGCTGGGCTCTGGCTTTGCCAGGTCTCTCCTCCAGTCATTGTCCACTGTAGTCTAGTCAAGAGTGTGGTAGTGTACGGACGCACATTGGAGATGGAGAAACTTTTATTTTAGATGCTATCTTTGGTCCAACTAAGCAGTGCTAATCTACTTGAGAGAGGACAAGTCAGAGATCACCCTAACCCCAGGAACTGATCTGGATAGAGTAAAGTTGCTACAAGCCTATGTACTCTATCTCGCAGCGCAGGTGTAAACAGGTAAACTTGGCCACCTTGATCAACTCAGGTAACAAGGTCTGGGGCTTGTGTCACCCTAATAGGACGGGTCACCCGACACTGTAGGGCAACAGGTTGTACAGCGACAACAAAGGTCGAAACACGGGCACAAGTATACGTCTATTTTCAAGTATTCTTCAGTATTCTATTTCTTCTTCTTCTAAAGTTCTGGCAGAGCACATTTCTACCCTGGGTTGGGACTCTTAGCACAAACTCCTATCCACTACTCAGCAGCACCAACCCCTCTCTACTGTTCTCAGCTCACTCTACTTCTCAGCACACAACCAAGTCAGCTCAGCTCTTCTGCTCCAAAGGCTCTTAGTGCAGATTCTATTCTGTCACGTCTACCGTCTATAATCAGCTATTGTACAAAGTATTCTCACAGTAAAGAAGTGTAACGCCTGGAGTAGTGGATCCACTGGACCGTCACCAGCGATGGCACTAATCTCACCAGGGAGCGGAGTTTAAGGGGCCGCTGGTTTTCACCAGAGCCCGCCGCAAGGCGGGATGGACTTGCTGCGGCAGGCGACCCCCAGGTCGCTACCCCTGGCTTGGTTGCTAGTGACGGCAGGCGAGGCGTGGCAGGAGCAGTAGGCAGGAGATAGGGCAGGCAGAGGTCTGTAGGCGTGATCGCAGGTGGCGGACAGGACTCAGGAACAATGGGAAGGCAGCGGGCAAGGACTAGGGACAAGGACTGCGGACAGGAACAAAGGACAAGGACTAAGGTCAGGAACAACAGGGAGCTGGGCCAAACGCTATGGGAAGCATGTAGAGGCTCCAACACCTGTAGTGGGGCAGAGCTGGAATTTATGGGAGAGTGTGATGTGCAGCAAGCAATTAGGGGCGGACTGCCCCTTTAAATCCGAGACAGCCGGCGCGCGCGCGCTGGCCGGCACAGCGGGTGACAGGAGCGGGGCGAGGTAAGGCGCCCCCCGGGGCCGAAGTAGTAGCAGCGCCGGGTCCCTGCACATGGACCCCGGCGGCTGCATGGAGAGGTCGCGGCGGCGGCCCGGAGCATTTTATTTATGATAACAGGACTCAGTGGTTCTTGTTCCGGCACCCACACAGTCACTACTCCATTCTTGGGTCTTCTCCCCTTTCTGTGGGTGGCAGTACTGATAGTTTGGTTGGGTCATAACTCCACTCTGGACCACCGTGATAAATACCCAAGAGACTTCCTCGCAGCCTGGCAGGTCACCAACCACAGGGAAAGGATTTCGCCAGCCACCTTAAAATAAAAGCAGGTGTGCCTCCATACCTGTGTGCCCAATCGGCACTGGCGTTAAGACAATCTACCACCTGGGGGTGCTATATCTCGACCAACCACCAGCGCCACTCAGCACCATCTGGCAAGTGACCGGTCGTCCACACATGGGCACCACAATAGTAACAAGGACTTTGTTACAACTAGGACAAGAAAAGCTGTCGGTGAAGCGTGGTCAAGTACAGAGTAGCTAGTGAGGCTACAGAGGATCTATATCCTGCAGCCGGGAGCTGTAGAATTACAGAGGAACTATGACTATGCTGTTGGGAGCCATATGACCAAGCAGTCTGCGACCATTTCTGGAGGACATTATACAAAGGACTGTAACGTTAAACTTTTTTTTTTTTTTTTTTTTTTGGCAGAGCAGAGAAGCTAGGAATACTTGTGCTTTAGCCAGAATTATCTGTGTATTCCATATCCAAGATTGTGAGGACTCTTGCATTTTTGCATTCCAAGAAGTTCTAAGTAGAGGATGAATTATTGATGACGGTAAAATAGATGTCTGCAGCTAACCTACAATTATGGCGGCCCCTCGCCATACGTAAATGTGTGTGCTGCACCTCACATACAACATGTCCCAAGATCTGACCCCAGGACAGATCTTGGATTAAAAGCAGCTATCCGAAGGTACAAGTAGTTTGGGGGGAGGGGGTGTCAGACTGTGGGTACAAAGTCGCTTTAATGGCAAATAATTACTGTTATTTTAAAACAACGGACAATTTTTTTCATTAAATGACGGCAATCTACTCAATTTCAACAGTGTTTCTATAGCCTTTCTATGACACAAGCCCCAAACCTTGTTATCTGAGTTGAGCAAGGTGTCCAAAGTTATCTGGTTTCACCTGCGCTGTGAGATAGAGTACGTAGGCTCTTAGCTGCTTTGCTCTATCCGGATGAGTTGCTCTGCTGTAGGATACTGTCCTCCACTTTTAGAGATGTTCACAACGTGGGTTGGGGTGATCTCTGATTTGTCCTCATCTTAGGTAGAAGTGTTGCTTTAGAAAGAAAAGTCTCTGTGTCTTCCATGAGCGTCTGTACACTACAGCTAGCCTGTCCCTGGCTAACTCAGCAGGGATACCTAATCTGTCTGTCTTGCTCCTCTGAGAAACAGATTAGAACTAAGTGCGGGTGCACGCTTCCTCTCCCCACGTGAAAACTTCCTAAAGGGTATATGTAACCACCTCTGTGAGTGGTAAAGAAGAGAGTACAAGGAGTAAGAAAGATAGAGATAGGTGGAAGAGAAGAGCAGCTCTCATTGGTGTGCAGATCACAAACAAACAATAACCCTTAGTTCACTACAGCTGCGCAACATACATATACATAAATAAATGTACATACTATTAACAACTAGTGGCAAAACTTTTACATGACTTCGTTACCACTTCACTTTTCAGATACAGGCTTTTGCGAGGGGTGTTCAAACTAGCAACACCCGTGGTGGGACACCCCAGGTATATTTCTGAACACTATAGCAGGTACAATCTTGGTAATGAAGGCTCGTCATTTACTGTATTTTTTCCCCGATCTGTGAGTTTCCCTCTTTCTCTTTCTTCCTCCTGTTTTGCTATGTCTCAAAGCTCATGACTGTGTTTAATTGCTCTTCCGGTCAAGGAGCTCCAAGTTACTAGTGCCAGGAGAATTACTTCTGTAAGAATCAATAAAATCCCCGAGAATGTAGAAAAAACTTCTGCAATAAAATGTAACAAACACTGGCCGGTAGATGCATGGAGAAGATGAAATGCCGCATCCATAATTCATAGCTAGTCCTCATTTCTAGGAAATATACCAGATTCTAATGATTGCGTCACTGTAATTCTGTAAGTTGGCAGAATAGACAGACAGAATAGACATGACGTCCTGAATTGACTAATAGCTGCCCTACATATTGTCACATATATTTAGCCTATTTGCTAGTGGGGTTCATTAGAGCTACCGCAACCCTAGCAAAAACTTAACGGGGTACTCTGGCAATTTTTTCTTTCTTTTACGGTGTCAAAACACTATATAGATTTGGAATTTACTTCTACTTAAAAATATCCAGTCTTCCAGTACTTATCAGCTGCTGTATGTCCTGCAGGAAGTGGTGTTTTCTTTTCAGTCTGACACAGTGCTCTCTGCTGCCACCTCTGTCCATGTCAGGAACTGTCCAGAGCAGTAGCAAATCCCCATAGAAAACCTCTCCACATAATATACCGAATGTTATTACTGTTGTTTCTATATTCGTTGTTAACCCATATGTTAGCTTATTGTACAAACATGGTAACTTTAATGTTGGCACTAAAATCAGTGCTTATAGACTTTCTCTTTTGTAATAGGTTCTTAAAAAAACATTGAGCCAGAAAACCTCTCCTGCTCTGGACAGTTCCTATCACAGACAGAGGTGGCAGCAGAGAGCACTGTGTCTGACTGGAACTGATATACCCCACCTCCGACCTATAGGATATACAGCAGCTGATGAAAGATTTTTTTTTTTTAAATTACAAATTTATACAACTTTCTGACACCAGTTGATTTGATTAAATAAATAAAAAAATAAAAAAACTAAATGATTCACCAGAGTACCCCTTTAATGTTGCTGGGAGAAATCTGCACCCAGAAATGTATTACCTAGCAACTATCCAGATCCTACAGACATAGAGTGCCTCCTTTTCTGTCTCTATACCTAGAAAGATATACAGTATGAGGCCAAGTTCAAACAACATAAAAATAAGGGCTAAATACGGCTGTATTTAGATAGATATGGCCTGTAATTTATCCAAATACGGCCATATTTTGCCCCTATTTTTACGTTGTGTGAACTAGGCCTAATAAAAGTTGCATCTAACCTTCCTGTTTTCATGTATAACATCATATCTTAACGGTCAGATATGTGCGGAGGAGGTGATACAAGTATATGCTGTATTTTTAGGATTACTAACATGGCAGGACTAAGGGCCTTTATTAGCCCCTGGCTTCCATGACAACCCAATGGAGCCCATGGAGGGCTTGTTTATCTGGGTGGGTTAATGTTTAGGTTGGAGGTTATGGTTAATCTATCAGCTGTATAATAGAGCCGGCACTTGCTGTACATAAATTTGGCTCAGCTCCTAAGCCTGCGCCATATATATTTCTTCAGTACAAGTATACTGAGTACTGCTAAGGGTTAAACTCAAAGTTCATATCAGACTGCCTGTATATAAGTGGCCGACATTTTGCAATCTGGAAAGATATCAATTCTGCAGGCTGCTTTTTTTGGCTGCGTCAAGCCTCTTTGACCTCAGTTTTGATTGTCTCGGTATTGAGATTGCACCAGGTTTCTGTATAATAAAGGCATCTTACAGTGTCTACAACCTCGCCCTAACAACATATCATCTCAGGGGTATTGCTGCCAGGAACAGAGAGATGCTATTATTTGTGGGGGTCTTGTTAGAGATGGTATTGCTGTAATTGATACCTGTAATTTTTAATGGTGAGATGTTGTAGTAGGACTGTGAAGACCCCAACCCTGACATACAAATATTATAGTATCTAATTTGTTTTGTACAAGTTATAGTGAATAAAAGGACCAGTAAATTACCAATAACCTTTCATCATGTGCACGACATTAATTGTGTCTTATGCTGCGTTTACACGTAGCGATAATTTACCCAATCGATCGTTTAACGATTGTGAAGGAACGATGAACAGTTAGACGAATAAATCGTTAGAAAAAACGTTAGAAAATTTGTAAGAAAAATCGTTATTGCGATCGTTTTAAGATCACTTAACCCTTTGAGGACCAGGCCCAAAATGACCCAGTGGACCGCGCAAATTTTGATCTTAGTGTTTCCGTTTTTCCCTCCACCCCTTCTAAGAGCTCCAGCACTTTCAGTTTTCTATCTACAAGCCATGTAAGGGCTTATTTGTTACAGGAATAGTTGTACTTTGTAATGGCGTCTTTCATTTTACCATAACATGTATGATGGAATTCCAAATATATTATTTATGAAGATATAAATAGGTGAAATCATAAAAAAGAATGCAATATGGTAACGTTTGGGGGGTTCCTGTGTCTACGTAATGCACTATATGGTAACAGCGACATGATACTATTATTCTATAGGTCAGCCCGAACACAACCATATGCAGGTTACACAGATTCTCTAATGTTATATATATTTTTATGAAATCCTTTTTTTTGGCAATTAATTATAAATAAAATGGGCCTATTGTGACGCTTATAACGGTTTTATTTTTTCACCTACGGGGCTGTATGGGGTGTCATTTTTTCCGCCATGATGTCTAGTTTTTATTAATACCATATTTGTGAAGATCGGACGTTTTGATCACTTTTTATTAATTTTTTTTTATATATAATTAACAAAATCGGTAATCCGCGCACTTTTTTCCCTCTTTTCGTGTACGCCGTTTACCGTTCGCAATGACGCTTGTTATATTTTAATAGATCGGACAATTACGCACGCTACGGTATATTATATGTTTATTTGTTTATTTATTTTTATATGTTTTATTTATATAATGGGAAAGGGGGGTGATTTCAACTTTTATTGGGGGAGGGGCTTTGGGGTAGTGTGTTAGTGTTTTTAACTTTTTTTTTTTACACATTTGAAGTCCCTTTGGGGGACTTGTACATACATTAGTTTGATTTCTACACTGACCATTGCTATGCCATAGGCATAGCATTGATCAGTGTTATCGGCGATCTGCTCATTGAGCCTGCCTGTGCAGGCTCAGTGCAGCAGATCGCCGATCGGACCGCAAGGAGGCAGGTGAGAGACCTCCGGCAGTCGCTCGTCGCTTGATCGTTCGATGTGTTTACACAAGCCGACTATAGCTCAAATGCGATCATTATCGCAAAAATTCGAACGATAATTGTTATTGCTGATGATAGAGAGATGTTGGTGATAGAGTGGGTGTTGATGATAGAGAGGATGTTGATGACAGAGAGGGTGTTGATGACAGAGAGGGTGTTGATGACAGAGAGGGTGTTGATGATGGAGAGGGTGTTGATGATGGAGAGGGTGTTGATGATGGAGAGGGTGTTGATGATGGAGAGGGTGTTGATGATGGAGAGGGTGTTGATGATGGAGAGGGTGTTGATGATGGAGAGGGTGTTGATGATAGAGTGTTGTTGATAGAGAGGGTGTTAGCGATAGAGAAGGTGTTGATGATAGAGAGGGTGTTAGTGATAGAGAAGGCGTTGGTGATAGAGAGGGCGTTGGTGATAAAGAGGTTGTTGGTGATAGGGTGTTGATGATAGAGAGGGTGTTGATGATGGAGAGGGTGTTGATGATAGAGAGGGTGTTGATGATAGAGTGTTGTTGATAGAGAGGGTGTTAGCGATAGAGAAGGCGTTGGTGATAGAGAGGGCGTTCGTGATAAAGAGGTTGTTGGTGATAGGGTGTTGATGATAGAGAGCATGTTGGTGATAGAATGGGTGTTGATGATAGGGAGGGTGTTGGTGATAGAGATGGTGTTGATAGAGAGGATGTTGATAATAGAGTGTGTTGATGATAGAGATGATGTTGACAGAGAGGGTGTTAATGATAGAGATGGTGTTGATGATAGAGAAGGTGCTGATGATAGAGAAGGTGCTGATGATAGAGAGGGTGTTCATGATAGATAGGATATTAATGATAGAGAGGGTGCAAACAAACACTTGGGGGAGCCAATACATGTAATACAAAAGGGAATGCTACATTTGTTTTCAACCCAAACACTTTTACACTAAGACAAGAAAAACAAAATAATGGTGCACCCACAAAACTAATACTATAGCAAATCACGTATTTTATTTGAATCACATATACAGAAATTGAAATGGCAACTGGGCCAAACATTTAAAAAGATTAAAAACCCAAAGTGGGTAACCCATCACACAGGGGTTGGCATCAATACACCCAACCCCCACCGGAGACCTGCTCCTCTCCTGAGATCTTGTCAGAGCTCTAGGTCTGATATAGGAATAACATTATTATAATGCTGACTTTCCAAATCAACCCCTATATACAAAGTGCCAAATAAATACATAAATAAGTGCAAACATCCAATATAAATATCTTAGAACACCACTGCCAAAAGATAAACAGCCTGCAAAATAATATATATCATCCAAAAAATGATAACCACAATGAAATGTCCCCCAGGACTCTGTCAGTGTTCTCCGCACGGGACCCATGGGACATTTTGTGGGTGCACCATTATTTTGTTTTTCTTGTCTAGAATGATAGAGAGGGTGTTGGTGATAGAAAGGATATTTATGATAGAGAGGGTGTTGATGATAGAGAGGATGTTGATGATGGAGAGGATGTTGATGATAGATAGATGTTGATGATGGAGAGGGTGTTGATGATAGAGAGGGTGTTGATGACAGAGAGGGTGTTGATGACAGATAGATGTTGATGACAGAGAGGGTGTTGATGATAGAGAGGGTGTTGATGACAGAGAGGGTGTTGATGATAGAGAGGTTGTTGATGACAGAGAGGGTGTTGATGATAGAGAGGGTGTTGATGATGGAGAGGGTGTTGATGACAGAGAGGGTGTTGATGACAGAGAGGGTGTTGATGAGGGAGAGGGTGTTGATGAGGGAGAGGGTGTTGATGATAGAGAGGGTGTTGATGATAGAGAGGGTGTTGATGACAGAGAGGGTGTTGATGACAGAGAGGGTGTTGATGACAGAGAGGGTGTTGATGATAGAGAGGGTGTTGATGATAGAGAGGGTGCTGATGCACTATTTACACTGAATACGTAGCTGTAGACATGTAATCGAGTTTTCTATAGACTACAGTGCATACAGAAGAATACTGTGCTGTTCTTGGCCATCTTACGACTCCCTGGAGTGCTGGTCTCTGTGACATTTATCCTGGCTGACCACAATCCTACCAGAGAGCAGCTTGTGCCTACAGGCTCCTGAGATGTAAATGCAGTATTGGATATAGTTTATGATTCTGACTGTGGCAGCTGAAGCGAAGAGAATGCAGTGATCTTACTGTATCTCCTCTAACCCACAAGTCAGGGCCCACAGAAATAAAGCTCATCCATGTTAATGAACTAACAGCATACAGCAATGTGAAGATAGTAAGAGCCTGGGGAGGCAAGACAGGCTATGCTGGATGAGTTTATTTGCCATAAAGCGGCAGACATATCAAGTATTACTACAGTAAAGCCGTATTAGACCGCCAAACCGTGCTGTAAATGTGCACCAGTCTCCTAGATCGGTGCTGGTTTGGGTGGATGGAGGGGGGAGGGTAAAAGTATTTGGGGCTCAGTGTCCTCATAACAGTGGCAATCTAAGTGTCCCTTAAAGTGTCACTGTCGTTTAATTTATTTTTATTTTTTTGCAGAAATCAATAGTACAGGTGATTTTAAGAAACTTTGTAATTGGGGTTATTAGCCAAAAAATCTCCTCTGAAGTCAGCACTGACCTCTCTAGCCTAGGAATATTGGCTTTCACACAGGTCCCACTGTGTAATCCTTTGTTCTCAGCTCTATGCTGCCTAATAAACCCAATTACAAAGTTTCTTAAGGGTGCGTTCACACCTACAGGATCCGCAGCGGATTTTCATGCTGCGAGTTTGCTGCGAAATCAGCTGCGGATCCTGTACTGTGAAGCTCAACGGGTCCCATACACGCAACGGATCCGCTGCCTGCATGGGACCCGGCCCCCTTAAACCGCCCGCACGCCGCCCCGGCCCCCCTGCATGCCCGATCGTCGCCCCCCCGCACGCCCGATCGCAGCCCCGAGCATACATCACCTGCTCGGGCCGTGGCTGTGTGATACTCCCGGCTCCCCCTCATTGCCCATCAGCATCAGTGCTGCCGCTGCTGTACAGAGAGGATACAAGCCAGAACGGTCCATACAGCAGTCAATTTGGGCCCTGGTTTATGCCAGGTCCCCTGTTAGAGGACAGTCCAGTGTAGTCTGGAGTGAGGTAGTGGACAGACACACAAGGGAAGCATGGACACTATTTTCTTGAAAGCAGCACTTCTATTCACTATGCAGTGCTAAACACTCACACAAGGGACAAAGTCAGAGATCATCCCAGCCCACGTCGAGAACAAGTTTAAAGGTGCAGGACAGTATTCTGAAGCAAGAGGAACTGATCTGGATAGAGCAAAGTTGCTAGAAGCCTACGTACTCTATCTCACAGCACGGGTGTAAGCAGGAAACTTTGGCCACTCTGCTCAACCCAGGTAGCAAGGTCTGGGGCTTGTGTCACCCTCATAGGACAGGTCACCCAATACTGGGGGGCAATAGGTCATGCAAAGACAAGAAGTCAAAACACGGGGACAGGTATTCTCTCTACTCTCAAGTATTCTACTTATTCTACTTCTAAAGTTCCGGCAGAGCACATTACTACTTGGGTTGGGACACAGCACCATCTGGCAAGTGACTGGTCAAGCCTTACAGCAGTGCACCACATATATCTATGAATAGGTCCGTACATTGCGGACAACTATGGATGCACATCCATAGTGCCATCAATAGTTGTGGGTCCAGCACTATGGACATGTGAATGTAGTCTAAAAGCAGTGTTTTGGCTAGGTTCAAACCATGTAAAAATGATGTGCAAATAATGTCCGCTATTTTCGGAAAACAGACGTTATTTGCACAATGACGGCCGTTATTATGAAAGACGTCCGTCATGTTTGCATTGTGTGAACCTAGCCTTTCTTTGTATGTGACTATGCTCCTTCAGTGACATATCGATATCCCTAGGTTGAGGCTGACGAATGTTTTCACTACACAAAGTACATGTAAATCAGTTCTGCATATAATAAATGAATGAAAGCAATAATTCAAGGACTTACTAACCACATCACGCTCTCTCAATGGAGAAACAAGAAGCTCCTGTTTGGAATTTTACATTTGGGAAGTTTTATAAAAAACAAATTAAATAAAATCTTGCCTCTATCAAAAATATTTCTAATAAAGAACAAGCATACAATAGAGCTGTCATCCTGTCAGTGCAACCTCTGTCCTTTAGTGATAATGAGATGACTCTGATGACCCTGCCTCAGTCTACACAGTAGCCACCACAACAAAGCCTCCCTGTAACAGACACCTTCAAATATTATAAAACTAATTAAAACGCATATGTCATTTACTGATCAGAGATTTCACTTTACAACAAAACACATCGCTGTTCATAAATATTAAGAAGGGAAGGAAAGATGCTGCGGTAATCAACTGGTTAAAGGGAACCTGTCACCAGTACAATGCTATCTCATCTATCGCCATTATGTTATAGAGCAGGAAAAACTGAGAAGATTGATATATATCTTTGTGGGAAAAGATTCAGTATAACTTGTAACATGTTTATTGAAATCCCTGCTCATTCTGTGATAAGGAGTCCAGTGGGCGGGGTCAGTCAATGGGCTGGACTCTTTAGCATAGAAACATCACAGATTTCAATCAATAAAGATATATATCAATCCGCTCAGCTCCTCCTGCTCTATAATATGATGCCGATAGCTTAGGTAGCAATTTCATGGTGACGAGTTCCCTATAATTCCTAACAATGGATCTTGAGCTACATTCACACTTCTGCATTATTGCTTTATGGGAGATCCATAGATTTCATACAAAAAGTAGAACAGAACATATATGGCGTAAAACAGGCCAAAGACCTTCATACATGGTCTGTTGAACCTTCTGTGCTCGCTACAGTAGAGGTCAGAATTAGAGATGAGCGGATCTTTCAAAGAAAAAAAAAAATCCCGCATAATTCAGAAACTTCACAAACTGAACCTTAAAGGGGTACTTCAGCAAAAAAAAAAAAAACAAAAAAAAAAAAACAAACATCAACTCAAGTGGTGCTAGAAAGTGCCAGAGATTTGTAATTTACTTCTATTAAAAAATCTCAAGTTAACTTCAACTACGTATCAGCTGCTGTATGTCCTGCAAGAAGTGGTGTATTCTTTCCAGTCTGGAGAGCAGGAGAGGTTTTCTATGGGGATTTGCTGCTGCTCTGGACAGTTCCTGACATGGACAGAGGTGGCAGCAGAGAGCACTGAGTCAGACTGGAAAGAATACACCACTACCTGCAGGACATACAGCAACTGATAAGTACTGGATGTAGAAATAAAAGTAAACTACAACTCTATGTAATTTTCTGAAACCAGTTGATTTAAAAGAAAAAAAAAACTAAACGCCGGAGTACCCCTTTAAAAAACTGAACCCTTACGTTGTCTATTCCAGGCAGGAATATTCTACAGTACATGTGTCTGATCTATCAGGTTTATTCCTAGCTCTTGCAAGACTACAATTCCCATCATGCCTGGACAGCCAAATGCCTGTCCAGGCATGATGGGAGTTGTAGTTTCCCACCCCTGCTGTATGCAAATAAACCAGAGGACCAATTCAGCATTAGATTGTAATGACTCGATCTGCATACAAGACTTTTGTGAAGTGGGATCTAGAGACGGAAAACAGGATCTGTATGACGACAATGCAAATCCAAAGCCTGTCATTGCTCATAGACCTGGACTGGACTACAACCACCCTCATCCTCATGCATGTGATTGCCGTGCACTGCTCCAATGCCATTCATTTATGCTAATTGTTATTAATCGCCCCAGTATCACAGCTTGGAATAATCAGGAATTCATCAAAGCCACCAAATCCTTAAAGGAGCCTCCCCCAGTTTTAGCCTTACCCCAGATGAATGTACATATTATATCATATGCTGGTAAGTGGCCACAGCTTTTATAGAGACAGCTTTTAGCTAGAGCGACTATACTATTATTACTTCTTCCTTTGATTACTTATAATATTACAGCGTCTTTATACATTCTTATTCCACTGACTCCTTCTAATGTACCAATGCTATTCTACGTCTTCATCTTAAAGGGGCACTCAGTCAAAAATGTGTTTCTTTCAAATCAACTGGTGCCAGAAAGTTATATAGATTTGTAATTTACTTCTATTTAAAAATCTCCAGCCTTCCAGTATTTATCAGCTGCTGTATGTCCTGCAGGAAGTGGTGTATTCTCTCCAATCTGACACAGTGCTCTCTGCTGCCACCTCTGTCCATGTCAGGAACTGTCCAGAGCAGGAGAGGTTTTCTATGGGGATTTGCTGCTGCTCTGGACAGTTCCTGACATGGACAGAGGTGGCAGCAGAGAGCACTGTGTAAGACTGGAAAGAATACACCACTTCCTGCAGGACATACAGCAGCCGAAAAGTACTGGAAGACTTGTGATTTTTAAATAGAAGTGAATTGCAAATCTATATAACTTTCTGACAACAGTTGAAGACATTTAAAGGGGTTGTCTCAAGTCTTCCCATACTTATCAGCTGCTGTATCTCATGCAGGAAATGTTTTATTTTCAGTCTGACACAGTGCTCTCTGCTGACATCTCTGGCCGAAACAGGAACTTTGTCTCGGTTTTCTTGAATCCCCATAGAAAACCTCTCCTGCTCTGGACAGTTCCAGTCTCGGCCAGAGATGGCAGCAGAGAGCACTGTGTCAGACTGAAAATAAAACAAAATTTCCTGCATGACATACAGCACCTGATAAGTATTGGAAGACTTGAGATTTTTTTTTATAGAAGTAAATTACAAATCTATATAACTTTCTGACACCAGTTGATTTGAAAGAAAAAGATTTTCGCTGGACAACCCCTTTAAAAGAAAATAAATTTAGCTGGAGTTCCCCTTTAACTCGCACCATTTCCTATAGATCATTATAGTTATCATGAAACCTACATCCTATTGTTAGGACACCAAAAAGAATTTTCCCTACAATGTTATGTATTTAACGCTTATCAATATGGTTCATCAATCATCAGTCAATTACATTTCCCCAAGGTATTCTGGGTAGAAGAACTCACAGCGTTATGTATGTCTAGGAGCACAAATCATAAAAAGATGAGTTTTCTGCCAACCCAGACAGTAAAGCCAGCTGTCATCCTTTAGAGGAGAATCAATGCCAAAGCATAAGTCTCCTGGAGCCGAGGAGCTCAATTCTCATGTGTGGTGAACAGGAGCAAAGTCATAAGACTTCTGTCCATGGAAGATATTCACAAATTCCCCAACATATTTCACACTTCTAACTTCATCATATATTCAGTCATCCAGAGGAGGGGAACCTTGGCCCTCCAGCTGTTGCAAAACTACAACTCCCATCATGCCTGGACAGCTAAAGCTTTGTTTTCAGCAGCTGTAGAGCCAAGGTTCCCAACCCAGTGCCGGACTGGCCCACCAGAGGACCGGACAATCCTCCGATGGGCCCCCAGCTTTAGAACCTGCC
This sequence comes from Dendropsophus ebraccatus, assembly GCF_027789765.1. Classification (NCBI taxonomy): domain Eukaryota; kingdom Metazoa; phylum Chordata; class Amphibia; order Anura; family Hylidae; genus Dendropsophus; species Dendropsophus ebraccatus. The sequence continues at coordinate 150,046,244 of NC_091458.1, forward strand.
CTAACACTGACTGACATGTCATTTCTCACTGGTTCTTCATTGGTGGGCCCCCAGGATCATTTCCTCTGGTGAGCCCCAGATACCCCAGTCCAACACTTTGGCTAAAGCTTGGGCTGTCCAGGCATGATGGGAGTTGTAGTTTTACAACAGCCGAAGAGCCACGGTTCCCTACGCCTGTGCTATAGGGACAGATATTTAAAATAACTATAGCCAGATGTGTATACAGATTTATAATGGTAAAAAAACCAGACAATAAATGCAGGGAATGGGATATATTACACGGAGACGGTTACTGTTACAGAAATCACTTCTATGGAGAATGAGCAAGGACACCTACAGAGAGACCTGAGAGAGGGGATGTAGTTAGGTGAGCAGATATAGATCCATATAGATTGGAAGAATCCAATTAAATGGCGAGACTTGGATGAACGACAAGCAGTTGTTGGATATTATATCTAAATGGACAGTAAAATCTCGTAAATAAGTTTCATAGTGTGTTACTGTTATATATCGGTAACTTTTGTTGCAGTAATACTTGTCGTTTTATGTTTCTTATTGTATGTTTGGTGTCAGATTGCACAGAAATAAGGAAGATGATGGAGCCCTGTAAGTAATAGGTGGACTGCAGAAAGATATTACGGAACATAAGTAAAGTATACATACAAAGGCATCTATCTGTATATATGTGAGTGTATATATATATATATATATATATATATATATATATATATATATATGTGTGGGGATAGATAGATATATGTTATAGAACATAAGTAAAGTATACATATATATATGAATATATATTTGTGTGGGAATAGATAGATATATGTTATAGAACATAAGTAAAGTATATATACAAACGCATCTATCTGTATATATGTGAGTGTATATATATATATATATATATATATATATATATATGAATATATATTTGTGTATTTGTGTGGGGATAGATATATGTTATAGAACATAAGTAAAGTATACATACAAACGCATCTATCTGTGTGTGAGTGTATGTGTAAATATGTAAGTGTGTATGTATATTTATATATAATATCTATATTTATTTGTGTGGGGAGAGATATATGTTATAGAACATGAGTAAAGTACATACAAATACATCTATCTGTGTGAGTGTGTATATATGTGAGTGTGTATATATATTTGTGGGGGTATATATTTATATATATAGATGTATGTGTGTGTGGGGGGGTGTACAGTAAGTATGTAGGGTATATGTGTTTGTGTGAGTATATCTAAGTGTGTGTGCGTGTGTGTATGTATGTATATATATATATATATATATATATATATATATATATACTGTGTATATATATATATATATATAAATACACACACATATATATATATATATACAGTGTGTGTATATATATATATATATATATATATATATACACACACACACATGCACACACACAAATGTTGTGGAGCAAAAGTAAACTATGCATACAAAGAAACACATCTATCTGTGTGTGTATATCTATATGTGTATATACAGTATATATGCCTGTGTGAGTATATCTATATATATATGTATATATATATATACAGGCAAATGTTATGGAACATAAACTATATATTCAAACATCTATCTGTATGTATATGTATATGAGTGTGTGTGCGTATTCTTACACATATGTACGCTTTGTTGCTGTACATTCATTTATAGTGTCACTCTTCCTTATTACTCCAGAATGAATAACATTGGTGTCTTACGCCGGTTGCTGGTGTCTTGCTGGTTTTACTAACATGCCCCGACCGTAAGACGTAAATAGACTGAACTAAGGGTGCCCTTACACAGAGAGATTTATCTGACAGATTTTTGAAGCCAAAGCCAGGAATAGATTTGAAAAACGGAGAAATCTCAGTCTTTCCTTTATGACCTGTTCACTGTTTACAGTCCGTTTCTGGCTTTGGCTTCAAAAATCTGTCAGATAGATCTCTCTGTGTAAACGCACCCTTACAGCTCTGGAAAGTCCAGTCAGAGTCTATGCAGCCGCCACATACAGACATGCAGATAATCCTAGGTGCACATTGCTTCACACAGACGCACATGACATTTGCTACAAACATTTCAGATTTTTCACGTTGTTTTTTTTCTTTCTATGCATCAAATACGTCCTACATGCCTCTACCTGCCAGGTATAATGATGGAACTGTATGAATGATGAACAAATCCCCTACCTCACAATCCCATACATGACCAGGACATTCCCAAGTAGCCCCACAACGCAGACCACAGAGTATAGCGCAGTGATAGCCACAGCCATGATAATTGAAGCATGGTTTCTGGAGACCCCCCGGCCTGGGACACTGAAGGTGATGTTAGGTAGGGCAGAAGAGGAGAGGTTCTGTGAGGCGTTGTAGTAGAGGATATCTGAGTACAGCCTGGAGGTGGACAGCTCCAGCTCCATATTTAGGGCTAATACTCGCTCCTGCAGGGATGCGGAGTACAAGTGGTCCCCGAGTCGCTGTTGCCGTGGAGACAGCAGGAAGGATGTGGAGGACAGGACGCTGGATCCTCAGCGACTGAGAGAAAAGGAGGGAGTGGAAGGAAGAAAACTGCTCCTCTCATACATGGAGATCCTCCTTTACCACCCATTGCCTTCTCATTTCCCCCTCCAGCAGTCTCTCCTCCTACTCCTACATCTTCAATCCCCACAGACATTCCCTCTCTCCGTCAGCCATCACTTATTTCTTACAGCAAACATTTGCCCTGTATGTCTGTCTCTGATCTCCATAAACCTAGACGCAGCTGTGCCTGTCACGATGTCTGTCACTGCAATTCATCCTCCGTATCCGTATCAACTGCGCTGGAACGTCCCCCACGTATGTAACTGGCGGTCGCCCCCCCCCTGTATTCCAGTATCCGTCGCCTCCTTTTAGTACCGCCATGCATAGTACCGGATACATAGGTTACTATGTGTAGGCGAAAATTTGCGCCATTCTACTTCACTGACACTTACGGACAATGAGAATCCTTAGTGGAGTGCGCAGTCTATGAGGCATTGTCAATGACCCCCACAATATACAGCTTCCATAAGATCCCATTTGCAACATGCGCTCTTGTTTTATTACGTGCTACTTTTATTACAGGGATCACAGATTCCCCAGGTGTAGATAACAATTTTTTAGCCTCCTATATCTCCGTATTTACTTGTAGTAAATCTTTTTTGTATAATAACTATGACTTTAAAGGGGAACTCTGGTTAAGAAAGATGTGACCCTGTTCAATCCCCACCCATAATCTAAGCTTGTGTGTAATAGGTTTCTATTACATGAATTGGTCGGTTTGTCTGGAGCACATTCTGATTCACACCCTAAGGCTATGTTTACACTACGTAAGTTTTGTAATAATCACGGCCGTTGTAGCAACGGCCGTGATTACTACGGAACAGGGGCGTAGCTAGGGGTTCAGCCTAGGGGGGCGAGTGAGTCTCAGTGGGCCCCCAACCGACTAGGTTTCCGATAGGGAACCTCATCAGACAACACTGCTTTCCAAATAATAAAAGGAATATTATGCTACATTATTCATAGTGAATAAGGACCGAGAGCACGAAAAATACTCTCTACATCTCATATATAGAACCACATATATAAGAGTATAAGATACTGGAAGACCACACTATACTGAGTATAAGATACTGGAACACTGGAGAACCACACTATACTGAGTATAAGATACTGGAACACTGGAGGACCACACTATACTGAGTATAAGATACTGGAACACTGGAGGACCACACTATACTGAGTATAAGATACTGGAACACTGGAGGACCACACTATACTGAGTATAAGATACTGAGACACTGGAGGACCACACTATACTGAGTATAAGATACTGGAACACTGGAAGACCACACTATAAGATACTGGAAATCTGGAGGACCACACTATGAGATACTGGGATGCTGGAGGACCACACTATAAGATACTGGGACGCTGGAGGACCACACTATAAGATACTGGGACGCTGGAGGACCACACTATAAGATACTGGGACGCTGGAGGACCACACTATAAGATACTGGAAATCTGGAGGACCACACTGTGAGATACTGGGACGCTGGAGGACCACACTATAAGATACTGGGACGCTGGAGGACCACACTATAAGATACTGGGACGCTGGAGGACCACACTATAAGATACTGGGACGCTGGAGGACCACACTATAAGATACTGGGACGCTGGAGGACCACACTATAAGATACTGGGACGCTGGAGGACCATACTATAAGATACTGGAAAGCAGGGTGGCCTCTAACTGGCTGAGGTAGAGTTAATATACCCCTTGCTATAGAGCCCCTCTCTCCTCTTGCCCTGTACAATCTGGAAGTAACAGGGTTAATAGCACACCAGCGGGCCGCATTGGGGGTGGGGCTTCTGAAAACGGGGCAGGGCTTATCGGCACATTATACGCCCCTTCAACTATGAACACAGCCTATCTCCCCCCTCCCCTGTAGGCCCCCCCTGACCAGTATGTGCCCCCTCTGTGCTGTGCAAGATCCTCCCTCTCCTCTGTGCAGTGCCCCCTACTCACCTCTCCTCCGCTCCCAGAGGCTCTTCTCCTGGCCAGTCCTCAGCTCGTCCTCTTTTAGCTTCCGGTGCAGGCAGACTTACATACAGGCTGCCTGCACAGGAAGAATGGGTCTCTGTCCCAGCGTGCCGTCCTTTAGCTGTGCGTGCGTCTTAAGGCGTACGCACAGCTAAAGCTCACTAGTCCGGGAGGCAAATATCACCCTGCCACCCGGACCAACCCACCTCTATCAGTGGGCCCCCAGCCTTGGTGGGCCCAGGAGCGGCCGCCCCCTTTGCCCCTCCCTATTTTCGCTACAGCTACGGAAATTACATGGTGCTGCCTTCAAAGGAAGGAGTGTATACCCTAGCGGCGCCGTATAAAACTGACATGTCAGTTTTCTGCGGCCACTATTCACTGATTATTCTGATCACCATTGGAGTTGAGAAGGAATTTTCTCTCTATGATGGGGCAATTGTCATCTGCCTCATAGGGGTTTTTGCCTTCTTCTGGATCAACACAGTAGGGTTTCTCTAGGTTGAACCTGATGGATTCTTGTCTTCTTTTAAACTTATCAACTATGTTACTATGTCACTTTACTGAAAGATTAGTAGATGCTTGGAAAAAAAAAACTTCCAGCAGATGTGGTAGGTAAATCCACAATAACCAAATATAAACCTGCCTGGGATAAACATAAATCTACCCTACGATTAGGGATGAGCGAACTTTTGAAAAGTTTGGTTCGGTTCGATCCGGCGAACTTTCGTGAAGTTTGGATTCGTACGTACCGAACCTTAAACGAACCTTGCTATAACGGCTGAATAATTGCAGCTACAATAGTGGGAGTGTGAAATAGGATATAGTTTCGTTTAGTTACACTTGCTATTACAATGAAAAAAGTGGGAAAAATTAAAGTGCAAAAATAGTGATAAAAAATTTGCCAAGGTGTAAGTAATTACTCGGGACATAGGACACAAAGTTCCTTGGACCCGGTAGGGTGGAAAACAGACATTTGACAGTGGAACCAGCAGCAGTAATAATACTGTATTGGACACAGTATGGTTGAGAAGAGACTATTGGAGGAGGCGGCACCACTTGATTGCACCCAGGCCAGTATGGTTAAAAAAGAGACCATTTGAGGAGGAGGAGGAAGCCGTACCTGATTGCACCCAGGCCAGTATGGTTGAGAAGAGACCATTTGAGGAGGAGGAGGAGGCCGTACCTGATTGCACTCAGGCCAGTATGGTTGAGAACAGACAATTGACGGAGGAGGAGGAGGATGTTCAGCCTTGGAGTGGTGGCCTGGGAATCCTCGCTGATGATGTTGTTCAGCACACTTTCCAGAACACAGACGAGTGGGATGATGTCGTTGATCCCATAGTCATGCCTGCTCACAAACAGAGTCGCGTCCTCAAAAGGGATCAACAATTGTCAGGAAATGTTTAAAGAAACCTGTGCACTATGAGGTTTATCACATGTGCCTTACAAGGTGTATGACTCAGCCCTCCCTGCTGCACTGCAGAGACAATGTTCCTCCCATTGTCGGCTACAACACTTCCCACCGTTAGTTGACGTGGGGTCAGCCATTCATATATCTCCTCCCTGATGGTCCGGAAGAGCTCCTGCCCACTGTGGCTCCGTTCATCCAGGCTCACAAAATGGAGGACAGCCTGAGAGCGCCGGGTCTGACATCGTTGGTAAGACACCGGGGCAGGTTGGACTGCAGTCAAAGCGGCAGATGGTTGCAAGGTGGTGGAGGCAGAACCTTTGCAGAACTGGCCACCTAAAGCACTGGGGAGGTGACAGTGGCAAGAATAGGCTAACTTTCTGGTGGTCTTCTGGGAGGGTGTTGACCCAATGGGCAGTAACAGACATGTACTGCCCTTGGCTATAATTAAAGGATCAGACATCACCACTAGGGTGCACGGTCTTGGACACCAAGAATCCCAATGAGTCGCCAACATTTTTCTACACAACTGTGCAGTGATGGGACCGCTGATGGGACTTTTTTTTTTTTGCTGGGACATTGATGGGACCTTTTCTTACCTTTTTTTTTTTTTTTAACTTTTTTTGTTGCGGCTAAAAGGGGCTCTCCTATTTTATTTTTTTAAGCTTTCTTGTAAAGATATAAACTGAGAGATTTTCACTTAATAAAGTAGATCAGCTTGAACACTGAAGTTGCTTTCATGTGTCTTCGTTGATACTCACAGACAGCTGTCACATTACATTTTTGATTAGGCAGCACCCAGGTATAACTGAGGAGACTAATTTAAGGTCTCACCCTAACAGGGGGACGTCACACATCTTGATATTCACAGAAAACCAGGATACAAGGGATTATAGGAGTAATAATCCCTTGTATCCTGGTCTATTCTGTGATTTTATTTGTTATTGTTATTTTAACCCCCCTTATATATGCCCCCCTCTCTCCCCCCTCATAGCTGCCCCCCCTTATAGAAGGGCCCCCCTCTCTCTCCCCCACATATAGATGCCCCCCTTCTCTCTCCCCCTTCATAGATGCCCCTCCCCCTTATAGAAGGGCCCCCTCTCTCTCCCCCACATATAGATGCCCTCCTCTATCTCCCCCCTTATAGAAGGGCCCACTCTCTCTCCCTCCCCCCTTACAGATGCCCCTGCGGGACGCATTGGGCGCAGGCAGCGTCTCTGTCACTGCTGCCTGTGCCGGTACATGGAAGGAGAAGAGTGCGGAGGATGGCAGAGCTGCAAGGCGGTGAGGGTGACACTACCCCCACGGCCGACCGACCGACAGACACACACACACACACACACACACACACAGGCAGACAGACTCACACAGACAGACAGACTCACACACACAGACAGACAGACTCACACACACAGACACACACATCTGACCTAACGCAGACCACTCCCGCTGCCTGGCCGTAGTAGAGCTCCTGCCGCTGTGGCCCTCTGCGTGCTCGGCCTGCTCCTGCCACAGCAGCCCGCCTGTCACGCTCGGCCCGCTCATGACGTGCAATGCAATCCTCCAATGCAATCAACGCGGAGGAGGAGTGTGGGGCCGCTGCGGCCGGCTGTGGTGCACGTTCAACGCCCGTGTCACGGCCGGCCGGCCGCAGCGGCCCCACGCTCCTCCTCCACGTTAATTGCATTGGAGGATTGCATTGCACGTCAGGAGCGGGCCGATCGCGACAGGCAGGCTGCGGTGGCAGAAGTGGGCAGAGGGGAGTGGGCCGCAGCAGCGATTTTTTAAAATAATGTTTTTTTGTTTTTTTTTGTAGTCCGGGCAGCCCACGGACTGGTAATCCGGCCAGCCCGGCGGGCATTTGCCCGGCTGGCCAGATTACCGGTCCGGGCCTGGTTTGGATCTAGGGATAAGAGCAGTGTAGACAAGTGGGAAAGGTGTCAAACAATCAGTTGGGAATCGATGAGTGCTCCTTTAAGCTTTTTCTGCATTGTATTTCTTTATGGCATGGCTGTGGAGTCGGTAAGCCGCAGCTCTGACTCCAACTCCGACACCTGAATTTTATCAGGGCCGACTCCGACTCCCGACTCCGACTCATAAATGGCCAGTCATATACCAGGGGAGTTATTTCTCACACTAGCTCAGCAGCTTTTCCCTAGTGTCCTACATGATCCTGGTGCAATTTCTGAGGGAATAAAGGAATACTGTATATAAAGCAGCTTCTCCTGTGTGTGCAGTGGATGCAGCCAGTCTCCAGCCTCCATGTCCTGAACTACTCAGAACTAGATTAGATGGAGCAGGTCTTTTCCTGCCGACTGTCTTATGTTTATAACTAAATGTTCACCATACACAAAGAAACACTGCCAAATATTTTATTCTCCAGTGAAAAGTGACAAAGAGGCTTTCCTAGGTCCCTGAAGTGCTAAGGGCTAGAATCCCTCCTTGCTCCCCCTCCCATACCTGACCCTGCTAGCTTGACAGGGCTAAGCTGCTACCTTACAGGGTCAGGTATGGGAGGGTGACTAAGGAGGTGTTACAGCCCTCAGCACTTTAGTAGCTTGGGAAAGCCTCTTTGACTCTTTGCACTGGAAAATTAAAACAAACTGGAGTGTTAACAGTTTGTAACCTGAATTGCAGCTGACAAATTCACTTTAAGGCTATGTTTTCATAAAGTATTTTTATTGTATTTTTTAATTGTATTTTTATTGCTTAGTATATTGTTCAGTATTTTGCAACCAAAACCAGGAGTGGATTGAATACACAGTAAGGCTATGTTCACACACTGTTGAAATTTAGTGGATGGCCCCAGGGCCGGCCTTAGGGGTGTGCGAGCAGTGCGGCCGCACAGGGCGCTGTGTACTCCCGGCAGGAAGGGGGCGCCACCTGCATCCCCCTGAGGCCATATATCCGTCCCCTGCCTCAGCACAGCAGCCGAGGAAGCTCTTCTCCCCGGACATGTGACTGCAGCCTGGCCCCCATCCCCCGCCCCCCACAGCGTCTCCCAGCTCACAGAGGCCCATAACCCCGCCCCCTCCCCCGATGGAGACATCAGCAGTGTGATCCTCCGCTCGACCTGCTTCTCCTCATGGGCAGAGACATCCTCCACTACTACTGCAGTGTGACTGTGAGTATATCTATCTATCTCTGTCTGTGTGTGTTAGTGGAGTTTGTGTGTGCTCTGTGTGTGTTAGTGCTCTGTGTGGTAGGAAAACATCTCCCAGCATGCCCCTGTGTGGTAGGACAACAACTCCCAGCATACTCCTATGTGGCTCTGTGTGGTAGGACAACAACTCCCAGCATACTCCTATGTGGCTCTGTGTGGTAGGACAACAACTCCCAGCATACTCCTATGTGGCTCTGTGTGGTAGGACAACAACTCCCAGCATACTTCTGTGTGATGGGACAACAACTCCCAGCATACTTCTGTGTGGTGGGACAACAACTCCCAGCATACTTCTATGTGGCTCTGTGTGGTGGGACAACAACTCCCAGCATGCCCCTGTGTGGTGGGACAACAACTCCCAGCATACTTCTGTGTGGTGGGACAACAACTCCCAGCATACTCCTGTGTGGCTCTGTGTGGTAGGACAACAACTCCCAGCATGCTCCTGTGCGGCTCTGGTGGGACAACAACAACTCCCAGTGGTGGGTATGTGTAGTGTGTATCTGTATATGTGACTGTATGTGTGTCTGTGTTTGCAGGATATATATACTGTGCGTCTGTGTAAGCAGTATATACACTGTGGGAGAGATTCATCAAACATGGTGTAAAGTGAAACTGGCTCAGTTGCCCCTAGCAACCAAAGAGTCTGTGAGGAATGAAAGGTGGAATCTGATTGGTTGCTAGGGGCAACTGAGCCAGTTTCACTTTACACCATGTTTGATGAACCTCCCCCTTGTGTCTGTATGTGTATATGTGACTGTATCTGTCTGTGTAAGGCAGGGGTGGGGAACCTTTTTCATGTCGAGGGCTGGTCGGGCATTAATAAAATCATTCGAGGGCCGCATACCGTGTGCGGCAGTTAGTAGCGTGGGTTAGCAGCACCCGGGGCAAGGCACAGTATTGTTCCCCTAGTGCCCCTGCTATTGTAGTTAACCCCCCCCAGTGATGCCCCTTGTAGTCTAGTTAACCCCCCCAGTGATGCCTCTGGTAGCCTAGTTAACCCCCATCAGTCATGTCCCAGGTGGCCTAGTTAACCCCCATCAGGCATGTCCCTGGTGGCCTAGTTAACCCCCATCAGTCATGTCCCAGGTGGCCTAGTTAACCCCCATCAGGCATGTCCCTGGTGGCCTAGTTAACCCCCATCAGTCATGTCCCAGGTGGCCTAGTTAACCCCCATCAGGCATGTCCCTGGTGGCCTAGTTAACCCCCATCAGTCATGTCCCAGGTGGCCTAGTTAACCCCCATCAGTCATGTCCCAGGTGGCCTAGTTAACCCCCATCAGTCATGTCCCTGGTGGCCTAGTTAACCCCCATCAGGCATGTCCCTGGTGGCCTAGTTAACCCCCATCAGGCATGTCCCTGGTAGCCTAGTTAACCCCCCATCAGGCATATCCCTGGTGGCCTAGTTAACCCCCATCAGGCATGTCCCAGGTGGCCTAGTTAACCCCCATCAGGCATATCCCTGGTGGCCTAGTTAACCCCCATCAGGCATGTCCCTGGTGGCCTAGTTAACCCCCATCAGGCATGTCCCTGGTGGCCTAGTTAACCCCCATCAGGCATGTCCCTGGTGGCCTAGTTAACCCCCATCAGTCATGTCCTAGGTGGCCTAGTTAACCCCCATCAGTCATGTCCCAGGTGGCCTAGTTAACCCCCATCAGTCATGTCCCTGGTGGCCTAGTTAACCCCCATCAGGCATGTCCCTGGTGGCCTAGTTAACCCCCAAATAAAAAAAATAAACAGCCCACTCACCTTACCTCCGCTCCCACGCTGCCCATGTCCTCTTCTGTCCCAGGTCCTCTGTGCTAGTCTTTCTCCTGCAGGCGGCGCGCGATGAAATGACGTCATCGCGCACGGCCCGCAGGAGACTGAAGACACGCGCCGCTCTGCTGGGGAAGAAGCCGGCATAGACAGCATCCTCCTGTGTCCGGCAGCTGTCACAGACACCGGAGGATGCTGTGTATGCCGGCTCCTTCCTCCTCCAGAGCGGCGAGCATCACAGGGGAGCTGCGGGCCGCGGGCCGCATCGGGAGGTCTCAGGGGCCGGATGCGGCCCGCGGGCCGGAGGTTCCCCACCCCTGGTGTAAGCAGTATATACAGTGTGTGTCTCCAAGAGATAGGCTTGGGATGGGCTACAATCACCCGGGAGGGGGGGGGGGGGGGGGATTGGTGGGGGGGGGGGGGGGGCGCCGATAGAATATTCTGCACAGGGCGCCATCTACCCTACGGCCGGCCCTGGATGGCCCTCATTTATGGCAAACAACAGCCGTTATTTTAAAACAATGGCCACTGTATTGAAACAATGGCCGTTATTTACCATTTAATGGCGGCCATCCACTCAATTGCAACAGTGTATGAACATAGCCTTTCTGTGTATTCAGTCCACTCCTGGTTTTGGTTGCAAAATACTGAGCAAAAATAATGTGTGGGAACATAGCCTAAAGGATATTGTATTTTAGACATTAATGACATTCATAGGTGAGGAAAGAATCAAGAGGCCATAGGCTGTATGACTCCCTAGGGCTCCATCCATCTTCTTCAGCCACCAAACAAATGCCGAACAATCAGCCTCCAGTATGCTCCAGCCAGACCCCTAGACAATGAGCTGTCAACAATGGGAGGGAAAGAGCTTATTGGGAGAAGGAGACAAGGTTGCTAAATGAATGTATTTGCAAAAATATTTAACTTGACAAGTCCTACAAGTTTAATTATGTCAGTTTAGATGAGAATACCCCTTTAGACTTTAGCATCTGCTTGTTAAATGAGAACTCTAGTACAATCTGAATTTCCAGCACTTATTCATTAGGTAGACTCTCTAAACAATAATTTCTAGTCCTCACCATTTGTTAGGCAGTGGGCCGTATAAGTTTGGGTCTCTGCCTAGCACTGAATGACACGACCCACACTAATTAGGTCTGGATCTCCATGCTCTTATGAGGATCCAGCAACGTTGCTGTCACCGAAGTGACGATAACACATTCTCCTTGGAGACCTCTTATTGCTTAAACCAGAACTGTCGGATGAGCTGTGAGTTTTAGGGTATAAAAACCTATGGAATTTTAATGTAGTTGGATTGGTATCATTAAAGGAGAAGTCTGGCCAAACTGAAAAATCTGCAGAAGGCAGGGGGGTCCGGGAACATAATAAATAATTTATACTTACCTGTCCCCGTGCCCCCGCAGTGCTGTCTTACTGCTCCCGGCCTCCTGGATCTTCTGCAATGCGCCTGCAATGTTATAACTAGAGATGAGAGAACCTGGAGCATGCTCGAGTCCATCCGAACCTGAACTTTCGGCATTTGATTAGCGGTGGCTGCTGAAGTTGGATATGTGGAAAACATGGATATAGTCATTGGCTGTATCCATGTTTTCCAGACAACCTTAGAGCTTCATCCAAGTTCAGCATCCCCAGCGAATCAAATACCGAATGTTCGTGTTCGGATCGACTCGAACCCGAACCTGGTTCGCTCATCTCTAGTTATGACTCAACTCTGAGCGGGCCCTTCCCACCTGGTCATGATGTACCAGATGCCCGGGAGAAAGTGGAGCCCAGTGACAGTCAGGGAGCTTCAGATGAGGTGCTGCACAGGCACAGGGACAGGTGAGTATACATTCTTTATTACATTCCCGCACCACTCTGCCTTTTGCAGATTTTTCAGTTCAGTTGGCTGCACTTCTCCTTTAATATATAACACTTTATTCTATGTATATGCTAATTTTCTCATCAAAACTATCTCCTAACATGGAACCTTGAAAATGTTTTCAGTTAAAGGGGTATTTCAAGGAAATAAAATAACAGATACACCTCCAAGTTCAAAACTATTTTTGAGTATGATACTTTTATTTTTAGCTTTTGTGTGACCTCACTTTTGTACTCCCCCTCCTTCTGCAAGCTTTGCTGCAGTTAATATTATTATTATTATTTTAGGGCTATTAGTTCCAGGGTACTGTACATATGGAGGCACCCTCACCACCTGCCGGTAAGCCCCGCCCCTGCCAGTAAGCCCTGCCTCGTCGCCTGTCAGAAATCTTGGAGACAGATGTGCAAGAAAATCTGGAAATCTGTGAGGAATAGAGGTTGCTTGAGCGTAGGTATTAGTAGTTTAGGTTATAGATGTATAGATAAGACTGCAGAGAGCAGCCGAGACGTAAGGGCCTAGTACACGGGACGATTATTGTGCAAAAAATTGTTAAATTGTTTGAATTTCAGCGATTATCTTCTGGTGTAAATGCGGCAATGATCAATCGATAAACGAAAATTTGTTTGTATGTTGTTGATCCCATCTTTTGAGCTGACCTCAAAATATTCCTTAATTATTCTCAAGTCTTTCAGTGTAAACACTCATCGTACACAGTATATAGATACAAATGCAATCACAATCATATTTACCATATCACAATTGCGATCGCATTAACGTCTTTCCATTGCGATTTTATCTTCTCGACTAAACACCTATCGTTTAAAAGAAGAAAATAATTGATTGTCGTTTTCTAAACGAGTGTTTAAGCGATTTACTTGTATGTGTAAAAGGACCCTTACACTGGAAAGAAAACTCCACTTCCTGCAGGGCATACAACAGCTCATAAGTACCAAAAGGTGGGAGTTTAAGGTTTGTTTTTTTTTCCATAGGAGCAATTTTAAGCGTTTTTTTTCCTTTTTTTTACATTTTAAGGGCCATAACTATTTTATTTATCCATTCATGTAACTATATCAGTCTGCAGTTCTGTGTTAGGGAAATATTGAGATGAGAATAATTTTGGGGTAGTGATAAGTGATGGGAAAATCTAGTTCATTTTGAGGAATAGTTCACTATGATCTAGTTCATTTAAAGGAGTAGTTCAGAAGATCGGCTCATTTAGTTCATATAGTTCATTATATCTCTAGGTCTGGGATTCTGATATGACGTCACTAGAAACACTCGGAGCCTTCAGTGCCCGCTGCTTGGATGAGATATTATTGTGGTAAAATGATGAGATTTCTTTCATTATTTTTCTGGATGCGACCACCTATATAACAAGCTCCTAGTGTCAGCCTGACCTCTGTACAATGATCATTTTATGTGCTATAATATACAAATGACTTTAATGTTTTAGCTCAGTAATAGTGTTCTGGAATAATTCTCTGCTCTGGCTATTATATTTTTTTCAGGATCCTTTATAGGTGGCAAAATGTCAGAAAAAAACATTGCTAAAAAATTCTAATAAGATAAAGATACCTGATAGAGTAAAGAGAAGTACAGTACAGGCTCCAACATAGTATAGAGCTTAGAGCTCTGTGTACTGAAGAGCCTCATAAATGATGGAGATACATGGTAGCTACCATAGAGGCAGGGTAGGCAGCTGCTATGGGGCCCGTAGGGGAGGGCGTCCCAGGGATGCACAGGGAAAATAAGAGCTGTCCTCTGTCTTACTGCTTAACCCCTCATGTACTGCAGTGTATAGGTGACCCAGTGTTCACTTACATGCTCAACGCAAAAAAGGGGTTAATAAGTAGAAGACAAGGAGATCTCTGCTTCACTGCTCTGATTACCCCTGACCTTTGTTCTCCAATTGATGCAATCAAGTAGGAAAATGTGCATCAAGAGCTCCATCCAGAGAGCAGGGGTTATCAGTGCAGGAGCAGTAAAACAAAAATCTCTTTGTCTTCCTTTTTAAATACATACAGCAGCTGATAAGTGCTGGAAGACTTGACATTTTTTAAAACAATAAAATTACAAATTTATTTAACTTTCTGAAACCAGTTGATATGAAATACAAAGATTTTTGCTGAAGTACCCCTTTAACCCCCAGTCGACCCTGGACATAAATGTATGTCCTGTCCACCTGTCACCAGATGACCCTGGACGTACATTTACAACATTGGTGTCTAAGGTGCTATACCGATCGCGCTGCAGCCTGTCATTAAACCCTTAAACACCGTAAAAAGTAAAAGTAAAAATACCCTAAAGCCCCTCCCCCAATAAAAATTCTAATCACCCTGCTATCCCATAATACAAATAAAACATATAAAAATAAACAAAGGAACTTATTATATACCGTAGCGTGCGTAATTGTCTGATCTATTAAAATATAACAATTTTCATCCCGTACGGCGAACGGCATAAACGAAAAGAGGGAAAAAAATGCCAGGATTACCGATTTTGTTATATCATATATATATATTAAAAAAAAATTAGAAAAAGTGATCAAAACGTCTGATCTTGTAACGCCCGGAGTAGTGGATCCACTGGACCGGCACCAGCGATGGCACAAACCTCACCAGGGAGCGGAGTCTAAGGGGCCGCTGGTTTTCACCAGAGCCCGCCGCAAGGCGGGATGGACTTGCTGCGGCAGGCGACCCCCAGGTCGCTACCCCTGGCTTGGTTGCTGGTGTCGGCAGGCGAGGCGTGGCAGGAGATGGCACAGGCAATAGTCTGCAGATGAGAGAGCACGTGACAGGCTGGACACGGGAACAGGTGGAGTGACAGGGGAACAGGAACCAGGAACAGGGACTTGGGACCAGGTAACGGACAGGACTCAGGAACAGGGACTTGGGACCAGGAACGGACAGGACACAGGAACAACAGGGAGCTGGGCCAAACGCTATGGGAAGCATGTAGAGGCTCCAACCCAGGGGACAGGGCATGCTGGGATTTATAGGGGAGTGATTAGGTGCAACTACCAATTAGGAGCGCACTGCCCCTTTAAATCTGAGACAGCCGGCGCGCGCGCGCGCCCTAGGAGGCGGGGACGCGCGCGCCGGCCGGCACAGCGGGAGACAGGAGCGTGGAGAGGTGAGGCGCCCCCCGGGGCCGAGGTGATAGCAGCGCCGGGTCCCCGACTATGGACACCGGCCGCTGCATGGGGCAGGAAGCGGTCGCGGCGGCGGCCCGGAACGCGGGACGCCGCCGCGGCTGTGACAGTACCCCCCACCTTTGGCCTCCCCCTCTTTCTTGCCTGCAGATGGCACAGGAAGCCACAAAGTCTTTGACATCTTGAAACAGACTGGGCCACCAGTAGTGGCGAGAGATCCGTTGGCCGGTCTTACGGACTCCAGGGTGCCCGGCCTCCAACGAGGAATGACCCCACTTCAAAATACCTCTTCGAAGCGCAGGGTGAACATGAGTCTTTCCGGGGGGTACTCTCCGAAGCGAGGAGGTGACGACTGGTGCTAGGCGATCAGGCGGTAAAACATGGCAAGGGACTGTGGGTCTGTGGACGAGGACCTTCTGTAAGTTCTCCCGGTGGTGAGAGGACCCGACCTTAGTCTTGGGTACGGAGAGAGGGTACACCTCGGCAGAGAAGGCATCCGCCGAGTCTTGGTCTTCTGCCGGTAGGTCGGATAGAGGCTTGGCTGGGACAGGAAACGACATAGTACTCTTGGTCTGAGGTGACCTGAGACACTGGTTGGAACAGTCCTGACCCCAACTGAGAATCTCCCCGGTTCTCCAGTCCAGTTGAGGGGCATGTTCTTGCAGCCACGGGAGTCCCAGGAGGACCGCGGGGGAAGAATGGGGCAGGACGTAGAAGGATATCTCTTCTTGATGTAAAGGACCCACCTGGAGGACTAAAGGTGCGGTCTGGTAGTACACACGGTCGGTAAGAATTTCGCCTGTGACCGAGGAGATAGTCAGGGGCCTGGCTAGTCGGGTCACGGGTAGCCGCCATCTTTGGACCAATGTTGCCGCAATAAAACTGCCTGCTGACCCAGAATCGAGGAAGGCAGTAGTCTGATGATTTCGTCCTGAGAGAGTCCGGATGGAAACTGGCATAGACAGACTTGGAATGGTGGCATTCACACCTAGGGACACCTGTCCCACCGGACCTAGGTGCGAGCATTTTCCGGATGTTTGGGGACGTAGGGGACATCCCAGCCGGAAGTGATCGGAACCACCGCAATAGAGACAGAGATTCTGCTCCAGGCGCCGGATTCTTTCATCAGGCGTCAGGTGAGCCCGTTCCACCTGCATAGGAATCTCAGGAGAGGGTTGGGACATCGAAAGGTCAGGATTCTGGAAAACCGGCGCCAGCTGGGGATGGCGACGGGAACGGGTTAGTAAATGTTCATGCCGAACCTCCTCCTCCCTCTCCGAAAAACGAGTATCAACTCGGGTGGCCAGTAGAATGAGTTCGTTCAGGGAGGTAGGCAGGTTTTGGGCAGCGAGCACGTCTCTCACACGACTAGACAGGCCCTTCTTGAAGGTGGCCAATAGGGCGGCCTCGTTCCAGTCCAATTCGGCTGCCAGGGTGCGGAACTGGATGGCGTAGTCACCAACAGAGGAGCTGCCTTGAGAGAGGTTGAGGAGAGCAGACTCGGCTGAAGAAGCACGGGCAGGTTCCTCAAAGACGGAGCGAAACTCGAATAGGAAGGCCCGGAGATTGGCAGCAACTGGATCATCACGGTCCCACAGTGGCGTGGCCCAGGCCAGGGCTCTACCTTCTAATAGGCTGATGATGAAAGCCACTTTAGAGCGCTCGGTGGAAAACTGACTACTCAAAAGTTCAATGTGCATGGTGCACTGAGTCAAGAATCCTCTGCACAACTTAGAGTCCCCAGAGTACTTGCTTGGGAGGGCCAGTCGGAGTGAAGAAGAAGCGTCAGGAGGTGGTGTGCGCTGGGCAGTAGTCTGCTGCTGTAAGGCGGCAGTGAGTTGCTGGATCTGCTGTGACTGTTTCTGGATTTGTTGCGCCTGCTGAGTGACCACTCTGGCGACGTCACGGAGATCGGGCACCTCGCCGGGATCCATGGTTGGAGCCTACTATAACGCCCGGAGTAGTGGATCCACTGGACCGGCACCAGCGATGGCACAAACCTCACCAGGGAGCGGAGTCTAAGGGGCCGCTGGTTTTCACCAGAGCCCGCCGCAAGGCGGGATGGACTTGCTGCGGCAGGCGACCCCCAGGTCGCTACCCCTGGCTTGGTTGCTGGTGTCGGCAGGCGAGGCGTGGCAGGAGATGGCACAGGCAATAGTCTGCAGATGAGAGAGCACGTGACAGGCTGGACACGGGAACAGGTGGAGTGACAGGGGAACAGGAACCAGGAACAGGGACTTGGGACCAGGTAACGGACAGGACTCAGGAACAGGGACTTGGGACCAGGAACGGACAGGACACAGGAACAACAGGGAGCTGGGCCAAACGCTATGGGAAGCATGTAGAGGCTCCAACCCAGGGGACAGGGCATGCTGGGATTTATAGGGGAGTGATTAGGTGCAACTACCAATTAGGAGCGCACTGCCCCTTTAAATCTGAGACAGCCGGCGCGCGCGCGCCCTAGGAGGCGGGGACGCGCGCGCCGGCCGGCACAGCGGGAGACAGGAGCGTGGAGAGGTGAGGCGCCCCCCGGGGCCGAGGTGATAGCAGCGCCGGGTCCCCGACTATGGACACCGGCCGCTGCATGGGGCAGGAAGCGGTCGCGGCGGCGGCCCGGAACGCGGGACGCCGCCGCGGCTGTGACAGATCTACACAAATATGGTAATAATAAAAACTAGAGATCATGGCGGAAAAAATGACACCCTATACAGCCGCGTAAGTGAAAATCTAAAAAGCGTCACAATAGGCCCATTTTATTAATAATTCATTGCAAAAAAAAAAAAAGGATTTAATAAAAAAAAATATATAACATTAGAGAATCTGTGTAACCTGCATATGGTTGTGTTCGGGCTGACCTATAGAATAATAGTGTCATGTCGCTGTTACCATATACTGCATTACGTAGACACAGGAACCCCCCAAACGTTGCCATATTGCATTCTTTTTTCCAATTTTACCAATTTATATTTTCATAAATAATATATTTGGGATTCCGTCATACATGTTATGGTAGAATGAAAGCTGCCATTACAAAGTACAACTATTCCTGTAAAAAACAAGCACTTACATGGCCTGTAGATAGAAAACTGAAAGTGCTGGAGCTCTTAGAAGGGGAGGAGGGAAAAACGAAATAAAACAAAAATGAAAATTGGCGCGGTCCACTGGGTCATTTTGGGCCTGGTCCTCAAAGGGTTAATATTGGAATACCCAGATATGAATATGTAACTGGCCACATGTAAACAGGCACTTGCAATGAACCCAAAGGTACCTTCAGCTACACCTGTGCCCACACCTGGCAGTGGCCGCATGCTGAGGCGGCTGGGCTCGGACTGGAGAGCAGAATGTATTGTAGATGGTGTACATTGGTTTTATTATCAGCCTGCTCGGTCTCAGTCGGCAGTCCCGGGGGGGGGGGAGCGATCGGGCGGCCGGGCTGCGGGAGGTGTTAAAAGGGCTGCGGGCGGGCGGCTGGGGGGTTAATGGGGTGGGCTGCAGACAAACTCGCAGCAGGGATGTACATCCCTGCTGCGTGTTTGTCTGCCATTAAAAGTATAGGGCCGGGATCTGCAGCGAGTCTCGCTGCAGATACGCAGCGAGGGAACTCGCTGCAGACCCGCCAAGTGGGTTTTTAGCCTAAATCTGATTCCTTTTCATTTGTTTTTCTATTAAATTTATTTTTAGGTTAATTCTTGTTAATGATTATACTTTTTTATTTTGTAATAAAATTCATAAAACATTTTCTTTTTAGTTCTATTATGGAAATTCTATTGATCATTTGGAATTGATCATTTGATTGCTTACATAATTTGGGAATTTTTTTAGGTCAGTATTAGGGTATGTGCACCTTACGGAATCCCAGCGGATCACCAGCCGGGGATTCCACAGCTCGCCCCCGCTTGCATCTCCCAGATTCCACAGTCCACCCAAAGGACGAACCTGCTCATTCTTCAGGTGGATGGCGGAATCTGGCAAACCATAGCATGAAGCCTATGAGACCAGCGGAGATGCACGCGGCCGCGAAAGGGGGGCGAGCTGCGGAATCCACAGCAGATGATCGGCCAGGTAGTGTAGTGTGCACATACCCTATGGCTGGGTTCACACCAACTTCTTAAGACACCGTTATTCAAATGCTGAACGATCGGACCCAAGTGAGTTGCACTCATCTCTAAATCAAAAATCAGCAATTCTGGTGTTCAGTTTTTTTTTTGTCATTGTCAATAGGTCATTTTCTAATGGCACATTCCCTCTAAGCCTCCACAGGGGACTTTTATAAGCATCATTAGATTGTTTATACTGATCAATATAATGCTTTTACATTGCATTGATCGGTTCAAAAGGTGCTCTGAGGCTCTCTTCTGCAGCCTGTATTTTTATGAGGATGTTATCCGACTGACATGGCTTTATGGGCACACTTTCTGGATAATATTGCTTTATTAGGGCACTCTCTAGTTGTGTAAGGAGCCATTCTTATGCTTGCATACTTTTTATGTGGGAACTTTGTGGCTAAGTTGTTTTATGGGGCCACTCTAAAATAGGAACACACATTGCAGATACACTTTCTGGAAGGAAGACATGGATCCAGCTGGATGGGGAAATATAAAGGAGGAGATACTTGAAAATAAGACCTACCCCAAAAATTTGCAGGCTTTTTGGAGTTGGCTTTAAATATAAGTTCTAGTTACAGTCAGCTGACCAGATCCCTGATACTGGGTGGCTGAGCATCAGCCAATCAGAGCCAGACTTGTTATTCTCCGCCCCTACCTGCTCGGCACAGGCTGCAGGGGAGCCAGCAGTGGTAAGAAGATGCACAGTAGGCGACAGAGGGGGCCAACTACATAGAGGGGAGGTATACAGTATGGGGAGCCTTATTACAGAGGGGGAGGTATACAGTATAGGGGAAGAACTACAGAGGGGGAGGTATACAGTATGTAAGCCTTACTACAGAGGGGGAGGTATACAGTATGGGAGGGCCTTACTACAGAGGGGGAGGAAGGTACATGTGGTACTCAGCCAGTAGTGGCTGTGGCGCCAATTCTGCGGTGTACGGCTAGTGATGGCAGTTGTTGTGACGCCAGTGCTTGTCCAGGTGTGATGTTGTTACCTGCTTTGTATATAGCCGGTAGTGTCCCCCAAATGGTTGGTAACCTTCTGGGTTGTTGCGGGTCCCTTGGGCTCTCGTTACGGCAGTCCTGAGTGGCAACTGACCCACCCGGACTGTCAGTACCGTAACCCACAGAAGGGGGAAAAAATAGCCCAAAGTGTGCGGTGGTATGTAGACCTTTATATACTGGTTGCTTTGTTCTACTGAGGCTAGTTCCTTACTTTTCAGGATACTGCCCTGCACTTTTTAGCCGTGTTCCTAGCGTGGGTCAGGGTGTTCCTTGGTGACTACTCTCCCTTGTTGGTGCTTAGCACTGCATAGTGAATATAATAGTTTGGCTGAAAGAACTGCTGATCTCTATCTGCATCCTCTCACTTTGGTGGCTAGACTCAACTAACTTGTCCCTGACAAGGGTCCTGGCATAAGCCAGGCTTTGGCTTAGCTTCTGCAGGAACGGCTTTTGTTTTGTGTCCTCTCTTACTGAGAATCAGACTAGAACTAACTGCACTTCCCCCACCAGTGACTCCTCCTACAGGGTACTTTGTGTTCCTGCCTGTGAGTGGTGGGGATAAGTGTGTGTACAGAAGAAAGGAGAAAGAGGATAGGATAGAAGAAAAGAGCACCCCCTAGTGGTCAGCATATAACACATGGTACACAAAAACCTTAACCCATTACCTTCTTCAGCTGTGCATAGAAATACATACAGAGATATAAAACATTGGCACCTATTGGGGAAACGTAAAACCTCATCCAGCACTTAACCTGAGAGAAAAGCTTTTTGAAAGGTGCACTAAAGAAAACACTGGCGGAGGGACACCACATATACAGTACGGGGGCCTTACTACAGAGGTGGGATGTATGCAGTATGGGGGCCTTCTTAAAGAGGGGGAGGTATACAGTATAGTGGCCTTACTACAGAGGGGGAAGTTTACAGTATGGAGGCCTAACTACAGGGGAACTTATAGTATAGCAGCCTAACAAAAGTGGGACATACATTCTTCAGAGAAAAAAATGTCTTATTTTCAGAGCACACGTTAATTTGACCTCCAGGGTTCATCCACCTCTACCGTTGGCTCTATAGCAGGCCAGCAGTGGCAGAGAGTGAGAGGGGATGGTGAAAAGGATGATGGTGGTAGTAGTAGTGGTGATGACAGTAGATGTTAGGTCCGCTCTTCTGTATTTAGTGCTTCATCTCTTTGGGACGAGGGGATGATGTGGATGAGCTGTGGGTTGTTTGAGACCAAACAGGATGGCAGGAAGCTCTCTAGCGGGTCCCTTTATCTCTCTCTTAGGGGTCTGCTGTAGAGGTTTTAGTAGGGACTACACCTAGGTTCTTGATGGTAGTGCAGTGTCCCAGCCCTTCTTATGCTCATATTTTTATTATAACTGGTTCTGTTCTGGAAAGCTATGGTCCACTGCAAACTGCGTGTATTGTGTCACCCTTCTCAGTATTCAGGTCTGCTATTTCATTCATTTATTGCATGTGTATTCAGGTATCAGTGTCTAAAGGTATTATGTCGCCTCCTAGTGTTCAAGGATGGTACTTCTCATGTATATTTCTCTGTATATGCCTAATGGTGTGATGATGCAATGGTTGGATGTCAAGTGACTGTGCCCTGCTTCCATGGTAACACCAATGGTCATCGAGCTTTTGGCTGGGGTTACCTTGTGACTTCCTGTTTTACCTCAGTCTAATCTCCTGTCCCAGAGGGGATAGGGTGTGTTGCTCTGCTGTTCCTGTACAGTGTAGTCTTGTCCTCCACCTTCAGGAGACAAGTTGTGTTTGTCCTCTCTCCCTGCTAAGAGAGAGGCCTGCGTGTGCTCTGCTGCTCCAGTCCACTGGCTGTGTTGCTGTCTCAAGTCTCAAGATTCTCATCTGGGTGTCGATTCTTCAGTCATTCTTCAGTTTCATCTCCTCATCATCTTCTCAAATCATCAACAGCAAGTATTTCATTCAAGTCTCATTCCACCCAGCATCTCATCTTCAGTTTCACTACTACTCCCATCATTCAGCACGCTACTCTCACAGCCTATTGCAGCATCACCCATTACTCTGCTTTATTCAAGTCTGCATTATTCCCGGTTGCATCCGGAGAGACTGTTGCTATTAGTTACCACCGTTACAATAAATATACAACTACCGTTGTTTCTGAACCTTGGCATTGGTGTGATAATTGGTGCCCTGACTAAGGACAACGAAGAATCGCATGCCCAGTATTCCCGCAGGGTCAGGAGCCCGGTTTCCAGCTGTATCACCCTCGTGCCTACACCGTGACAACCCTATATCCTACAGCTGCCCCGGTTCCTGCCTGTTAGCACCATCTATACTGCGGAGTGGCCCCTAGGGGCCAGGGCATCGCATTTGGCGTCACGAACAGGATTATGATCGCATTGTGTGTCCCCAAGAGTGTGCAACAACCCCAAAGAGACTTTGCCATATCACCATGGGGGTAATCGAGGCGCTCAGGGCCCTAGACTGTACACAAGATGGCCGCTGTCTTCTCCAATTTCTAACTGCGCCATACCCCGGAGAGGAGGGGGTTAATTGCCATGCTGCCCAAGGGTGGGAATCGCCCGGCGCCATAGACTTTGCATTGACTCCTGATTGGCTGCCTGCGCCAGATGACGTCACTGTTGCCGGGCAGACTGCTGGGCCGGAACTTCAGCCTCTGCGCTCCGCCTCCTCCCAGGTCCTCAAGACCACGCCAGTGCGCAGCAAGATGGCTTCCTGCAAGGAGTGCACCCTTGCTATTGCTGTACTCGTGCTACCGGAGCCTCCCGTCTCTTCGCCAGCGTTCGATCCGGCATGCCTGCTGGCTCCGCTGCCCTCGGATAGTGACAGCAGCTGGGGATCCGTCCGGTCCGAAGACGGGGATCAAAGCCGGGCTTCCACTCCAAGCTCTCCTGACAGAGGTGAGGAGACGTCTTCTGGACTCAGCGGTGCCTCCAGCCCTGAGCATTCCGGCTCCTCCCGCTATACATTCTCTACCGGACCATCGCTCTCCTCCGAGGACGACCGGATTCTGGACGAGTCTTCACCGGTGCCTCCAGATCCTGATCCCGGGGGTAAGACTTTCCTTAAGGGCCCAATATCTCCGGGCATATGGTGGCCTCCAGGGCGTGATTCTCCGCCCCTACCACAGTGGGTATTCGGCCGGGAGCCCAAAGTAATGCAGCTAGTGGAGGATATACAGCGGGCTCTCTCTCTCTCTACACCCGCCACTAAAGCTGCACCGGCTATGGCTACTACTGCGCCTGCAGCCTCCACTATTGCCTGTCAGTCTGCAGCAGCTACTACTGCCAGCGATGCTTTCTCTGCCAAAGCTGGCCTAGTGCCGGAACCACCACCATCAGTGCCCTATCCTGATTGTGCCCCACTCTGGGGTCATCCATATACCCCCGACCTGGAGTCTAATGCCGCGTCCGAGCGGCTCTTCATCCGCAAATTGGAAAGACCCAGGCCAGGTGCAGCTCCTCTGGAGAGGAGAAGGGGGACTGTCACAAAATTTGACAAGCAGCGGGGCTATGGTCTGGTGATGGACTCATACACTGGACTGCTGGTGCTGGTCAACAGACGAGCAGTGATGCGGGATTACCAGCCAGCCTACCTCAACAACCTTACTCCTGGAGAGGTCATTGAGTACACCCTGATAGGGTCCCCAAAAGGTCCATGGGCTGCAGCAGTTACCAGGCCTAAAAATCCAATACAACGGCCTTTCCTACCAACTCCATCAGAGAACTGGGAAGAAGATTGGCAGGATTTCAAACCTCTGGGCTCTATCACTGCTGCTTCCAAGGCCCCAGGTTCAGCCACTACCACTGCTCACTCCACTGCTCCTGCTGCTGTGGCTAAAGCCGCCTGCTCGACCACCTCAGTGACATACCACGTGGCTCCCATCATTTTCCCCATCACCACAGTGACCCCTAGCGTTGTGGTCACCACTGCATCCAGCGATGCTTCTGCTCCGGGTCCTCCACGCTTCTATTATCCGTGGGAGAAGAAAAAGCAGAGGAAGGAGAAGGGGCCTAATAAGGGTCTCTCCTGCCTCTTCGCAATAATCCGCTACAGAGACCAAAGTCCTTAAACTGTTTTCCTTTTCAGTTTTGTTCACTGTTTTGCAACGTTCAAGGTTCGTGCCTGGTCCTCCTGACCAAGTTTCCTTATTATCATCCAGCTATGTGCTGATGGACACTCATTGACCAAACCGTTCTTCAGTGCCTGTCCCAGAGCCTTTACATGGACGATGTTCTATGTTGCCTAAAGAGACTCTACCACACAGAGACACTTATCCATTCCTTCCTAAAGCATTTTCCAGAGTATGTGATTGTCAGAGGTTTATTATTGTATTTCATGATTGCACTTCAGTAGTCAGAAGTCTATTTTCATGTCGGAGTCATATATATATATATATATTTTCCTACCTCAGAGTAAGCAGAAAAGTCGTTTAGATAGTCTCAGAGTAAGTGTGTCTTTTGAAAAAGTATTTTCTCACAGTGTATATTTTCATGTCAGAGTCAGACAGTTTCCTCCTCCTCTGAGTAAAGAAGTCAGTCTACATATTTATATCTATAGCCTCAGAGAAAGTTTATTTTCTAAAAAAGTGTATTTTCTAAAGAGTGTATTTTTCAGAAGGATCTTCTATTTTCTCCATGCATAGTATTATTGTATCTATTGTATCTACAGCTGGAAAAGATTATTTGAGCCAGTTTTCTTCAGATGTCTTCAGAGTTATGTGAGCCAATCCTCCTTCAGACCTCGCAGTGTTTGTTGTCTTTTGTATTTCCTTTCCTTTTGTTTCCAGTGTCTGTTCCCCTCTGTCTTGTCCCTACACACCGTAGTTGCTACACATAGTCATACCTAACATTCACACTTGTCCATACATATTGCACCTTGGATACCTTTTCGTGTGTTTGGCCTAGTGAGTAATTGTGTTGTATGTTTGACTGGTATGAAAGGGAGCTCCCCATGTATGCTTGCTTTTGTTATTTTATTCTTTCTCTTCCAGGTGTCCAAGACACTTCACACAGACACCCAAGGCAGTACACAGGTCTTCACAGTTTTCTTTCCAGTAGGGTAACTCATTTAATTGGAAACCTACTGTCAAACTGACTGGAATATTGAGGGTCCCCCGCCAGCAGTTAAGTTGTCCTGGCTTCCATGTCAGATGGTCCACGCACTAACTACCTGTAACCAGAGTACGTTAGGCACCCCTAGGTGAAGTCCTGCCACTAGGGTTTTCTTTCTTATTCTCTCTCTTGTTACCTGTGCCTTGAGCGTGGGAAACACACATCTACATACTCACTCACACTAACATTCCTTCCTCTTGTCTTGTTGTCCTGGTCCTCTATGTTCTTTCGGCCACATCTACCTCAGGTTGTGGTTCGCCGAGGTCGGCTCATTTCTAGTAGGGAGGTATGCAGTGTCCCAGAACAGCCCTTCTTATGCTCATATTTTTATTATAACTGGTTCTTTTCTGGAAAGCTATGGTCCACTGCAAACTGCGTGTATTGTGTCACCCTTCTCAGTATTCAGGTCTGCTATTTCATTCATTTATTGCATGTGTATTCAGGTATCAGTGTCTAAAGGTATTATGTCGCCTCCTAGTGTTCAAGGATGGTACTTCTCATGTATATTTCTTTGTATATGCCTAATGGTGTGATGATGCAATGGTTGGATGTCACGTGACTGTGCCCTGCTTCCATGGTAACACCAATGGTCATCGAGCTTTTGGCTGGGGTTACCATGTGACTTCCTGTTCTACCTCAGTCTAATCTCCTGTCCCAGAGGGGATAGGGTGTGTTGCTCTGCTGTTCCTGTACAGTGTAGTCTTGTCCTCCACCTTCAGGAGACAAGTTGTGTTTGTCCTCTCTCCCTGCTAAGAGAGAGGCCTGCGTGTGCTCTGCTGCTCCAGTCCACTGGCTGTGTTGCTGTCTCAAGTCTCAAGATTCTCATCTGGGTGTCGATTCTTCAGTCATTCTTCAGTTCATCTCCTCATCATCTTCTCAAATCATCAACAGCAAGTATTTCATTCAAGTCTCATTCCACCCAGCATCTCATCTTCAGTTTCACTACTACTCCCATCATTCAGCACGCTACTCTCACAGCCTATTGCAGCATCACCCATTACTCTGCTTTATTCAAGATTGCTTTATTCCCGGTTGCATCCGGAGAGACTGTTGCTATTAGTTACCACCGTTACAATAAATATACAACTACCGTTGTTTCTGAACCTTGGCATTGGTGTGATAATTGGTGCCCTGACTAAGGACAACGAAGAATCGCATGCCCAGTATTCCCGCAGGGTCAGGAGCCCGGTTTCCAGTTGTATCACCCTCGTGCCTACACCGTGACAACCCTATATCCTACAGCTGCCCCGGTTCCTGCCTGTTAGCACCATCTATACTGCAGAGTGGCCCCTAGGGGCCAGGGCATCGCAGTAGTAACTGGTCAGTGGAGTGGACCCCAAGGCAAACCCCTGATATTGCTGTCTGGCATAATGACAATAAGGCGGGGAGGCTCTTGATGTTTGTGAGGTGCAGATTAAACCAGGCAACAGGGAGACAAGAAGAGAGATAAATAATAACTCTACTAACTTTACTGGTTGTTTACTTGACACAGGTACTTGTACAATCCAGTCTCATATAGTTCTTTAATGCTGGCGGCCAAGGATGGGTTACTGTGCTTGTGCGGAGAGTTCGGCGACATTCTCCGAACCCGAACCCTCAGTATTTAATTCCCCACAACTGCAGAAGTTGGATGCAGCCCTAGGGAGTCATGGAAAACATGGATACAGCCATAGGCAGCCAGTAACAGTGGTATCAGAGAATAGATAGCACAACATACATTAACCCTTAGGGGACACAGCCAGTTTTCATTTTTGCGTTTTCGTTTTTCCCTCCTCGTGTATATAAGGCCATAGCGCCTGCATTTTTCCACCTAGAGACCCAAATTAGCCCTTATTTTTTGCGCAACTAATTGTACTTTGCTATGGCAGATGTAATTTTTGCCTAAAATGTGCCGGGAAACCAGAAAAAAATTATATGTGTGGTGAAATTGAAAAAAAAATGTTTTTTTTTTTTAATTTGGGGGAGGGGGGGGGGTTGTTTTTACTCTGTTCGCCCTGGGGTAAAACTGACTCGTTATATATGTTCCTTAAGTTGTTACGATTACAACGATATGTAACATGTATAACTTTTATTTGATTTGATGGCTTGTAAAAACTTAAAACCTTTTAAAGAAAATATATGTTCCTTAAAATCGCTCCATTCCCAGGCTTATACCACTTTTATCCTTTGGTCTATGGGGCTGTGTAAGGTGTCATTTTTTGCGCCATGATGTGATCTTTCTATCGGTACCTTGATTGCGCATATATGACTTTTTGATCGCTTTTTATTACAATTATTCTGGATTTGATGCGACCAAAAATGCGCAATTTTGCACTTTGGGATTTTTTTGCGCTGACGCCGTTTACCGTGCGAGATCAGGAATGTGATTAATTAATAGTTCGGGCGATTACGCATGCGGCGATAGAAAACATGTTTGTTTATTCATTTATTTATTTATTTTTATTTATAAAATGGGGAAAGGGGGGTGATTCAGACTTTTATTAGGGGAGGGGATTTTGTGTTATTAAAAATACATTTTTCTTTTACTTTACACATATACTAGAAGCCCCCCTGGGGGACTTCTAGTATATGCACTCTGATCTCTCATAGAGATCCATGCAGTATAGTTATACTGCATGAATCCATGAGATCGGTGTTCTATTGCTTTTGGCTGCTCCATTACGGCGCAGACCCCGGCCCGGGATGGATGCGGGGATCGCCCCCCCACAATCGCGCCGCAGAGGGGCGATCCCCCCACTAGACCACCAGGGATGGATATGAGCAAGTATTTAGAAGCAGCTGTCAACTTTGACAGCTGCTTCAAAGTACTTAATTAGCGGGCACGGCGATCGGACCGTGCCCGCTAATAGCCGCGATCCCGGGCTACATGCGGCACCCGGGTTCGCGGCAGTTCAGAGTGGGGCGACCCCCCTCTGAACTCCCATAGCGGCACAAGGACGTTCAGTAACGTCCTGGTGCAGCTATGGGTTAATACATCCTATTACGTGAAATAAATAATAGACATCAAGGGGTACCATCCTAGGCCGAGTTGCACAGTTTGGGCTATATGTTTTTATAGGGACATTTTTGGCTGCACACACGGCTCTATAAATCTGTTACTTCTGTTTCCTTGCAAATAAAACTCATTGTTGACACAGGAATTGCCATGTAAGGGTATGTTCACACTGAGCCAAATAGGCGTAATTCCGCGCCGGAACTCTCCACTGCGGAATTATGCCTGCCTCAGTATGTCATATCATCTCAATGGGAGAGCGCGCGCTCCTCCGCAGCAGAGGAGCGTGCACCCTCTCACTCACAGCGGGACACTGAGCACGGCGGGATTCCGCCGTATTTGCTCATTGTGAACATACCCTTAGGAATCATTGTTGGCCGATCACATGACGTCACTTCCTGGCAGCCTGCATGACACCTGGAGCAGGTGAGTGTGTGTGTGTATGCGTGAAACACATTATTCGGTATTATTTTTTTAATGTACTCTTCGGCTGTATACTTTAATGATGACATTTTCTAGCTGCACTGCTCTAATGAGAATACTCTCACCTTGATATTGTTTTATAAGGGCACTCTCCTATTTGGATAGCAGCGTTGGCAGGCAAGAGTCTCTTGGAAAGCACGATTAAAGGGGAACTCTGGTTAAAAAAAATTTAACCCTGTTCAAACCACCCATAATCTAAGCTTGTGTGTAATAGGTTTTATATATATATACCTACACTAGTGGCGTGGAACTGGCGGCTGAAATTCCCCAATGTAGTTGCCATACACATCCC
The DNA here is from genome assembly GCF_027789765.1 of Dendropsophus ebraccatus. Taxonomy (NCBI): domain Eukaryota; kingdom Metazoa; phylum Chordata; class Amphibia; order Anura; family Hylidae; genus Dendropsophus; species Dendropsophus ebraccatus. The sequence goes on from NC_091458.1 coordinate 150,076,179, forward strand.
CCACGGTCCGTGATGCAGTTTCCAGCACATAATGACATATAATACACTGGTGTAGTAGCAAGGATGTGCCCAAAAGAAGGATATTACTCCTTGGCTGGAAGTAGGCTATCTTGGTGTAGTACGACATGAATGAACGTACCCAGAACACAACGTAAAGTCCACAATTTAAGTGCAGTACAATGAGTGGATATAACTATGACTTGAACTTAGCCCCTTAAAGGGGAATGCCAGTTAAGAAAGATTGAACCCTGTCAATCCTCACCCATAATCTAAGCTTGTGTGTAATAGTTTTCTATTATCTGAATTGGTCGATTTGTCTGCAGCCCATCCTGACTTACACCATGAAGCTGCTGAAAATCCTCACTGCCTGCTCCACTCTGTCTCCACGCCTCTGTCCTCCCCCTCCCTTCTGAGACATAGGTCACATGATCTCTGTCTCTTCTGTTGCCAGGCAAGCTGTAATGTGGCGTCCCACTACGGGTGTTGCTATTGGTTACACCCCTCGCAAAAGCCTGTACTTGTTGTAAGTGGTGATGTAGTAGTGATAACGTTTCGCCACTAGATGTCGCTATTGTATATGTATGTACTCAGATGTTGCACGGCTGAAGTATGGAAAGGGTTATTGTGTATTTGTGTGTCACATGGATCTGTTAACCTATGGGAGTCTCTCCTTCTTCTATCCTATCATCTCTCTCTTTACTTCTTTTTCATGCACTCTTCACCCATTCACAGCCCACCTTACAGGGAGCTGTATATAGGAAATCATGTGGGTAGAGGAAGTGTAGAGTAGTCTTAGTCAGGTTCCTGTATGGTGAGGAAGCAAGATAAGACACACCTAACAGTTTCTCTTCAAGTAACCTTACTCAACACTAGGCAGTGTTAAACCCTTTACAGGAGAGGACAAGTCATAGACTATCTCAACCCATGCCGTGGGTTGTCACAGGAGAGTCACAGTGCAGGACAGTATCCACTAAAGGCAAAGAAAGCTTGGATCTGATCCAGATAGAGCAAAGTTGCTAAGAGCCTAGGAACTCTATCTCCTCAAAAATTAGAAACTAAATCACAGTAAGGGGTGCAACTAGACTAAAATTTAACCTTTAATTGCTTGCGTTAAAATGAATATTACCCCACAAAAACATAGATAAACATAGATAACACATATATAGATGTAGCAACTGTTATATGTAAAACAGTGGCTACGTCTATATATGTGTTATGTATGTTGATCTATGTTTTTTTGGGGTATTATTCATTTTAACGCAAGCAATTAAAGGTTAAATTTTAGTCTAGTTGCTCCTCTTACTGTGATTTAGGAACTCTATCTCGCAGCGCGGTTGTCAGCAGGAAACCCTCAGCATTCCGTTCATCCCAGGTAACAAGGTCTGGGGCTTGTGTCACCCCTTTAGGACGGATCCCCCGACACTGGTAGGGCCACAGGTGGCTAATTCCAACCAAGGTTCTTCTACATTTCTCTCAGCACGCAACTCAGTCAGCACGACTTTACTCCTCACTATACTCCTATCACAGAATCTGGATCCTGTGTTATCAAGTGTAACGTATCCTGTCAAGGCGAAGCTATATGTTCTGCTGCACACAAGTACTTTCAGAGTAAACAAGAGATTATTTATGGTAAAGAGACTCTGTGATTCTTCGCCTTGCACAAACACAGTATACACACACTCCTTGGGACATTTCCCCTTTCTGTGGGTGATAGTGCCAATAGCCCGGGAGGGTCACTACACCACTCCAGCCCACCGTGTTTACAACAGCCCAAGGGACCCTGTAGCAGCCTGGCAGCTCAGGTGTACAACAAGGTGTACACAGCCCTTTAAACTAAAAGCAGGTGTACCACCATACCTGTGTGCCCAACGGCACTAGCGTCACAACACAACACCCTTGGGTCCAGCTACATCTCGGCCAACCACCACAGAAGTGGGGTCACACCTCACCACCTAGCAAGTGACCGGCCGTACCCCGCGGAGGCACACCACACCTCATCTGTAACCCCGCCCACCCCCGACATCACACAGTGATCACCTGACCAAGGGTGGTAAAACAACAGCCTCTGTCTCTGGTTTGGTTAGCACTAAGAGAAGAGCCTAAACGCAGTTGTATGAAGCCAGTGCTCCTGCTTTTGGCTTTCTGCATTGTAAAACATTGAAGAGACTGTGCCTGTCTGTTGCATAGCATCGGTTTCTGGACCAGGTGACAATGGCAGATTTCCACTTTCTTATGTCATCTGCCGCTGTCACTGGGAGATATTTGAGGAGCTGCTTTCTGTCTGCACATCACATATGGCTTTTCCATATGATGTTCCTTCAGAATATCTGGAGCTGCTGCTATGTGATAAATACATGGTCTGCTGCTCCCTGCATCTGATGTCTGTAAGCAACCTAAAGAGAAGCTGTCTTACCGTATATACCATATACATGTATCTATTTACATTCCACTTAAAGGGATTCTCCTGTATATTTTTTATTTGACGACTTATCCTTGGTATAGGCCATCGAGAACCTCACCGATCAGCTGTTTACAATAGCTGCAGCCATTGAACTTGATGGACTCTTGTCTTCTTTCAACCTTATTAACTATGTAATAAACCCCTATGACATTTCTCATCGAACGACTCATTGACACAGGTGTCAAGCATTTCTTAGGGCCCTATTACATGGGCCGATCAATACTGTTTACGAGTGCTGATCTGCTAGATCACGCTCATTTACTGGGCCTATTATATGGTCCAATAATCATTTTGCAAGGGCTGCACTGACATTGTTAGCGATGTCCGTGCAGCCCTTGCCCAAACAGTTTGCATCAGGGAGTGTGGGGAGGTAATGTCTGACAGCTTGCTTAGCCAATCGGAGTTGAGCAAGCTGTGAGTCATCTGATGAGGTAGTAGAAGGGGTCTGGCCTAACTAAGGGGCGCTAGTTAGGCCGGCCTCCATGTACTAGTGAAGACATCATTACAAGATGGCGCCAGCAGATGATCCTGTGGTCGACAGGAATCAGGTAAGTATGACTTTATTACACTTCGGGGGAAGGGGAGGTCGAGAGGGAGGGAAACGTAGGGAAGGGGGGCAGAATGTCGGGTGAAGCACATCAAAAGTTTTATAACTTTGTAATGTGTTTCAATCATCGTAAAAAAAGGGTTATCACTGCAGTTGTCCTTTAAATCTGTGGAACAGTCTACCCCACGATTTGGTCACAGCAAAAACAGTGGAGGCTTCACAACAGGCTTAGGCTAGGTTCACACTATGGGGGAGATTTATCAAACATGGTGTAAAGTGAGACTGGCTCAGTTGCCCCTAGCAACCAATCAGATTCCACCTTTCATTTTCCAAAGAGTCTGTGACGAATGAAAGGTGGAATCTGATTGGTTGCTAGGGACAACTGAGCCAGTCTCACTTTACACCATGTTTGATAAATCTCCCCCTATGTTTTTGCAATCCATTTTTTTATCCATTTTTGCAAAAAAAAATGGAAAACAGATACATTTGTGGTCATCCATTTTTCCATTGACTTCCATTATAGAAAAACAAATCCAAAGGCAAAAATGAGGTCAAGTCCATTTTTGTGTACCTTAACCCTTTGAGGACCAAGCCCAAAATGACTCAGTGGACCGCGCCAATTTTCATTTTTGCGCTTCCACTTTTTCCTCCTCCCTTCTAAGAGCTCTAGCACTTTCATTTTTCTATCTACAGGGCCATGTAAGGGCTTGTTTTTTTTTAAAGGAATAGGTGTACTTTCTACCATAACATGTATGATGGAACCCCCAAAATATTATTCATGAAAATATAAATTGGTGAAATTCCTGTGTCTAGGTAATGCACTATACAGTAAAAGTGACATGATACCATTGTTCTATAGGTCAGTCCGAACACAACCATATGTAGGTTAAGGCTATGTTCACGCTACGTAAAAAACACGGCCGTATTTCAATTACGGACGGTGTTATGAAATACGGCCGTGTTTTTCCACGTAGTGTGAACCCGGCCTTACACAGATTCTCTTATGTTATTTTTTTTTTTATGAAATCCTTTTTTTTTTTTTACAATTAATTATTAATAAAATAGCCCTATTGTGACTCTTATAACGTTTTAGTTTTTCACATACGTCATTTTTTGTGCCACAATGTCTAGTTTTTATTAATACCATATTTGTGTAGCTTGGATGTTTTGATCACTTTTTGTTGTATAATTTAATAAAAAATTGGTAATCCTGGCGCTTCTTTCCCTCTTTTCGTTTACACCATTCGCCATACGGGATGGCAACTGTTATAGTTTAATATATTGGACAATTACGCACGCTACGGTATATAATTTATTAAACTATTTATTTATTATTATATGTTTTATTTATATAATGGGTTGGGGGTGATTTTAATCTTTATTGGGGGAGGGGCTTTGGGGTATTTTTAAAAACATTTTTAGTTTTGTTTTTTTTTTTTACACATTTCACAAAGTCTCTGTGGGGGACTTTTACATGCAATCATCAGATTGCAGACACTGTACAAATGGAAAAATGGATGTACACAAATGCATCCGTTATTCCATCCATTTTGCATCTGTTCTTTTGCAAAAAAAAAAAAAAACAACCCAGTGTGAACCCAGCCTTAGGGTCCTATTACACGGCCCGATGATCGTTTAACAAGGGCTGCATGGACATAGTCCTGCAGCCCTTGCTTAAACTCTATACGTTACCTATCCATGCTGCAGGGCTCCTCTTGCGCTCTGCTTCTCACCGGGTCCCGCAGTTGAGCCGGCCTGTGATTGGCTGAAGCTGGAGTGTGCGGGACCCGGGGAGAAGAAGACCGCAGGAGGAGCCCTGCAGCATGGATAGGTAATGTATACAGTTTGGAAATCCACAGCCATCGGCCGCGAACCACTATTACAAGTAGCGATGCACGGTCAATTTTAGGTCCAAACCTATATCAACGATCAGCCGATGATCGTTGTCATCGGCTTATCGTTGTGTTTATTAGACGGAGCGATAACTGGCCAGATAGGGACCTTGTAATAGGGTCCTTAGACAAGTTCTTAGACCAAAATAACATAAATGCACATCCATCATCCATCCCCTCCTTGGCTCAACTTGATGGACACGTGATTTTTCCTAACTGTACAACTATAAAATGTTTCAAGGCAGCGAGACCTATTCCTCAGATAAACGAGAGAAGGGTAAGCCGTCAACTTTATATAACCAGCTAAACCCTTCAATGAAAATACAGTAAAATACTACAAACATGATAAAGAAGAATTCACATAATAACATAAAAGTGGTTGCAATGAAGGTAACAGCTAGTATAATAGAAACGATATTCTATCCATAAGTACGGGAAGCATAAGGCCTTTGCAGCTCACATGCATACACTATATATTTTTGCTGGCACTTGGCTGATAAGATCTCCGTGGTCATCAAGTAGTTAACACTGAGCGGGTCCATTCATGTCGATGTGCATTATGGCACTTAGCAATTTCACTTCCTATGTCTAATAGAAACATCAACGTTTTTTTATTAGTAAAGTGGATTCATGTAGCAGCGTATAAGCCACTCGCATTTGTGCTCGCTGCAAATGTCTTTCTATGCATCTTTTCCTGCGCTGCCTCCTAAATTAACAAGCACTATTAAGCCTTACTGTCTCCTCTTATAGTCTGACCTAACAGCTGCGGAGAACGTTGCGTCACTGCACCCCAGCAGGCTTTATTATACGCTCCCCACCGGCAAACACAATCATCTCATCCCAGGCCGAAGGCAAAACCAAAATCCATTGTCTCTAGCTGTAATATACAAGGTAACACCGGCTTAGTAAAAAAAAAAAAAAAAATCTGTGAATAAATGACTTTCTCTGGTGATTATTAATAGAGTCATTACTTGACTGATCTCAGTTTGTGGAGGAATTATTACATGCATTATTGATGATAATAGGATGGATGTAATCTTGTTCAAAAAGCTTATGGGTGCTTAAAGGGGTAGTTCACCAGATTGTTGTTTTTTTTCTATTATTAAAAATTCTCCAGTCTTCCAGTACTTATCATCTGCTGTGTGTCCTGCAGGAAGTGGTGGATTCTTCCCAGTTTGACACAGTGCTCTCTGCTGCCACCTCTGTCCATGTCAGGATCTGTCCAGAGCAGTAGCAAATCTCTCCTGCTCTGGACAATTCCTGTCATGGAACTATCCATGTAGTATGAAGAAACTAGAGATGAGCAAATCTTAAAGGGAACCTGTCACCACCCGTGCCGGGGTGACAGGCTCCCGACCCCCGCTACAGCCCCCTATACTCACCTGATCCCGCCGGGTCCCTCTCCTGGATCCGGTCGGGTCACGGAGATATCAGCCCCTGCAGGCTGGCGTGCGCGCTGAGAGATGGGTCCAACGCTCATAGAGAATGACGGAGCGCTGGACTCTCCTGTCATTCTCTATGAGCGTTGGACTCATCTCTCAGCGCGCAGGGGCTGATATCTCCATGACCCGAACGGATCCAGAAGCGGGACCCGGTGGGATCAGGTGAGTATAGGGGGCTGTAGCGGGGGGTCAGGAGCCTGTCACCCCGGCATGGAGGTGACAGGTCCCCTTTAACCACAACCGGGTCCAACCAAACCTCAGCGCACATTATTTATTAATAATAATAATATTTGTATAGCGCCAACAGATTCTGCAGAACTTGATTACCGATGGCTGCAGAAGTTGGGTGCAGCCCTAGGGAGTCCTGGATACAGCCATAGACCATAGCTGTATCCATGTTTTCCAGGTGGTCCCAGGGCAGTATCCTCCCTCTGCACGGAGCGGCTAGCCTGAGGGATATGAGAGCACATCAGTTTTGCTTCATACGAAGCAAAGCAGATCTGATTCATACCACCTGGGTACAGTACCTCTGTCAGGTTTCGCACTGAAGGGGATGCAGTTGCATACTTGTGTTTCCCCACTAGGTGTCACTCTCTGTTGTATTATTCTGTCTTCTCTATAAAAGTACTGCACAAAGTCTGCAGGAGATACTACAGAAATACTGCACCCCGGCCCATGGCACTAGTCCTAACTGTAAGGTCTGTACAATGAGGACAATATAGGTAGAGTTCTGGGGAAAAAAAACACTGGTGACCAGCCACACCCCCACAAACCATATGCACAATAGGCCACACCCACACAAGAAGCCACACCCCTCTGCATCAAAGCCAAAGTGTTCCTGGGAAAAAGTTTCAAATGTTGGAAACTATGGACCCTATAAGTGACAGATACCAGTGTATGAAGACTGTTGGAAGCATTCATCTATCAGTTGACTGAGATATATAAATATATATATATATATATATATATATATATATATATATATATATATGTATATATTTATATTTATCAGAGGTGGCAAATGTGGCGGAAATAAACCCATTCTGTTGTGGACCACTAGTTTTGGAATACATTTTGCTAACCGTACTGCCATCACTTTGGTCGGTATTGACCCGTATGAGTCGAAAATTCGAGAGTTGTTCCCTTTTTTACTTATCACTATTATTATTGCTTCATTCAATACTCTTAAAGAGATTGGTAAAAGAAATTTCCCAAACTTCCTATACATTCCAATTGGCATCCCGTCTGACCCAGTCACTGTGTTACCGGACATGGCATTTGTTGCCCTCTCCAGCTCTTCCAAAGTTATAGGTTTATCCCGCTCTCCTTTCTGTGCTTCTCTCAGCAAAGCTAGCGGTAATTTACCTAAATTTTCATCTATTTCAATCTCCCTATTCCCCATTGAATCTGAGTACAACTCCGCGAAGACGTCCGTGAAGGCTTACATTATCCCTTCATTATTACAAATGATTGCATTGTCTTTTGTTCTAATTTTTAATATCTCTCTATTACTCTGCTGGTTTGCAATTATAGTTGACAAAAATTTCCTTGGTCTGCCTCCCTCTCAAATCTATCTCGGTGCCTGGAAAAAAATAATTTATGTTCTGTTTTTTCCATTATCAACTTTTTATATTCATCTTGGGCTCTATTCAATCTAATCATCTTTCCTTTGACTCATCCCTTTGGTAATGTAATACGCTTAGTTCTAGTTCTTTCATCTTTTCACATTCGACTCGTTTTTTTCTGTTTCTTGAAGCTGTTTCGCTCACAAGTATAGGTCACAATCCTCTCGTATAGGTCTTGAGAGTGTCCCATATGATCCCAATAGGTCCTGTATCCACATTAATCTCTCAGAACAGTTTTAACTGTAAGGACAATGTCTCATCCTTATCCAGGACGTCAGCCAATATAGGTTTATTTTACACGGTCCAATTCTCTTTTGTTCTCCAAACCCTAGTTCTACTTTCAGTAACATGGGTGTATGGTCAGATACAGTCTTGGGAATGTATCGCATCCTTTTCACAGTTTTAATACCTCTACTGTTAGTTATGGCTAAAAGCCCTATTACACCAAGTGATTATAGCACGTATTTGGCGGATTATTGTCCATTACGGCCGATAATCGCTTGCTGTAATATCTCCTGTTAAAAAGTAATGATCAGCCAACATGCACAATGTCAGCTGATCCTTGTCTTTCAACATGTTGAAAAAAATTAGAACGATAGCGATAGTCTGCTGGCCATTGCTACGTCCTATAGGAGCGGTGACAACAGACTGCCTCTATCTCCTATGGGCTCCATGAACGATCGAAAGATCATCCGGGGCAGTGTCGGACTGGCCCACCAGAGGACCAGAGGATCCTCCGGTGGGCCCCCAGCTTTAGAACTTGCATTAACACTGACATGTCTCTTCTCACTGGTTCTTCATTGGTGGGCCCCAGATACACTGGTCCAGGGAGCCCGTTCAGCAGCTCTATGCACCCCCCTCCGCTCTTACCTGATCACTGTCGGTGCGTGTAATAACGCCAACAGTGAGTGGGGAACAAGGAGCAAGCGAGCGCTGACCAGATCAGCCTGTGTAATAGGGCCTTAAGTCTATCCTCGATGCAGTGTGATACATTGTGCTAAAACAAGAAAACACCTTTCTCTTTCCATATAACCCTCTCCATCCATTGAGCCACCCCATCTCATGTATAAAATTAGAGAGTTTTTATTTTCATGAATGCATTTGAATATCCCCTCCCCATCCAATACCCAGTCTAGTACAGTGTTTTAATCCCCACAAATAAACAATTACTCCTACTGCAACTCTCTAATAACTTCTAGAATGGTGGAGGGATGTACACAAATGATATTGCATCAAGGCTCCACTTCCTGGATAACATGGTGATGTCACTTCCTGGATAAAATGGTGATGTCACTTCCTGGATAAAATGGTGATGTCTCGACCCGACTCCCAGAGCTGTGCGGGCTGTGGCTGCTGGAGAGGATGATGGCAGGGGGAGACTGAGGGACACAGGGCATTGGGGGGGACACTGGGCATCCCCCTGCCACCATCCAGCAGCCACAGCCTGCACAGCTCTGGGAGTCGGGTTGTCACATCACCATATCCAGGAAGTGACATCACCATTTTATCCAGGAAGTGACATCACCATGTTATCCAGGAAGTGACATCACCATGTTATCCAGGAAGTGAAGCCTTGATGCAGTAGGAAGTGTAGGGAAAAAAATCACTTCCTGTTCATTTCCTGTAATAAGTGTATATTGGTGATTTGTATAACTTTTGGGGGGCAATAAAATACTTTAATAAAAAAAAACTTGCCAAACTTTTCCTTTAAAGTGGTAGTATGCTCACTTGTGCCCCCACCCAGCTTTGCCCCGGGTCAATGTCCCCCCTGCCCCTCCCATCCCTACACCCCTGACATTGAGAACATAGCTCTGACTGACAGACTTTCATCCCTTTGGCACTGGGATAGTGAGACTCCACCAACAGTTTCTAATAAGTTCTAAATTAAAGTGTATGGGCTATAAAAGCCTGTGGGACCTCTCTCGCTCTCTCTCTAGCGGCATAGGTTTTGAAGCTGCATTTTATGTCTTTTTGGAAGCACGAAAACAAACAGGAGTAAAGCCAGGAAGGTGTCCACTGGGCCGTCTGGAATTCAGCTAGTATCATACTAGATACCAGGCGTAAAATACACCTCAGTGCTCAGCGTCTATTATCCGGATCCCCTAAGCTACTAAGCAATAATGTGCCGCATATTAACCAATTATACATCAGGAATTACACATTATTATAAAGTTTAATGGACACCAGGAATTATATTATTAACCTGCTTTTTTTACTGTAGAAAACCTCTTAAAGGCACGGTACACAGTAATTTGCAGTTTTTTTCAATAAAGGTGCAAGAATACAGTAGTTGAGGGGTCACTTGAGACTTTTGAATCACTGCTCAACACAGGTATACTGAAAAATGATACTTGAGATAAAGAGTAAGTCACTGCTTTCCTCTCAGGTATACTTTAAGTAGTTTTAACCCAGTCTCTGAATACTCTGAAATAAAACTTGACTTGACAAACAGTGGTGACATCGGGCTCCCTTAGGGAAGGGAACCTATCCAGACCCCTGAGATTTTAGCTGGAGCTGCAGTAGCGATAAAACAGTACCTGTATTCACGGCTATGATGATCAACCTATTGCTGTCCATGAGCACAGAGTGACATTAATACAGGAACACAGGCCTCACCTTGTGTGTAAAGCTAGCAGTCAGGGGGACCACTAAGGAAACCCAGCGTTTTTGCAGCAGAGTTCTCATTTTGACTTACACTTATCTAACTGCTGTCTGTTTGGCTCCTGTTTAAATTATCAGGATGCTTGAAGAAGTAGATGATAGACCTTCAATGTTGATTTTCTCCCCCTCTTTTAGCCTCACCACAGGTGTAACTACACCAGCATGCCTAGTTCTGGAAGTCTTTTATACAAAAATACTGTGAAACAGCATAGAACCTTACAGATGGGTCCTGGCCTCCATCTTATTCGGGGAACACATCAGGAGCCTGCAGGAATATAGGAGGGACAACTGTGAGTTACCCAGGTCAAGTATTGATCTCATTAAGCTTAAAGCTAGTGGCATAACACAGAACAATACATTTAACTCTTCTGTAAACCTTCCATCAGCTGTATCTTATAGTACCTAGAAAATACCTAGACAGCAGTGGCACACCTTCTCTGGGACGGATATAATGATAATCTTTCTGTGCAATGGCCCCCTTAGAGATTAGATTAATTAGTCTAAACAATGGAGACTGCTGTTCAATGTTTCCAAATGTAAAATAATGCACTTGAGGAGGAGGAATCCTCTATCTGAGTATTGTATGAGCAGTTCTGTGTTGACAAAGGCTTCAGAGGAGAAGGATTTAGGGGTAGTGATTTCTGACAGCCTTAATATGAGGTACCAGTGCAAGCAGGCAGTAATGTAAGCTAATCGTAGACTGGACTGTGTATGTATATATATTTTTATATATATATATATATATATATATATATATATATATACTGTATATATAATCGATACTGGGCTGTATCTATAATGGTATACTGGGCTATATATATATATATATATATATATATATATATATATATATGTACTAAATTTACCTTGAAATTTGTATTTCCTTGAGTCCGAGGCAGCACACAAATGGGTTAATGGATTCTCATTGACCCGGAGCAGAAGGGTTAATCTAGCAATAGAAACATAAAGATTAATGCATTGCACCTGGTGATCCCCTATAAGAGGCCTAAGGAAGACACAGACCCTTGTATTGTATGCAGCAATTAATTTATTGGGGGGGGGGTAAGTTGTGCTGCCTCGGACTCAAGGAAATACAAATTTCAAGGTAAATTTAGTACTTCCTGATCGTCTTCGGCAGCACACAAATGGGACATTTAAAGCAATGACAAAAATAATGGGAGGGACAGTTAGGTAATAGCTCCTTGAAGTACGCTCAGACCAAAGGCTGACCCCTCGGATGCTGAAAGATCCAGGCGATAATGCTTCACAAATGTGGATGCAGAAGACCAGGTTGCAGCTTTGCAGATTTGATCCAGGGGCACATGGTATCTCTCAGCCCATGAGGTAGCCGTTGATCTTGTAGAGTGGGCTCTCACAGAGATTGGTGACTGCAGACCTTCCGCAGAATAGCAATATTGGATAAGATCTTTAATCCATCTGGCCAATGTTGACTTGCTGGCCTTATTTCCCTTATTGGGACCCTGGAACTGTAGAAATAGCGCTTCAGATTTTCTGATTACGGCTGTTGTTTCGAGGTAAGCAGAAATTGCCCTTTTAATATCCAGAACGTGTAGAGCTGGATCTTGCGATTCATCCACCACAGGAAGGATGATTTCTTGATTTAAGTTCACTGTGGATGGCACTTTTGGCATGAAACCTGGCATTGTCCTGAGAACGACTTTGTCTGGAAGCAATCTTAAATAAGGCTCTTTACAGGAGAGAGCATGGAGCTCACTCACTCTCCTGGCGGAGGTAATAGCTATCAGAAACAAGGTTTTCCATGATAACCATTTCAGATCAGATGATATTGGCTCGAAAGGGCTTTCAGAGAGGCATTTTCGGATGATTGACAGATCCCATGACGGCACAGGACTATGGAAGGTAGGTCTTAGCTTGGAGACTGCCCTGAAGAATCTAGAGATCAACGGTACTCTATTGAAGATGCCATTTAGATGGGCGTTGATGGCAGTCAGATGAACTTTAAGCGTATTAAGCTTCAATCCCTTTTGGAAGCCCTCCTGGAGGAACTGAAGGACAGATGGAACTTGTTTCATATCCATATTATTTCGCTCGCACCAGGAGCTATATATGTTCCATACTTTAGAATAGACTTTGAGAGTGGAGGGTTTTCTGGAAGCTAATAGAGTCTGAATGACCTCTGCAGACAAACCTTGACCTTCTAGAAATTGTTGTTCAAATTCCATGCTGTTAGATGTAAATTCAGCAGATTGGGATGATATATTTCTCCTTGGTGTAGGAGATCCGGGTCTAGGGGAAGTTTCCAGAAGTCCCGATAAGCTGGACACGAGTGGAAACCAGGCCCTGCGGGGCCAGTACGGGCCAGTACAGTTTGGTGTTGCGGCGAGTAGCCATCACATCCAGCTCTGGCTAACCCCATTTGTTCACTAGCTGATTGAAGATGGATTGTTTCAGTTCCCATTCCCCTGGGTGAACTGACTTCCTGCTCAGCCAATCGGCCTTGGTGTTCAGGGTACCTTTGATGTGTACTGCTGTTAAGGAGAGTAAGTTGTCTTCTGCCCATCTCATTAGACGACCGCATTCTTTCTCTAGGACTGGACTCCGAGTCCCGCCCTGTTTGTTTATATAAAATACTGATGTTAGATTGTCCGACTGAACTTGGACTGCTGTTGATCGGAGGAGGTGGGCAAAGTGTAGTAGGGCCAACCGAACTGCTTTCAACTCCTTCATATTGGAAGAAAGATGGCGATCTGTTGGGGACCATTTCTTCTGGACCCAGTGCTCTTGAACATGAGCACCCCAACCGGAGTTTGAGGCATCCGTGGTGAGGATATTCGTCTGAGGAGGGATTAGACTCCTTCCCCTCCGAAGACGAGATGGAGTAAGCCACCACTTTAGGTCTATCTTGAGCTGATGACATATTGGCATGGATGATTCCAGCTGTTTTGGTGACTTGTTCCAATGTTTCAAGATTTGGCTCTGGAGAACTCTGATATGAGCTTTAGCCCACAGGACGGCTTCTATGGAAGAGGTCAGCATTCCCAGGACCCTCATGGCATATCTGATAGAACATATGCGTTTGGAGATTAAGGAGGACACTGCTTTCCTGATGTTTGATACTCTCTCTTCTGTCAGAGAAAGACGCATCTTCTGAGAGTATGATAAAGCCTAGGTAAGTGATTTTTGTGAAAGGCTGTAGTTTGGACTTCTTTTGGTTTATGATAAACCCATGAGTCTCCAGAGCTTGGACTGTCACATTCAGATGTTGAAGAAGGAGAGTCTCTGATGGAGCGGAGATTAGCCAGTCGTCTAAGTACTGGGTTATACATATCCCTTGTAGTCTGAGATAGGCCGTGAGGGTAACTGCGATCTTCGTAAATACCCGAGGTGCCGATGTTATCCCGAAGGGAAGACATGTGAACTGGAGATGACGTACTTCGTGATGATGTGCAACTGCCACTCGGAGATATTTGCGGTGAGTATCTCTGATGGGAACATGGAGGTACGCATCTTGGAGATCTATTGTAGCCATGTAGTCTCCTTTTTGAATATTCAGGATGGCTGATTGTATTGTCTCCATTTTGAATTTTCTTTTCACGAAGAATCGGTTGAGATAAGTTAAATCGATGATTAATCTCCAGCCTCCCCCTGCCTTGGGTACTGGGAAAACGGGTGAGTATACCCCTTTCTTGCCTCTTTCTTGCTCTGGAACATTTTCTAGAGCACTCTTGTCGATGAATTCTTGGAGGAGAAGATAAATGACCTGATCTTTGTTTTTGTTTAAAACAAATCGGTCTGGGGGATGTTCTCTTAGTTCCATAGAGTAGCCTCTTAGAATTGTGGAGGTGACCCAGGCGTCCGAGGATGTCTGTGACCAGATAGTGGCAAAATTCTTGAGCCTTGCCCCCACCTGAGGAGGATGAGACCTGGCGTCATGCCCGATCTTCTTTGGAATCGGGTTTCTTTCTGGTGCTGGAGCGGGATTGTTGCTTGTTTCCCCTGTATTGTCCTCGTCCTCCTGAGGAACGAAAATTATATCGCCTTTTGGGTGACCTTTGGTTCTTATAAGACTTGTAAGGATATTTCTTCAGAGGAAAAACCGGACCCTTGTTTCCATTTAATTTATTTAGAATCTCATCTAATTTTGGACCAAATAATGAAGATGGATCAAATGGCAGAGACACAAAATGGTTTTTGGAAGGAACATCACCGCTCCATTGCTTCATCCATAACGTGCGACGGGCAGCATTGGATAGAGCCATAGCCTTAGAGGTAAACCTGAGGTTGTCTAGAGGGCTATCACACAGAAAATCTGCGGCAGACTTCATGATTTCCATGTTGTCAAGCAGGTCTTCTCTTCTGACACCATCCTCAATTTCATGATGCAACTGGCGAAGCCACAGACGCAGAGCTCTGGCCACAGGGATAGTAGACATACTGATCTTGGAGGAGGAGGCTGCAGCGGTATACACTTTTTTACACAGGGAATCCACCCTCCTTTCCATGGGATCAGAAAGGAGGGAGGATTCCTCAGAAGGAAAGAAAGATTTCTTAGATAACTGAGCAGCAGGCAAATCAACTATAGGAGGAACAGACCAGGCATTAGTAGTGTCATTGTCAAGCCTATATGTGGACTTAAACTTAGAGCCAGAAGCTGACTTTTCTGGCTTAGGCCAGGACTTCTCAAACCAGTCTTTTATTAGCGGATGTGAGGGAAAGACTTTATTTTTATTGGGAGGAAAGTAGAACAATTGGTCCTTTTTAGGCTTATAAGACACATCTCTGGTAGTTTCCAATGTCTCTTTTACTGCAGAAAGAAGTTTGGAGACAGATTCCTTCTGAAGTAGAAACATATTCTCATCCGCATCTAAATCAGAGTCCTCAGAACAGCTGATCTCAGAGGGTGGATACACATCAGAGGCAGAGGAGGTTGAAGGCTTAGGGGCAGACCTCTTGCGACTCTTTTTGTTAGGAGGTTGAGAGGTCATTGCAGCTTTCACTTCCTGAAAGGTGTCTGTTAATTGGTCCTTAAACCATTTCAGAAAATCATTGGGACGCATCTGTTCAGTAGAGTTTGATGACATGCATATAGAACAGGTGGAATGTTCCCATGAGTCAGGTAATGGCTGCTGGCATTTTGAACAGACATTATGTCTGGACTTTCTCCTCCTTTTTTCCCCAGAGTCAGACATTCTGCAAAACATACAAGGTATATGTGTGAGGCAGCAAGACTTAAATAAACACAAGGTGGGAGATCTCCAGGTTATAACAATACCTTCTACAGCAAAGGGATCCACTGCCCTGGCAGAGCGTGGTCCCTGACTGAAGCCGGCGGCTTTTATGGGAAAAAAGCCCGCGAAATCCTGCCTCCACGCCCCCACCCCGCCCACCACCGCGACGGAGCGCGAGCGCACGCGCAGATAATCCCGAGAACGCCGCCGCCATTACGCAGACTGGCAGCGGACCCGGAACCGGAAATGACGGAGAACGCCACTCCGCGCGCCCGCCACGCCCCCCCCGCCGCAGCGAGCGGAGACGCAGGCGCAGAGGACCGGAAGGACACCGCCGCCATCTTGGAGACTGGCGCCGGCCGAGATCTACACCATGACAGGGTAACATGGGGAAAAAATAAAGTTAAAACACTTGGGTGAGAGGCAAACACTAAGGAGTGCATACATCCAAAGGTGAGGTATAGTGCAAAGAGAAACATAATGCATAGGTACGCTCACCTGTATGATATAACAGTGCAAAAACACTGTACTTCATGGAGGGTTAACATAGGAAGCGATGGTGGTTTAACCCATGCACATGAACTTCAGCCGAGGGACCAGGTTAACCCCGGTATACAGCTGGTAACCCTGTCAGCCACAGGGACCGGGAGTATCCACAGTATAGAGGCCATCACCATCTTATCACTCTTCACAACCCTTCTGAACAGAGAAGAGAAAAAAATACAAGGGTCTGTGTCTTCCTTAGGCCTCTTATAAGGGATCACCAGGTGCAATGCATTAATCTTTATGTTTCTATTGCTAGATTAACCCTTCAGCTCCGGGTCAATGAGAATCCATTAACCCATTTGTGTGCTGCCAAGAACGATCAGGAAATATATATATACCGTGGTACCTTGGTTTAAGAGTGTTTTGGTTTAAGAGCTTACAATTTTTCAAAATTGTGACTTGGTTTAAGAGCATTTTTTTTTGGTTTGAGAGCTCCCTGTACTGGGTGGGAGCGTAAGTGGAGGAGGGGCATGGGCTGCATAACGGGGTCTACAGCACTGTACTCTGACCCAGGAAGTCTCCCTCACCTTCCAAATCATAGCAGATCCACTTCAGGCTGGGGCTTGCATCAGGGGACAGGACTGTGGAGGTAATTTCTTCATAGCTGTAACCCCTCTCTCCCCGGACAGAGAGCGCTGCATGTATGTACCCACATCTGCCCTGCTCATTCCTTCATGCTCCCTGCTGTCTCTGTCAGCCCTTGTGTTTCCCATCCTCTCCATTACTGTACAGTAACTTATAATATCACAGATTCTGCTGTTTCTGAATGTTTGTTTCATCTCTTTTACATTTTATTTAGATCATTCATTTTGGGGTGTGGAACCAATTGTCTGCATATCAGTGATTTCTTATGGGAAAATTTGTTTTGGTTTAAGAGTGGATTTGGATTACAAGTGCGGTCCCGGAACGAATTATGCTCGTAATCCA
Source organism: Dendropsophus ebraccatus (assembly GCF_027789765.1). Classification (NCBI taxonomy): domain Eukaryota; kingdom Metazoa; phylum Chordata; class Amphibia; order Anura; family Hylidae; genus Dendropsophus; species Dendropsophus ebraccatus. Next base: position 150,093,490 of record NC_091458.1, read on the forward strand.
AGGCACCACTATATATATATATATATATATATATATATATATATATATATATAATTGTATGCTGGGCTGTATATATTATATATATAAAGGTATACTGGGCTGTACAGCTAGAGGTATAACCAGTAGGAAGAGGAAGATTATGATCCCGCTGTATACAGCTCTAGTAACATAAAGTCTTATATACTGTGTCCAGTTCTGGAGACCTCACCTACACAAAGATATTGTTAAAATAGAACGGGTCTAAAGAGGGCTACAAAAATGGTGGAGGGTGTCAGGCATATATCATATCAGGAAAGACTTAAAAGGGTATTCCCCCCATTAATATGTTGCCCACCCACAGCTTTCCATTTTTCCAATATCAATTTACTATGTATTCTGCACAGTCTTGCTGTTGTATCTAGTTGTATTCACCCCCACCAAACCATAGAATCATCAAATCTCAGTCCACTCCGACACCGCTCCCTGCTCCTGTCCACCACCTCTGTGGTGGACATGTCCTCCGTCTTTTCAATGGGCTGGATAATCCCTACTAACCCTGCCTACTCAAGTGAGGGAGGACACTGGAAGCTGCTGCTGATCAGTGCCTCCCTCCACCCAGGTCACCTGTGTGCCCCCCTGCCCCTGAGCCCCCCCACACTGTGCCCCAGCCCCCCCCCCCCCTTGCAAAGTGCAGACCCCTGCTAACCCCTGCCCCCTCCCCCGCAGATCAGGGGGGCAGTACCAGGGAACAGGGGGAAGTCAACTTTTTTTGTTTTTAATTTTTTTGGTCTCCCATCTCCTGTTAAGACTTGGCAGTAAATCTGAGGTCTTTTTAAATGGGGGGATGGGGGGGGTGGAATTGTTCAGGTCTGGTATAGCGGTGTTATCCAGTCACAGTACACAGTATGGGGTTATTGGTATGGTGGTATTATCCAGTCACAGTGTGGTGGTATTGATCAGGTCTGGTATAGCGGTGTTATCCAGTCACAGTATGGCGGTATTGGTCATGTCTGGTATGGCGGTGTTATCCAGTTACAGTATGGCGATATTGTTCAGGTCTGTTGTGGCGGTGTTATCCAGTCACAGTGTGGTAGTATTGGTCTGGTCTGGTGTGGTGGTGTTATCCCGTCACAGTATGGTGGTATTGTTCAGGTCTGGTATAGCGCTGTTATCCAGTCACAGTATGGCGCTATTGTTCAGGTCTGGTGTGGCGGTGTTATCCAGTCACAGTATGGTGGTATTGGTCAGGTCTGGTATAGTGGTGTTATCCAGTCACAGTATGGCTGTATTGGTCAGGTCTGGTGTGGCGGTGTTATCCAGTCACAGTATGGCGGTATTGGTCAGGTCTGGTGTGGCAGTGGTAAATGTGACGCCAGAAGCTATTACCTACCAATCTACCAATCTACCAATTCCCTCAGACAATATGCAGATGCCTCTAATCATTGATTCAATGTGAAAATGTCTTTATTTTTAAGCGGTTAAAAAACCATGAAAAATGTGACTCAGACAAGTTTCTACATGTAGAGAAATATATGTGGCCGAAACAACGCTCCCCAAAATGGGGCGTCTTCGGGTTTAGTGCCTAGGGCAGCAGCAGCTGTTAATACGGCCCTGGGTATAACATATATCTATCCTGAGATAATAAGAAAAGAAATATTAAAAGGGCCGACTAGATGGACCAAGTGGTCTTTTTCTGCTGACAATCTTCTAAGTTTCTATGGATTTCAGGATTATTTTACAATATCGACGGCAAAATGGAAAATTCTTTAAAAAAAATAATAATTTTTTTACATAAAGAAATTTAAATAGGTCATTTTGTGTTGACACATTCCCTTTATATATTGTACGTGATAGTCTAATATAACCCACAGACACGTCCGTTTCATCTTCCCATAAGAAGTTCATTAGCTCATGTTAATACACAGTTAATGCATTAAGGAAGTGATTTGCCTGGTTGCTTCTTCTAAGGGACATATCGGTTATACAGAGGGACGTCACATGGTCACTATAGGCTATGGAAATGTCTGGACGTGTAAAGTTGCTTATAATGATGTGCCAGTTCCAGCTATGTGTTAAATCAAGCCTCCGGCCATGTACACCCCGCTCCTGACTGACATTTCAGAAATAAATATCACAACTGCACAAGTCGTGTCCAAAATGCAGAGGAAGCCTCTTCTAATTGGCAAACGCCACGTCCCCCTCCGCGTATACCCATCCGACAAACAAAACTATTTGCAAATGGAAAACAGAATATAATTGTAAATAACAAATGTGCCATCGCAGTGACCGAAAATTCGACATCTGTGCATATCCACTGGCATATTGTCTTGGCTCCTGTAGTCATGTAGCTGAGCCATGACAGAAGCATCTGGGCACTTGGAGTTTACTAACAGGAGCTGACCATTTTAGTCTCCATATGCACCTAACAATCCTTCCTAGGTAATATGTAATATGCTCTTGATAACTACCACCAGCATCCTTTAAAGGGGTACTCCGGCAAAAAATAAATAAAAATCAGATGAACTGGTGCAGGAAAGTTATATAGACTTGTAATTTACTTCCATTTAAAAAACTCAAGTCTTCCTGTACTTATCAGCTGTTGTATGTCCTGCAGGAAGTAGTGTATTATTTCCAGTGCTCTCTGCTGCCACTTCTGACCATGTCAGGAACTGTCCAGAACAGTAGCGAATCGTCATAGAAAACTTCTCCTGCTCTGGACAGAGATGGCAGCACTGTGTCAGACTGGAAAGAATACACCACTGCCTGCAGGACAGGCAACAGCTGATAAGTATTGGAAGGCTTAAAGGAGCAGTCCAGTTTTTTATTATTCTTCCCCCCGCTAGAGGCTGCCACACATACTTATCACTGATGATTGGTGTCCCGCAGCGTGGTTTTGTTTAAGTAGTAAGGCGCTGTTTGGATCCCACTGTCGCCCACGTTACCTCCTAAGCTTCAGCTCTGCAGCTCAGGAGGCCACAAGTCAGTGTCTCCATTGTATCCCTATGATAGCGCTCTCATAGAGATGCA